>NC_068916.1:73462058-74087058 GCF_023091745.1 Budorcas taxicolor | reverse complement strand
TTCATCATTTAGCATAAGTAACATTTCAGTTTTGTGGTGAGAATATTGAGACCTACTTTCTTAGCAAATTTCAAGTATATAAGTCAGGATTACCAATTTTAATCACCATGCTGCTAAGTCACTTCAGTCGTGTCTGACTCTGTGTGACCCCATAGATGGCAGCCCACCAGGCTCCCCCATCCCTGGGATTCTCCAGGCAAGAACACTGGAGTGGGTTGCCATTTCCTTCTCCAATGCAGGAAAGTGAAAAGTGAAAGTGAAGTCGGTCAGTCGTGTCCGACTCTTAGCGACCTGATGGACTGCAGCCTACCAGGCTCTTCCATCCATGGGATTTTCCAGGCAAGAGTACTGGAGTGGGGTGCCATTGCCTTCTCCAATAATCACCATACTGCATATTTAAATTCCAGAATGTATTCATTATGAAACTGGAAATTTGTACTAATATCTTACATTTCTCCCACCCTTCTCCCATTCCCTGGCAACTATCATTCTTTCTGTTTTTTTTTTTTTTTTTTTTTAAGCTTAGCTTTTTAAGATTCCACATACGAATGATGTCATATGGAATTTGTCTTTCTCTGTCTGACTTATTTCACTTAGCACAATGCCCTCAAGTTGTATCCATGCTTTTGCAAATAACATGATCTCTTTCTTAAGACAGAATTGTATCCTGTCAACACACAGCTGTATATCTTGGCTATGCAGCAATACTGCAATGAATGTAGGAGTTCAGATATGTCTTTGAGAAAGTGGTTTCATATTCTTTGGATATATATCCAGAAGTGAAATGGCTGGATCATATGGGTTAAATTTTGAAGAACCTTCATGCTTTTTTCCTTAGTGACTGTGCCAGTTTACATTTCTACCAATAGTGCATGGATGTTCCCTTTCTTCACATCCACCACTTACCTTACTTGTCTTTTAGATAATAGCCATTTTTACAGATGTAATACCTTTGCTTAAATTTACTTCTAAATTTTTTATTATTTTTTATGCTATTGTGAATGGAATTGTTTCCTTTATTACTTTTTCAGATATCTTGTTGTTAATGCATAGTGAAACACAACTCATTTCTGTATATTGAATTTCTGTCATCCAGCTACACTCAATAACATATTTTATCTAACAGGTTTTTGGTGGAGTCTCTAGGGCTTCCCTGGGGGCTCAGATGATAAAGAATCTGCCTGTAATGTAGGAGACCCAGTTTGATCCCTGGGTTGGGAAGATCCTCTGGAGAAGGGAATGGCAACCCACTCCAGTGTTCTTGCCTGAAAAATCCCATGGACAGAGGAGCCTGGCAGGCTCGAGTCCATAGGGTCGCAAGAGTTTGGCACGACTGAGTGACACTTTCTTAAGACGATTTTACATGCTATGTCATCAACAACCAGACATTTTACTTCTTCCTTCTTGCTTTGGATGCCTTTTATTTCTTTATCTTTCTTGATTACTCTGGTGAAGACTTTAGTACTGTGTTGAATAAGAATGGTGAGAGTGGGCATCCTTGTCTTTTTCCTAATCTTAGAGTAAAAATTTTCAACTAAAATTTTGAGTGTGATATCAGCTGTAAGTTTGTCATGTGTGCACTTTATTATATTGAGGTATAGTTCTTTTTAAAAATTTTTACTTCTTAGTTTTTGGCTGTGCTGGTTCTTCGTTGCTGTGCATGGGCTTTCTCTAGTTGTGGTGAGCAGGGGCTACTCTAGTTGTGTTGTGGGCTTCTCACTGTGGTAGCTTCTCTTGTTTGGGGGCATGGGCTCTATGTGGGGCATAGGTGTGTGGGCATCAGTAGTTGTGGCACACAGGATCCGCAGTTGCAGCTCCTAGGCTCCAGAGTGCAGGCTCAGTAGTTGTGGCACATGGGCTTAGTGGCCCTGTGGCATGTGGGATCTTCCTGGACCAAGGGTCGGAACCTGTGTCTCCTGCGTTGTCAGGCAGAATCTTTGCCACTGGACCACAGAGAAGTCCCTTGAAGTATATTTCCCTTATACCCGCTTTCTTGAGGGTTTTTAACATGAAAGGATGTTGAGTTTTTTCAGATGCTTTTTCATCATCTATTGGGATGACCATATGAATTTTGTTTTTGTTTCTGTTAATGTGGTATATCACATTTATTAATCTGCATGTCTTGCATCCCTGGAATCAATCCCACTTGATCATGCTGTGTGATCTCTTTAATGTGATGTTGAATTAAATTTGCTGGTATTTTGCTGAGAAAGTTTGCTTATATGTTAATCAGCGATATTGACCTGTAGTTTTTTTTCCCCTTCTATCATGGGAGAAATATCAATACCCTCAGATATGCAGATGACACCACCCTTATGGCGAAAGTGAAGAGGAACTCAAAAGCCTCTTGATGAAAGTGAAAGAGGAGAGTGAACATTCAGAAAACGAAGATCATGGCATCTGGTCCCATCACTTCATGGCAAATAGATGGGGAAACAGTGGAAACAGTGTCAGAGTTTATTTTTGGGGGTTCCAAAATCACTGCAGATGGTGACTGCAGCCATGAAATTAAAAGACGCTTACTCCTTGGAAGAAAAGTTATGACCAACCTAGATGGCATATTCAAAAGCAGAAACATTACTTTGTCAACAAAAGTCCATCCAGTCAAGGCTATGGTTTTTCCAGTGGTCATGTATGGATATGAGAGTTGGACTGTGAAGAAAGCTGAGTGCCGAAGAATTGATGCTTTTGAACTGTGGTGTTGGAGAAGACTCTTGGCAAGTCCCTTGGACTGCAAGAAGATCCAACCAGTACATTCTAAAGGAGATCAGTCCTAGGTGTTCTTTGGAAGGAATGATGCTAAAGCTGAAACTCCAATACTTTGCCCACCTGATGCAAAGAGCTGCCTCATTAGAAAAGACTCTGTTGCTGGGAAGGATCGGGCAGGAGGAGAAGGGGACAACAGAGGATGAGATGGCTGGATGGCATCACCGACTCGATGGATGTGAGTTTGAGTGAACTCCGGGAGTTGGTGATGGACAGGGAGACCTGGCGTGCTGAATTAATGGATTTGCAAAGAGTCGGACAGGACTGAGTGACTGAACTGAACTGAGCTGATCACTGGCTTGGTATTGAGTAAATGCTAGCCAAATAAGATGAGATTGGAAATGTTGCCCTCTCTTTCATGTTTTGGAAGAGTTTGAGAAGAATTGGCTGACATTACTTCTTATTTAAATGTTTGGTAGAATTTGTTGGGGAAACCATCCTTTGATTTATTGGGGAAACCATCAATTTGTTGGGAGATTTTTGATTACCAATTTAATACTTACTAATGATTTACTGTTCATATTTTCAGTTTCTTCATGATTCAGTTATGGTAGGTTGTACAATGATAGGAATTTATTCATGTTTTCTAGGTTTCCAAATGTTTTGGTGTACAGTTGTTCACAGTATAGTCTCTTAAGATTCTTTGTATTTCAGTGGTATTAGTTGTAATGCCTCTTCTTTTATTCCTGATTTTATTTAGTTCTTTTCATTTTTCTGTATTGGTGAATCTAGCTAAAGGTTTTGTTTTTTCGAAAAACCAGGTATTGGTTTCACTGATCTTTTCTGTTGTCATTTTAGTCTATACTTCATTTCTTTTTGCTCTGATCTTTGTTATTTCTTTCTTCTACTAACTTTGAGTTTTATTTGTTCTTCTTTTAGTTGTTTGAGGTATTAAGTTAGTTTGTTTATTTGAAATCTACCTTGATTATTCTGTAGGTGTTTGTTACTGAAACCTCTCTTAGCACTGCTTTTGCAGAATTCCATATATTTTGGTATGTTTTGTTTTCATTTTTATTTATTTCATTATTTTTTTATTTTCCTTTTGATCTTATTTTTTTATTCATTGGTTCTTAAGTATGTTAATTGTCACATATTTGTGAATTTTCCAACTTTCCTCTTTTTATCGATTTTTAGCTTTGTATTATTATGATCAGCAAACATACTTAGTATGATTTCAGTCTTCTTAAATTTGCTAAGACTTGTTTTGTTACCTATCATATAATGTATCCTGAAGAATGCTCCATGTGAGCTTGCTAAGAATGTGTACTCTGCAGCTGTTGGATGCCATGTTTCATATATGCCTGTTAGGTCCACTTGTTTTAAAGTATACTGTAAGTTTCCTTCTGATTTTCTGTTCCTATTCATTTTTGATAGTGGGGTATTGAAGTCCTCTCTTGTTATTGTATATGTTTCCCTTCAGGTATATTAGTATTTGCTTACTATATTTAAGTGTTTGGATGTTGGGTGCATATGTTATTTATGGTTGTTACATCTTCTTGATGAATTGACTTATCATTAAATAGTGATATTCTTTGTCTCATTATAGTTTTTGGTTTAAAATGTACTTTGCCTGATACATATATAGCCATACCTACTCTTTCGATTTCTACTTTAACGGAATATGTTTTTCTATCCCTTCACTTTGTGCCTAAGTGTGTCCTTAAATCTGAAGAGAACCTTTTACAGGCAGTATATAGTTGGGTCTTGTTTTTTAAATCAGTCAGCCACTCTATGCATTTTGTTTGGTGAATTTAATCATTTTACATTAAGATTAATTATTGATAGATAAGCTTCCCTGGTGGCTCAGACAGTAAAGAGTCTGACTGCAATGTGGGAGAGCCAGGTTCAGCCCCTGGGTTTGATAAAGACTTATTAATGTCATCTTATTCATTGTTTTCTGGCTTTATATTGTTCCATTGTTCCTTTCTCCCTCCAGCTGCTATCTTTTTGAATTGTTGATTTTTAATAGATTTTAAAGATAACAAGTTAACTTTCTGCATCAAAACTCAAGTTTTAAAATTCTCCCTTCCATTTATGTCTTTGATGCCATCATTCTCCTCTTTTTATATTGTATGTTCAGTAACAAATTATTGTAGTTGTAGTTATTTTGAATATTATTGTCCTTTAAGCTTTGTGCTAGAATTAAGTGTCTAACACCACAATATCACAGTGCAGTAGTATTCTGAATTTGACTATATATTTACCTTTACTGGTGTGTTATATATTTTCATATGGTTTCACTTCAACTTGAAGAATTGTTTTCAGTATTTTTTATAAGGCAGGTTTAATGGTGATGAAAGAGGAGAGTGAAAAATTTGGCTTAAAACTCAGCATTCAGAAAACTAAGATCATGGCATCTGGTCCCATCACTCAATGGCAAATAGATGGGGAAACAGTGGAAACAGTGACAGACTTATTTTTGGGGGCTCCAAAATCACTGCAGATGGTGACTGCTGCCATGAAATTAAAAGACACTTGCTTCTTGGAAGAAAAGCTATGACCAACTTAGACAGCATATTGAAAAGCAGAGACATTATTTTGCCAACAAAGGTCCATCTAGTCAAAGCTATGGTTTTCCAGTAGTCAGGTATGGATGTGAGAGTTGGACTATAAATACAGCTGAGCACCAAAGAATGGATGCTTTTGATCTGTGGTGTTGGAGAAGACTCTTGAGAGTCCCTTGGACTGCAAGGAGATCCAGCTAGTGCATCCTAAAGGAAATCAGTCCTGGATATTCATTGGAAGGACTGATGCTGAAGCTGAAACTCCAATACTTTGGCCACCTGATGCAAAGACCTGACTCATTTGAAAAGACCATGATGCTGGGAAAGATTGAAGGCAGGAGGAGAAGGGGACAACAGAGGATGAGATGCTTGGATGGCATCACCGACTCAATGGACATGAGTTTGAGTAAACTCCAGGAGCTGGTGATGGACAGGGAGGCCTGGTGTGCTGCAGTCCATGGGGTAGCAAAGAGTGGGATATGACTGAGCGACTGAACTGAGCTGAATGGTGATGAACTCCCTTTAGTTTTTGTTTGTTTGGGAAGTCTTTATTTCTTCATTTCAGAAGGACAGCTTTTCTGGGAAAAGTATTCTTGTTTGGCAGTTTTTTTTCTTTTAGCACTTTGGATATATTATCCTACTCTCTCCTGGCTAAGTAATTTTTGCTTGATTCATTGATAGCCTAATGGGAGGTTCCCTTGTAAATCACGATTTCTTTTACTACTTTTAAGAAACTCTCTTTTGTCTCTGATATTTGATGGTTATTTTAACATGGTTTAGAGAATATCTCTTGTTCTCCCTTGTAATTCATAGATCACCTTTTCAGCTTGATCTAGTCTGCTGTTGACTCTGTGTATTGCATTAAAAAAAATCATTCATTGTATTCTTCAACTCCAGAATTATTGTTTGATTCTTTTTATGATTTCAGTCTCTTAAATTTCTTATTTTGTTCATGTATTGATTTCCTAATTTTGTCAAAATGTGTTTCTGTGTTGCTTATAGCTTTTTGATCTTCCTTCAAACAACTCTTTTCAATTTTTTAACTCTGTGTCTTTTAGGATGGTTACTGGATGATTATTGTAATATTTTGGTGGTCATGTTATCTTGATTTTTTTTTTCATGTTACTTGTAGTCTTCTGTTACTGTCTCTTTTTTTTTTAAACTTTTTTAAAATTGGAGGATAATTGCTTTACAGTGTTGTATTAGTTTCTGCCATACAACATGAATCAACCAGAGGTATACATATGTCTTTTCCCTCTTGAACCTCCCTCCCATCCCTGGCCCCATCCCACCCCTCTAGATTGTCATATATCCAAAGTGCTAAAAGAAAAAAACCTGAGTTGAGCCCCCTGCATCATACAGCAAATTCCCACTGGCTCTCTGTTTTACATATGGAAGTGTTTATGTTTCAATGCTACTGTCTCATTCTGTTGTTGTTTTTTTGTTTACATTTTAGTCACGTCCTCCACCATCTTTCCTAACTGCCTCTGGGAAATGAATACCTTCCATTAGCCCTACTAAGGAATTATGAGGCTTTCTCAGACCTTCTATGGATATTCCTGCCCCACACTTATTTCCTCTTGTGTCAGAATTCTTAAGCATGTATGGTTTCTGTTCATCCTGAAAAACACCAGGCCAGATGCTGACAGCCTTCCTGTTGCCTTCCCAAGGGCCAAACTAAGCTCAGATTTATGGTCTCTCCCTGGCTCACTGATCCAGGTCATTTTTGTCTGTATGCTCTCTAACCATCTTCCAGATCTGCTGCCACCTTCTCAGTATTCACAGAGAGTCAGCCTCAGGGAGGGGGTATGTGTTAGTGAGGCACCCAGGACACCAAGGATGCCCATGGCTTAATTGTGGGTTTTTGTAGATGAGACATCTCCAATGTCTCATTGGCAAGCTTCCTGATATAGTTTGTGATGTGGTTGGGTAGGTGTATATCCATTTAATGCCCTCTGAGCGTTTTATCTGCAGCTCTCTAAGCTTTTTCCCTCCCTTAGTCATGCAGCTCATGACTTTATTCAGAGTGGAGTGAGAGAAAAATAGGCTTTTATGGCAACATCACATGTAACTGGGGAAACCGGAAACTCATCTACATGCTCTCAGTTTTCCTTGAGGGAGAAATCATGGACCTAGCAGGTCTCACTCGGCACACTGAGCTGTGTCACTCTGGGGGAGGCATGACGTGGGTAAAGGGGAACTTTTCTTCCAATCTTCTTCAGTGTATCTAAACTCGTTTTTTTTTTTTTTTTTCTCAAACAGTGTGCTAGAATTCAGTTTTTGGAAACTTCAGCTTCTGCAAGGCCTCTGTTGTCTGTTTGTGTTTGTGCACAGCAGTGCTCTCCAGGACCTTGTGTTAGAGAGAAAGGTGGGCGGAGAAGGCAGGAAGTTCATGGCTTTGCAAAGCTAAACTCCATATATGTTAGCCATGATGATTGTTGTCCTTATTGCTATGGTTCTTTTACCATATGATCAGACTATTGACATTCTTCCTTTGGAGTTGGAGCCAATAACCTTTCTTTGGTTAGAAGAACTTGATGATGATAGGAAGCTCTGATTTCTATATGCTTATTCTTTGATGACTGCCATACTTAAGGGAAAGTTTTCACCCAGACCAAAGGTCCATCTGGTAGTCTCTAAGGAGCCCAACAGCATATCTCAGGTTGTTTCTAGGACCTCAGGATTCTGACTTTTCCAAAAGAACAGTGTGCCATTGCCAGGGAGAACAATGGGTCAGTCTGTTGGCCTCCATAACTGTCTGTTCTCCTAACCTTGACATGGGTAAGGTCCTGATCCCCTATCATTTTTGCTGAAGAAGAGTGAATCTTAAATTTCTCATGTTATCCTGTGTTACTTGAAGGGTGAAACATTTTATATTCTCTCAGCTGTGAAGCTAAAACTGCTCTTAAAAATAAAGTCTAGTATTAAAAAAATGTATTCCACGTAATTGCAATCTGACGGGTGGCTATACTGAGTCTCCACTCTTGAATAACTGGCTCCTTTTAACCCTCATTTGTAGTCCTGACAGTATATGAACGTGGACTCTCTTTTTCCCCCCCACTTCTACCGAAGCTTTGGCATTAAAAGGTAAAAAAAATACAAGCATCTAGACACTCATAAAGATATTTTGAAGTTAAAGCATGATATGCATTTTCATAAATATTCAAATACCAACTATTTATTTGTTCAATGAATATTTATTACGCACACACTAAGTGCTTGGAGACCTTTAGTGATGAAAACACAAAATAGAGCTGTTTTTGTGGTACTTGCATTCTGATGATACATAGGGTAGGGGTGAGATCTAGATGTAATACTTCTCTAAAGTTCATGTAAGCAGGTCCCTGTCCTGAGCCTGTGTGTAGAGGATCACATTTAGCCCTATCCAGCACATCTCTCCATATTGGCCACGGTGTCCAAATGGCCCAGGGAGGCTGCTCACTTGCCCCTCTTTTGAAATCAAAAGCCAGATAACTAGCGCCCTAAATTCCCTGACCACACCATGCCTCGCCCACTTCTAGAGAATACGGAAGCCTATTTCATGGATCCATTCTCATAGATCAGAGTATGACACTGTTGTGCTCCCTTCTCTAAGTGTGAGGAGTGGCCAGGGCATGGCTATTTGCCTGGGAGGAGGGCCTGGAGATGAGACGTGGCTGGATGGGCTGGTGTGCTTTGTGTGTCAATGTGAGGCCTTTTTCTGGGTGGGGCAGTGTCAAGGGGTGGGAGGCTGGGCCCTGAGCTCATGTTTGCTCCCCTCTCCATGCTGTCCTGTTCTGGCACAGCACATCAAGCAGTCTGAGCGTTCTGAATTTGAACTTGGCCTTTCATTACTAAACCCTTTTTATGAAAGGTAGGAAGATAGAATATATTTTATCTAGTAGGTTTTTTTTCAGCTTGATTTATAACTTTTAAATATTTCAGCATGCCCTTATTCATGGGCATTGCAAATCTTAGGGGTGGACTTGTTGAACAGGTGACTAATCAATAGGTAAGCAAATATTTGAAAACAATCATTTTAGACAGTGATAAACATGTGACTGAAGTAAGACAAGGAGTTGAGAGTGAATTCGAGAGTACCTGCTCCTTTAGACTGGATGTTGATAGTAAGCCTCTTTGAACACGTGGCAAAGAACTGAGCTGAATAAGAAGATGCTCATTAGAAAAACTCTGGGCAGGCCATTCTCTTAGGAGAAAAAGCAGATTCAAAGGCTCTAAAGAAGAGAGGCACTTGTTTGACCCAAGGAGTAGAAAGGCCAGCGTGGTTCACATATAGTGGACCCAGGTACAAAGCATGAGTTGACATTCGAGAGGTCTGCAAGAATCAGAACCCTATATAAGGCCTGAAGATCATAGTTTGGAATGTGGATTAATTCTCAGTGCAGTGAAAGCATTGGAACGATTTATACAAGGGAACAGAACAAATCTGATTTAAATTTTACAATAACTCTGGCCATTCTGTGATGAATGGGCTTGTAGAAACAGAGATGGAAGCAGTAAAACCATAGAAAAGGTTATTGCAGTTGTCCAGCTTAATATTGATGGTGGCTTAGATAATGTTTCAGACCATGGTAGACATTCAGTGCAAAAATAATTTGGTAGAACATGTACTTAGAACTATTATTTTAAGTTCTATGAAACTTCTAGCAGCTAATCACTTGTTCAGTTCCTTTTGTGACAATTCCTGTTATGACATCACTCAGCAAACTCATTATTGTTTCAAGAGTCCTCCTCTTTCATATGGAACCACTTGTGATCCTAAGAGCATTGGAAAATCAAAACAAATTATTTTAAACACCTTTTGACAGTGGAACATAGAGAACTGCAGTAGAGGCTAGGTTCAGTGATGGCTGAAGGGTTAACAGCTAATAGTGGGAAATGATTAGGAAAGAACAGGAAAGATTATGAGAAAATGGCACAGTTAAATTTATTCTAATTTCCTGTCAGATGGCATGAAAGCTGAAATACTCAGCTCATTATTGAAATTGTGATGTAACATGCAAGGCCTTTGCATAAGGAATGACTAAGCAATGTTTTCAGCTTATGCTGTTGAATTATTAAAAACAGAGAGGCGAGTTTACAAGGCCACAAATGTTGGTTTACCCAACAAGTAATTCCTGAAAGCTTGCTATGTGCAGACGCTGGAGCAAGGAATCCAGAGGAAACTTTAGGTTTTGACTTCCAGAACGCCAGAGTTTAGTGAAGACTTTGCATTTTAAACTTCTCTAGCCTACTTTTCCAATATTTTAGAAAACTTTACAGTTTAAAAAAATTACCCACTCTGTCTTATTTAATATTTTCTTTAGATTGCAAATGTTGAGAAAGGAGAGCCTTTGAATTTTACTAGAATTTTCTATAACAGTGCCATTCCATGGATGCCTTTCATAGTTGGTGAAAATGTTGCTAGTCTGGATTCTTTGTCTTTAGAATAAATTGCTCCCTAGGTTATTTTAATGTTCTGCTGCTGCTGCTAATTCGCTTCAGTTGTGTCCAACTCTGTGCAACCCCACAGATGGCAGCCCACCAGGCTCCCCCGTCCCTGGGATTCTCCAAGCAAGAACGCTGGTCCCCATGAAATGCAGTTAACCTGCCTCTTGCTTTTCTTTGTCGAAAGTAGCCAGTTACCATTAAACTAGATCTTGATTCTATGATTGGATGGCAAAGCACATAGATAAAAGGAATCATGTCTGCCACAAGTAGGTGTCATTTTAAAATAACAGAGTACTTTTTTTTTGTCACAGTGTCAGTTTCATTGTGCTTATGGTATCTTTTTAGAAACTGAGAATCTGCTTGCTTTGAAATCATTCTTGACTTTTTTAGACTTTCACAAAAGTTACATTTGCAAATTACTTTTACAAAAGCAAATTCCTAGAGCCCACAGTATTGCTCATAATATTAAGGATAAATAAGACTTATTCAGTGTTTATTACTAGGCTGAAGAAGGGATTTAAATATGTTATTTTGTGTAGTTTTTATGATAGCCTATAATATAACAAAGATCGTATAAAAAATCTGCATTTTTACAAAACTTCATTGTTCACTCCTGTTTTGAAAAATCACCACATGAATATAAACCCTAGGAAGCCAGAGTTTACGTCTGCCTGTTTCTCTCTTATACTCCAGTAGCTTCCCAGGTAGCTCAGCTGGTAAAGAATCTGCCTGCAATGCAGAAGACCCCAGTTTGATTTCTGGGTCGGGAAGTTCCCCTGCAGAAGGGATAGAATATCCCTTCCAGTGTTGTTAGGCTTCCCTGGTGACTCAGATGGTAAAGAATCTGCCTGCGATGTGGGAGACGTGGGTTACACCCCTGGGTTGGTAAGATCTCCTGGGGTAAGGGCATGGCCACACCCATTCCAGTATTCTTAACTGGAGAATCCCCATGGACAAAGGAGCCTGGCGGGCTAGTCAATGGGTTGCAAAGAGGCAGACACGACTGAGTGACTAAGCACGGCACATCTTGCATGATGCCTGATCCACAGTCAATTATTAGTAAACATTTAACTGCCTTCTAAATAAATGGCAACCAGAGTTTAAATGGCTTGCACAAGGTCATAAATCTAGATTAGTCCTGTCTTACTCAAAAAGAGTATGTTCTTAGAGATCTTGATGAAGTTTCAAGGAGGAATTCATTGGCCTGCTGGGTTGGATATTAGGAATTTCTTATATAGCTTATATTTATCTAATATAATTGCATAACTAGAGATTGCTGCACTTAGTATTAGTTCATTTGGGAAAATTTTATTCTCAGATTAACAGCCTCGGGTGCCTAATAAAACACTAAATGGCTCACTTTGAAGCTTTTCTTTTTCTTATCATAGTAACATTTTCCCATCATGTTCCAATTTAGTTCTAAAGAAAGTTAACTGAGTGAGTGTAAAGTCCCTCTTTTTCAGATTACCCATATAAATTTATTAAGTTTTTCTTAGGCTCTCTAATTTGTCTCCTGTCCCACCCTCAGGAGTTTAGAAATGGTAAATTCTCCTTTCTCGGCAAATTATTAATTCTGATATCATTGTTCAAATAGCAAGCTTTGGGTTGATTTCACATGTCCTGCTGAATTGACTTCCAGCTTCTCTGCTGGGCATTTAAAGTGCTTCCTTTCCTCATACACTTTTCCAAACCTTGGAATCCAATGGTATCTTCTGGTATGACTCCCAGAAAATTCTCCTGGTGCTTTCTAAAGCAGGGAGACTGAAGGCTGCTCTGTCTTCACCGTGGTCTGGCACCCTTGAGATCGGTACCTGTGTGTGCGCTCCTGTCCCATCACCACGCCTTTCTTCCTGCATCTCTATTTATATGAAGCTTGCTCTCTCCTTTGGACAGAACAAAGGCCAACTCTCCTTTTGCAACTTGTGTCTTCCTTACGGCTCTCCCCAATGGACCAGAACCATAGTACAGTGTTCTGCCTCAGAGTGTGGGCCTTTTAGGACAGGGACCAAGGCTCCATCTCTCTGAGGGCCCAAAGCAGTGCCCACTTCACAGACTGAACAGAAGGGTACACAGCAGAAGGTTCTGTTTCCTTGCTCGTTTCCCACCCCCCTTTGTTCTTTCTCTGAATCCACTTTCTATCATAAAAGGTCAGGATCCTGAGTATCAACTGAGGAGGATTTACATTCTTTTGGATTGATGCATCAACATAAAAGTGAAATTTCCCTTCCTAATATCAAATATCCTTTTACTGTACCCTAGCAAAGACTTTCCTCCAAAGAAGGGGTGGGGGGAAGAAGAACGAGTTCTTTAAACGTGAACTCTGGTTATGGTTGTAATATGTGAAAGGGTGTTGATATAAGTGTTAGTTGCTCAATCGTATCTGACTCTTTGTGACCCCATGGACTGTAGCCTGCCAGGCTCCTCTGTCCATGGGATTCTCCAGGCAAGAATACTGAAGCCATTCTCTTCTCCAGGGGATCTTCCTGACCCAGGGATAGAATGAACCTGAGTCTCCTGCGTTGCACGCAGATCCTGTACATCTGAGCCACCAAGGAAGCTCTGTTTATATATTCATTATCCAAAAGAAAAGGGTACATAGCAGTCCTTGACTTATCCATTAAATAGTTTGTCAGTCCATCTTAGAGAGGAACCATGGATTTCCCTTCTTTGTCTGATATCTCCCTCCCTTTTTTCAATTCATTTGTCCTTTTGTTTTCTTCTACCTCGCTGGTGTGTTAGTTTCATATTGGGGAGGTACTTCCAAGTCTTCCCTCCATCCTCCCCCGTGCGTTGCAGGACTGGGTTCTTAATAGTCTTTAGGGTGGAACACAAAGAGAAAAACACCTTTCTTTGGGTAATAAAGAATTTTTCACAAAATAATTTTGATGAATCATCTAGAATGTATAACGTGTGCTATGTGGTCAGGACCTTATTAACTCATTATGGCATTATCAGTACTTAGTAAGTGCTCAGGAACTAATTGTTAAATATGTGAATAAAAAATGTTATTGTTCTAAGAATCTTTACCCCTTTACTCTGTTTACCAATACTTAATGATGGATGGGGCTTCCTTGGTGGCTCAATGGTAAAGAACCTGCCTGTAGTAGACACATGTTCGATCCCTGGGTTGGGAAGATCTCCTGAAGAAAGGAATGGCAACCCATTCCAGTATTCTTACCTGGAAAATTCCATGGCCAGAGGAACCTGGCAGGCTATAGTCCATGTGGTTGCAAAAGAGTTGGACATGCCTTAAGGACTAAACAGCAACGAGGGATGAGAGTGGAGTGGGATGCAAAAAAGGAATTCTGAGACAGGGAGAGAAATTCTCATCCTGCTGCAAATAAAAGAGAGGAACTGAATTTTAAATGTTTCTTTAGAGTTGCCAAACCTACCTCTGCTAGGGACCTCTCTTATTTTTCCTTCAAATAGAGCATAAGGAATTTAACCTTTCACAATGTCATTTTGAAAGGCTTTGCTTTTTGAGGACGAGGAGCTCAAGTCTTGCCCCCTGTCTGTTTTGTTTAGGGTGAGCTTAATAGCCTGGCTTCCCTGGTGTTTTCCCTGGTGGCTCAGACAGTAAAGAATCTATCTGCAATGAGGGAGACCTGGGTTCTATCCCTGGTTTGGGAAGATCCCCTGGAGAAGGGAATGGCTAGCCACTCCAGTGTTCTGGCCTGGAGAATTCCATGGACAGAGGACCATGGCAAGCTGCAGTCCATGGGGTCGCAAAGAGTCGGACACGACTGAGCAGCTTTCACTTTCACTTTAATAGCATGATGTAAGAAGCACCACAATTTACTTACCTTCCTGCAATTTGAACCTTCTGATGAGCATTCCTGGTTAATCTTTTATTCAGAGAACTCTTAGTATAAATTTTCCTTTCTTGTAATGAGATCCACAAAACTTTCTTTGGGCTTCTTGAGATCATAGCTGAATGTTTGGCAGACGTTAAAACATCTCCATCACTTTTGGCATTATCTGATTTGAATATTTTAATACCGTTGCAGTTTCCCCACCTGACATTGCATTAAAGCCATAGCTCACATGTTTTACTGACAAAATATATTGTATTGTACATATGTCTCAGGACAGAAAAGGAAACTGTCAAACTGTTCTTAGAACATGTGGAAGGAAACAGAAATTTGGCCTTCAGCAGTAGAAGCTAAGATAAACCAATTCATCTAGCTTCCCATGTATATCTCTGAAGAGCTTTTGCAGATTTTCATTGTACATTTACCTATTTTTTTTCAGTTGTTGTTATTAAAGCTATTATATAGTTGGATTGCAGCTAAAATATTCCTTTTAAGAAATAATATCTGACCTCATTCTATTTTACCTCCTAGAGATCTTATTTTCTTCATTCTTCTGTGATTTCTGGCTTGAACTGGAGAAAATTTGTCCATCTTATCTTGCCTCCTATGTTCCAAGCTACTTAAGAACAGGGGATACTTCTTTTACAGTTTAAAAATTTCTGTAATATATAGATACTCTGCTCTGTACCTGCATTTCAAATTAAAGGCATGCTCTGATGATAGGCAAGAAGGACTTCCATCATTTGGCCCTTTTTTTTCATTTCACCTGTTCCTTATACCAGTTCTGTTCTATATGTAACACCACAGAAATACTGCCTTTCTTTGTGTTCTACACCACATCAACTTATTTCCCACTCTGAGTCTTCCCACGGGCCTGTGGTCTTTTCTGGTACTGCTTTTCATTCCCTGTTCTCCATCCTGTTTGCACTTTACCTGGCTCACTCCTCTGTTTCGGTCTCAGTTCAAATGTGATTCCTTAGAGAGGACGTCTTTGCCACCCACATGTAAATCACATAAATCTGATTCCACTCATTATTCCCATTTATAGTTTTCCCTTTATGTTACACTCTCACAGTGTAAAACTATGTCAATTCATTTTAGATAAAATTCCTTATTAAGGTCAAAACTTAGGTTAGCTGCTATATTGACAAAGCCTTGCATTATGCTTGGTACATAGTAAATGTTACTAAATATTTTTTTTAAAGTGTGTGAGCTACCAGAGAAGACTAAGGATAGATGGGAGCCTAAACTATACAAGTCATAGGAAGGGTTTGTTTGTTCTTGGTATAAAATTTAAATGATACATCTGAAAGAAATTTATGCAGAGAATTTTCTCTTTTCTATGAACATCGATGTATGTTCTTTATAGAGATCAGATGGAGTCATTTAAAAATGATAAATATGTCCCTAGATTTTTCCCATGCTACTTATTCACTCTGGTCTGCTATCCCTATATTTGCAGCATCTTGAACAGTGCCTGGCACATGCTATTCGCTGCTGTTTAGTTGCTAAGTTGCATCTGATTCTTTGTGACCCCATGGACTGTAGCCTGCCAGGCTCCTCTTTCCATAGGATTTTATTCTCCAGGCAAGAATACTGGAGCAGGTAGCCATTCCCTTTTCCAGGGGATCTTCCTAACCCAGGGATCAAACCTGTGTCTCCTGCTTGGCACGCTGATTCTTTGCTGCTGGCACCCGGTAAGAGAAACTGCTTGCCGATACAGGAGACGAAGAGACATGGGTTCAGTCCCTGGCTTAGAAGATCCCCTGAAGGAGGAAATGGCAACCCACTCCAGTATTCTTGATGGGAAAATCCCATGGATAGAGGAGACTGGTGGGCTACCACCAGTCTATAGGATCGCAAGAGTCAGACATGACTTAGCAACTAAACAACAACCACAGCAATGTTATCCCTACAACTGTCACTTCCTTTTTCACATTCCCCGTTTTTTGAGTTGTTCCCTTCCATTTATCTTCTAGATCACAGTTTAAGCTTGCCTTCTCAGGGAGACATTTCCTATCCCTAAATAAGACTAAATCCCTTGCTATATACTCTTAAGGTACTCTGCCCTTCTCTTTTCATAAAATTCCTCATATTTTATTCACTGAGTTTTTAGCAGATATTTATGTGCAATAAAGGATTAACTCATTAGAGTTGGGTTGTTCAAGCCCTGCACATTTCAAAGAAAGGACTACCCTTGACTGGGTCCTGAGAGATAATATCTAAGCCACTGGAATATACTGCCTGACAGGAGTATCTTTGTACACCTGGGGCCTTGGGCCATGGCAGACAGTTTATGCTAAGAATGTGATTCATGGTGCATCCTTTAGCAGTGTTGTGTCAGCTTGATCTCTACAGGGGCAGGAGGCTGAGTAGCCAGTGTCAGTGTTTCCTGCCTATGTGATTGACCTCCAGTGATAAACCCTGGACAGCAGGCTCAGGCGAGCTACTTGGTTGGCAATATGCAATGCCTGTTGTCGTACATCATTGCTAGGAAAATTAAGTGCTGTTTGTATGACTTCATTGGGAGAGGAAAAGGAGAAGCTTGTGCTTAGTCTCTCCTGAACTCTGCTACATGCACCTTTTTCCTTTGTTGATATCAATCTTTATCCTTTTGCTGTAATAAACAGTGCCATGAACATAACATTTCTAAATTCTGGGAGTACTTCTAGTGAATCGTTGAAACTAAGGACGGTTTGGGGACCACAGACATAGTCTATTACTTATCTAATATGCCAGACATCTGTTAGGCACAAGATTTACCATGAAGAATGAAGTACACAAGTCCTTGTATCAGCTGATGTTGGAGAAGCCAGATTACAAACAAGTAAGCAGACTAGACACATACAAATAAAAAGTAAGTCCCATGAACAAATGAGAAAAATAGAAGTGTAGAAGAGTCTGTGTTTTATGCCACAACCAAATTCTATAGGAGAGACTAAGTATATACATTTAATTTACCTTTTATCTTCAAAATATAACAGGCTCCTGGCAGAAAATACACACTCAGTAAATGCTTGTAAACTTAAGTTGAATGCCAACTCCCTTTCCCACAGCTGTCCGTTTCCTTGCGGAAATTTTCCTGAGCAAAGTGAAATAAATTTAGGATGTTAAAATGTATGGAGCATAGCTAGATTACATATTAAATATGAGGGGTGTATGTGTGTTTTCTCTAATAATAGAGAAGACTAAACTGACTTTTGAAAATGAAAATCTTCTCTAGTTTGCTGATTTGGGTTTTGAAAATTTTGTTGTTACTTCTGACTAATCATAAGTAACTTTATATGAGAAAATCCATTTACTTGATTTAAGAATAAATTTAATAGGAAGATGTCTGCAAGTGTTTTATTGCATGAATGTTATGTAATGTTAAACACGCAAAATAGTTATTGTGCTTTGAAGACTACATAAGGCCCCAACAGATTTTCCTTTGGATCCTAATATCTAACATATGTTATATGTTGAGTAATTTCTATCTTAAACTCTGTATTATGAGATTTTATGAAATAATTATCTTTAACAGTTTGAAACTTCAGTTCAGTTCAGTCACTCAATCGTGTCTGACTGTGCGATCCCAGGGACTGCAGCACGCCAAGCCTCCCTGTCTATCACCAACTCCCGGAGCCTACCCAAACTCATGTCCATTGAGTCAGTGATGCCATCCAACCATCTCATCCTCTGTTGCCCGCTTCTCATCCACCTTCAATCTTTCCCAGCATCAGGGTCTTTTCAAAAGAGTCAGTTTTTCGCATCAGGTGGCCCAAGTATTAGAGTTTTAGCTTCAGCATCAGTCCTTCCAATGAATATTCAGGACTGATTTCCTTTAGGATGGACTAGTTGGATCTCCTTGCAGTCCAAGGGACTCTCAAGAGTCTTCTCCAACACCACAGTTCAAAGCATCAATTTATTGTAACTCAGCTTTCTTTAAGTCTATCACATCCACAAATGACTATTGGAAAAACCATAGCCTTGACTAGCTGGACCTTTGTTCGCAAAGTAATGTCTCTGCTTTTTAATATGCTGTCTAGGTTGCTCATAACTTTTCTTCCAAGGAGTAAGCGTCTTTTAATTTCATGGCTGCAGTCACCATCTGCAGTGATTTTGGAGCCCCCCAAAATAAAGTCTGTCACTGTTGCCACTGTTTCCCCATCTATTTACCATGAAGAGATGGGACCAGATGCCATGATCTTAGTTTTCTTAATGTTGAGTTTCAAGCCAACTTTTTCACTCTCCTCTTTCCCTTTCATCAAAAGCCTCTGTAGTTCTTCTCTGCTTTCTGCCATAAGGGTGGTGTCATCTGCATATCTGAGGATATTGATATTTCTCCTGGCAATCTTGATTCCAGCTTTTGCTTCATCCAACCCAGCATTCCTCATGATGTACTTTGCATAAAAGTTAAATAAGAAGGGTGACAGTATATAGCCTTGACGTACTCCTTTCCCAATTTGGAACCAGTCTGTTGTTCCATGTCCAGTTCTAACTGTTGCTTCGTGACCTGCAAACAGGTTTCTCAAGAGGCAGGTCAGGTGGTCTGGTTCCCATCTCTCTCAGAATTTTCCACAGTTTGTTGTGGTCCACACAGTCAAAGGCTTTGGCATAGTCAATAAAGCAGAACTAGATATTTTTCTAGAACTCTCTTGCTTTTTCAATGCTCTAACAGATGTTGGCAATTTGATCTCTAGTTTCTCTGCCTTTTCTAAATCCAGCTTGAACATCTGGAAGTTCACGGGTTCACATACTGTTGAAGCCTGCCTTGGAGAATTGTGAGCGTTACTTTACTAGCCTGTGAGATGAGTGCAATTATGCAGTAGTTTGAGCATTCTTTGGCATTGCCTTTCTTAGGGACTGAAATGAAAACTGACCTTTTCCAGTCCTGTGGCCACTGCTGAGTTTTCCAAATTTGCTGACATATTGAGTGCCGCACTTTCACAGCATCATCTTTTAGGATTTGAAATAGCTCAACTGGAATTCCATCACCTCCACTAGCTTTGTTCTTAGTGATGCTTTCTAGGGCCCACTTGACTTCACATTCCAGAATGTCTGACTCTAGGTTGGTGATCACACCATTGTAATTATCTGGGTCGTGAAGATCATTTTTGTATAGTTCTTCTGTGTATTCTTGCTAACTCTTCTTAATATCTTCTGCTTCTGTTAGGCCCATACCATTTCTGTCCTTTATTGTGCCTGTCTTTGCATGCAATGTTCCCTTGGTATCTCGAATTTTCTTGAAGAGATCTCTAGTCTTTCCCATTGTATTGTTTTCCTCTATTTCTTTGCATTGATTGCTGAGGAAAGCTTTCTTATCTCTCCTTGCTATTCTTTGGAACTCTGCATTCAAATGGAAACATATCACTTCTTTATTCCTTTAAGAGTTTTTTTTCAGCACTGCATTCTGGATATTCCCATCTGTGTTGATTGTGCACATTTCAGAGCTGATGGAAGTGTAAACACTGATTATGTTTGTTTATTGATCCCTTCTCAAGGAACTAGACTAAACAGCACTCCTTCAAATCCTGTTCTGTACTATTGTTCATGTTAGAAATTACCGAGTAAGTGGTGCCATGTAGACATTATATATGGTTATAGTACTGATATAATGTGTTGTTTTACAGTGGAAGCATTATGATGGAACATTCTCCATGGCTGTGTCAGTTGACCAGACATAAATCTTTCCTTCATAGAAGTGCTAACGCTAAATGCATGGGTGTGCAATGGGGGTGGCAGTGGTTATCAAGTGTATCTATGTGTATGTGTGTGTCAAAGGTTGTTAGTGATAGATTAACCAGAGATAGCTGAGAACTTTTTTATGAGATGTTTGCCTAAAATTGTGGGTGGATTTCCTGGGTGTAATATAATCCTTTTTAAGAAAATCACTTATTTGATATTTATATTTTTCTTAAAAGGGAGATATATTAATTATTTTCATTGGATATACTTCCCATTTGAAGGGGGACAAATGTTGCAATATGACATAATAGGAAAAATGAGCTTTGGATTCAGACAACCAAAAGTTTTAAATCTAATGATAAAATTTAGTAATTACATGAACTTGTGAAAGGCAACTTTATTTCTGTAGTCTCAGTCATTGGTAAAATGACAGGACGATTTGACAGTAGAAAATAAGATTTAGCTTAGTTTAAAGGCCTGATTTTATATTTTTAAAATAATACCTTTCACAGCATTTTCACAGTTTTTTTTCACATGCTGTTTTAATCATCTCCTTGTTCATGACGGAGAGATTGTACTCTGGGATTGTGAGGATGACTGAGCACATGACATCCGACACTGGACATATGAGGTTGACAGTGGTGAATTAGTCACATAGATTGCTATTTATGGGCTCCGGTGCTAATGGTAAAGAACCTGCCTGCCAATGCAGGAGACTTAAACAATACTGATTGGATCCCTGGGTCAGGAAGAGCCTCTGGAGGAGGACATGGCAACCCACTCCAGTATTCTTGCCTGGACAGTCCCATAGACAGAAGAGCCTGGTGGGCTACAGTCCATAGGGTTGCAAAGAGTCAGAAGGGACTGAAGGGACTGAAGGGACTTCGTGCGCACACATTGTTATTTACAGCCTGGGAGGGCAGGGAACTGAAATCTGTTACTTAGGGATAAGCAGAGACTGTGTTTGGTTCCCTTGATAAGGAAGGATACTTAGCTAGGGGACCTTACCCTCAGAAGAAATATCAGGAGGAAAACTTGCAGTTAGGCCAGGATGAAGCCCTCCTGATTTCTCTCAGATGTCAGAGTAGCATGTAATTTTTTAAATTTAATTTTTATATGGGTGTAGTTGAATTGCAGTGTTGTATTATTTCATGTGTGTAGCAAAGTGAATGTGTTCATATATACATATCAACCTTTGTTTTAGGTTCTTATTTCATACAGGCCATTACAGAGTATCAAGTATAGTTCCCTGTGCTGTGTGGTAGGCCCTTCTTAGTTATCTGTTTTATGTAGTGTGTGTATGTCAATCCCAATCCTCCAATTTATCCCTCCTCTCACTCACTGATAGCCATCAATTTCTTTTCTACATTTGTAATTCTGTTTCTGTTGTGTAAGTAAGTTTATTTGTACATGAACTTTAATTAATTTTAGACCTTAAACCATACACGCTTTCTTTTGTTTGTCTGTCATAAGACTGTGAAATAGGAAATGTTGATGCAAAATTTTGAAATGGTGATCATAGAGGTGGTTGCATATTATCATATTTTAAAAAATGGGCTAACACACGAGAGGTGAGAACATACACGTGTGAAATATCATGGGTGAGTACTTGTACGTTTAGATATCTGTGTGCATGTAGATGCATTGATATTTCAGAAGGAACTGTTCCTTTGTTCATTCAGTAAAGTAGGAAACCATTTCTCTTCACAGTTACCTGGGTTTAGCGCTTCATAAAGTGAAGTCTTGGTAAAATGGAGATAGACTTTGACCAACAAAACATCTTAACTACTACAACCCTACATCTTTTCACGCCAAATTTTGCTTAAAAATCTTTCGTTGTTTTTCTCTGTTCTCAGGATAAAGATGAAAACTTTAACAATGTCTGTAGAATCTCATATGATGAAGGCTTTCCTCACTTTCTTCATTCCATTCACACTCATCTTCTTTCAGCCATGTCAGCTTCCCATGCTCACTCCAGTCACAGAGCTTTGTCCATATTTTTCCACATGCCTATGATGCTTTCTCTCTTCTGCTGTTGTTCACTTGCCAAGTTGTGTCTGACTCTTTGCGACCCCATGGACTGTGGCATGCTAGGCTTCCCTGTCCCTCACCATCTCCCAGAGTTTGCCCAAGTTCATGTCCATTGAATCATTGTTGCCATCCAACCATCTCATCCTCTGTCATACTTTTATCTTTCTACCTTCAATCTTTCCTAGCAGCAGGGTCTTTTCCAGTGAGTCATCTCTTCTCGTCGGGTGGCCAAAGTATTGGAGCTTCAGCTTCAGCTTCATCATCAGTCTTTCTAAAGAGTATTCAGGATTGATTTTCTTTAAAATTGACTGGTTTCATCTCCTTGCTTTCCAAGGAATTCTCAAGAGTCTTCTCCAGAACCCAGTTCAAAAGCATCAATTCTTTGGTGCTTTACTTTCTTTATTATCCAGCTCTCATATCTGTTTAACTATACAGGGGCTTCCTTGGTAGCTCAGCTAATAAAGATTCTGCCTACTATGCAGGAGACCCTGGTTTGATTCCCTGGAGAAGGAATAGACTACCCACTCCAGCATTCTTGAACTTCCTGGTGGTTCAGATGGTAAAGAATCTGCCTGCAATGTGAGAGACCAGGGTTGGGAAGATCTCCTGGAGGAGGACATGGCAACCCACTCCATATTCTTGTCTGGAGAATCCCCATGGACAGTGGAGCCTCATGGGCTACAGTCCATGGGGGTCACAGAGAGTAGTCAGACATGACTGAGTGACTAAGCACAGCACATATCCATACATGACTACTGGAAAGACCATAGCCCTGAGTATACAGACTTTTGTTGGCAACGTGATGTCTTAACTTTCCCGCTCCGTTAGCTTAATCTCATACTTTTGAATGATGTCTTTTTCTGGGAATCTTTTCCTGGTATCTAGGTTAAACTGTGTCTTTTTATCTTAAGCTCCTAAAGAACTCTCTGTTTTTCCTTCATAACACTTATCACAATATAACAATAATTTGTTTATATGGTATTTTAATTAATTACTGGTTTCATTACAAGTCAACATTTTTAGGAAGAGAACTGCAAAGTAAAATTAAAGCATCAGGGTCTATTTTGCACCACTGGGTAATGGGTTGCTTCTAGAGGATCACCAGCCAATTCAAGAAAAGGAAAAAAATCCATTAACAATTTGTAGAAATGGTCAGGTGACTTTTTAAAGTGACTCTCTGCTTCCAGTAGATATTTAGAAGGCCACACCATTATCCTTCTATCAACTCAGCATGGTTAGGCATGGAAAGTGTAATAGTTAAAGAGATTATTATCAAATATGCTGAATTAACAATCTCAGGAGTTAATTCCTCTGCACTTTCTGATTATGTTTCTGAAATAAGGAACAGGTTCTGCAGGCATCCCAACCTAGGGTGTTTGAGAAGCTAGGGCAGGAAGTGAGAGGGTCCCAGTCCAGTTTGGAGGCCAAGAGCCATGACTCTAACGATGACTGGATTAAAAGATGAGGCAGGAAATACTTGAAACAATGCCCACTGTGTCCATTTCCAGTTTATAGTAATTTCCAAACATATAGTAATTTTATAGAAAAGAGCAGTTAATTTTCCTTTCTCTGTGTCTTGGCGTCAATTTACCATGAGCAGAGTATCTGCTAATCTTTGACACCTAAGTAGAAATGTGAGTTTTGTATTACAAATTGATATACTGCTTTGTCTCTAGAATTTATTCACTAAGCTTTTAAATACTATGAAAAAGACATTATGTGTTACTTGGAGGGAGATAAAAAGTAAATGACTGAAAACATTTTCTCATAGATTTAAGCCAGTAAATACAGAGAATACCGGAGTATAGAATTTATTGTAGGTGACTGGGAAAGTTTTAAAAAAGGATTTAAAAAAACCCCCACATATAAATGGATAATTCCTGCACTTTACATATCAGAATTCTTTTCATTGCAGGACCCAGAAACCCAGCAATGACTATTTTAAATAAGAAAGATAGATATATTGTGTCATTTGTCTGGGATTGGTTTACTCACATTTTAGTCCAAATGCTTAAATAATGTCATTAGCATTTTTCTTTCCCTCTTCCATCTCTCAATTTTGATACCTTCTATATGGCCACCTTTTGTGCGTTCCAAATGGACTTTATGTAGCCAGGGAAAATGGTGATCAACAACTCTAGTTTCACTTTGGCCTTAATGCATTTGTTTCATATAACATTCTTTTTATTTCTTAATAACATAAAATGTTTACTAGTAAAGGTGGACGGATAAGCCCAGCTACAACTTAGTATCTACCAATGAAAATATAGTTCTTAAGAACTCTTCTTCCATGCTATACACCTATGACGTTGAGCATAGTGATTGGGACTTATGTCACATGAATGCACTGACTATAGTTTCATGAAAATCACATGCACTAAAGGAGGGATGTTGAGGTAATATATATGCATTACAAGGGCTGAACTTTGAGAAGTTTAGAGGGTATTAGAAGGAAAAAATGTATGCCTAGTGACTATGCTTTCTTTGATTAATGCAAAATTAAGTTCATCTAAATGGGAATGAATTTATATATTGAACTAACCAAGGCTTTGAGGGCTATATTAGACATGCTTCCTAGAATATCATAAAATATCAAATGTTGAAATATAAAAAGGAGCTACTGTAATGCC
Organism: Budorcas taxicolor; assembly: GCF_023091745.1. Classification (NCBI taxonomy): domain Eukaryota; kingdom Metazoa; phylum Chordata; class Mammalia; order Artiodactyla; family Bovidae; genus Budorcas; species Budorcas taxicolor. The sequence goes on along the minus strand of NC_068916.1, from coordinate 74,062,218 downwards.
TTTAGTTGACATTGAAGAATGATTGAGATTCAGAGAAAGAAGTAACATTTTCAAAGGTATATATAAAACATTATTGGCACACATGTTGGGGAGGGGTGGGAAAGCATAAACATAGGCACCAGTAAACAAATTTGTGCAAGTGAGTGAGATTCACTTTATATTTCATAAGGCTCCTGAAATGGAGGATTAATTAATAAAACACATACTTGAAGCCTAAAAGTTACAAAACGTCAGAACCAAGTGTTTGAACTTAAAAAAAATTGTTTCAAATAATGTTTTTCTCATCGTGGAAACAGTAAAGACATTACAGAAAGTTATAAAATTACATAAATATAAAAAGTATAAGCATCTCATACTTATTATTATCACAGTTGCACTTAATGAATTGTATCAGTAGTATATAGTATGCATTCACTGCTGTCGTTCAGTTGCTCAGTCGTGTCCGACGTTTTGTGACCCCATGGACTGCAGCACGCCAGGCTTCCTTGTCCTTCACCATCTCTCAGGGCTTGCTCAAACTCATATCCATCAAGTTGGTGATGCCATCCAACCATCCTCCGTCATCCCCTTCTCCTCCTTCCTTCAATCTTTCCCAGCATCAGGGTCTTTTCAAATGACTCAGTTCTTCACATCAGGTGGCCAAAGTATTGGAGCTTCAGCATCAGTCCTGAATATTCAGGACTGATTTCCTTTAAGATTGACTGCTTTGATCTCTTTGCAGTTCAAAGGACTCTCAACAGTCTTCTCCAACACCACAGTTCAAAAGCATCAATTCTTTGGTGCTCAGCCTTCTTTATAGTCCAACTCTCACATCCACACATGACTACTGGAAAAACCATAGCTTTGACTAGATGGACCTTTGTTGGCAAAGTAACGTTTCTGCTTTTTAATGTACTGTCTAGGTTTGTCACAGCTTTTCTTCCAAGGAGCAAGTGTTTTTGAATTTTGTGGCTGCAGTCACCATCTGCAGTGACTTTGGAGTCCAAGAAAATAGTCTGTCTCAGATCTTCACTACCTGGATAATCACGATGGTGTGATCACTTATCTAGAGCCAGACATCCTGGAATGTGAAGACAAGTGGGCCTTAGAAAGCATCACTACGAACAAAGCTAGTGGAGGTGATGGAATTCCTATTGAGCTATTTCAAATCCTGAAAGATGATGCTGTGAAAGTGCTGCACTCAATATGCCAGCAAATTTGGAAAACTCAGCAGTGGCCACAGGACTGGAAAAGGTCAGTTTACATTCCAATCCCAAAGAAAGGCAATGCAAAAGAATGCTCAGACTACCACACAATTGCACTCATCTCACACACTAGTAAAGTAATTCTCAAAATTCTCCAAGCCAGGCTTCAGCAATACGTGAACCGTAAACTTCCTAATGTTCAAGCTGGTTTTAGAAAAGGCAGAGGAACCAGAGATCAAATTGCCAACATCCTCTGGGTCATGGAAAAAGCAAGAGAGTTCCAGAAAAACATCTATTTCTGCTTTATTGACTATGCCAAAGCCTTTGACTGTGTGGATCACGATAAACTGTGGAAAATTCTTTAAGAGATTGGAATACCAGACCACCTGACCTGACTCTTGAGAAACCTGTATGCAGGCCAGAAAGCAACAGTTAGAACTGGACATGGAACAACAGACTGGTTCCAAAGAGGAAAAGGAGTTCGTCAAGGCTGTATATTGTCACCCTGCTTATTTAACTTATACGCAGAGTACATCATGAGAAACGCTGGACTGGAAGAAACACAAGCTGGAATCAAGATTGCCGGGAGGAATATCAATAACCTCAGATATGCAGATGACACCACCCTTATGGCAGAAAGGGAAGAGGAACTAAAAAGCCTCTTGATGAAAGTGAGAGAGGAGAGTGAAAAAGTTGGCTTCAAGCTCAACATTCAGAAAACGAAGATCATGGCATCTGGTCCCATCACTTCATGGGAAATAGATGGGGAAATAGTAGAAACAGTGTCTGACTCTATTTTTTGGGGCTCCAAAATCACTGCAGATGGTGACTGCAGCCATGAAATTAAAAGACACTTACTCCTTGGAAGAAAAATTATGACCAGCCTAGATAGTATATTCAAAAGCAGAGACATTACTTTGCCGACTAAGGTCCGTCTAGTCAAGGCTATGGTTTTTCCAGTAGTCATGTATGGATGTGAGAGTTGAACTGTGAAGAAGGCTGAGCGCCGAAGAATTGATGCTTTTGAACTGTGGTGTTGGAGAAGACTCTTGAGAGTCCCTTGGACTGCAAGGAGGTCCAACCAGTCCATTCTGAAGGAGATTAACTAAATGCTAAAGCTGAAACTCCAGTACTTTGGCCACCTTATGCAATGAGTTGACTCATTGGAAAAGACTTTGATGCTGGGAGGGATTGAGGGCAGGAGGAGAAGGGGACGACAGAGGATGAGATGGCTGGATGGCATCACAGACTCAATGGACGTGAGTCTGAGTGAACTCTGGGAGTTGGTGATGGACAGGGAGGCCTGATGTGCTGCGATTCATGCGGTCGCAAAGAGTCGGACACGACTGAGCGACTGAACTGAACTGAATTGTTTCCATTGTTTCCCCATCTATTTGCCATGAAGTGATGGGACTGGATGCCACGATCTTCGTTTTTTGAGTGTTGCGTTTTAAGTCAGCTTTTTAAAAAGCCAGCCACTCTCCTCTTTCCCCTTCATCAAGAAGCTCTTTAGTTCCTCTTCACTTTCTACCATAAGGGTGGTATCATCTCCACATCTGAGATTATTGATATTCCTCCTGACAATCTTGACTCCAGCTTGTGCTTCATCCAGCCTGACATTTTGCATGATGTACTCTGTATATAAATTAAATAAGCAGTGATCAGTCATATCTGACTCTCTGCAACCTCATGGACTGTAACCTACCTGACTCCTTTATCCATGGGATTTCCCAGGAAAGAATACTGGAGTGGATTGCCACTTCCTTCTCTAGCAGATCTTCCCAACCCAGGGATTGAACCCACATCTCCTGTGGCTTCTGTACTGTAGGGGAATATTTTACCTGCTGAGCCATTGGAGAAGCCCATAATATGTATTAATGTTATAATAATGTATTATTTATATGTTAGTACTATATATTAAATATATAGAAAGACTCATATGCACTATGTTTAAATCTATTTTCTGTTTGAATTTTTTTTCTAGTTGTTTTACTATTATAAACAATGTTTCTAGCACACTTCTATACATGTATGTGCAAGTTCTTAATTATTGCTTAAGAAAAATTGATGAATAATTTCTAAGACAAAGAGAGTCTAATTATTTAAGAATCTCGTTTTCTTTTTAAGTAAAATTGGAAGTAAAGTATCCTTATAGCTTTCTTTTTTGGTAAAAAAAAAACAAAGAAAAAGAAGGTCATTCCAGCCCTCAGTATTTTCCAAGAAAGATATCTCTCTAGCAGCAGTATTCCTGTAACATTTATGTCTTGCTCAAGGGTAATCAGCTGAAATGGATATCTTTGAAATGAATATCCCACCAAGAGCACATTTCATAGCAAGTCTTAAGAATTTCAGTGCAGTTAATGACCTTTTAAATTTGTGAAAATTTATTTATGATTTTGAAAAGTAAAAACATTTAGTGGTATGTTCAACCAGTAAAACAGCAAATCCAATATCTAATAGATATTGAATAAAATACTGAAGTCTTCTATAAACATGGATTTTTCAGATTGTTGTGCAGTAATCGAAATACTATTCGTAGTTACTTCAGTTGATATTTCAAATATTTAAACAATTGCTGGGTGTTGGAATGTTTTAAAAATTCACTGCCTGGCACATTGCTTTGTAGATCATAGGTTTTTAATACTTGTTTGAATGAATGAGTGAGTGAATGAATGTAGTCCTTCCTACTTGTACATGAATGAGTTACATAAATTATACATAATTCTTATTAAAATTCATAGGTTGAGAGAGTAAATTCAAATATAATAGATTTAAAAATTATGAATATTGATTATTCTGATAGCAGATAATCAGAGACAGTTGACCTGTGGTATGTCCAAATTTGCTGCTTCTTAGCTGCAAATGTGTATGTGTACATATATATATATGTATATAAACACTAGACACATAAAATAACCAAATGAAAATACAGGATCATTACTGAATGAAGTAATTGGTAACTCATTTTACATTGTCTTTTGCATCCCTGTTTGAGATAGTTTATTGGATGCAGTCTTAGCAGAGCCTCTTGCTTGCTAAACAAGCAAGTTTTAAAATGATTTTCTTAGGAACATGGAAATATCAACCACGTAGATTCTGGTGTAAGAGTCTGAGTAGGGCATATGGAAAGTAACCTGACTTGTGAGAGTACTCTAACATCATTTCTTACTGTTTGGAAAACAGGAACAGTTACTTTAAGGATAATGAAATATTTCTTGAGAGGCATTTGAATTTAGTTATTTATTTTTCTCATTTGTGTTTGTTTTAGGGTCCAATAACTTGTGTTTAGAGCTGTTTTAAAACGCCGCTTAGCTTTGTTAAGTTGGCACATGGTTTCTGGGAGTCTGAAATGTGAAACAGTTAAAAAAGTACCAGTGAGCTTTATTTATCCAGAGAGCTGTAGTTTCAGGACCACGGACAGCGCATTTCCCCCCTCCTCCCGCCCCGCCCCAACCAGCCTGCTGCTGTTTTCTCTTTTTGGTAAGAGAAAGCAAGTAAGATTGTGTTGTTGGAGTGGTATCACTGCTCTAAGTGAAGAGAAATGTTTCCTGGATTGTGCTTTGTTTGTGAGTGTTGGATTGACACAGGGTCTGCATATCCTTTGGATAGAATGCATTTGAATATTTCGAGATTTTTTAAAATACATTTATATTCCACAATGAAACACATCATTTATTCAACAATTGTGGGTTAAATACCCATTGAATGAAAGGCATTGCGATAAGCAGAGATGAATGAAGTAGATGTGGCTTCTTTTGTCATTACTTGACTGTGGAGTTCTGTTACTCATACGTTGTTTCTTCTCCTTTTCTTTCTCAAGGTAAATATAATGTTTTTTTAAAGGCAGCGAGTTTGCTCTATATTAGTCCTTTAAAATATTTGCAATGTTAGAATGCACTGTGCTTTAAAATAGGCTATAAGTATCTGAAAGTAATACTATAGAGTCAAAAGTTCAAGGTTTAGAGCCAGAATTGAGTGCAAATTAGCTAATGCTACATGGTCGCTACACAACTTTGGGAATAAATCTTAGCCTCTCTGGACCTCAATTTCCTCACCTGTAATTTGAGGGTTATGATGCTTATCTTGCAGTGTTATTGTAAGAAATAGAAAGCATACCTATGTCTTCTCAATATATGATAATTCTTTGAACTAACTTTATTAATTTGAATGAATGATGTCATATAAGTATTTTTACTTTCATGGGAGGTCTTTTCCTGGGACTTTTGAAATTTTAACTGTTTTTGAGAGATAACATGTCTTTACTGATGATATAAAAATTAAAAAGTAAAATACATACTTTATAATAAGAAAAAATTGCCCATGCCTTTGCAGTCTAGGTTAAGGTTGACAGTTTTATAAATACTTTTTCATACTTTTCTAGTATTAAAAAAAATGCTGTACAATTATTATAGAGTGATTTTGTTTATCTTTTAAAATATGATTACTTTCTAATTTGCTTTTTCACTTACCAATGTAACTTGGAAAGTTTTCATACTTATATACATAATTTTTTCCATAACTATTATGTTCTATACTTTTGGAGCTTGTTCATATATTCCTCTCTTGGAGAATAAAGGGTTTTCTCTTTCTATTTCAAGTGTTGCTGCTATGCATCATACAAAGATCATCTTAAATACTTTTCCATCTTGTCAAAACAAAATCAAGTCACTTAAGCTGGGCGGAGGGGGAGAAAAAGTGTCTTTAATGTGCTAATGGTGATGGCCATGAGATGAACAACACTCTCATTTTCAGCAATGACCATCAGAGTTGATGATGTTTCTGAATTACAAAGAGTTTTTTTAGACAAATGCATATACAAGTAGATAGCATAATCAGTACCTAGAGTTTATTAATCAAATTCATAGACACTGCTTTAAAAACTAATGACAAGATTTAGGTTTTTAATTCTTAAGGATATCATTAAACATGGTTGTTTGGAATGAGTGTTGATGAATGCTATTTATTAATTGAGTTTATTTAAGGATACATATGCACAAGTATGTTATACTTACTGTCATTAAGTGATATGTGCCAGTTAATTCACATTTTTATGTATTATATATGTGCTAATATTTTTATCTCTCTTGTTTCATAATGTATCACTGAAATTTTGTCAACTGTGGCAGACATCTGTGTGACAGTCCCATGGATATAAAGATGAGACTAGATTCAAACAGACAGCCTCACTTGAGAATACAAAACTCTGAGTCTTAGTTTCTACAAGTTACTCATCCTTTATAACTTTCCAGACCACCAGAAACTTTAGGAACTTTTCAACTGCTTTGTTGAGGTGTATTTGACATATGATAAACTGTACTTATTTATAGAGCACAGTTTGAGTGTTCCATACACACACACACACACACACACACACACACACACACACCCCTCCTCTTGTTTCAGGTAATCACTGAAACAGGAGGTTTCCAAGAGGTTACCTCCTGATCCTCTTAATTTATAGATTAGTTTTTACTATGATTTTATATAAGTGGAACGTGAAAGTCACTCAGTCATGTCCAACTCTTTTCGACCCCATGGACTCTATAGTCCATGGAATTCTCCAGGCCAGAATACTGGAGTGGGTAGCGTTTCTCTTCTCCAGGGGATCTTCCCAACCCAGGGATCGTGAACCCAGGTCTCCTACACTGCAGGCGGATTCTTTACCAGCTGAGCCACAAGGGAAGACCATATAAGTAACACTGTATTATATAAGTGGAATAATACTGTATTTATCATTTCATCTGTTTTTTAAATCTACATAATTATTTTCAGTTTTTTCATGGTTTTGTATGTATCAAGAATTAATTCCTTTATTTTGCTAAGTAGTATTCCATTGTATGCCTGTATTATAGTTTGTTTATACTTTCATCTTGTGATGGACAATTGTTTGTTTCCACTTTTGACTATTACAATTAAAACTGCTGTGATCTTTGCATACCTATCTCTTTGCAGGGATAAGGGGACGGCAGAGGATGAGATGGTTGGATGGCATCACTGACTCAATAGACATGAGTTTGAATAAACTCCAGAAGTTGGGGATAGATGGGGAGGTCTGGCGTGCTACAGTCCATGGGGTTGCAAAGAGTCGTACACAACTGAGAGACTGAACTGAACTTTGCACGAATATGTTTTCAGTTCTTTTGGATTGGATTGGAATATCTCGACTGTAGGGTAGACATATGTTTCACTTTTCCAAAAACTATCAAATTATTCTGACTCAATTGTTCCCTTTTATATTTCCTCCAGTGGTATATGAGTTCCAGTTTCTCCACATCCTTGCCAATATTTAATGCTGTCAGTCTTTTAAACATCAGCCAATTTAGTAAGTGTGTAGTGATATTTGCTGTTATTCAGTCACTAAGTTGTGTTTGACTGTTTGTGACCCCATGGACTGTAGCACACCAGACTTCCTTGTCTTTTACCATCTCCCAGAGCTTGCTAAAACTCACGTCCATTGGTTCGGTAATACAATCCAACCATCTCATCCTCTGTCATCCCTTTCCCCTCCTGCCTTCAGTATTTCCCAGCATCAGGGTCTTTTCCAGTGAGTCATCTCTTTGCATCAGATTTCTAAATTATTGGAGTTTCAGCTCTGGCATTAGTCCTTCCAATGAATGTTCAAGGTTAATTTCATTTATGATTGATTGATTTGATCTCCTTGCAGTCCAGGGGACTCTCAAGAGTCTTCTCCAACACCACAGGTCAGAAGCATCAATTCTTTGGTGCTCAGCCTTCTTTATAGTCCAACTCTCACATCCATACATGACCACTGGAAAAACCATAGCTTTGATTAGATGGACCTTTGTTGGCAAAGTAACATCTCTGCTTTTTAATGTGCTGTCTCGGTTTGTTATAGCTTTTCTTCCAAGGAGTAAGCATCTTTTAATTTCATGGCTGCAGGCACCATCTGCAGTGATTCTGGAGCCCAAGAAAATAAAGTCTGTCACTGTTTCCATTGTTTCCCCATCTATTTGCCATGAAGTTATGGGACTGGATGCAATTTGTTTTTTGAATGTTGAGTTTTAAGTCAGCTTTTTCACTCTCGTCTTTTCACTTTCATCAAGAGACTCTTTTGTTCCTCTTTGCTTTCTGCTGTAAGGTTTGTGTCATCTGCATATCTGAGGTTTTTGATATTTCTTCCGGCAGTCTTGATTCCAGCTTGTGCTTCATCCAGCCCTGAATTTCACATGATGTACTCTGCATATAAGTTAAATAAGCAGGGTGACAATATACAGCCTTGATGTACTCCTTTCCCAATTTTGAACCCGTCTGCTGTTCCACATCCAGTTCTAACTGTTGCTTCTTGAACCGCATACAGATTTCTGAGGAGGCAGGTAAGATGGTCTGGTATTCCCATCTCTTTAAAAAATTTCCATGGCTTGTTGAGATCCACAAAGTCAGAGACTTTAGCGTAGTCAATGAAGCAGAAGTAGATGTTTTTCTGTAATTCCCTTGGTTTTTCTATGATCCAAAGGATGTTGGCAATTTCATCACTGGTTCCTCTGTCTTTTCTGAATCCAGCTTGAACATGTGGAAGTTCTCCGTTCATGTACTGTTGAAGTCTAGCTTCTATATGGGTTAAAACTTTAAATTTAAACAATAGAAAAAAAATTTATAAGAATGATAGGAGATTGTATCTACAGTGTCAGGGTATAAAAACTTTCTGAATCAAGGGCAAAAATGTGAAAGAAAAGAAAAACAGGAAAAAAGGTAAAAGTATTTAAATGTATAAAATAGAAATCTTTTTATTGTAAAAACATATAAATATATTATTGCTAATAACAATGAAACTTAAATTTTAAAAATTAGAAAATATGAGAACAATTTCCTAAAATCTTAGTCGTGAAATGGATGTGGAAAAAGGATACACTCTTGTTTTGCTGTTGAAATGTAAACAGCTACAGCTTTTGTTCTTGGTAATATTTATTTAAATTAAAAATGTATAATTTTTGACCCTATTATTCTAATTTTTTGAGTCAATCTCATAGAAATATAAATATATCTTTAGGTACAGACATATATTATACAAGGATATAGCAGCATTACTCTAAGTGGCAAAAAGTGAAAAAAAATTTCATTAATAAGGTTATGACTGAAAATATATTTGGGTTGTTTAAAGCAATATCATACACAATTGACAGAAAGGAAATAAAGCTTTACCATTTTTTTAACCTTTATCATTTGAAAAGAAAGATTTCCTCACATCATTGTTGCATGAGGAAAAAAGGTACATAAATATGTTTTATATGATCTTATTTAAATAGCACAATGATGACCAATGCTTCTCCCTCCCCTATATTGCCTGTGTATATTTGTATTTATATTTGGGAAACCTGACTCATTCTTTTTCGAAACATATATTCAGAATCTGCTATACCACACATTATTCTAAGGGATGGGTTGAAGGTACATTGGCCAGAAAAGTCTTCTATTTGGGAATTTGTATTCAAAGGAGAGAATGACCAAAAAAAAAAAAAAAAAAAAAAAAAGATGATCAAAGAATAAGGCAGGATTAGATGGTAAGTGTAGAATAGGTAGAGTTTGGTCTCACTACAATGTGAAGTCACTGTGGGGTTTTGTTCAGCATAGTGGCATGAATTGATACCCTTTTTCAAAAAGGTTACTCTGGCAACTACTTGGGAAATGGTTTGGAGAAGGGGCAAGAATAAAAGCAGTGATCTACTGCAGAGACTGCTGCAGTGTGCTGGACAAGAGACGATGGTGGTTTGGACTAGCATGGTAGCAGTGTGGGTGGAGAGAAGTATGTACTTTGGGATTACATTTTATAGGTAAGACATACGAAGATTGCACGGAGAGAATGAGGGAAGGCAACAGGTCTGGGACAATTTGTGGATTCTTACATGTATACCATAGAGTAGATGGTAGCCCTTTTTCACTCAATTGAGGGGGAAAATTATTAGAGAAGTTTTTTGACTTTTGGAGGTATTAATTGACTTTAGGAAATATGAAGTTTAAACTGTTCATTAGAAATCTATCCAAGTGGAAAGATGAAATTAGCAGTTGAATGAGTGGATATGGAGTACAGTGGAGAGCACCAACCTTGAGAAATAAACTTGAGAGACAACAGCAGCACACAGTTGGTATTCAGAGATTTAGGACTGGATGAGCCAACCCAGAGGAAAGTGTAAAATAGAAAAGGACATGAGCCTGAGCTCTCACTGTTGATATCATATTTAAGTTTATTAAAAACTTTAAACTTTCATGATGTTGAATGTGGATAATTCACTATAAAAAATGAAGTTCAGTTAAAGTGCATTCAGTTAGATCTGGACATGGAATGACAGACTGGTTCCAAATAGGAAAAGGAGTACATCAAGGCTGTATATTGTCACCCTGCTTATTTAACTTATATGCAGAGTACATCATGAGAAATGCTGGGCTGGAAGAAACACAAGCTGGAATCAAGATTGCCGGGAGGAATATCAATAACCTCAGATATGCAGATGACACCACCCTTATGGCAGAAAGTGAAGAGGAACTCAAAAGCCTCTTGATGAAAGTGAAAGAGGAGAGTGAAAAAGTTGGCTTAAAGCTCAACATTCAGAAAATGAAGATCATGGCATCTGGTCCCATCACTTCATGGGAACTAGATGGGGAAACAGTGGAAACAGTGTCTGACTTTATTTTTTTGGGCTCTAAAACCACTGCAGATGGTGATTGCAGCCATGAAATTAAAAGACGCTTACTCCTTGGAAGGAAAGTTATGACCAACCTAGATAGCATATTCAAAAGCAGAGACATTACTTTGTTGACTAAGGTCCATCTAGTCAAGGCTATGGTTTTTCCAGTAGTCACGTATGGATGTGAGAGTTGGACTGTGAAGAAGGCTGAGCACCAAAGAATTGATGCTTTTGAACTGTGGTGTTGGAGAAGACTCTTGAGAGTCCCTTGGACTGCTAGGAGATCCAACCAGTCCATTCTGAAGGAGATCAGCCCTGGGATTTCTTTGGAAGGAATGATGCTAAAGCTGAAACTCCAGTACTTTGGCCACCACATGCGAAGAGTTGACTCATTGGAAAAGACTTTGATGCTGGGAGGGATTGGGGGCAGGAGAAGAAGGGGACGACCGAGGATGAGATGGCTGGATGGCATCACTGATTCGATGGAGGTGAATCTGAGTGAACTCTGGGAGTTGGTGATGGACAGGGAGGCCTGGCGTGCTGCGATTCATGGGGTTGCAAAGAGTCGGACACAACTGAGCGACTGAACTGAACTGAAGGTAGGCATAATTAATTATTCATAAATTCAATGTAGATGATTACTCAGTCTTCTGAATAATTAAGGACATACTTCGGGGCATGCAATTCCTTTTAATGCTAAGACTAATCCTATAGTCCTGTGGTATTGTTCTTGGTGTTTCTCCATCATCAATGTAATAATTACCTTGTGGTGATAAAAAGCCTGCATTACATACTGATACTTCCTAGCATAGAGAAGTTTTAGAGGTTGCATTTTTTCAGGCCATATGAAAATTTAGAGATATCTGGGGAATTGGAAAAATATTGAAATTTTAGTAAGAAGATTCTCAAAGGTAGAAGACCTGTTATTTTCAATGGGGAATTGCTCAGAATGAGAAATGAAACCTGATTCCCCCCCACACCCTAGAATAGCTGGAATGACTTTCTGTTAGTTCAGTTCAGTTGCTCAGTCCTGTCTGATGCTTTGTGACTCTTTGCTGCATGGACTGCAGCACTCCAGGCTTCCCTGTCCTTCACCAGCTCCCAGAGTTTGCTCAAACTCATGTCCATCAAGTCAGTGATGCCATCCAGCCATCTCATCCTCTGTCGTCCCCTTTTCCTCCCGCCTTCAATCTTTCCCAGCATCAGGGTCTTTTCCAGTGAGTCGTTTCTTCACATCAGCTGGCCAAAGTATTGGAGCTTCAGCTTCAGCATCAGTCCTTCCAGTGTATATTCAGAACTGATTTCCTTTAGGATTGACTAGTTTGATTTCCTTGCAGTCCAAGGGACTCTTCTCCAACACCACAGTTGAAAAGCATCAATTCTTTGGCTCTTAGCTTTCTTTATGGTCCAGCTCTCACATCCATACATGACTACTGGAAAAACCATAGCCTTGACTAGACGGACCTTTGTCGGCAAAGTAATGTCTCTGCTTTTTAATATGCTGTCTAGGTTGGTCATAGCTTTTCTTCCAGGGAGCAAGTGTCTTTTATTATTATTATTATTATTATTTCATGACTGTAGTCACCATTCACAGTGATTTTGGAGCCCAAGAAATAAAGTCTGCACTGTTTCCATTGTTTTCCCATCGATTTGCCATGAAGTGATGAGACCGGATGCCATGATCTTTGTTTTTTGAATGATGACTTTTTTTTTGCCAGGAGGAGGGGTGCGGTGTTTCAAAATTGTTTTATTTTGGAAAAGTGCATTCTACAAAAGGGCAGCTGCAAAATGCAGAGACCTCTGTAACAATTACTGTTTTGTTTTGTTTCGTTTTTCTGAAAGTGAGTGATATCCGAGGCATCACAGCAGTAGATGGACACACTGGGGGCACCTCCAAGTTATTTTCGGGAAATAGAGCAACAAAACACAACGCTAAAATTTCTGATTGAAGCATTCTTCTAACAATTTAACATTAGCTTTTTGCTTATCATCTGGATTGCCACCCTCTGTTTCCCCCTTTAGTGGAAAAGCCTGACTTACTATACTGCCAAAAAATGACTCCACTACAGGAAACTCCTTAGAAGATAGTTTTGAATCACACTAACTGCAAACTTGGGGATGGGATGAGGCAAATACCCACAAAAAAGGAAGCAAAAACCTGACAAGAAATGCCTCAAATGAGGACAAAGGTTGGTCAAAAAGTGCCTGGACTGAGAAGTCCCAGAGATCAAACGTTAAACACAACTGTGGACCCAAGTTAGGTTGTGTTAATACATGGGATAACCAGATAGTTTGCACTTCTATGGCTAAGCCCATTTCTGTTTATACAGACAGAGCTAGCATTGCTCTGTTAACAGCTACGGATAAACTGCTTTGTCCTTTAAGATCTATTTGCCACACGAGGCTGAAACCACTAAACCGAGTTTTTGCGCTAAGGCTACAAACATTGCATCTATGCAGGGATGGGAAGCTTGTCACACACTCGCACTCACACATCCCCAGTCCATCAGCCTTGGGGAGTCAGCTTCCCACTCTGCATCGTTTCCTTCCACTCTCATCTTTTTATATGTGTTCTCTCACAATTTTCCTATCACGCTAAAGTCGGTAAGAATCTCGAATACATTCACACCTGGTTCTGGTTACCCAGTAGTAGTACTTGTGTGCAATAAAACGAGAGACCAAAACTACAGGATGAGTGCACAGGGCGGGGATGACAGGACAGGGACCAGACGGAACGTATAGGTGTAAAGCAGATTTTACCAGAAACCGACTACCCACTGCCCAAGTTTAGAGCAGAAGGTGGCTACTTGTTACAGTTCAGATTCTTCTCCCATCACCCCGATTCCTGGACCCCCAAAGCAGGGACCAGTGCTGTAACTTCTGAACCCAGGGTCTTCAAAAATGAACCCTGGAAATCCAGATACGCTCCCCTTGAACTGTGTGGATCTGGTGGAAAACATGACTGCACCAAACCTACCTAACTGTCTGATAGTTAAATTCATGTTACAGAAAAACTGACTTTCAGATTTATTTTTGTAACTTTTTTAAACAGAGAAAACAACATACTGCTTGGGGAAAGGTGAGGGGTTGAGAAGACAGGCCCTGGGTGAAAATGACTAGGACAGCACCTGGGGTTGAGAGGTCCGCCTAGGAGAGCTGTGGGTAACGCTGCCGGCCCGAGGCCTGCGGCCGTCTGAGGTTTGGCAGACCACAGTTCACGTGCCCCGCCGAGTTGCTATACATCCAAGTCATAAAAATCTTCCAGCTCATCGTGAAATGAGTCCCACTCATCTTCAGAGTCCGTCAGGTCGGTGTCCCCACCTGCAGCCAAAAGCATAAGCAACATCTCGCCCAGCTCAAAGGTGACAACTTCCTCTTTGTTGTCAAAAGGGTTGTCGTTCTCCGGTTCCTTGATGAGCTTCCAGAAGTGGTTCCTTCGTTGGGCCGGATATCTGCTTGATGTTCCCATTTTCTGTTATGTCGCTCTTCTGCGGCCATGAGGGTACTGCATGCTTGTAAAAACAGTTCCCTCCAAACAGGCAGCTCCCATGGCCTTCATCAAAATACCTGCACACCTTGTTGCTCATTGCCTCCTTGTATTTCTGAATGAGTTTCTGCTTCTCTTCTTTCTCCTCCACCCAGTACTCACTTGGAATGACAAAGTTAGATGTCATCAGGCATTCTGGACAGGACCTTATGATCTTGCTCTCAGGTTGCTTAGCACTCCTCCACTTGCGAATACACTTCAGACAGCAGTAGAAGAGGATCCCGAAGCAGACTCACTGGGCCGGGCTTTCTTGTAGACCACCTCCATGCGGATGCCGCACACCATGTCCTTGCTGTGCTGCACCACGAACGAGAGCTCCATGTCCTTCTCGTGGGCCTCGATGCAGGATTTTATATGCTGTGACCTCTGGGCAGCATGCGCAGTTCTCCCGGCGGCACTCGCCCACCGCGGCATAGGGGCAGAGTTGCTGCTTGGTCTCCGCCGCACTTGGCTCCTTCTCTGCGTCTTCCTGGGTCACTGAGCCTTGCAGCGGGGCTTCAGCGGAGGAAAGGGCAGTTTGGCCACAGTAGGGCTGCCCTGGAACACACTCAATGTCATTTACCCAGTCTTCTGAACTGGCTCCTACAGTTACAAAGGTTGAATTTCGTGACTCAGCTTCACACATGTTCATTTCAGCAGTCGGTCCAACTGATGAGAGGCTCGTGGAAGCAGCAAGGGCTGACTTTGCAGTTAGATCTGTAGCAGTTGCTTCTTCCTGTTTCGGTGGCTTGCTATGTTTGTATCTGCAGCGGACTCTGTAAATACAGTACCCTCCCTGAAAATACTTGCACACTGCACCATATGGACTGTCAGAGAGGCCGTGTGAATAGTGACAGTTATCTCCTTCCTTACAAAGCCCATGCATGAAATACCTCTTAGTGTCCTTCCTCGCCATAGAGTCCAAACTCTATCTGTTTGTTGAGGACAGGCCAATAAACTGAGAGATGAGGTTTGGAGGCCAGGAATAGGAAAGTATCACCAGTGGACCTAGGTAATAGCAGGCTAGGTCTCTGAAACATCATCCTCCAATGTTGAGTTTTAAGTCAGCTTTTTCACTCTCATCTTTCACTTTCATCAAGAGGCTCGTTATTTCTTCTTTACTTTCTGCCATAAGGGTGTTGTCATCTACATATCTGAGGTTACTGACAGTTTTCCTGGCTATCTTGATTCCAGCTTGTGCTTCATCCAGCCCTGCATTTCACATGATGTACTCTGCATATATGTTATATAAGCAGGGTGACAGTATACAGCCTGACAAAACATGGTCCACTGGAGAAGGGCATGGCAAACCACTTCAGTATTCTAGCCTTGAGAACCCCATGAACAATGTGATTTTCTTTAGCAGACATGAAAAATAAATGGATGTCTTTGTCTCTGAATTATAATTCTCTTAACTGTTGTGTCAGAGTTAATGTTGTGTAATCCACACAGATATTCTTCCCATGGGATCCAAAGAAACCTTTATTTAAAGATTTAGGGATTTTCATATATGGCTGTAATTGGAAAAGCCATCGCCATGGCTCTTGGGAGAAAAACAAACCTAGGACACAGGTTTTGAATATCAGGTAAAAATTTATTTGAGATCTGAAATGTTCATCTGAGCAAGCCTTGTGAGGAAAGTTTTTTAAGAATCTGGATTTTCAGTGTGGTTGTCTCTTTCCCCCGAAATTGCTGCATTTCTTTTAAATGTATTTGTCAGTAGTAAGACCTTGAACGGTAAGATGACTGCATTATAATTTATTCTTTACTAATTCAGAAATTCAGAGCCAGGAGTAATTTGAATTTACTTCAATTTAGAAAATGCTATCTTATGAAGATTACTGTGGAGATAATGTTTCATCTTAGAGAACAATTTTGTTCAGGATCTTAAAACTATATTGGCACACATTTATTTACTGAAAATTAATAGAATAAATTTAATATTTTTAATATTTCTTCACGTAGGAAGTGAGACGATCTCTATTAGGGAGTTCTTTTCTATCCTACTTTGGAGTAAGCACAAATAATAAAACTGTAATTATTTTAAAATATTCTACATATGGGTATTTAAAAATCAGAACTTTAAAAAACTACTTGAGAAATAGAATTTCATCATACTATTCATAGAAATATATATTTTTTAAGAAGCAAATTTAGCAACTTTATTCAGTTTTTCTAGAATTCCTAGCATTTGGAAGAATTATATTTTCTTGATTATTTCTTGGAATTCTCCAGGCCAGAATACTGGAGTGGGCAGCTGTTCCCTTCTCCAGAGGATCTTCCCAACCCAGGGATCGAACCCAGGTCTCCCAAATTGCAGGTGGATTCTTTACCAGCTGAGCCACTAGGGAAGCCCATTTAGCTCTGAGTCCCTGTTAAAACTGCTGGGCAATAAGTTTCTGTCCTCCTTTAAGTATTTCAAGATTTTACTTTCATGTAAAATTATGTTATTTCTGAAACATTCAATTTTTTTTTTGTTTGATGGTGATATTGGATTCCATGTTCCATGTGTCTGAATAAAAGACCTGATGAGAATTTAAAATCTGACAGGCTTAGTATATGCTTCATGGGGTTTCCCAGGTAACTCAATGGTAAACAATCTGCCTGCCAAATAGGAGACTCAGATTTCATCCTTGGGTTGGGCAGATCCCCTGGATAAGGAAATGGCAACCCACTCCAATATTTTTGCTTGGAGAATCCCATGGACTGGTGGCCTACAGTCCCATGAAGTTGCAAAAGAAATATACTTCGTACCACTCCTCTCTTTGATATTTAGCTAAGTTGTGAAGAGTAAGATAAACTATGCTCCTGATTTGTTAAAAAAAAAACAAACTGAGAATATAGGTGAGATATGCAGAATTAATTTTCATTGCAGTTCAAGGTATACTTTATATATTTTGCCAATGAATTTCCAAGATTTTGAAATAAAACTTAATGATATTTTTCATAATGTATTTTATAATTTGAGAAAAAGTGCCACCCTCTGCCCTCCGCACTCCCCTAAAAAAATAACAGGGAGGTTGATACTTTGGCTAAAAATTTTTATTATACACACACACACACACACACACACACACACACACACACACACACACACACACACACACACATATATATGGGCTTCCCTGGTGGCTCAGAGGTTAAAGCGTCTGCCTGCAATGTGGGAGACCTGGGTTCGATCCCTGGGTCAGGAAGTTCCCCTGGAGAAGGAAATCAACCCACTCCAGTATTCTTGCCTGGAGAATATATATATATATGAGTAACCATGCATCTTGGATGTTTAATGTAAGGTTCAGGTGATTTTGAAATCTTAGGATTCAGAATCAATGCTTCTAAACCTAATTCTGATAAAAAGTAGAAATCATTCTCTCTCACCTATGCAGACACTGCTAATCAATTATGATGCTATGTACTACCTCTGCGGCTGCTGCTAAGTCGCTTCAGTCATATCCAACTCTGTGCGACCCCATAGATGGCAGCCCACTAGGCTCCCTCGTCCCTGGGATTCTCCAGGCAAGAACACTGGAGTGGGTTGCCATGTCCTTCTCCAGTGCATGAGAGTGAAAAGTGAAAGTGAAGTCGCTCAGTCGTGTCCGACTCTTAGTGACCCCATGGACTGCAGCCCACCAGGCTCCTCCATCCATGGGATTTTCCAGGCAAGAGTACTGGAGTGGGGTGCCACTGCCTTCTCCGGGTACCACCTCTAGATCTCCCATAATCCTTTTGAACACAGTCCTCTAGGAAGCTACTCCAGTATTAGACCTTATACATAAGATGAAATCTGTTAGCCTATTCCTAAAGCACACACATAGAATTTTTTTTAACGTGTAAAAGTACAAAAATAAAGGTAACCATTGAAAAGGAAAATTACCTCAGTGAAAAGTATTATTAAAAAAGATTTAAAGATAAAGTATAGGCTTGATACAATATGACTAACAACTTCCTTTGCCACAGAGAGGCTGTGAAATAGTTTGCCTACTTCTAGATTTTTCTGGGTAGAAGAGATTTTAGACATTATCTAATCTAATTCTCTTCAGTTCAAAGGAGGAAAAAGCTGGCACAGAGATGTTAAATGAGTCAGACAAGTGTCATAAAGCCAGTTAAAAGCAATGACTCCAGTACCCAAGTGTACACGGTTGCTTGCAGTGTTCCTGTTGTGCACCCCTTCTTGCAGCCTCTTCTTTCCTGCACCCTCCCCCTTGAGCATATAACCTAGAAAGACTCAGGAAGGAAGTAGACATCAAGATAGAATCAGAGTGGGAGTGTTGCCCATACTTGACCAAGTCACATACAACTACATGATTTTGTCTTACCTGTACTCTATTCGTCCTCAGACTTAGACCAGGCTCAAGACTTTTACATAGTTCACAGAGGCATTCTGTTTGTGTTAGTAATAGAAGTGTTAGTCACTCAGTTGTGTCTGACTCTTTGCAACCCCATGGACTGTAGCCCACCAGGCTCCTTTGTCCATGGGATTCTCCAGACAAGAACACTGGAGTGGGTTGCCATTCCCTTTGCCAGAGGGTTTTCCCAACCCAGGGATCAAACCTGGGTCTCCGGCATTGCAGGCACATTTGTTTACCATCTGAGCTACAGGGTAATGTGATATTTTAGAAACAATTTCAAAAAATATAAAAAATCAAAATATTGAGCAGCTCTAGACCTAAATTTTCAAAGGGAATGGTAAGATAGGACTGGGAACACCTTTGGTGAGATATGGGGTCTTCATTTTGCCTCAGTCCAAATGCTTTCCTCTCATTACTGAACATTTGCTATTCATGATATATACCTGTCTGGTCCCTGAAAGTCATTTGTGTTGACAGTACTTGGTCAGATTCTGTTATATCTATGTGACTGCAGTATGTATTAGAAATTATATTTGAAGGCATTAGACTACAAATCTTTCTTAAATTACCCATATTGAAGTAAATAAATAACAAAATTGGTTAGCCATTTCCTTTACTCCTATTATTGCTGTCAGGTACATAATTATTTTCTGTATAGCATTTGTGCACCTTAGAAATGACTTAAAATAAATCTTCTTTTGAAATTCAGTATATATTGTAAATTTGGCAATCTTCATAATATTGCTAAATGTCAAAAGATTGAGAAACACATGGCAAAGTCGTTTCTCAGAGGTAGATGAATTCTACAGCCCAGAGATAAGAATTGCTATTAAACCTGTGATGATTGGAGATGCATTTTTTTCTAGCAGTACAGGAAATCTTTGCCTCAGTCATTTTGCCCTTTGCAGAATCACCTGACGGGGTATACTGTGGACATCAGATACTTCTTCTTTCCACAGCTGATTCCATTATTATGAACATTTTCATATGAATTCTAGACTACCTTGGCTAGTCATGGATTGATATTCTAGCTGTGGCCTAATAAAACCATAGAGAACCACTCTGGCCTTTTTATTTCCTGACTTTCAAGTAACTCTGGTATTGATTTACACAGCATGTCATTTATTTCCAAAGAAATAGTCTGATTAATTGATTTTTATATTTTAAGATCCAAAGATTATACCTTTACTTCCAAATATGAAGAAATATAATTACAAAAATGGTCAGCATCTCTCTTCATCCCTTTTTCATAAATGATGGTGTAGCTTATTTCCTTATCTAATCATCCAGCCTTCACTGTGGCACACGGCTTTTCGTCTAAATTTTTCTCTGACAGATTTCTGATATGAATTTCATTAAAAAATAACAATACTATAATTCCTTCAAAAAAAGAGAATTCCAGAACTGTTTCATACGTATGAGGATGTTAGCAATGGACATATGAATGTTCGCTCCCTCCCGTCCCCCCTCACCCCCGTTTTGCAGCAAAGATGAAAAGATGGCACACATATTCTCATTTTCTTCCTGCTACATTTTTTTTCTACTCAGTGAGTGGGGGGAAAAAAAACAGGAGCAATCAGGCATTTTTCAGTATCTCTAGATTCTATTGTCAGCCTGGTGGGTGAGAGATCATTCTTATTACGAGGCACCTTCTGAAAGTTCTCCTGTTTCCTGTGCAGGGTGAAATGTTAAGTGGCGTTCTGTAAAAGCAGACTAGGTTTGGGATTTTATATCTATTATTGCCCACTGCCTCCCTTTCTATGTGCTACTTTTCCTCTTTTTTTCCCTCTTTTGTCCTTTACTCCACATTTTTTTAAATTGTTTGCAATCTGCTATCTTTTTTGGTCCTTACAGAATATAATATCACATAATTTTAATATCGCAGAATATTTTATCACATAACATCACATAATTATGGGTTTGAATCTCAACCCCTCTGGTTATAGCTGCTATGTGACCTATTGTAAATCTTTGAGTTCCTGATTTTGAAATTGAAAATAGGACGGATAATAGTTCTTTTTCCATGCTGCTATTCACTTTGGCCTAATGCCTGGCATATAATAATTACTCAATTACATAATTATAAAAGAGCCTTTGATGGATTTCTTGGAGTTAAGAGATTGGGAAATTGCTAAATACTGAGGAAATATTTTCGCTTTTCTGAGAATTGTAGGTAAAAGGAAAGTGTAATTTCTTTAGTTTCATTTCTGAAAAGGATTTTGGTCAGTTGATATATAGTTCTCTAACTTTCTGCTTAGCCCAAATCCACTTTTAATCAAAAATCTGGTCAGCATGGTGTTTTCAGAACTAGAAGAAAATAAAATGGGATGACCCAAGGACAGGAAATAAATTCCCTAGGGCCATGCAGTTCTCTTCCCTGACTTCCTTTATTTCTGAATCTCTTGTACTTCAGAGGCTTCTTTTTTTTTTTTTCCCAAAAAGAAAGGAAAAAAGACATGAATTTTACAGGAAACATTGAAAAAGATTAAAAATGAGAATAGATGAGAGATTGGATATCAAGAACTAAAGTGTCAAAAAATGAAAATAAAGAACTAAACTGTCACAGTGATCAAGCATGAAACCTAGTTAACCTGTGATTTTGTTGATTTGTATTGTCTCAGTATTTTTACGCCAACACTTGAGAATATTTTATATGAATATTTGAATTTTTGGTTCATCTTTAAAAATCAGTTTTACCTTCCAAGACTGATATGTGTTGATTTCCAAATTTTAAGGTAAATGGTGGCACTGTCACGGGTGCTCAATAGATAGTTAAACACATTAAGGAATGACCATCCTAAACAAAGAATGCGGAGTGATTGCCATTGCCTAAGTCATGCCCATGGGGTTTTAGGTTGCCTGCAGAGGATACAAGAGAGACAGCCAATGGAATGATCTGTTTCTTTCCATACTGAAATAGCTTTGCCAAGTGACTCACATATACTAAATCTTTAAGAAATGCCTGTTGGACATCCTGAATGATTTTTTTCCCAAAAATGTTACGGGGCACAAAATAAGCTCCTGCAGTCTATCACCTTTAACTTCCTTGCTCTTTTCTAATTGCATTCTTGTAATTTCAGGTGGCAGTCAGTTAGCTAGTCAAATCCAGTGATATCCTCTCAACTCTTTGGCCCCTTGACTTTCTGTATTATATGATAGTTTTTTTCCTCCTATTCTTTGGATTCTCGCCACTAGAATTTTGCAAATGTTTATTGAGAATTCACTTTTTGCTGGGCACTAGTATGGCCTTGAATACTTATTTACTCTTTGTGAAAACCTCATGAAAGCATTTATTCTTCCCCTTGGTAATATGGGGAGATTTGCCCATGGTCTCTCAATTAGAACATCGGAGAAAAAGAATCTGAGTCCAGGCACTGAGTCCAGAGCACACCTTCTCGTCACTGTTAAAATGGTGACAACATAATGACCCGTCTTCTCAGACCACTTCTCTGTGCCCTTTTGTCAGCTTGGCTTACTGGTTCTGCTTGACCATCTGCCCCAGCTTCCCTGGTGATTCAGATGGTAAAGAATCTGCCTGCAATGTGGGAGACCTGGGTTCAATCCCCGGTTTGGGAAGATCTCCTAGAGGAGGGAATGGCGACCCCACTCCAGCATTCTTGCCTGGAGAATCCCCATGGACAGAGGGGCCTGGCGGGCTACAGTCCATCATGTCACAAGGAGTCAGATTAAGCACACATACAGCTCTCCTTAAGGGGCTTCCTCAGTAGCTCAGCAGGTAAAATATTTTCTTACAATGCAGGAGTCACAGGAGATGCAGGTTCAGTTCCTGGGTTGGGAAGATCCTCTGGAGAAGGAAATGGCAACCCTCTCCAGTATTCTTGCCTGGGAAATCCCATGGACAGAGGAGCCTGGTGGGCTACAGTTCATGGGATAGCAGAGTTAGATATGACTGAGCACATGAAGACCTCTCCTAAATAATGATGATGATAACAACAAAACAAAACAGTGGTTGCCCTCATTCTATTTTATCCCTTAAAGTTAGTGTTCTTTGATCACATCCCATGAATTGCTTCCCTGATAGCTCAGTTGGTAAAGAATCCACCTGCAATGCAGAAGACCCCGGTTCGATTCCTGGGTCGGGAATATCTCCTGGAGAAGGGATAGGCTAACCACTCCAATATTCTTGGGCTTTCCTTGCGGCTCAGCTGGCAAAGAATCCACCTGCAATGTGGGAGACCTGGGTTTGATCCCTAGGTTGGGAAAATCCCCTGGAGAAGGGAAAGGCTACCCACTCCAGTATTCTGGCCTGGAGAATTCCACGGACTATATAGTCTGTGGTGTCGCAGAAAGTTGGACACGACTGAGCAACTTTCATTTCACTTCATGAAAATTATGGAACAAGGGGTTTTTCTTAGTGACATTTTTTCAGCAACTGAAATTTTTATTTACTTCTTGCTTCAAAAGAAGTTGAACAGAGTGTTTTTAAATATCTGAGGCACTAGATACAGTTTTTACCCTTGATTTCTATTAATCTTTTAAACTGCAGTTGATTTATAATATTGTTTTAGTTTTCAGGTGTACAGTAAAGTGTTTCAGTTACATATATCAGGAGGTCCTTATTGTTTATGTATTTTATTTATATATATATATATCTCTATATATATCTGATAATCCAAAACTCTTAATTTATGCCTCCCTCCACCCTTTCCTCTTTGGTAACCATAAATTTGTTCTCAGTATCTGAGTCTATCTGTTTTGTAAATTAGTTTCTATTGCTTTTTAAAATCAGATTCATAGTCATTGAATGTCATTTGTGTGCTTTTCGTTTTAAAAAGTTAATTTTTTCCTTGTGGCCAAATATATGATCAAAATTTGATTAATGTTTCATGGATGTTTGAAAAGAAAATGTGCTTCCCCCTACCGAGAGTACTGTGTTTAGTTTTGGTTCTTATTAATTTTCTTTTATTCAGCTCTCTATGTCACTTTTGATACCCAGAGATTTTGACCCGAAGTGTTTTGTTGCTATTGTCATCTGCCCATAGATAAACCACAGTTACATCTCCACTGTATGTTGTACTCTTCACCCTTATAAGGATATGCTCTACTTGATGCGTAATATTAACTATTATTTCAACTTTTAAAACAATATAGTAACTCCTGCATATTTAGACATGTATCATGCATTATTTAATCCCAGAGGGAAGCCTCAAATGCCTGACACATAGTTGGTACTAATATAATGTAATGTAAATAAATGGATACAAATTAGTTTATTGAGTATGGTTTCTTCAGTCTATTGATAGGCACAAGAGCAAAATTATAAAAGTAAGTCACTGAATTTAGCTTTTAAAAAACATCTCTAAAATAGCCCACAGTTTGTCACTAAAAGATTGTCTAAACTTTTCAAAATCCATTATTTTGGATCAATATTTCTTCTGTTTTTACAAATAATTTTTGTTTGAAGTATAACATCTTCCCAAATGAATTAAACAATTTTAAGGTGTTAAAATAATTAGTCTTGATTTATAATGAGTGTTAAAAATGTTTATTATAACAGTATTATCTCAAGTGGGAGGCAGGGTCATTCTTTGTATTGAGCTTTACTTTTCTACATTTCCAGTGTTTTACTATTTAAAAAGATTTCTTCAATCTGAGTTTGCTCTTATGTGCAGTGTTATTTGTCTAAACCATTAATATCACAGCACTCTATCAGCTATGCCTCATCCTATAAACTTGGACTAAATTCCTTATTGCTTAGTTTGATCATGGTATATTTGTATCTCCAGATTTTGCTATCAAATGATGAGGCAAGCATTTGAAAAAAGATTCCTTTTACCTCATTTCAAATGAAAATGAAAAATTACTTGGGATGTAGTCCTTGTAAGGTTTTTTATATTTTGATATGTTCGTTTTCCCCTTGTACATTTTCTTGATCTCAAATATTAACATTATTGGATGTAAATAGATTTGATTTTAAATATAACTTTTTAAGTATTATAATTTTCTGATGAATTTGAACATATGTTAAAATAGAACAAAAAATCTCACCACAAGAACTTATAATGGAACAGTAGACTACCACACATATAATTACTTTTATACCTGTAGTTATTTTTAGCTTAAAATTATTCCATGCAATCTGGGGATTTGCATATCTACTTTACCAACCAGGAAGATCAGAATAATTATATTAGACTCACTGAGGTTATGGGTGCAATTTAATAGTGAGAGGTTTAGTGGATATGAGAGTTGAGTGGGTCTTCAGGGTCCTTCTACTTTAGTTTAAACATCTGTCAGAGATGTCTTGTCTTCTTATTTCAAGGACTTGCTTAAGTCTTACAAGACTCAGACAATTAAATAAGCTCCAGTTCATTTATACTTGTTTTCTGTCAAACTGATATGAGTTTATATTTTGTTTTTAATAGTTGAAATATGGAGAGGTATTTTAATAGTCCTTTCAAATGATTGTGAATATTCTTCCTTCGTACTGTATCAGTTCTCAGTACAGTAAGTTCAGCTCGGTTCTCTGTGATAACCTAGATGAGTAAAATCAGGTGGAGGAAGGGAGGTGCAACGAAGAGGGGATATATGTATACATACAGCTGATTTACTTCATTGTACATCAGGCTTCCCTGGTGGCTCAGTGGTAAAGAATCTGCCTGCAATGCAGGAGACTCAGGTTTGAGCCCTGTGTCAGGAGATCCTCTGGAGAAAGAACTGGCACCTGCTCCACTATTCTTGCTTGGAGAGTCCCATGGCCAGAGAAGCCCAGCAGGTTAGTCCATGGGGTCGCAGAAGAGTTGGACACAACTGGGCGACTGACACACACGCACACACCCCTGATAGATATAAAACTATAAATGCAAACAAAATGTTAGAATCAAAGCACCTTAATGCAGCATTTAGAGTGTGCACATGTTTCTATGATTTAAAATGGATCATAAAATATAATGCAGATATTTGGAGGTAAAAATACAACTTTGCTTCTGCAATTTTGTTGTAACTTGGGCCTGGTTTTGTTTGCTTAAACATGATGCCTCTGGTCAGTCTTGTTCCCTATAGCCCCATTTTTAATCTATGTACATTCATTAATGATGCACTCCAGTGTTAGATGTTACAGAGACATCACCACATTCCCTGCCTTGCTGCCCTTCTGTTTGTTTTATTTTTATATTTGTGAAAGCATGTTATATCTTTAAAATTCCTATAGGCATAGTTAAAACTTTTTTATTTTTTTGATAAAGTGTGCTCAGGGTGGGCTTAAGCTTGTGATCCAGTGCTGACAATCCATATTTTTTTCACAAGGACCAAATTCATTTGAGAAAAGAGGATAATCACAGTTAGGCCAAATACGATAGTTCAAATGAAAAGGAACTGTGGCCCAGTTTCTTTTCCCCTGACTCAGGCCATGGAACTGTGGGATGGGTTTAAGATTTACAAAATCTTAACTATTCTATTTCTTCTCTCTGTCTCCTCTGTCTCCGTCTGTCTGTCTCTGTCTATATGCAATATATATGTGAGTGGTATCTATCGTATCTATTTGTTGCTATATCAATATGCACATATTTATATGTATGTATAGTAGTCGTGTATGGATGTGAGAGTTGGACTGTAAAGAAAGCTGAATGCTGAAGAATTGATGCTTTTGAACTGTGGTGTTGGAGAAGACTCTCGAGAGTCCCTTGGACTGCAAGGAGGTCCAACCAGTCCATCCTAAAGGAGATCAGTCCTGGGTGTTCAATAGAAGGACTGATGTTAAAGCTGAAACTCCAATACTTTGGCTACCTGACGCGAAGAACTGACTCATTTGAAAAGACCCTGATTCTGGGAAAGATTGAAGGCGGGAGGAGAAGGGGATGACAGAGGATGAGATGGTTGGATGGCATCACCGACTCAAGGGATATGAGTTTGACTAAACTCCGGGAGTTGGTGACGGACAGGGAGGCCTGGCGTGCAGCAGTCCATGGGGTCGCAGAGTCGGACACAATTGAGCCACTGAACTGAACTGAACTGATGTCTTTTATATCTTATATATCTATATATCTCTCTATATAAACTTATTTAACATAAAACATATGTTATATATATGTGTGTGTGTGTGTGTATATATATATATATATATATATATATAGAGAGAGAGAGAGAGAGAGAGAGAGAGAGAGAGAGAAATAAAAATTCTGATTCTTTCATAGGATGGCAATTTGGTTAAGTATCCCACGAAGTGAAGTCTCAGTTTGGAATATTATATAATTAAACAATGGACTTTGTCTCTAGTGATTTTTATTATTGGATTCTTACATCTGTGTGCTTATTCTTTTCTTTCCCTTAACATTTTAATATCTGCCTTGCTTTCATTTCATTTAGGCACATGAAGGACAGACTCATGCTTATAGCAAATGCTCAATACATATGACTCTTGTTATTAGTCCTAGTCTCTTTAGGTTCTGGAGTGTACCTAGGACATGGAATATAAAGCTAAACTCCTCTTCTTCCTTTCACTTTTATGTTTCTTTGAGCCTGATTCACCTCAAAATACTCTTACTTCTGTAACTTTGGGTGACAGTTGAACCAAAGATGATTTTCTCTTTGTAAAATAGAGGTAAATCATCATGTTTTATCTTTTCCACTTTTAATTTCACCCAAGTTTGTAGGTGAGAATGGAATAGTGTTTCTAGGATGGTGTTCTCAGTTTGCACTCACAAAACTGAATGTTCAAACATTGTTATTTGTTTTGGTCAGCTCTTCTCTTGGATTTGGAGTGATCATCTTTGCATACAGAAACATCAAACTTGGCATTGCTTGATCTCTTACCATGGCTCACTGGCAATCACCTGCTAGTGTTCTGTTCCATCCACAGTTAAAAAAGGAATGAAATAAAACTAGCTGGAAGAATTAATCATCAGCAGTACCTCTAACATTTGACTCAAAGCTGTTCAGCCATTACCCACAGGAGGAAAAGATTTCAGGTCTAGTTTTGGTGCCTTGAAGTGACACTAATGTGCTGAGAGTCCCTCAAGGCCGACATTCACTGTTTCAGTTTTTCCTCGTAAATTTTAGAATGTTAAGTTTTAGGCATGCCGTGTATATAAAGTTGTTGGATCAGAGGACAATATCACTAAAAGTATTTGAACTCATGCTTTAGAAATATGCTGAAATTTTAGATAATCTCATGATTTATAACAGGCTCAGATGGTAAAGAATCTGCCTGCAATGCAGGAGACCTGGGTTGGATCCCTGGATTGGGAAGATCCCCCTAGAGAAGGGAATGGCTCCCCACTCCAATATTCCTGTGTGGAGAATCCCATGGACAGAGGAGCCTGGTGGGATAGTCCTTGGAGTCACAAAGAGTCAGGCATGATTGAATGACTTTCACTTTGAGCTTTCCTTGTGGCTCAGATGGTAAAAATCTGCCTGCAATGCAGGAGACCCAAGTTTGATCCCTGGATCAGGGCAATCCCCTGGAGAAGGGAATGGCAACCAGTATTCTTGCCTGGAGAATTCCATGGGCAGAAGAGTCTGGGGGCCTACAGTCCATGGGGTCTTAAAGAGTCAGACACAACTGAGTGACTAACACTGTGATTTATAACAGATGGTATAAAAATGAATTCTAATTTGTAACAGTTTTTTATGACTAATATCTGAATACTGGACAATATATTAAATTTAAGCGATGGGTGCCTTATTAATGTGCCATTCTAACAGAACAATCAGAAATCTGTAGCTCTGTTCTCACTAAATTTGAACCATAATATACTGTGAAAGATTGACAGCAAGTGTGCAGCTCACCTTGTTTGCCTGTTACAAGGCAGAGCTGTTTGTTGGGTGATATGCTCAGTTGGTTAAACTAGAGCCATCTTTAGATCTGTATTTCAGAAAACCTAGAAAGAGCTAAGGTATAATTCTCAGAAATCAGTATGTGAAACTTACATTTTTAGTTTATAAGAGAATTCAGCTTTACAATACTGACTTCTGGTAGAATCATTTGCACTCAGATCATCATATGGAGATTTTAAAAGCAACATGGCCCCTCATTTTAAATATATATATTTTAAATACAAGCCAATAGCTTGTTCCACACATTGGACATAGAAAGACCCTTTAACAATTTATTTTGAGAAAAATATTCAAGCCAAGAGTGTCTATGATAAAGTCCCCTTTTAAATTCAATTAACAAGACCTAAATAGCCCTTAAATGACTGACATGAGAATTATCAACCACATTTTAATAGCACAGGCATCATAGATTTTGGTTGGGAACATTTTCAAAGTTGTTACAGTGCTTGATGCTCACATCATTTCACATCATCGTTTTTGGAGTTAGGTTAATAATTTTATTCTGAGTAGGAAGAAATTTGCTGAGGTTCACTTATGGTGGATCAAGAAACATCTGCAATATGGTGCAGCTAGATTAGTAAACTTGCAATTTAGGACTGAAAATATCGATTGCATTTTTCTCCTCTTGTATTTTCTGCTTTCCTTTTTAATATCTTCTTACTCATTATGTTTAATTTAGGTAAAGTCACAGCCAGTGAAGGGTGGAGTAACCGCCATCTTCAGAGACAACATTTGAGGGTGAACTCATTTCTTCTTTACTGCAATTATTTATGTTTAAACAATATTTTGTCCTCTGGAAAGATTTCAAATTCATGCAAAGATAATTAGGAGTTATATGCATTCTGTTTTCTCTGTAAATTCTATCATTCAGAGATTTATACTACACCATTTTTAATTGCTTTGGGCTTTAACACAGCTTCTAAATGTAGTCAAATCACCCAGAGATGATATTTAAAAGATTTTTTAGCTTGAATTAGCAAAACATAAATGAGAAACATTACTATGTATGATTAGGAGTGTGTCTGATTAAAAGAAGGAAAACAGGGAAAGAGAAAATAAACGTAACAGAGGGAGAATTCAATGGTTGAATAAAGCCATATACACAAAAATAAAAACATGATTTGGGCTGGAAATCAGGAGATTTAAAATAACAGCCCTACAGTAGTGGGTTTTCCTGTCTTGGCATCAGTTTCATCATGTGCACACACCCAGATTTGGAGTAGGAAATCACAACCCACTCCTGTATTCTTGCTTGGAGAATCCCCATGGACACAAGAGCCTGGTAGACTACAGTCCATGGGGTTGCAACGAGTTGGACAAGACTGAGCTGCTAAGCAGAAGCCCAGATTAGGCAATTGTGCTGATTACTTTCAGTGTCATTTATGTGATAACAAAAGGTAACTAGTGTTGGAAGAGGTAGGTGTCCTGAAGGGTGATTTTTGCTCTTAGAGGAAAGAGAAAGCTGTTTAGCAAAGATATTTTTAGAGCCAAAGAGATATACATCATTAACCATTCCATTTTTATGCATAACTTTAATACAAAAAAGAGCTTTTATATGTGTTAAATTTAAAGACAGTGGTCCTCAAAGTGGAATCTAAGGACCCCTAGGGAATTCTGGGATTCAGGGATCCACAAGCTCAAAAACTTTTTTGTGATAACACTAAGACATTATGTGCTCTTTTAGTGTTTGAAATTTGCCATAATTATACAAAAAGCAGTAGTAGATCAAATTGCTGCTGCCTTAGTACAAATCAATTCAGTGGCAGCAAACTGTACTAGCAGTTGTTATATTCTTTACAAAGCACTCATGGTTTAAAAAAAAAAAAGACTTCCATTTCCACACATAAGGAGCTTTTTGAGTCACAACTCATCTTAACAACAAGCAAAAAGATCAGCAAAGTAAAATATCTGCAACCCTTCTTGGATCTCTAAGAGAGGGAAGAACACAGGACAAATTACTGGCCCCAAGGATGGAGAGACAAACAAATACAATGAGTCACAGCTTACTGGAGGAGAGGCTCAAGATCAGAGATTAGAACTGGGGTAGGAAAACCTGAACTGTAATTGATGAGTTTTGCTAGAGGCTCAGTGTGGACCAGGGTTTCCCAGGTAGTGCTAGTGGTAAAGAACTCACCTGCCAATGCAAAAGATGCAAGAGATGCTAGTTCAATCCCTGGGTCAGGAAGGTCTCCTGGTGAAAGAAATGGAAACCCCCTCCAGTATTCTTGCCTGGGAAATCACTTGGACAGAGGAACTTGGCAGGCTACAGTCCATTGGGTCACAAAAAGTTGGACATGACTGAAGTGACTTAGCAGTATGGATCACTTTGAAAGTGTGGGAAAAAAATTCTAGGGGAACCCAGCAACAAAGAGGCCCTGAAATATTGTGAAAGTGACCACAAGAAGCCCAAAGAGGTTCTTAGCTAAATATCAGAGAAAAAAAAAATTTATTCATGCTTCAGGCAGGAGGGGAAAAAGAATAATTCTGAAATACACAGGGCTCTCTTAACAAGATCAAACTGACCTGGGGAGAGTGAAAGTGAAAGTCGCTCAGTTGTGTCCTACTCTTTGCGACCCTATGGACTGTAGAGTCCATGGAATTCTCCAGGCCAGAATACTGGAGTGGGTAGCCTTTCCCTTCTCCAGGGGATCTTCCCAACCCAGGGATCGAACCCACGTCTTCCACATTGCAGGTGGATTCTTTACCAGCTGAGCCACAAGGGAAGCCCAAGAATACTGGAGTGGGTAGCCTATCCCTTTTACAGTGGATATTCCCAACCCAGAAATTGAACTGTGGTCTCCTGCATTGCAGGCGGTTTCTTTACCAACTGAGCTATCAGGGAAGCTGACCTGGGGAAGGGAAAACCCAACTTCAGCCCCCTCAAGCTTTTCATGATGAAGGAAAGGAAATAGCAAATTCCAGCCCACTCTATTTTTCCTTTCCCACCTAACAGGAAAAAATGCCTGAGTAATATATTTCAGAAGTATAGACTCAGTAAAAGAATGAGACCTAATCATCACATCATTGATTTATTCTCCTCCCCAGTACCTTACTGCCACATTACTACAGGTTTATTTACAGCAGTTCCTTTTACCTGGTAGATTATGTCCAGCCAGCAAGAAAAATAATTACAAGGTATACTAAGAGACAAAACCCACGATTTAAGGAGATAGAGCAAGCATCAAAACCAGATATGGCAGAGATATTGGAATTATTAGTCTAGGAATTTAAAACAACCATACTTAATATGCTAAGGCCTCTAATGGATAAAGTAGGTGATACACAAGAACAGATGAAGTATAAGCAGAGAGGTGGAAATCCTAAGAAATAACCCAAAAGAAATGCTAGAGATCTAAAACATTATAATATAAAGAATGCCTTTGATGAGTTTATTCGTAGACTGGACACAGCTGAAGAAAGAATCACTGAGCTTGAGGATATATCATTAGAAACTGCAAATTGAAAAGCAAAGGAAATAATGAAAAAAGTAGAATAGAATATTCAAATACTGTGAGACAACTACAGAAGGTTTAACATTTGTGTAATGAGAATACCAGAAAAAGAGAGGAAGAAATAGAAATATTTGAAGCAATAATGACTGAGAAATTTTCCAGATTTATATCTGAGATCAAACAACATATCCAGGAAGCTCAGATAACATCAAGTACATAAATGCCACCCTCAAAACAAATGAACACATAGACATATCATTATCAAACTACAGAAAATCAAAGATAAATACAAAATCCCTAAAGAAACCAGAGGAAAGACACATGACATCAGTGATATAAGGGACTAGAGGGATAAATAGATTAATTTTGGTATTATATACCTGTGAAGTCGTATAGTGTTATTTGAAAGTAGATTTGGACTGATGGTAAATCTATGTTGCAAACTTTAGGGGAAACATTAGACATAGGAAAAAAGTATAATTAATATGCTAAGAAAAGAAAATTAAATCATAATTGTCAATTAACAATACAAAAGGTAGGAAAAGAGTGAAAGACAAAAATAAGAGCAAAGAACAAGGGCAACAACGAGACAATAATAACAAAGTATGGTAGGTGTTAATCCAACTATTAATGTGTTAGTAGTCACTTTGAACATCAATGATCTAAATGTACTAATTAAAAGATTATCCGTTGATCAAAAAATAAGACCCAACTGTATACTACCTACAAGAAACCCACAAAAATATAAATATAAAGGTATGTAAACATTAAAAGCAAGTATATGGAGAAACTTTTAATATGCCAACACTAATTAAAACATAGTAGGAGTAACTATACAGGCATATATTGTTTTTTTGCACCTTGCTTTATTGCACCTGACAGACATTGCACTTTTTGTTTGTTTGTTTGTTTGTTTGTTTGTTTTTACAAATTGAAGTATCGTGGAAACCCTGCACTGTCAGATCATGGTTAGCAGTTTTTTTTAGCAGTAAAGTATTTTAAAGTAATATATGTACTTTAAAAAGTCATAATGGTATCGCATACTAATAGAGTACAGTATAGTATAAGGATACTTTTTATACATACTTGGAAACCAAAAAAATTCATGTGACTTACTTTATTGTGGTAGACTGTAACTGAACCTACATTTTCTTCAATATGTGCCCTTATTAATTCCAGAAAGAAAACACTTCTAAGCAAGGAAAGTTATCAGGGATAAAGAAGGGCATTGTATAATTATAGAGGAATTAATTCTCCAAGAAAACATAGCAATCTTTAATGCAGATGCACTTAACAACAGATCATCAAAGTACATGAGACCATAAGTAATCAAATTGTAAGGATATATATAGATGAGTACACTTCTGTAGTTGAAGACTTCAATACTCTTCTACCATAAATGGAAAGATTCAGCAGTCAGAAAATCAGTAAGGCTATAATTGAACTTAACACCAGCAGTCAAATGGATGCAAATGATATCTATATAGTACTTTGTCCAGGAACAGCAGAGTACACATTCTACTCAAAATCATATGGAATATTTATCCAAATAAATGAAATTGTGTGCCATAAAACACACCTTAATAAATTTAAAAGAATATAAACTATGAAGTATCTGGTTTCAAACTATAATGGAACTAAATTCATAATCAATGACTGAAAGGTAGCTGGAAATTTTTAAAATACATGGAGATTAAACACTTCTAAATAACACATGAATCTCAAAGAAGAAATCTTAAGAAAAATAAATTTTTAACTAAATGAAAATGAAAACAAACCTTATCAAACTTTGTGTGATGCAGTGAAAGCAGTGCTGAGAGAGAATTTATACAATTGGATGCATATGTTACAAAAGAAGAAAGATCTTTTAGAATCAATAATCTAATATTCTACCTTAGGACACTAGAAGAAGAATAAATTAAATCTAGAATAAGCAGATATAAAGAAATAAGTGTTTGGACAGAAATGAATAAAATTGAACACAGAAAATGAATAGAGAAAATAAACCAAAAGCTTGTTTTTCAAAAAGACCAATAACATTGATTAACTTCCTGCCAGGCTAACTAAGCAAAAAGAGAGATGAAACCAATTACTAAAACAGAAATGAAAGTAGGAACATTTCTTCAGATCTTATGAACATTAAAAGGATATTTAAATGAATTACATGAACAACTCTTTCTCACACTTTGATAGCCTAGATAGAATGAACCAATTCTTTGAAAAAGATAATTTGCCAAAACTCACAAAAGACAAAATAGGCAATGTATATCTATTAATGAAATTAAATCAATAATTAATAACCTTCCAAATAACATTAGCCCCAGATGGGTGAGAGGGTAACAGGCAGGAAGGCCAGGGGTCTCCAAATGGAGGATATAGGCTGCAAGTGTTGGACATTTTTTATCTCTCTTTTAAGCAGCAGGAGGAAGCAAATTAGTGTTATATTTTTTTCCTGTTCTCTATACAAATTTAAAAAGAGGTTTGTCTTAAAATTTTGTATTGCCGTAATGACATCTGGTTCCACCTGAACTTCAGTTCAGTTCAGTCGCTCAGTCGTGTCTGACTCTTTGCGACCCCATGAATTGCAGCACTCCAGGCCTCCCTGTCCATCACCAACTCCCGGAGTTCACTCAGACTCACATCCATCGAGTCCGTGATGCCATCCAGCCATCTCATCCTCTGTTGTCCCTTCTCCTGTCCCCAATCCCTGCCAGCATCAGAGTCTTTTCCAATGAGTCAACTCTTCGCATGAGGTGGCCGAAGTACTGGAGTTTCAGTTAGCATCTTTCCTTCCAAAGAACACCCAGGACTGATCTTTAAAATGGACTGGTTGGATTTCCTTGCAGTTCAAGGGACTCTCAAGAGTCTTCTCCAACACCACAGTTCAAAAGCATCAATTCTTCAGTGCTCAGCCTTCTTCACAGTCCAACTCTCACATCCATACATGACCACAGGAAAAATCATAGCTTTGACTAGACGGACCTTTGTTGGCAAAGTATGTCTCTGCTTTTGAATATGCTGTCTAGGTTGGTCATAACTTTCCTTCCAAGGGATAAGCGTCTTTTTAATTTCATGGCTGCAGTCACCATCTGCAGTGATTTTGGAGCCCCCCAAAATAAAGTGTGACACTGTTTCCACTGTTTTCCCATCTATTTCCCATGAAGTGATGGGACTAGATGCGATGATCTTTGTTTTCTGAATATTGAACTTTAAGCGAACTTTTTCACTCTCTCATCAAGAGGCTTTTTAGTTCCTCTTCACTCTCTGCCATAAGGGTGGTATTATCTGCATATCTGAGGTTATTGATATTTCTCACAGCAATCTTGATTCCAGCTTGTGCTTCTTCCAGCCCAGCGTTTCTCATGATGTACTCTGTATATAAGTTAATTAAGCAGGGTGACAATATACAGCCTTGACATTCTCCTTTTCCTATTTGGAACCAGTCTGTTGTTCCATTTCCAGTTCCAACTGTTGCTTCCTGACCTGCATATTAACTTTTCTCAGATCTTGAGCTAACCAATGCATTTTTCTTATGGAAATGTTTGTCTTAAGCTATGTTAATGTACTATGTATTTACCCTAGACTGTCTTCAAGTCACTTCTGCCTAAAGGCTCAGATGGACTTGACAAACCAGTGTGTTATGGTCATACATGTTCTCCTAGTCTATGTTAATGAAACTATACATTTGCTTGGAAATCTGCCTTTTCTTCAAGATTCATGTCAATGGTTTTATGGCCCGGGATGACTCACCTAGTGCCAAGGTTATCTCAATGCATGTTGTGGGTGAGGGGCCTGGTGCCACTCTCTTGAGTTTTGAGACATTTCCTTTCTCTAATTAGCAGACTGGTTGTAGCTATATAACATCCGGCTAAAGACTAGCAAGGGGGTTATTCTTTTTGCCCCCTTCTGATGTCTATGTTAGAATATTTCTCTATCTCTTTTATACTTTAATAAAATTTTATTACATAAAACATCCAAGTGATCAAGGCTCATGACAGGCCCCAGATTGAATTCTCCTCCGAAGGCCAAGAATCCCAGCATCTTTCATGGTTCAGCAACAACCTTTTATGTGTTTATTGGTGAATTCTACTAAACATTTAAGGAAAAAGTGATACCAGTTCTCTACAGTATTAGAGGATAGGAGTGGGCGGTATACTAGTTAACTCGTTCTTTGAGACCCATATTCAGTTCAGTTCAGTTCAGACACTCAGTCATGTCTGACTCTTTGTGACCCCATGAATCGCAGCACGCCAGGCCTCCCTGTCCATCACCAACTCCTGGAGTTCACTCAGACTCACGTCCATTGAGTCCGTGATGCCATCCAGCCATCTCATCCTCTGTTGTCCCCTTCTCCTCCTGCCTCCAATCCCTCCCAGCATCAGAGTCTTTTCCAATGAGTCAACTCTTCGCATGAGGTGGCCAAAGTACTGGAGTTTCAGCTTTAGCATCATTCCTTCCAAAGAAATCCCAGGGCTGATCTCCTTCAGAATGGACTGGCTGGATTTCCTTGCAGTCCAAGGGACTCTCAAGAGTCTTCTCCAACACCACAGTTCAAAAGCATCAATTCTTCGGCGCTCAGCCTTCTTCACAGTCCAACTCTCAGATCAATACATGACCACAGGAAAAACCATAGCCTTGACTAGACGGACCTTAGTTGGCAAAGTAATGTCTCTGCTTTTGAATATACTATCTAGGTTGGTCATAACTTTTCTTCCAAGGAGTAAGCATCTTTTAATTTCATGCCTGCAATCACCATCTGCACCAAAACCAGGCAAAGACATTACAAGAAAAGAAAATTACAGAGCAATATCTCTCACGAACACAAGTGCAAACTATGGAAATAGTAAAAAGATCAATGACTTCCAGAGCGTGACTCTGCGGGGAAGACGGAATTGGTAGGACACAGAAGGTTTTTGTTGTTTTAGTTGCTAAGCTGTGTCTGACTCTTTTGTGACACTATGGACTGTAGCCCACCAGATTCCTCTGTCCATGGGATTTTCCAGGCAAGAATACTGGAGTCAGTTTTCATTCTCCTCTGCAGGAGATCTTCCCAACCCAAGGACTGAACCAGTGTCTCCTACATTGGCAGGTGAATTCTTTACCACTGAACCACCTGTGGTAAACCTGAGCCACCACTGAAAACCACAATCACAGAAAACTAACCAACTGGGTCACGTGGACCACAGCCTTGTCTTACTGAATGAAACTATGAATCATGTAGTGTAGGGCCACCCAAGATGGATGGATCATGGTTGAGAATTCTGATAAAATGTGGCCCACTGGAGAAGGGAATGGCAAACCACTTCAGTATTCTTGCCTTGAGAACCCCATGAACAGTATGAAAAGGCAAAAAGATAAGACACTGAAAGATGAACTCTACAGGTCGGTAGGTTCCCAGTATTCTATTGGAGATCAGTGGAGAAATAACTCCAGAAAGAATGAAAAGACAGAGCCAAAGCAAAAGCAACACCCAGTTGTGGATGTGACTGGTTGAAATATTGTCCAATGCTGTAAAGAGCAATATTACATAGGAACCTGGAATGTTACGTCCATGAATCAAAGCAAACTGGAAGTTGTCAGATGAGAAGGCAAGAGTGAATATGACATTTTAGGAGTCAGCAAACTAAAATGGTCTCAAATGGGTGAATTTAACTCAGATGACCATTATATCTACTACTGTGGGCAAGAATCCCTTAGCCATCATAGTCAACAGAAGAGTTTGAAATGCAGTACTTGGATGCAATCACAAAAATGAAAGGCAAACCATTCCTATCACAGTAATCCAAGACTATGCCCCAAATGGTTCTATGAAGACCTAAAAGACCTTCTAGAACTAACACCCAGAAAAGATGTCCTTTTCATTATAGGGGACTGGAATGCAAAAGTAGGAAGTCAAGGGTAACAGGCAAATTTGGCTTTGGAGTATAGAAACAAGCAGGGCAAAGGCTAGTAGAGTTTTGCCAAGAGAATGCACTGGTCATAGCAAACATCCTCTTCCAACAACACAAGAGAAGACTCTGTATACACATGGATATCACCAGATGGTCAACACCTGGAAATCAGATTGATTATATTCTTTGAAGCCAAATATGGAGAAGTTCTAGACAGTCAGCAAAAACAAGACCAGGAGCTGACTGTTGCTCAGATCATGAACTCCTTATTGCCAAATTCAGACTTAAAGTGAAGAAAGCAGGGAAAACCACTAGACCTTTCAGGTATGACCTAAATCAAATCCCTTATGGTTATACAGTGGAAGTGAAAAATAGATTCAAGGGATTAGATCTGATAGAGTGTCTGAAGAACTATGGACAGAGGTTTGTGACAATGTACAGGAGGCAGGGATCAAGACCATCCCCAAGAAAAAGAAATGCAAAAATGGCAAAATGGTTGTCTGAGGTGTTACAAATAGCTATGAAAAGAAGAGAAGTGAAAGGCAAAGGAGAAAAGGAAAGATATAGCCATTTGAATGCAGAGTTCCAAAGAATAGCAAAGAGAGAAAAGAAAGCCTTCCTCAGTGATCAATGCAAAGAAAGAGAGGAAAACAATAGAATGGGAAAGACTAGAGGTCTCTTCAAGAAAATTAGAGATACCAAGGAATATTTCATGCAAAGATGGGCACAATAAAAGACAGAAATTGTATGGACCTAACACAAGCAGAAGATATTAACAAGAGATGGCAAGAATTTACAGAAAAACTATACAAAAAAGATTTTCATGACCCAGATAACCACGATGGTGTGATCACTCACCTAGAGCCAGATATCCTGGAGTGCAAAATCCAGCTGGCCTTAGGAAGCATCACTATGAACAAAGCTAGTGGAGATGATGGAATTCCAGTTTTGAGCTATTTCAGATCCTAAAAGATGATGCTGTGAAAGTGCTGCGCTCAATATGCCAGCCAATTGGGAAAACTCAGCAGTGGCCACACGACTGGAAAATGTCAGTTTTCATGTTAATCCTAAAGAAAGGCAGTGCCAATGAATGCTCAAACTACCACACAATTGCACTCAACTCACATGCTAGCAAAGTAATCCTCAAAATTCTCCAAGCAAGGCTCCAACAGTACATGAACTGTGCACTTCCAGATGTTCAAGCTGGATTTAGAAAAGCAGAGGAACCAGATATCAAATTGCCAACATCCGTTGGATTATTAAGAAAGCTAGAGAGTTCCAGAAAAATATCTGCTTCTGCTTTTTTGACTATGCCAATGCCTTTGAGTACGTGGATCACAACAAACTGGAAAATTCTGAAAGAGATTGGAATACCAAACCAGCTGATCTGCCTCTTAAGAAATTTGTATGCAGGTCAGGAAGCAACATTTAGAACTGGACATGGAAAAACAGACTGGTTCCAAATAGGGAAAGGAGTATGTCAAAACTGTGTATTGTCACGCTGCTTATTTAACTTATATGCGGAGTACATCATGAGAAATGCTGAGCTGGATGAAGCACAAGCTGGAATCAAGATTGCTGTGAGAAATATCAATAACCTCAGATATAGAGATGACACCACCCTTATGGTAGAAATTGAAGAAGAACTCAAGAGCCTCTTGATGAAAGTGAAAGAGGAGAGTGAAAAAGTTGGCTTAAAGCTCAACATTCAGAAAACGAAGATCATGGCATACAGTCCCATCACTTCATGGCAAATAGATGTGAAAACAGTAGCTGACTTTATTTTTCTTGGGCTCCAAAATCACTGCAGATGGTGACTGCAGCCATGATATTAAAAGACGCTTACTCCTTGGAAGGAAAGTTATGACCAGCCTAGACAGCATATTAAAAAGCAGAGTCTTTACTTTGTCAACAAATGTCCATCTAGTCCAGGCCATGGTTTTTCCAGTGGTTATGTATGGATGTGAGAGTAGAACTATAAAGAAATATGAGCACCGAAGAATTGATGCTTTTGAACTGTGGTGTTGGAGAAGACTCTTGAGAGTCCCTTGGACTGCAAGGAGATCCAACCAGTCCATCCTAAAGGAGATCAGTCCTGGGTGTTTATTAGAAAGACTGATGCTGACGCTGAAACTCCAATACTTTGGCCACCTGATGCAAAGAGCTGACTCATTTGAATAGACCCTGATGCTGGGAAAGATTGAGAGCAGGAGGAAAAGGGAACGACAGAGGATAAGTCGGTTGAATGGCATCACCGACTCAATGTACATGGGTTTGGGTGAACTCCGGGAGTTGGTGAAGACCAGGGAGGCCTGGCGTGCTGTAGTTCATGGGGTTGAAAGAGTCAGACATGACTGAGCGACTGAACTGAACTGAACTGATGTGAAGAGCTGACTCATTTGAAAAGACCCTGATCCTGGGAAAGATTGAAGGTGTGAGGAGAAGGGAATGACAAAGGATGAGATTAATTAGATGGCATCACCGACTCAATGGACATAATCTCTGGGAGTTGGTGATGGACAGGGAGGTCTGGAATGCTGTAGTCTGTGGGATCGTAAAGAGTCAAACATGACTGTGTGACTGAACTCTACTGAACTGAGCCACTAGGGAAGCCCAGAGGATATTTAGAGCATTGAAAATATTCTGTATGTTACTGTAATGATTGATACATGTCATTATACATTTGTTCAAATTCACAGATTGTATTAACGCCAAGAGTATTGACTCATTATGATGTATCAGTATAGATTCATCAATGGTAATAAAAGTGTCACTAGGTGCAGGATGCTGATAATGGGGGAGGGATGGTGGATAGGGAGCCCTAGGCATGAGTTAGGGCTAGAAGTATATGGGAAGTCTCACCACCTTTCTCTTAATTTTACTGCTTAAAAAAGTGAAATACTAAAAACAAGGCTGAGTTCACATCCATCAGTTCAGTTCAGTTCAGTTGAGTTCAGTTGCTCAGTCGTGTCCAGCTCTTTGCGACCCCATGAATAGCAGCACGCCAAGCCTCCCTGTCCATAACCAACTCCCGGAGTCCACCCAAACCCATGTCCATTGAGTCTGTGATGCCATCCAACCATTTCATCCTCTGTTGTCCCCTTCTACTCCTGCCCTCAATCTTTCCCAGTATCAGGGTCTTTTCAAATGAGTCAGCTCTTCACGTCAGGAGACCAAAATATTGGCGTTTCAGCTTCAACATCAGTCCTTCCAATGAACACCCAGGACTGATCTCCTTTAGGATTTACTGGTTGGATCTCCTTGCAGTCCAGGGGACTCTCAAGAGTCTTCTCCAACATCACAGTTCAAAAGCATCAATTCTTCAGCGCTCAGCCTTCTTCACAGTCCAACTCTCACATCCATACATGACCACAGGAAAAACCATAGCCTTGACTAGATGGACCTTTGTTGGCAAAGTAATGTCTCTGCTTTTTAAT
The DNA here is from genome assembly GCF_023091745.1 of Budorcas taxicolor. Classification (NCBI taxonomy): domain Eukaryota; kingdom Metazoa; phylum Chordata; class Mammalia; order Artiodactyla; family Bovidae; genus Budorcas; species Budorcas taxicolor. Next base: position 74,020,946 of record NC_068916.1, on the reverse strand, counting down.
ATGCTGTCTAGGTTGGTCATAACTTTCCTTCCAAGGAATAAGTATCTTTTAATTTCATGGCTGCAATCACATCCATAAGGAACCATAAAAACATCATTTTAATAAATCTCAACTTTGAGCACCCATCTTTTTAACATTTTTGGTGACAAAATCAGATGTACACATAAAGTAGTTCCACTGCATACTGATGTATGGTGGTTGGTTGATCTGCCAGTAGAACTAGCTGTTTTTCAAATGAGGTACTGTTTTTTCAACTCTCTTATCTGTGAGAGTCTTCCTTTCACAGCTATTTGTAAGGCCTCCCCAGACAGCCATTTTGCTTTTTTGCATTTCTTTTCCATGGGGATGGTCTTGATCCCTGTCTCCTGTACAGTGTCATGAACCTCATTCCATAGTTCATCAGGCACTCTATCAGATCTAGACCCTTAAATCTATTTCTCACTTCCACTGTATAATCATAAGGGATTTGATTTAGGTCATACCTGAATGGTCTAGTGGTTTTCCCTACTTTCTTCAAGTTGAGTCTGAATTTGGTAATAGGGAGTTCATGATCTGAGTCACATCAGGTCCTGGTCTTGTTTTTGTTGACTGTATAGAGCTTCTCCATCTTTGGCTGCAAAGAATATAATCAATCTGATTTCACTGCTGACCATCTGGTGATGTCCATGTGTAGAGTCTTCTCTTGTGTTGTTGGAAGAGGGTGTTTGCTATGACCAGTGCATTTTCTTGGCAAAACTCCATTAGTCTTTGCCCTGCTTCATTCCGCATTCCAAGGCCAAATCTGCCTGTTACTCCAGGTGTTTCTTGACTTCCTACTTTTGCATTCCAGTCCCCTGTAATGAAAAGGACATCTTTTTTGGGTATTAGTTCTAAAAGGTCTTGTAGGTCTTCATAAAACCGTTCAACTTCAGTTTCTTCAGCGTTACTGGTTGGGGCATAGACTTGGATAACTGTGATATTGAATGGTTTGCCTTGGAGACGAACAGAGATCATTCTGTCATTTTTGAGATTGCATCAAAGTACTGCATTTTGGACTCTTTTGTTGACCATGACGGCTACTCCATTTCTTCTGAGGGATTCCTGCCTGCAGTAGTAGATATAATGGTCATCTGAGTTAAGTTCACCAATTCCGGTCCATTTTAGTTTGCTGATTCCTAGAATGTCGACGTTCACCCTTGCCATCTCTTGTTTGACCACTTCAAATTTTAGAAATGGCAGAGGAACCAGAGATCAAATTGTGAACATCCGCTTGATCATGGAGAAAGCAAGAGAGTTCCAGAAAAACATCTATTTCTGCTTTATTGACTATGCCAAAGCCTTTAACTGTGTGGATCACAATAAACTGTGGAAAATCCTGAAAGAGATGGGAATACCAGACCACCTGACCTGCCTCTTGAGAAATCTGTATGCAGCTCAGGAAGCAACAGTTAGAACTGGACATGGAATAACAGACTGGTTCCAAATAGGAAAAGGAGTACGTCAAGGCTGTATATTGTCACCCTGCTTATTTAACTTATATGCAGAGTACATCATGAGAAACGCTGGACTGGAAGAAACAAGCTGGAATCAAGATTGCCAGGAGAAATATCAGTAACCTCAGATATGCAGATGACACCACCCTTATGGCAGAGAGTGAAGAGGAGCTAAAAAGCCTCTTGATGAAAGTGAAAGAGGAGAGAGAAAAAGTTGGCTTAAAGCTCAAAATTCAGAAAAAGAAGATCATGGCATCTGGTCCCACTACTTCTTGGGAAATAGATGGGAAAACAGTGGAAACAGTGTCAGACTTTATTTTGGGGGGCTCCAAAATCACTGCAGATAGTTACTGCAGCCATGCAATTGAAAGACGCGTACTCCTTGGAAGAAAAGTTATGACCAATCTAGACAGTATATTCAAAAGCAGAGACATTACTTTGCCGACTAAGGTCCGTCTAGTCAAGGCTATGGTTTTTCCTGTGGTCATGTGTGGATGGGAGAGTTGGACTGTGAAGAAGGCTGAGTGCCAAAGAATTGATGCTTTTGAACTGTGGTGTTGGAGAAGACTCTTGAGAGTCCCTTGGACTGCAAGGAGATCCAACCAGTCCATTCTGAAGGAGATCAACCCTAGGATTTCTTTGGAAGGAATGATGCTGAAGCTGAAGCTCCAGTACTTTGGCCACCTCATGCGAAGAGTTGACTCATTGGAAAAGAATCTGATGCTGGGAAGGATTGGGGGCAGGAGGAGAAAGGGACGACCGAGGATGAGATGGCTGGATGGCATCACTGACTCGATGGACGTGAGTCTGAGTGAACTCCAGGAGTTGGTGATGGACAGGGAGGCCTGGCATGCTGCGGTTCATGGGGTTGCAAAGAGTCAGACACGACTGAGCGACTGAACTGAACTGATCTGTGAGAGTCTATGTTTCCTATACCTACCTTAACCAATGCAAGAAATCACAACACATTGAATTCAGAAGAAAATAGAAGTCTGCTGTCTTCTATCAAGCCAGACTTCAATAAGTTCTGCATAAATAGGAAATAATGGTACATTTGTGATTAAGTTATATTAAAATTATATTTTATAAAAATGTGTTCTTCATGTGACCATGTTATATAGCTGCTATTTAAATGAATTAAATAACCAAATAGTTTTAAATTTCTCAGATTTTGTTTTAAAATCTGCTAAATATAGTTAGATAAAATCCACATAAACAAAGGTCTTTAGGTGTTCAATAATTTCTAAGGGTATGGAAGGATTGTGAGACCAAAATATTTAAGAATAGCTCTTCTATGTGGTCTCCTGAAAATTAATAGCAACACATCTGATTGCATTTTTTCTGGAGCTGCGTTTTATACAGTAAAACTTTACCAGTTTCTCAGAACAAAATATTAGAAAGAACCACCTTTTGAAAGAGTCATGCCTTAACTTCTGTAAGAATCCTAAGCTGTATGGAGGCTAATATTTTAGAATTGAGAAGAAGGGAAAATGTTAGTATTATGCTGCTGATCTAGGAATACTTTGGAACCTTGAGGTACCCAGAATCTCTAATTCTTCCTTTGGGTTCATTTTAGTTTTTTCATCTTTAAATTCATGAAAGCACCTGGAGGATTTTCTTTTCTTTTTAATGGAGCTGTATGTAGTGAGTATGATTACTGCAAGGCTGCACATTAGGAGGGCGAGATTGCTTCCTTTGGTTCTTCAGCAATTCAGAAAAGTTCAAGGAGGCCTGAATAGGAAGTATATGAGCCAGTGGATGCATTTGCTAAGCCATCCATTCATCTTAGCTCTTGAAATAACATTAAAACAATAATAAAAGGTAAAACCAACCCGTGGAAATAGATGTAACGGATTGTGTGAATGAAGCATAACATATGTGTTGTTACAGTTAACTACATGTGAAATGCAGTTAGGGCAGACCTTACTGCTAATTTACCAAATTCTACTGGGGAGTTGAATGAAAGGAAGTAGATGATCAGGCTGCTCTGAGCTGGGAAAGATACAGTGAATGAATGGTGATTTATTGGTTTGTAAACCATTCCATACCTCCTGGGAGTAAATTCTGGTTGGGAGCACATCACAAATTATAAACCTGTCCTCTCTGCAGCCAAAGCCTCATTTGTTAGTCTCTCTCTTCCTATGTTGTTTTTGCAGAGTGCTTTATGATATGCTAAATTAAGCTGCACTGGCTGTTCCCTTGATGGAGCTTGAACAATCCTTCATGAATGTTCCCAGCATAATGGTGGAAGTAGATAAAAAGTAAATTTGTAATATGCATGGAGTGCTTCTGAATGACAGGCTCTGAGATAGGCTCAGTGGGGGAGACTACAAGAAGCCAGAAGTAACTGGTTTCTCCCCTGCAGGGACTTGCAGCGCATTTAGGACACCAGTGATGCAGCGAAGCATGAGAAAGTGTAGCGTGGATAAATCCTCCTAAGGCAGAGCACACAATTATCAGAGGGAAGTTACAGAGTACTAATTGACAGCCTGAGTATAGCACAAAGACTGGAATGACATATTTTCAAAAAGCCTTTTAAAAAACTATAAAGTATTTTAAATATATCGCTCATGCAGTGATGTGCTAGACTTTGTTATTCCTCTGCACATTTAACAAACTTTAATATTCGGCTTTGCTTTCTTCAAAATCTTGTCCCTCTCTGAGCATGTGTTCTTGATTTTTTTGTAAAAATAGAATCCAAGTATGCGGTGACACTGTATAATTTCTCAACCCCAACCTGCTCCTCTTCAACTCTTTCTCATCTCTGTGAATGTAGTATCTTCATCTAGTAGATTCTGGTTATATAAGCAGGAACATTGAGTCATTTTTAACATCTTTTTTCCACTGACCTAATACCCAGTTACCCCAATCCTGGTGATTTTATTACCAAAATATTTTCTAGATCCAGAGAGTCATTTTCAGCTATACAACTAGGGCTATCAGTGATCACTTTACCGTCATGTTTTAGTTGGATTCCTATATTAACCTTCCAATTGTTCTAATTCCCAATCACATTTCTCCCTCCAAACTATTCCCCATCACTATAGTGATCTTTGTGACCTGCACATTTGATCCTTTAACCATTCAATGGCTTCCCTTTACACTTCAGATGACGATAAAGCTCTTTATGAGAGATTTTAAGACACCACAACATCTTACTTTTTTAGCAACATCTTGCAAAACACTGTGCCTCAATCTTGCTGTGCATAGCTGTGTATGTTACATACTGTACAACTCCAGGAAGTACTTGACACATTTTATCCATGTGAATAAATCCCTTACCTTTTGCTGTATTGTGATTCACTCATCCACCTGCGGTAACACTGATTCCCCCACTCCTTTTGCTCTCAACTCCACTGGCCCAATTTTCTGTTCTGCAGTGTATCCTCCCCCTCTCCTCCACCTTTTTAAAAATCATAAGGTCTTTTTCTCCTATTCTTTTTTCTTCCTGGAATATTGTTCCATCCCAGCTTTTCCAAGTTAACTTCAAGCCATCCTTCAAATTTCTGCTTAGTCTTTGGATCTTCAGATGGGTCAGGTATCCTGATTACACTTAGCAATCAGTTCAGTTCAGTCGCTCAGTCACGTCCACTCTTTGCAACTCTGAATCGCAGCACGCCAGGCCTTCCTGTCCATCAAAAGCTCGAGGAGTTCACTCAAACTCACGTCCATCGAGTCGGTGATGCCATCCAGCCATCTCATCCTCTGTCATCCCCTCTTCCTCCTGCCCCCAATCCCTCCCAGCATCAGAGTCTTTTCCAATGAGTCAAGTCTTCGCATGAGGTGGCCAAAGTACTGGAGTTTCAGTTTTAGCATCATTCCTTCCAAAGAACACCCAGGGCTGATCTCCTTTAGGATGGACTGGTTGGATCTCCTTGCAGTCCAAGGGACTCTCAAGAGTCTTCTCCAACACCACAGTTCAAAAGCATCAATTCTTTGGCACTCAGCTTTCTTCACAGTCCAACTCTCCCATCCATACATGACCACAGGAAAAACCATAGCCTTGACTAGATGGACCTTTGTTGGCAAAGTAATGTCTCTGCTTTTCAATATGCTATCTAGATTGGTCACAGCTTTTCTTCCAAGGAGTAGTTCATTTCGTTCAGTCGCTCAGTCACGTCTGACTCTTTGCGATCCCATGAAGCGCAGCATGTCAGGCCTCCCTGTCTATCACCAACTCCCGGAGTTCACTCAGACTCACGTCCATCGAGCCAGTGATGCCATCCAGCCATCTCATCCTCTGTCATCTCCTTCTCCTCCTGCCCTCAATTCCTCCCAGCATCAGAGTCTTTTCCAATGAGTCAACTCTTTGCATGAGGTGGCCAAAGTACTGGAGTTTCAGCTTCAACATCATTCCCTCCAAAGAAATCCCAGGGCTGATATCCTTTAGAATGGACTGGTTGGATCTCCTTGCAGTCCAAGGGACTCTCAAGAGTCTTCTCCAGCACCACAGTTCAAAAGCATCAATTCTTCGGTGCTCAGCCTTCTTCACAGTCCAACTCTCACATCCATACATGACCACTGGAAAAACCATAGCCTTGACTAGACGGACCTTAGTCGGCAAAGTAATGTCTCTGCTTTTAAATATGCTATCTAGGTTGGTCATAACATTTCTTCTAAGGAGTAAACATCTTTTAATTTTTATGGCTGCAGTAACTATCTGCAGTGATTTTGGAGCCCCCCAAAATAAAGTCTCACACTGTTTCCCCATCTATTTCCCATGAAGTGGTGGGACCAGATGCCATGATCTTCGTTTTCTGAATGTTGAGCTTTAACCAATTTTTTCACTCTCCTCTTTCACTTTCATCAAGAGGCTATTTAGTTCCTCTTCACTTTCTGCCATAAGGGTGGTGTCATCTGCATATCTGAGGTTATTGATATTTCTTCTGGCAATCTTGATTCCAGCTTGTGTTTCTTCCAGTCCAGCGTTTCTCATGATGTACTCTGCATATAATTTAAATAAGTAGGGTGACAATATACAGCCTTGACATACTCCTTTTCCTATTTGGAACCAGTCTGTTGTTCCATGTTCAGTTCTAACTGTTGCTTCCTGACCTGCATATAGGTTTCTGAAGAGGCAGGTCAAGTGGTCTGGTATTCCCATCTCTTGAAGAATTTTCCGCAGTTTATTGTGATCCACACAGTCAAAGGCTTTGGCATAGTCAATAAAGCAGAAATAGATGTTTTTCTGGAACTCTCTTGCCTTTTCGATGATCCAGCGGATGTTGGCAACTTGATCTCTGTTTCCTCTGCCTTTTCTAAAACCAGCTTGAACATCTGGAAGTTCACGGTTCACATACTGCTAAAGACTGGCTTGGAGAATTTTGAGCATTACTTCACTAGTGTGTGATATGAGTGCAATTGTGCAGTAGTTTGAGCATTCTTTGGCATTCTTTGGACTTCCCTCGTGGCTCAGACATTCAAGCGTCTGTCTACAATGTGGGAGACCTGGGTTCGATCCCTGGGTCGGGAACATTCCCTGGAGAAGGAAACGGCAACCCACTCCAGCAGTCTTGCCTAGAAAATCCCATGGACAGTGGAGCTTGGTGCAGGCTACTGTCCATGGGGTCACAAAGTTTGTAATGAAGTGTTTGGCTTCTGCTGTATTGCTAAGTTTTACTAAGTTGTTTGGTTTGAAATCAGTCTGATGAGTGCTGAAGTTTATTTAATAAAAAGACAATATTTGTAAACTTCGTTTCCCATTCTTCTGCTTAATTGTGCAATATCACCTTGCCTTTTCACCTCTAATTCCTTGTCATGTCCAATTTAGGGCTACCAAAACATGGTGAGAACATCAAAGAAGTCACTGTAGAATATATAGTCAGTATACAAATAAAGTTTATGATCTGATCAGCCAAACATCAAATGCCAACACTGTCATTGTGAGTGAAACAATATTGATTGGTAAAGATCAGAACTGCATCAGTTGGTCAAAGAGAATTCAAAGTATCAGGATTTAACGACTATCTAGAAACACTGGGTTAATGAAAATAGAGGAAGCAAGACTCCCTGGTGTTTGATGGTACAATATCAGAGGAAGACTCTTGCCTCCATGAAGTGAAAGTTCATGGTGAAAACTACAGAGGACAGCTCAACAGGGAATTATTTATCCTACCACCAGTTGTATCAGTTATTTGAACTCAACTGTTGTCGTAGCAAAGAGTATGTTGGATAGCAGTGGGAATTAAAGGGATATTCTTTTGTACGAGTGTCTGAATAAGTTTGGCTGCATATTGAAAAAACTCAGCTACAACTGCTTAACCCATAAAGAAACTCCTTACCTGTCATAACTAGAAATCCTAAGGAAAGGTAGTCTGCAGGGGATGTTTGTTCAGAGGCTAAGTGTTATCATCCAGGATCCCTTTCTTTCCATCTTTCTGTCTCTGTAATCCCATTGCAAAACGGTGGCAGTAATTCCACCCCATCTAGATAGCATAAGAAGATACAATAAAAAAGAGGAGGTATTTCATAGAGTCTCATCCAACAAATTCCTAGTCATGTATGAAGAGCACTGTGTACAAGTCTGTTCTTGGGCCAGTTATTGAAAAAAGTGTAAGCTTATCATAGTTAGCTTAGAGGAATGATCAGGGATGGATTTGACATGGCGTAGTCAAACATGGTAAGCAATATAGCAAATAACGTTTTATCAAAGTAATAAAAAGGTGTTCAAGTATGTAAATTCGGATTGGTGAAGATGATTAATGGTAGGGTTGATAAGATTTAATTCATATATGTAGATTGCTTTGAGATGTGGCTTGAGTTTTTATGACTTTTCATAATATAGATATTTTGACAGTGTTATTCATATTATTTCCAAACTTTCTTTATCATAATATGTTTAATCTACTATTAAATCACTGAGAAAGGAGATTCTCATTCATTCATTTATTCCTAAGTTCTGGAGATAGAATACTGGACAAGACAGAGAAATTCTTTCTGGAATTTATACTTAGTGGCAAGAAGTGGAAAATTGCAAAGTAAAAATATATATATAAAAAAATAAAATTTCCAGTATTGATAGTTACCTTTAAAAAATGAAAATTGTCTGTATCACAGAAGATACTGAAATAACTACTTTTGACAAACATTTCAGTAAAAGTACATATCACATGTAATTAAATTACTGCCTTGATCAGCATTTGGTTGTATGGAACCTGTGGCACCCCAGCGTGCTGTGGCACATAGATTGAGAACCACTAGCTGGGTTACCTTAGGCTGATTATTTAACCTTTTTCTATATTCCAGTTTTCTCGTCTTTAAGGTAGGATAGATCATACTCCCTATTTTAGGCATTTCTGTGATGATTAAATGAGATGATGTCTTTAAAGAGTTGAGAATGTTGCCTGGCGCATGTAAGTGGAGTGTGTATAAAGTAAAATAAAATTAATAAAATAAATGTATCTTATAAACTGGGGGAGGGGGGCAAAATATGCCTTTACCTTAATTCTTTCCCTTTGTATAAGGTGGTTGTAAATGGATTTTAGAGTGTATTTATTTCAGTGCTCCCATATTAAATGAGAGGAAATGAAGCTAAGAGAGGGGGCCGTAGTTCTGCCAGCACTGGGCCCGAGGTCTTTCTCATGCCTATCCTGTGACCTTTCTATTATTTTATTCTGTCATGATTTCCATTCACACATGCTTTTAGATACATACATCTTTAGGAATGCAGAAACCTGCCTTTATCTGAGGGTCACTTGTTGCATGCCTGTGTGCTAAGCTGCTTCAGTCATGTCCAGCTCTTTGCAACCCAATGGACAATAGCTTGCTAGACTCCTTTGCCCATGGGATTCTCCAGGCAAGAGTACTGGAGTGGGTTGTCATACCCTCTTTCAGAGGATCTTCTCAATTCAGGGATCAAACCTGCCTCTCTTATGTCTCCTGCATTGGCAGGCAGGTTTTCTTAAGGAACCATAAACTCCTTTTTCCCATAGTTGTAGTCACTACTTCACTTTTACCCTGGGGTCTGCATATGAGGTTCACTTGGTAAGAAGTGGGTGTTTTCAAAGTCAAGATTCTATGGTTACCTCAGTGAGGAGTTCACATAGTGGTGTTTTTGGTTAAAGTCCTCATTAGCCTTCCATAGCTAATGAGTTTGAGGGTTATAAATCTACTCATTATTTATGAATGATAGGGCCAATGCTTACAATTTGCCAGTTTTGCACCAAGACATAATAATTTATGAAAAGGCCTTGCCCTTGAAATGGAAATCATAATAATTAGATTTAATCTTTCTGTGGCTTATTTATTTCTTTCCCCAGGAAACAGATGTCTAAGGGGGTGCTAATTACTAGTATTGGAAAGTTTCCCACCCAAACTAGTCAGAGAGTCAGGAGGCAAACTCTTGGAACTTTTAGCCACCACTTAATGGTGTGCCTTCAGAAAAGAAGCAATACTCTAAGGCTTTCTGTCTGTTTATGGCAGATTTGTGCCTGATAATGTCACCAGCTGAGAATACTTAGAACTTTGTTACTTCAGAAAACAATGAATATTTTTAAAGGTGCTTTTCTTTGTTAAAAAATTGAAGTATAGTTGATTTACGTGTTGTGTTAATTTTTGCTGTATAGCAAACTGATTAAGTTATATATATATAAAGATAGGTAGATATACATAGATATGGAGATATATATATATATATATATATATACACACACACACACACACACACACATTATTTTTATAGTCTTTTCCATTATGGTTTATCACAGGATAGTTATTATAGTTCCTTGTGCTGTGTACAGTAGAATCTTGTTTATCTTTATCCATTCTATATATATAATTGTTGGAGTGATGCCGGGAGCCAGTGTGAGGAACTCTGCCCGGCGTGATCAAGCCTCAGGACACCCCCTGTTCCCGAGCATCTACCCCCAAAACCAGGGTCTGCCTACTTTACTGTTTTATGCTCTCACCTATACCCCTGACTTTACAGGGAGCTGACCCCCATTACCTCTATCGGAGAAGGAGTTAGCTAACAGCTCCAAGTCAATTAAGATTCCTGGGAGTGACAAGAGTGTTTCAACTTACAAACTCCTCTGAAGGTTATCTAGCCTGGCTGTATGGGTTCGTCTGGCCACATGTGATTGTTTACAGCCTCCCAATCATGAGAGGCACGAGATGTTTTAGACTTAGTAAAGGCAGATTCTTTTGGGAAGTTGGAAATTGTCAGTATAGTGGGTTGGTTAGGAATTATATTGGTGAAGGGTTTTTCATTTGTTGTGCCAATAATTGCTGCTAATTCCCTGCCCTGGGTGTGACAAGGGTGTCTCAGGTCAAACCTCTCTGCTGACAGACTAGCTTGTGTGACAGTATTATCCATACTCCTGCCACTATGCACATGATTCTTTACTACCTCTCAACCATAAACAGCACAGAGAGTTTGGAGTATTTTGAAAATCTTAATTAGCATAGGGCTTTTCTCATTGTTGAGTCAGTGATTGCCGCCAGGCCTCCATATCCTTAGGCACCTGGGAATATATTAGTCAATGTATTTGGAATATATAAAAGGAAATATAGTAGTTTTTGATGTTAGCAATACTAGACTTTTTGAGTTAATGAATTTTCTCTTTTGTAATAGATCACTGTACCTTGTTATAAATCACTGTGTCCTTGCTATGCAAAAATGTAACTTTATCACTATCTTAAGACTAAATAGATCTTTTTTTTTTTTTTTAAGACTAAATAGATCTTAAGGGGAACATTGGTGAAAGGATTTTCATTTGTTGAGCTGATGTTTTGCTGCTAAATCTCCGTATTCCCTGCCCTTATAATGAATATAACTAGCGTATAGGAGAAATAAGTATTAACCTTTAAGCATATAGGAGAAATAAGTATTAACCTTTAAGCATATAGGAGAAATAAGTATTAACCTTTAAGATCAATCATGTTAACCTTGGGTTAAATAAATTCCTTTCTTGATTGTAACTCACTACACCCTTACCCTATAGGAATGCAACTTTATTTGGAGGGTGGTGCCTGGTTTAAGAAAAAACACCCTTGGAAGAAATAAATTTTTTGGTTATCAGAAAGAAAGGATCATAAAATGTCAGCAGGCCTCATGGCCATAAGATGATGTAAAACCCCTAAAAACCTTTTTTTATACATTTATGTGAAGCACCTGATTTTGATAAAGGTCAGGACTGCTGACCCCCACATGACTATGTATCCATCCCTATGTATAACAAAAGGTATATAAGCAAACCTAAAAAATAAAGAAATGGGATCAGTTTCTGGAAAGACTGGTTCCCCCATGCCGTTCTTTCTTGCTCCCCATTTTTCTGGCTGAATTCCCATCTGGAGCGTGGGTGCTCACCATGTCTACTTCCTTGCCCCGGTTTTTAAGTTCCATATGAGAAGGAGCCAAAGGAGGGGCACCTTCTGATTTTCAAGTGGCACCGGTGGCCCAACGTAGATGGTGCAAATTCCTTGTCTTGGAATTTTATTGATATCCCACGTAAACTAAGTTATTCAGCCTCTTTTTCTCTTCTACTATTTTCTGGCCAAATTCCCATCTGGTACGTGGGTACTCACCAAGCCTACTAATTTTGCCTGGGCTTCTAAGATCGGACCAGGGAGGCCTCAGTGCCTCCCCTCCTTCGGGAGAATGGAAAGATGCCTGTGGCCTACATAGGTGGTGATTGGTATTCCATGTAAACCAAGTTATTCAGCCTCTTTTTCTCTGCTAATTTTCTAATCTCTCTCTATCTGTAATTAAATAAGTTTTTTCCAAGAATGCCAATTCCGTCCCCACCTTCATATTATCCTGGATCCACCGGGGCTGGACCCCGGCAGAGTCCTTTAATGGACCGGAATCTGGTGGTCCGGAGTCGATGATAAGAAAGTGAAAGAGAGAGCTGGAGGGAGGGAGAGAGAGAGAGAGAGAGAAAGAAAGAAAGACATAGGGACCCAAGCTCTGATGGAGCAAAGGTATTTTATTAGCAGAAATGTAGGCTTATATATCTTTAATAAGATGATTACTCAGTTATTACACAGGATGAAATTTTATCAATAGCTATAATAATGGACAGTCTAATGCATACAAGGTCACTGACACTGAAAAGAGTCACTGCAGGGAGTTACTGAAAGGAATCCAAGCAGATACTGTTTCTCATGATCTCAGTCCTGAGAGCTGCGTGCAGCTTTACTTGTTCTCGGAATAGGACCTGATAAGGAACAGAGAATTTATGAGAAACAGCACATAGGAATCCTCCTGTTAAACATTCCCTGATATATAATGGCTTGCCTCTGCTAAACCCCAAACTCCCAATCCTTCTCTTTCCCATTCCTCCTTGACAACCACAAGCCTGTTCTCTATGTCTGTGAGTCTGTTTCTGTTTCATAGATAGGCTCATTTCTTTCATATTTTATATTTTACGAATAAGTGATATCGTATGCTGTTTGTCTGTCTCTTTCCGACTTACTTAGTACGATCATCTCTAAGTCCATCTGTGCTGCTGCAAGCGGCATCGTGCTGCTGCCGAGGGCTTTATTGCTTTCTTTTTTATGGCTGAGTAGTGTTTCACTGTTTATATGTATCACATCTTCTTTATCCATTCACTGATTGGCATTCAGGTCGTTCCCATGCCTTGGCTATTGTAAATAGCACTGCAGTGGACATAGGGGTGCATATATATTTTTGACTTTCAGTTTTATCTGGATATATACCCAGGAATGGGATTGTTGGACCTCATGGCAACTATATTTTTAGTTTTTTGAGGAGCCTCCATACGTTTTCCAAAGTGGCTGCATCAACATACATTCCCATAGGAGGGTTTCCTTTGCTCCACATAGGGTGCTTTTCATAAATGGTAAAATAGATATAACAAACCTGTTTCCAAGAGTTTATTAACTTGGTTGAAACTGGACTATGAATAATGTTATATAAAGAAAAAATGTGGAAATTACCCTTTTTGGTCAAGAATGCTGAATTTTACAGTTAAGTATGAACTGGCCCAAGAGTTCTGCAGCTACTGACATGTCACAGACAGACACATTGGTACTCAATTCTTCAGTCCAAATTATATCTATTCAGTTTTCTTGACTCAAGTAGTGTAACATGCATTCATTAAACTTAATGAAAAACTTAATTTAAAATCTTATTACTAAGATTAAAAGATATTGCTGGTGGTCTTTGTGGCTGAATATGTTATTTCTGGATTTTAATACAATGATATTAGAACTGAAGTGATCTTTAGAGACTGTCTGCCTAAATCAGTTTGGTCTAGGGCTAGAGCCAACTCCTTATTTCAGATGAGGACACCAAAGTAATGCAATAGGTTACCTGAAATGCTAGTCATTTGTTAGTGGCAGAGACTAGGGCATAGATCTCCTGGATTCTGGTTTAGTGTCAAGATTGCCAGGAGAAATATCAATAACCTTAGAAAGGCAGATAAAACCACCCTTATGGCAGAAGGTGAAGAAGAACTAAAGAGCCTCTTGATGAGAGGGAAAGAGGAGAGTGAAAAAGTTGGCTTAAAACTCAACATTCAGAAAACGAAGATCATGGCATCTGGTCCCATCACTTCATGGCAAATACATGGGGAAACAATGGAAATAGTGAGAGACTAGTTTTTTGGGCTACAAAATCACTGCAGATGGTGACTGCAGCCATGAAACTAAAAGATGCTTGCTCCTTGGAAGAAAAGCTATGACCAACCTAGACAGCATATTAAAAAGCAGAGACATACTTTGCCAACAAAGGTCCATCTAGTCAAAACTATGGTTTTTCCGGTAGTCATGTATTGTTGTGAGAGTTGGACTATAAAGAAAGCTGAGTACCAAAGAATTGATGCTTTTGAATTGTCGTGTTGGAGAAGACTCTTGCGAGTCCCTTGTACTGCAAGGAGATCCAACCAGTCCATGCTAAAGGAAATCAGTCCTGAATATTCATTGGAAGGACTGGTGCTGAAGTTGAAGCTCTAATACTTTGGCCACTTGATGTGAAGAGCTGACTCACTGGAAAACACCCTGATCTGATGCTGGGAAAGTTTGAAGGCAGGAGGAGAAGGGGATGACAGAGGATGAGATGGTTGGATGGCATCACCGATTTGATGGCATAAGTTTGAGTAAATTCCAGGAGTTTATGATGGACAGGGAAGCCTGATATGCTGCAGTCCATGGGGTCACAGAGAGTCAGACATGACTGAGCGACTGAATTGAACTAAACTGAAGTATACCTGAAAGCCATCAGATTGTCTTTAGTCAAAATATTCATCTTGCCTGCTAATCCCCCACAAACTCTGTATTTATTTTTAATTGGAGGATAGTTGATTTAAAATATTGTGTTAGTTTCTGCCATACATCAACATGAATAATCTATAGTTATACATATGTCCCTTCTCTCTTGAACTTCCTTCTCACCTTCATCTCATCCTACCCCTTTAGGTTGTCACAGAGCACTGGGTTTGAGTTCCCTGCATCATACTGCAAATTTTCACCAGGTATCTATTTTATATATAGTATGTATGTTTCAGTGCTGCTCTCTCAATTCTTGCCTCACATTTGCCATCTTCCCTATAATAGGTCTTTCTGCATATCCAGGCCAGGTGATGAAGGATGCACTTGCAATTTCATAGAAATGTTTTTAAGTATTAATAGTGCCCCTAAAAAGAGGTGTGCAATACATATGTCTATCTGTTTCTTAATTACACTCTATTCTGTTATCCTTGGTATCCTAACTTAATGGATAGGAATGCGGATTCTGAAGTCTGACTGCTTAGGTTCAAATCTCACTGCCATCATTTATAATTTCTGTGACCTTGATTAAGCAACTCTCTGCTGCAGTGTTCTCATATGAAAAAAATCTCAAGATATTAATAGCAAATACCTCACATTTTTCACAGATAAATTGATATTCATAAAGCATTTTTATAAGTGCCTGACACACAGGCACTTTCTTACTGTGCACTTAGTAAATGGTGGCTTCTATATTTTTTTATAGTATTAGGCAGAAACAAATCAATTTCTAAAGTAATATGGATAATAAATATATTTAGCTTCCAAGTACAATATATAAATAAGCCCTCCTATTAATTAGAGTTATCACAACATCCACAAATTGGATATTAGCCCAATTCAATAGACAGTAGAGCCAAGATTCACAATGATTACATCACTTGCTTAAAGCTCCACAACCAATTACTGATGGCTGTTCCATAACTCAGGTTGTTGATACATTTGAATCTCAAGCTTTTGCCTTTCTATTGATCCAGATTCCAGAGGCCAATGATAGTTCACTGGGTTTTCTAACTACAAATTCTTTTAAGCTTTTTTATTAAAAAAGAAAAGAATCATAATTGATTGACAAGTAGTGCTAGCTGAGCAGGTCTTCCTGGGACCTTTGAAAAGGCTAAGGTTGTGTTATGGCACAACTCTGGGACTTAGTGATGGAAAGAGATGCCTGGTGTGCTGCCGTCCATAGGGTCGCAAAGAGTTGGATACAACTGAGTGACTGAACTGAACTGTGTTGTGGAGGCTGCAAGATGTAATTATAATGCTTCAGTGGATTCTTAACTTCAGAGGGGATCACATCATTAGCACTGGAACACACCTGGCCTAAGAGATGGCAGAAAATGGATCAGAATTGAAATGTCAGCCACTTCCACCTCCTGACCCGGGCCATCCTTTAAGGTCCACACCAACAGGGTTGCTCTCTAATAAAGATCACCCACAGAATGACACCATCCGGCAAATGTCAGAGGAGAGGTGACAGGAGGAACAGCTGCTGGACTTCAGCTGCAATCATCTGCCTCATATTGAGTGACTTGAAAATGAATGGGCAAGCAGGGTCGGTGCTTCCAGCTGAGTAAATAATCTGTCATTCCCAGCTCTGTCTTATTTTAGATTTTCTATAGAGATATTCACTCTTTCAGAGGTTCTTTGCATCCTCATGTATACTTTTTGTATGTGGAAGTCAGATTGATGCCTCTAATTACCAGATGTTTTGAAATTTGCATGGTTTCTTTACCCCACTTACTTCACTCCCCAAAACCAAGTCTTGCAGTGTCTCTATTTCAGCAAGTAATAGTCTAATCTGCCAAGGTGGGCAAACCAGAAATGTGTATGCTATCCTTCAAACTTTCCTCTTCCACACTTTATGACTCAGACTAAGCTGGATTTCTTTTTTGTGCTCTCGTAATCCTTTGATTTTTGCTTCATAGAATTAATTGAAATTTGTGATCATTTTTATATTTGTGACTATTTCATGGGAAAAAATACACATGTAAATTTACTTGCCTGAAAGTCCCATGAGAGTAGGAATCATGTCTATATTTACTCATCATAGCTTACATATTTGTTTATGTTTTCAGTTCAGTTCAGTCCAGTTCAGTTCAGTCGCTTAGTCGTGTCCGACTTTTTGCGACCCCATGAAACGCAGCACGCCAGGCCTCCCTGTCCATCACCATCTCCCGGAGTTTACTCAGACTCACATCCATCGAGTCTGTGATGCCATCCAGCCATCTCATCCTCTGTCGTCCCCTTCTCCTCCTGCCCCCAATCCCTCCCAGCATCAGAGTCTTTTCCAATGAGTCAACTCTTCGCATGAGGTGGCCAAAGTACTGGAGCTTCAGCTTTAGCATCATTCCTTCCAAGGAAATCCTAGGGTTGATCTCCTTCAGAATGGATTGGTTGGATCTCCTTGCAGTCCAAGGGACTCTCAAGAGTCTTCTCCAACACCACAGTTCAAAAGCATCAATTCTTCCGCTTTCAGCCTTCTTCACAGTCCAACTCTCACATCCATACATGACCACAGGAAAAACCATAGCCTTGACTAGACAGACCTTAGTCGGCAAAGTAATGTCTCTGCTTTTGAATATACTATCTAGATTGTTCATAACTTTTCTTCCAAGGAGTAAGCGTCTTTTAATTTCAACTACAGTGTTTGTCACATAGAAATGCTCGAAAATTAATTGCTTAACAAACCTTGAACCAATCTTCAGTCTCCTTGTTGCATTATTTTCAGTGCCATGTCTTTAGAAAAGGAATGCTGATAATGTTAACCATCAAATGGGAATGAACCAACCCTGGCAATGGTGAGATCACCACCACTGGTTTTCATGATCAACTGGATGGTCTTCTATCATCCTGAATTTAGGAAAGTTTGTATTAGGTGATCTTTAAGCACACCCCTAACAACATGGTTTATCATTCCATTGTGCTCTAAGACCTTTTAAATTGGTATACTGAGATCTTGCATTATGGTGTCAGGAAACTCAGATATCAGTCCAGATCTCAGTGACCTTGAACAACTCTGCAGTTCAGTTCAGTTCAGTCACTCAGTCGTGTCTGACTCCTTGCGACCCCATGAATCACAGCATGCCAGGCCTCCCTGTCCATCACCAACTCCCAGAGTTCAATCAAACTCATGTCCACTGAGTCGGTGTTGCCATCCAGCCATCTCATCCTCTGTCGTCCCCTTTTCCTCCTGCCCCCAATCCCTCCCAGCATCAAAGTCTTTTCCAATGAGTCAACTCTTTGCATGAGGTGGCCAAAGTACTGGAGTTTCAGCTTCAGCATCAGTCCTTCCAATGAACACCCAGGACTGATCTCCTTTAGAATGGACTGGTTGGATCTCTTTGGAGTCCAACAGACTCTCAAGAGTCTTCTCCAACACCACAGTTCAAAAGCATCAATTCTTCGGCACTCAGCTTTCTTTATAGTCCAACTCTCACATCCATACATAACCACTGGAAAAACCATAGCCTTGACTAGACGGACCTTTGTTGGCAAAGTAATATCTCTGCTTTTGAATATGCTGTCTAGGTTGGTCATAACTTTCCTCCCAAGGAGTAAGCGTCTTTTAATTTCATGGCTGCAGTCATCATCTGCAGTGATTTTGGAGCCCCCCAAAATAAAGTCTGACACTGTTTCCACTGTTTCTCCATCTATTTGCCATCAAGTGATGGGACCAGATGCCATGATCTTCGTTTTCTGAATGTTGAGCTTTAAGCCAACTTTTTCGCTCTCCTCTTTCACTTTCATCAAGAGGCTTTTTAGTTCCTCTTCACTTTCTGCCATAAGGGTGGTGTCATCTGCATATCTGAGGTTTTTGATATTTCTCCCGGCAATCTTGATTCCAGCTTGTGTTTCTTCCAGCCCAGCATTTCTCATGATGTACTCTGCATATAAATTAAATAATCAGGGTGACAATATACAGCCTTGATGTACTCCTTTTCCTATTTGGAACCAGTCTGTTGTTCCATGTCCAGTTCTAACTGTTGCTTTCTGACCTGCATATAGGTTTCCAAGAGGCAGGTCAAGTGGTCTGGTATTCCCATCTCTTGAGAATTTTCCACAGTTTATTGTGATCCACACAGTCAAAGGCTTTGGCATAGTCAATAAAGCAGAAATAGGTGTTTTTCTGGAACTCTCTTGCTTTTTCGGTGATCCAGCAGATGTTGGCAATTTGATCTCTGGTTCCTCTGCCTTTCCAGCTTGAACATCTGGAAGTTCACGTTTCACATATTGCTGAAGCCTGGCTTGGAGAATTTTGAGCATTACTTTACTAGCATGTGAGATGAGTGCAATTGTGTGGTAGTTTGAGCTTTCTTTGGCATTGCCTTTCTTTGGGATTGGAATGAAAACTGACCTATTATCTGTAATTCTGTTTCCTCATCTTTATAATGGAGTGCATTAGTAAGGATGGGTTAAGTTATTCAGAAGTAACAAGTAGCCTTATTAACTCAAAATATAGCACAACAAAGTTACCTATTCGCTTATTTTGCATGTCCCAAGTGGGTGAACAGTGGGTCTGCTCCAGAGTCACCCAGGGGCAAAGAGATAGCAGCTGTCTTGGAGTTGAACTTTTGTGAACAGGAGTGCTCCCCATTTTCCATCTCATCTCATCAATAGAAGGGAGACAGTGGGATAGTGTGTATAAGCTTGTAACTCCCTCATCCTAGAGGTGACATATTTCATTGGTAAGGAACCAACATTGGTCCCCTCTAGCTGTAAAAAAAAAAAAAAAGAAAAACGCTGAGAAATAGAGAAGAGCTCATCAAATACTGATGTGTGTGACTTTGTCTTCCTTATGAAGTGATTTTGATTTTTTGTTTTGTTTTCTTAGCCAGTGGAAGTATTTCTTTAAGTGAAATACATAAACATATAAAGCAAATAAGAGTGAAGCTGTACTAATGGAAGCAGGCCTGGAGAGGCCTGGGTTGCTGCCAGCTTGTCTTACACTTTATAACAACTGTGCCATTTAATTATACCCACGGCACTTTTGTAGATCTGTGATGGTTTTGTTGTGCACAGTGTGAAAACTTCTTGGCTGGCTGGTTTCTAAGGTCACGTTTAACTTTTAAAATTATATTTGCAAATTAACTTTTCTTCAAATTTGTTATACAACTGTATTGTTGTCATTGTTCAGTTGCTAAGTCATGTACGACTCTTTTTGACCCCATGGACTGCAGCATACCAGGCTTCCCTGTCCTTCACTATCTCCTGGAATTTGCTCTAACTTATGTCCATTGAGTTGGTGATGCCATCCAACCATCTCATTCTCTGTGGTCCCCTTCTCCTCCTGCCCTCAATCTTTCCTGACATCAGGTTCTTTTTCAATGATGTCTCTTTGCATTAGGGTGACCAAAGTATTGGAGTTTCAGCTTCAGCACCAGTACTTCCAATAAAATTCAGAGCTGTTCCTTTAGGATTGACTGATTTGATCTCCTTGCAGCCCAAGAGATTCTCAAGAGTCATCTCTAGCACCACAGTTCGAAAGCATCAATTCTTTGACACTCAGCCTTGCTTATGGTCCAACTCTCACCTCTATACATGACTACTGGAAAAAACATTGCTTTGAGTATATGGACCTTTGTTAGCAAAGTGATGTCTTTTCTTTATAATATGCTGTCTAGGTTTGTCATTGCTTTCCTTCCAAGGAGCAAGCTTTAATTTCATGGCTGCAGTCACCGTCTGCAATGATCTTGAATCCCAGGAAAATAAAGTGTGTCACTGCTTCCTTCTACTTGCCATGAAAGGATAGGACCAGAGGTGATGATCTTCGTTCTTTGAATGTCAAGTTTCAAGCCAGTTTTTTCAATCTCCTCTTTCACCCTCATCAAGTGATTTTTTACTTCCTCTTCACTTTGTCCCATTAGAGTGGTATCATCTGCATATCTGAGGTTGTTGATATTTCTCCAGGCAGTTGTGATTCCAGCTTGTGATTCATCCAGCCCAGCATTTGGCACGATGTACTCTGGATAAAAGTTAAATAAGCAAGGTGACAATATGCACAGCCTTGTTGTATTCCTTTCCCAATTTTGAACCAGTCTGTTTTTCCATGTCTTATTCTAACCATTGCATCTTGACCTGGATGCAGGTTTCTCAGGAGGCAAATAAGGTGATCTGGTATTCCCACCTCTTTCAGAATTTTCCAGTTTGTTGTGATCCACATAGTCAAAGGAGCACAATCAGTGAAGCATAACTAGATGTTTTTCTGAGATGTCTATATTCTTGTATATATTTTACATCGTTCCATTTATGTGCAATTTTGCATTTTTTATTTCACATTTTAATATATTTTCTCAATTCTTTGTAATGATTATTTTTATATATAAACTATTATTAACTAAAGCAATCCTAAATGTAATAATGAAAGTCCTTAACTCAGTGTATGAGAATTTTAGTCTTCAAAAAAATGGCAGTAATAATAATAACATCAGGTTGAGTTTTTAAGGGGAAGTTAAAAAAGAATATGTGAAGGAAAGTAGCAGAGTAGTAGACTCTATAAACCAAACACATTATCAGATCTACAACCAGAGCTACGTTAATATTGTTGAGAGTATACTATGCATTGGGCATTGTATAAACGTTTTCCATGAGTTGTCTTACTGAATCCTTGAACAGCTTATGAACGATAAGTAAATGTTTTTCCAAATCATTTTATAGGGGACAAAACTGAAATTCAGTTTGTTTGGCAATCTTTCCTGCATTTACTTATAAGGTAGTGCTTTATCTTGGACTCCAATCCAGGTCTATCTCCTAAGCCTAGGCCCTTGCCTCCCATTAAATGAGATATTTAAAGCAATGCTTTATACCTGAAACTAACATAATATTATACATCAGCTATACTTCAATAAAAAATAGAATAAGTAAAACTTCAAAATAAAGTGGAAAAAGAGGCAACTGTCTATGGTAAGGGTAAACTGGTGAAGAGGTGTTGCAGTGCTCTTGCCATAAACTTCCCCAGTCCTACTGTTTTCCTTTTTAAGTTATCAGCATTTAAAATTGCATTGAAATTTAGTTTGAATATTTAAAATGTAAATAAAATGTTTGGGAAGACTTTGAATGCAAACATACTTTAATATAGTTCCATGGTTCATTTTACCTTAGGATTAATGAGACTACACGACTGACAGATTACTCTTTTGGTTATTAATTCTGCCTCTTGACCTAGTGAAAAATATCTATTAGATTATGTAAATCAAGCCCAGTAAGAAAACAACTTATTTAAAGTGACTTCAAACCAGAGTGCGTGCATGCTGAGTGCTAAGTTACCTCAGTCGTGTTTGACTCTGCGACCCTATTGCCTGCAGCCCACCAGGCCCCTCTGTCCATGGAATTCTCCAGGCAAGAATATTGGAGTGGGTTGCTGTGCCTTTCTTCTCAAACCAGTGCACACAATAGTAATGACTCTTAATAGTGTTGCAAAAGGGAAAAAAAAAATTATCAAAAATATTGATTATTAATTATTCAAATATTAACAAAGTCCATTCTGAATGATCCTGACCTCTATGTAGTACTTAATAAATGCATGTGGGAACAAAACTATAACCAAATAGGTACTTTCTTTTTAATGATGTGTTTATCCTCATGCCAGTTCACTTAGAAGCATTTTATTTAAAAGCTGCCCCACAATATTGATCTCATTGATCTGTCTCCTAAAGCAGATCACACATTTTGTCCCCAAATCAAGTCAAGATGTGCACCATAGACATGTTCTGTCTGGCCCATGCGGTGTTAGTAATTATCAATACTGGTCAATATTTTTAACTTGAGCTTGTGGTAGGCAGCGTAATGGCTCCCTAAAGATGTTCATGTCTTATTCCTTAGACTGTGTATGTTTCATTACACTGCATCAGGGACTTTACAGATATAATTAAGGTTATGGCCCAGGCCTGAAAATAAAGAGTTTATGGTAGACTGCTCAGCTGGCCCTATCTAGTCACATGAACCCTTAAAAGCAAAGAACTTTCTCCAGCTAGAAGGAAGAGAGATGTGACAGCAGGGAATATCTGAGACAGTCAAAGCTTTGGAGAAACTCAACTCATTGTTGCAGGAGGAAGGAAAGCATGAGAAGGAATGTGGGTAGCCACTAGCAGTAAAGACCATCAGAAAATAGGGACTTCACTTTTACAACCAGAAGAAATTGATTTTGGTCAAATTTGGGTGAGCTTGGGAGCTTAGAAAAAAACTTGCTCTAGAAAAAAACTTGCTGACACTTTGATTTCAGCCTTAAGAAACTCTAAGCAGAGGACACAGTTGAGGTAGGCTATAACTGGATTTCTGACCCCCAGAACTGTGGGATCATAAAAGAGTATTGTTTTAAGCCCCTAAATTTGTGGTAATTTTTTTTATAGCAGAAAGTAAACTAACACAGATTTTTCACTTGGAAATTTATGTGTTTATAGTTTTTGTTTGGCCACACTGGATTAGAGTTGAATAATAGAGGCCCCATTTGGTTGAACCCTGGGATTCTTATTTATGCAAGTTACAACCTGGCCTGGTTTGCTCATTTATCCTTTTGGCATTTGTATTTCAGACACTGATCTGAAAATTGAAAGGGACAGAACTAAATAGGAACACACATGGGAAGCCTGGGGATTTTTCCATCCCTCTTCCAAGGACCTTGACTCAGTCCTGATTTTTTGCCTAATATGCTATTTCATCTGTCCTTCACTTCCATCTCTCTCAGTTTCTTTCTTCATTTTTAATAGAGCTTAGTGGTCCCAATGAAGTTGGTTGCTGTAGAAATATGATCCTTCCTTTTCACAATTATTTTTCAGGAACAAATGTCAGCACATACTTCTTTTATCAAGTTTCACTTGTAACCTCGATTGCTATTGAATTTCCCTCCTCCATTTATTGAACCACGTTGGACAAATGTTTTTACTGTGGAATTCAAGTAAAGGCACTACTCCAATATTTTAAATTTAATTGCAGTTGCTACATATGAGGACAGTAAACTAAATTATTTAGAAAGAGTAAATAAATAAACCTTGTCCTTGGTGTAAAATTATTTTTCACCTGAAGGAAACAAGTCTAAATCATGAAACAAACATCTGCCTGAGTAATCGTTAAAAGAATCTAAAGCTCTACATGTTTAGATGCTTCTTGTTCCCATGATGGGAAGTTTCAATGAAACTTAATCATCACTTACATATTCTCATCATACCCATGTATCTCTGCATTTCATCACGTTCTATACCTGAAATTTGATATTTGTTCATTTAGTAATTTGACCTCTCTTTTCTATTACACATATATGCTTTCTGATGGCAAAGTCTCTCTATCTTCATTCCCATTTTATATTATTGCAAACTTTCAATAATTCTTTCTTGAATGAAAGATGTATTCATTAGTTATCATTTGTGTGGGTGGAATTGAGTGGACAATATCTCATTCTGAATCCTAACATTACAAAGTATTAAAAACAAAACATTTAAGTCTAAGCATGATTCAGAAGCCATTTGTTCAAGAAGTTTGAAAGGATTCAACTTCCTCTATCTATCCATATTAGAGTAACACCTTGCCAAAGAACTGAGTCTGTTCCATATCCTGTTAAATAGCAGCCTGATAGAGTCACATACAAGATGCCAGGAAAGTAAAGGAATACGTAGTTAATAATGGCCTACAAGAAAGCTGACTACAAGAGCTGACTGTGGCTCAGATCATGAACTCATCACCAAATTCCGACTTAAATTGAAGAAAGTAGGGAAAACCACCGGAACATTCAGGTATGACCTAAATCAAATCCCTTACAATTATACAGTGGAAGTGACAAATAGATTCAAGGGATTAGATCTGATAGAGTGCCTGAAGAACTATGGACAGAAGTTTGTGACATTGTACAGGAGGCAGTGATTAAGACCATCCCTAAGAAAAAAAAATACAAAAGGGCAAAATGGTTGTCTGAGGAGGCCTTACAAATAGCTATGAAAAGAAGAGAAGCTAAAGGCAAAGGAGAAAAGGAAAGATATACCTGAATGCAGAGTTCCAAAGAATAGCAAGGAGAGAGAATAAAGCCTTCCTCAGTGATTAGTGCAAAGAAATAGAGGAAAATAGTTGGAAGGGAAAGACTAGAGAGCTCTTAAAGAAAATTAGAGATACCAAGGGAATATTTCATGCAAAGATGAGCACAATAAAGAACAGAAATGGTATGGACCTAACAGAAGCAGAAGATATTAAGAAGAGGTGGCAAGAATACACAGAAGAACTGTACAAAAAAGATCTTCATGACCCAGATAATCATGATGGTGTGATCATTCACCTAGAGCCAGACATCCTGGAATGTGAAGTCAAGTGGGCCTCAGGAAGTATCACTACTAAAAAAGCTAGTGGAGGTGATGGAATTCCAGTTGAGCTATTTTTATTCCTAAAAGATGCTGTGAAAGTGCTGCACTCAATATGCCAGCAAATTTGGAAACCTCAGCAGTGGCCATAGGACTGGAAAAGATCAATTTTCATTCTAATCCCAAAGAAAGGCAATGTCAATTAATGCTCAAACTAGTGCTCAATTGCGGAGAAGGCAATGGCACCCCACTCCAGTACTCTTGCCTCGAAAATCCAATGGATGGAGGAGCGTGGTAGGCTGTAGTCCGTGAGGTCGCTAAGAGTCAGACATGACTGAGCAACTTCACTTTATGCATTGGAGAAGGAAATGGCAACCCACTCCAGTATTCTTGCCTGGAGAATCCCAGAGATGGGGGAGCCTGGTGGGCTGCCTTCTATGTGGTTGCACAGAGTTGGACACGACTTAAGTGACTTAGCAGCAGCAGCAGCAGCAGTGCGCAATTGCACTCATCTCACACACTAGCAAAATAATGCTCAAAAATCTTCAAGCCAAACTTCAACAGTATGTGAGCCATCAATGTCTACTTGTTCAAGCTAGATTTAGAAAAGGCAGAGGCACCAGAGATTAAGTTGCCAATATCTGCTGGATCATCAAAAAAGCAAGAGAGTTCCAGAAAAGTATCTACTTCTGCTTTATTGACAACACCAAAGCTGTGGGAAATTGTGAAAGAGATGGGAATACTGACCTGCGCGTGACCTGCCTCCTGAGAAACCTGTATACAGGTCAAGAAGCAACACTTAGAACTGGGCATGGAACAGACTGCTTCCAAATCAGGAAAGGAGTACTTTAAGGCTGTATATTATCACCTTACTTATTTAACTTATATGCAGAGTACATCCTGAGAAATGCTGGTTTGGATTAAACACAAGCTGGAATCAAGATTGCCAGGAGAAATATCAATAACGTCAGATAGGCAGATGATACCACCCTTATAGCAGAAACAAAGAAGAACTAAAGAGCCTCTTGCTGAAAGTGAAAGAGGAGAGTGAAAAAGTTGGCTCAAAACTAAACATTCAGAAAACTAAGATCATGGCATCTGGTCCCATCACTTCAGGTCAAATAGATGGGGAAACAGTGGAAACAGTGAGAGACTTTATTTTTGGGGGGGGGCTCCAAAGTCACTGCAAAAGGTGACTGCAGCCATAAAATTAAAAGACACTTACTCCTTGGAAGGAAAGTTATGACCAACCTAGACAGCATATTAAAAAGCAGAAACTTTATTTTGTCAGCAAAGGCCCATCTAGTCAAGGCTCTGGTTTTTCCAGTAGTCATGTATGGATGTGAGAGTTGGACTATAAGGAAAGCTATGCACTGAAGAATTGATACTTTTGAGCTGTGGTGTTGGAGAAGACTCTTGAGAGTCCCTTGGACAGCAAGGAGATCCACCCAGTCCATCCTAAAGGAAATCAGTCCTGAATATTCATTGGGAGGACTGATGCTGAAACCGAAACTCCAATAGTTTAGCCACCTGATGCAAAGAACTGACTCATTTGAAAAGACCTTGATGATGGGAAAGATTGAAGGCAGGAGGAGAAGGGGACAACAGAGGATGAGATGGTTGGATGGCTTTACTGACTCAATGGACATGAGTTTGAGTAAACTCCAGGAGTTGGTGATGGACATGGAGGCCTGGCTTGTTGTAGTCCAAGGGGTGGCACAGAGTCAAACACAACTAAGCGATTGAACTGAACTGAATAAGTTTTCTTGTTGTGGGTGCCAAGCATCCGACAGTCTCTAAACATTGCTGCTCAGAATCTTTAAGTATCCAGTTTGCCTGGTAATTTGGACTCATTTGAAGATCTTCATAGCTGCCGATTGCAAAAACTTTGGACCTCTTTCCAGCCTCAGTGTGTCTCTGCCATTTTAATTTCTATGTGCCTTGAATCTTTGTTGATCTTGTATTTTATCTACCAATCTGTTTCATTGGGTTGCAGTTTTGTTTTTGATCTTCCACACAATCTGATGTTGCTCATGACCACATATGTCATTTCATTTTCAACTCAGAGGAGAGGCATGCCTGCAGCTTGAGACATGCTTTTCCTCTAAGAAGAGTTCTCAAAGTTAATCCTAGAAGAAGTCAGCTTTTAGAGTTTGAAAAGCTGCTAATCCCTTGTTTTCAGGAAAGAAAGAACAATTAAAAAAAATTCACCAAAGAGCTTTTCTCTTAAAATTAATGTTCAAATATTGATACATTTATTTTCTAATTTTAAAAATAATGCATATTTATTACAAAATAATTGAGATGATAGAAAATTTCTTCTTTTCCTCTACTGCTTACTTAATTATATTCCCCAGATAGAACAATTGTTGATGTTTGGCACATTTCAAGCCTGTTTTTCTTATCCAGTGTCTGAATTTGATCTGATCCAGGGTAGAGCTCAAGTTCTACCATTGCCTTACTGAGTGAAGACAGAAAGATCATTTAATCTTTCTGAGCTTTAGTTTTTTCACTTTTAAAATAGAGTTTCTAACGGTGCTGACTCAACAGGCTTGTTATAAGGGTTTAGTGAGATATATGCACATGAATGTTGAGGTGATGCACATGAAAAGTGTTTGGCATTCAACACTGCCACTGGTATTAATGGGCTATTGCTGTCTATTCATTATAGTTTACTAGAATATTTAATGGAAGTCTTTCCAAGTGAATATATAAACATCAAAGTTCTCTTTATAAGTGGCTTCAGAATATTCTAATTGGTGGATTTATCATGATTTCCCTAATGATGAAAGTTTCTCTCAGTTTTAATCTGTCTTTCTGTTCAAGTTGTTTGACTATTTCTTATAAGATTGAGATCACTGAGAAATACCCTTAGACCAAGCCTCAGAACTTTGCTATTGCCAGTCAGAGGCTCTGAGTCCACTACCCACCTGACTGAATGTAATAAACTGTCATTCCAGCTTAGATGATATCTTGACATCTTATTGAACACTAGTGCCAAATTAGAGATGTAAAAAATGTCTATCAATAAGCCCTTGTGGTTACTAACAATTATGAAGTCTGAAGGGAAGAGAATTAACAGCCAGCTGGCAAAATTAAACATTGCATGTTATTTGAAAACATCATTTGGTATTATTCCCCAAGAAAAAAGTAGACAGTTTATATCATCTGCCTTCTCAAAATGTCAGGATTACCATAAAATATTTATGGTAAATTCACATCCAGTTTCTCAAGTAATTGCTGATTAGCAGGCATCCATCCAATTGAATAGTTTATGTTAATGTACATCATTTTACACATACTTGAGATATAAGTTTTTTTTTTTTTTTTAAATTAGTTGAAAGTGTGAAGTGATGTTAGCATGTTTCTGGTTAGTTTGGACCTAAGTAGTGACATAGTCATGGATCTAAAGACTAAAATGCTTCTGGAATCTGTATAGGATGTAACTTCCCTGAGAGACCTCTTTGCCCAAAGTAAATAAGTACATAAATTTATAAGCAAAAAATTGTACAAATTGATAGGTAAGCAATGATAAGATAAGAGAGAATGAAATTTTGAGTGAAGGGTGCTATAATTCACCGTAATAGCAGAATAGCTGCATTTTTGTCACCAGTGGTAGCACCTTGCCTGTCCACAACTCTTTTCTTTCTCCTATTGGCCTGCCTCTCTATTTGTGAAATTCTGGGGACCTTAGTTCATTTTTATTATAGAATATTTAATAAAAGGCAACTTAAACTTCATTGATAAAGATTAAAGAATGAGTCATTTTTATTTTGAGAGTATATTATAGATCTCAGCTTCTAAGTCTATCCTATTTTAAAGTTTAAAGTCTACTTTTGGATGGAGTAGCAATTCTAATTAGAGAAATAACAAAGAAAGTATCTTAAAGCTTCAACCAAAAATCACTAATCTCAATAAAATGCCAATTTGGATGAAAGAAAATTGTTTTTAATGGTCAATGAAATTCTAAGAGTCAGGCTATTGAGAGAAAGACTACAGATTCACAATGGTTCATTAGCTCTAGGCCCTCTTACTACTAACAGTTTTCTGTAACTTACTCTGAGCACTAGTTTTAAATGATAGATTTTTTTTAGTGTTTTTTTTTTTTTTAAAGAGAATTCATACAATAGAATTTTATGTCTCTATCTGCTTTTAATTCAGGTCAAAGTGTTATATAAATCCAATTAACTGGCCTGAAACCATTGGAAATACTTGGTTTGCTGGTTTGTGGCCAAATGCATATAGCTTCACTTTCTTCTTGTTCTTTTACTATGATGTCATCTGGAATACTTTCGTAAAAAATGTTTCCTAGTGTCAAAAATATTACTACAGACTTTCTAATATAGATAAAGCTCAACTTTGGCTAATTACCAGTCTTTAACTTTCCTCATTTTAAAATTTCTTTGACCAATCACTCCAAGCTGAGTTGTTCCTACTCTGGGTTTTTGCTAGGATTCTATATCCCTTCTAGTTCTTCTTGGCTTTTGGTTTTGGTTCAGGCTATATTTTTCTCCCAGAGACTTAATTTTCTAATAAAGAAAAATCATGGACTTATTATTTCATTCATTCAATACCTATGTCCTGAGTGCCTATCACATACTAGGCACTCTTCTGGGTGTTGGGAAATAAAACAGATAAAGATCCTTATCTTCATGAAGCTTACATTCTTATAATAGAAGAGAAATATAAACAATAAATATAATAAAGAACTAAATTGCATAGCATATTGGAAGATGATAAGTGTCATGGAGATAAAAGGAAAAAGTAGAGCAAGAACTGGGAATTGAGTGTGAGGGGCAAGTTGTGGTGGTTGGGATAGTCCTCCTTGAGGAGATGATGTACAAGCAAAGATGTGAAGAAGATGTGAGATTAACTTTGTAAATATTGGGGAAGAGCATTCTAGGCAGAGGAAACAGGGAGAAGATATGAAGGTTTTTCAGGTGAAAATGTGCTTGCAGCATTCAAACATTCAAAGGAGAATACCAAGGCTGGTGGGGAGTCAAAAAGGAGGAAGAGAGAGGAGGAGGTGAGTTCCGAAGCAAGATGGGGTTGTACGACTTTGGAGAGGCTGCAAGGGAGCAGATCACAGAAGGCCTTGAAGTTTCCTTTAAAGAGTTTTCTTGGACTCTGATTGAGGAGGAGCCTTGGCAAGATTTTGAGCAGAGGGCTGCCAGGATTTCAAAGGGATCGCTCTGGCTGTGGTGTTGAGAATACCTTCTACCTTCTATTATATCCAGTCTTAGGCTACAGTCTAGCATCTAATTTTTTCCATATATCTATAATCAATTTTACCTCTGGGTACTTCACAATATATGGTTAAAAATGTGTTGACTTCTTTCTGTTTTAAAATAGTGAAATCACTGAGAACAATGAAAACTATAATTTCTTATCCCCAAATCCAAATGTGAATTGACTAATTTATGAAAACTTTCTCTGACTACTTATTACCACTCTTTATTTGAGATGCCTCAGGCAAGTTGTGCAGATTCTACCCAGTTTTTACAGTTCATAATCAGTTCCTCCTAAGATTATAGGAGTTAATTAATCCTTAACAGTTTTCTGCAGCTTACTCTGAGTACTAGTTTTAACTGATAGATTTTTTTAATGTATTTTTTAAAGAGAATTCATGCAATAGAATTTTATGTGATTCTATCTGCTTTTAATTCAGGTCAAAGTGTTATATAAATCCAATTAACTGGTCTGAAACCCTGCTGCAGAAGAAATATTGATTAAGTGAAGGTAAATAGATCTGTTCACGGGTTCCTTGTTTTGACCAGTAGGTGAATTTTTTTTTTTCCACTCTTTTTCCCCAGTAGTTTTGAATTTTAAGAATTCATACAGAAACAGACCCATTGTGAATATGATTATCTAAAATATGATTATGATAACATAAATGCATATACAGCTTTATTCACAGCACTACTTAATAAAATTTCAGTTTTTATTGCTAGAAAAATTATCCTTTTGAGTTATATAAAATCACTTAAGATTCAAATTAATGAAAGTGTAATTTGATTGCACACTCTCCCTAGAAAACTGATTTTTATCCTAAAGAACTAAATTATATGACATGTTATAAGATAAGTGCTGTGGGATGTTAATGGTATGCAGCCCTATATATGCCCGGGAATGCCATTTTTATTACCAAACAGTTTGTGTCCAATAATATTCTGAGAGTTTTCACAGGATAATAGGTGACATTAATCAGCAACACTGAACTCCAGTAAACATATTAATGAGGAATACTGAGGCTACTAATGTTGGAGTCTTCAGAGGTTCTAAGTATGGTCTTATATCTAGATGAAATAGTTTTAAGAAACTGCTGAGTCATGAGATCTAAATTAAAAATACAAGTTGGAATAAACAAAGTGATAAGAAAACATATGAGCAGCAGTTTCTCTGCTCTCTCATTCCAGGTTGCCCATGCTTTGTGGAATAAATTTAACTAAGAAGAAACTGGAGAAAATGATTCTCATATCATCATTAGTTTTCACAAGAAAATTTGGTGTTTCCTAAAGGGTGAATTTCTCAACACACAGTGTATTTATTTAACAAATACCTACCATGTTCCTATCATATTCTAGGCATTGTGGTAAATGTTGAGGAAACAATGGTGAATGAGATGTTTGTTCTTCACCTTCAGGAAAATAGTATTCTGGAGGGAGGAGAAGAGAGATTAAAAATAAAGAGACAGATGAGTTAAATAATTGCACATTGTAGTAAGAGTCATGCAGGAAACAAGGGCCTTAGGTAATAATGAAGAAGAAGCTAGTTTTGGCAGGTTGGTGAGGGGAAACTTTTCTTTTTGTCTGTCATTAAATGAAACCCTAAAGAATGAAAACCAACTGGTCACACGAAGGAGAATCAGCTGAGATATAAGAGGCAGGGGAAAGGGAAAAGCATAACAGCCAAAATTAGAGACAATTTCGGCAAAACCCAAAGAGGAAAATGGTCTATTCCAGGATCGGGACTCCCAGAAAAAAGTGATCAAGGAGTAGAACCAACCAGGGTGAAGATGGAGAGGCGCCCATGGTTAATCATAAAGGATTTTGCAGAGTGTGGCAAGCAGTGGGCCCTGGAAATCTGACGCAGGGTTAAATCATAATAATGACAATCCTCTTTATATTTTGAACAATTTATTCTGACCAGTATGGATCCTAGTTCAGAAAAAGAAGGGATGGAAGGTGTCTACTGGAATAGTCCAGGCAGGAGCTGAAAGTGACTTTGACTAGGTAACAGCAGTGATGATGGTGAAAAAATGAATGCATTCAAGACATTTTAGAGGTGGACTATGGTGACCATTATGAGTTGGATGTTGAGGGTGGGTAGAAAAAGGAGGAACCAGGAATTTCTCATTTGAGTACCTGGATGAATTGTGGCACTAGAAGGAAAGACTTGAGGGGGGCGGAAATCAAGTCACCATGGTTTTGGACATGTTGAGGTAGAAACGGCTGTAAAGTATCTAAGTGAAAAATAGGCATATGGATCCACACTTCAGAAGGAAAGTCTGGGCTAGATCTGAAAGCATTAGATTAAAGGAAATAATTGACTGCCTCAGTGGAGGACTGTCTTAGTAGCTTGCCTGCCTTAGCAAAATACCATAGACTGTAGGGCTTAACACAGCACTATTCTCAGAGTTCTGAAGGCTGGCAAGATCAAGGTGCTGAGTGAATGATTTGGTTCCCAGTAAGAGGTCTATTGGGGCTTCCCTGGTAGCTCAGATGGTAAAGCGTCTGCCTACAATGCAGGAGACTCGGGTTCGATCCCTGGGTTGGGAAGATCCCCTGGGGAAGAAGATGACAACCCACTCCAGTACTCTTGCCTGGAAAATCCCATGGACCAAGGAGCCTGGTAGGCTACAGTCCATGGGGTCGCAAAGAGTCGGACATAACTGAGCGACTTTGTTTCGCTTCAACTCAAGAGGTATATTGCAGACAGCTGCCTTCTTGCTGTATCCTTACATGGCAAGGGAATCTCTCTCTGTTTCTCTCATCTCTTTTAGGAGGGCATTTATCCCATCCTGAGGGCTCCACCCTCAAGAACTTATTTACTTACTCTCCACATTCTTGTCCAAACACCATCACCTTAGGGATTAGGGTTTCAAAAATGAATTTTACTGTACATAAACATTCAGTTTATAGTGAGGGCTAAGTTGGCATTTATTTGCAGAGATTTATGTCCTCAGAGTGTTCTCTAAGCTGCTTCCTGTGGCCTGGCTCTCCTGCAGGTCCAGTTTTACCCTTTAGCATAGGACCCCACCACAAATCCCCCTTTGGAGCTGTGACTGGCTCAAACTGATATCTTTCCTTTTACTGTACTATTTAATTCTCTGCTTTCTTGAGCCTTCTTTCTTTAGATAGTAGTGGTATTGAAATACCACACCATTTTCCTGTGATATAATACAAAATGTGGGAAAGTCCTTAAAGAATATTTTGTCATAATAACAGCCCCACCCTCACCAGCACCCACACCTGTTTATAGGTGAAAAAATAAGCAAAGAGAGAGTAAAGCAGTTTCTTCAAGTTCTGATAACTGTTAAGGGTTAAACATGGTTTTAAATTCAAGTCTGCTGATACCAGTATATGTTTTTCCTTCAGAATTTTCCTTGTTTAGTTTTTGTCTGTGAAGCTGGTTTTCACAAATTAACTTAAAATAGTGGTGATGTGATTTCAAAACAGAGATAATCTAAAACATTTTATTTTCTAAGCTCTGCTATAGGTTAAATTCCTCTTAACCTCTGTATAAGTAAAGAGTACTTTTTGAACTTAAATAAGATCATAATATTTTAGAGCTAGAAGTGTTTTAGAGATCAATCCTAGTCAAGGCCCAAGGAAATTATGTTGTCTTCTCCAAGGTCATGCAACTTGCTGGAAGAATAGCCCAAGCTGTAAACTTTTCTAAAGTTTTATCCAGAGCTTTCCTCCCCAACCTTCTAGAGTAATAAGCACTGTGCAATGCATGGTAACTTTCGTAAAGCTATTCTGTGGATGAATTACTGCTGACTCATTGTCAGATATTTAGTCCTATTTTATCAGCCTTCTCAGAATATTAATTTTCTTTTTATCAGAGATTTGGTACGAAGAAGATTTTCAGTTTATACGAAATAAAATAATCTTTATGCTAGAACACATAACCTCTATGCATTACTTTTGTCAAAATTATTTTGGACTTATTTTATTGAATAAGCTCTGTGAACAGCTTGTAAAAGAAAATCATTAAAACACAAGCTCCTTCTTCAAGGGCTCTTCATAATGGTGACAGAACATATACAGAATAAGAATATGAAAGGATTTAATCACATATTAGACTGTTTGATACAGATTATAAGCAGTGGTTGGGTAGGTCAGAGATGAGTTAGGTTGGTTAAGACATGTGAGAAAAATCAAAATTGAAATGGAGATTCTTTGATGGCTCAGACATTAAAGAATCTGCCTGCAATGCAGGAGAACCAGATTTGTTTCCTGGGTTGGGAAAATCCCTTGGAGAAGGGAATGGCTACCCATTCCAGTATTCTGGACAGAGGAGTTTGGCTGGCTAAAGTTCATGGGATTACAAAGAGTTGGACATGACTGAGTGACTAAGAATTAATGCTTTTGAATAAGAGGGAATGATTCTTGTAAATTTAGTTTGCAGATATAATTTAATTTCTATTAATCTTTAAATAATTGGTTCACTATGTTGTATATCCACCTTTCATATTTTGGTGATTTCCTACTGTTTAAATATTGTTAGACTACATATATAGTTAATGCAACTTAGGTTACTCATCAGAATACACCTTGAATAAAAATAGCTAATTTAAATGTTGCCACATCTAAATTGAAAAATGGGAAGTTTTAAATATTGTGTGTGATTAAGCAACTCTCTCACTAATCTTTAAATGTTATCAATCCCTGTTTAATCTAAATCTGGTCTGATTTTGAAGCTTGATTCGTATGGAGCTCTTTGTCCCTTTTCAGAAGTCAGTGTATATATCTTCTTTCACACTTTTAAGAAAACTGTAGGGTATAATGGAAAGTGTGCCTGTTAGAAACACATAGATTCTCATCCAGACTAAATCACTGACTTGCTGTGTGATAGTGAGCAATTCTCCTAGAATCTTATTTGATAAAATAAAGGGTTATAGTCAGTGCTCTTTCAAAGCATTACCATGTCTGCAGATTCATGAATATAATATTATCTTTTCCAAACTACACAACTCTTCGTTTTCAATTGCTTAATTACAGAAACAAAAACAAAAATGTATTTGTTAGGCTCTTATTCTTTCTCTGGCAGGAAATTGACTAGTAGTTATAAGAAATGAATCCCTAGCTAAAGCCTGGCACTACTAGTTTCAGACAATTTTTAGAAAATGGGCCTATCCATTTCCACAAACCATAACCTCCAAAAACAGCATGGTGTTTTATGAATGTCATTTTCGTGGTCTTAATAACGTACTATGACTTGGTAAGATATTAACTAGAGGAAACTGGGAGAAGGCTATGCAGGAGCTCTCTTGGAAAAAAATTTCACAAAGCAATGTATGGCGAAGTCATTCTGGTTTATACATGACTTCAACTTTATGCTATCTAGAGCAGCCTGTTTTATGGTCTATTAATCATGCATTTGTACATCTGCTTTAATCATTAAAGAAAAGAATGTATTCAAAAATCTAAATGGAATAGTGTAGTTTAGGCATCCAGAATGGAGCTGGGTGACCACTGTGGACAATGCTTTCAGACATGTTCCTACCTCACTGAGAACTTCGATTTTCTGAACGCTGTCAGACTCAAGGACACCACCAGCTATTTGCAAAATAATATCTGCTATCTGCAACCAGCTACATCATTATGGGCTCAAGGTCTCCCCTTGAAACTATGCAACCATTTCAGCCCCCAAGCAGCCCTTGTACCCCTACTTCTTGCCAGCTCCAGTTTTAAACAACCTATGTAATTTTTCAGTTTTTGCCTTTATTCCCATTTTGTAGTCCACCAGAGCACAATTAAGTGCTTTTGACTCCATGTCTCCCCAGTTACAGTCCTCAGTTTGGCTCAAATAACATGTTTTTCTATTCCTATTATGGATTGTTTATTGATGATTTTCATTGACTCAGCTGGTAAAGAACCTGCCTACCAATGCAGGAGACAAAAGAGATGTGGGTTCGCTTCCTGGTTTGGGAAGATCCCCTGTAGAGGGAAATGATAACCCACTCCACTATTCTTGCCTAGAAAATTCCATGGACATTGGAGCCTGAGGGGCTATGATGCATAGGGTTGGAAGGAGTTAGACACAACTGAGTATGCATACACTGTATTTGCAACTTGTTCTGAGTCTAAAATTATCCCCCCAAAGTTTTTTTTTTTTTTTTTAGGAGGCATGAATGACAGAAGAATTTATTTATTTATTTATTTTTGAATTTTTTGCTTCTGTTCCTTTGATTTCACTTTTCAGAAGGAACTCATCCTTTTCCTCTATGTCTAATACAAAGGGAAAGGGACCTGCCACTTACTCAGCACTTACTCTGAAGTTCTTTTTTTTTAATTTTTTAATTTTTTAACTTTTTATTTTTACTTTATTTTACTTTATAATACTGTACTGGTTTTGCCATACATTGACATGAATCCACCACGGGTGTACATGCGATCCCAATCATGAACCCCCCTCTCACCTCCCTCCCCACAACATCCCTCCGGGTCATCCCTGTTCACCAGCCCCAAGCATGCTGTATCCTGCATCGGACATAGACTGGTGATTCGATTCTTACATGATAGAATACATGTTTCAATGCCATTCTCCCAAATCATCCTACCCTCTTCCTCTCCCTCTGAGTCCAAAAGTCTGCTATACACATCTGTGTCTTTTAGACATTTCTCCAAAGAAGACATACAGATGGCTAACAAACACATGAAAAGATGCTCAACATCACTCATTATTAGAGAAATGCAAATCAAAACCACAATGAGGTACCACTTCACACCAGTCAGAATGTCTGCGATCCAAAAATCTGCAAGCAATAAATGCTGGAGGGGTGTGGAGAAAAGGGAACCCTCCTACACTGTTGGTGGGAATGCAAACTAGTACAACCACTATGGAAAACAGTGTGAAGATTCCTTAAAAAATTGTAAATAGAACTGCCTTATGACCCAGCAATCCCACTGCTGGGCATACACACTGAGGAAACCAGAATTGAAAGAGACACATGTACCCCAATGTTCATCGCAGCACTGTTTATAATAGCCAGGACATGGAAACAACCTAGATGTCCATCAGCAGATGAATGGATAAGAAAGCTGTGGTGCATATACACAATGGAGTATTACTCAGCCATTAAAAAGAATACATTTGAATCAGTTCTGATGAGATGGATGAAACTGGAGCCGATTATACAGAGTGAAGTAAGCCAGAAAGAAAAACACCAATACAGTATACTAACATATATATGGAATTTAGAAAGATGGCAATGAGGACCCTGTATGCAAGACAGCAAAAAAGACAGAATAATTTAATGTTAAAATTACCTTCAATAAACTTGACTAGAATTAGTTTAATCCAACTACTTTCTATCTGTTTCTAGTTATTTCATATGCATGCATTATTTTTTTAGAAAGCTGAATGCCTAAGAATTGATGCTTTTGAACTGTGGTGTTAGAGAAAACTCTTGAGAGTCCCTTGGACAGCAAGGAGATCCAACCAGTCCATCCTAAAGGAAGTCAGTCGTGAATATTCATTGGAAGGACTGATGCTAAAGCAGAAACTCCAATAGTTTGCCACCTGATGCAAAGAATTGACTCATTTGAAAAGGGCTTGATGCTGGGAAAGATTGAAGGTGGGAAGAGAAGGGGACAACAGAGGATGAGATGGTTGGATGGCATCACTGACTCGATGGGCATGAGTTTGAGTAAACTCTGGGAGTTGGTGATGAACAGGGAGGCCTGGCTTGCTGCAGTCCATGGGGTCACAAAAAGTCGGACACGACTGAGTGACTGAACTGAACTGATTTTTTTAGAATAAGGAAACATTCAGTTCAGTTCAGTTCAGTCGCTCAGTCGTGTCTGACTCTTTGCGACCCCATGAAACGCAGCACGCCAGGCCTCCCTGTCCATCACCAACTCCCGGAGTTCACTCAGACTCATGTCCATCGAGTCAGTGATGCCATCCAGCCATCTCATCCTCGATCGTCCCCTTCTCCTCCTGCCCCCAATCCCTCCCAGCATCAGAGTCTTTTCCAATGAGTCATCTCTTCGCATGAGGTGGCCAAAGTACTGGAGTTTCTTCTTTAGCATCATTCCTTCCAAAGAAATCCCAGGGCTGATCTTCAGAATGGACTGGGATACGAATCTGAGATGTGCTTCTGAATCTGAGATCTGCTTTCCTTTTCCTTCTGCTCCCGAGTGCTCATTGGACATCCACTATGTGGTTGTATGTAATAATGAAATGAAGAAGAATTCTGAAATCAGATGATTTAGGATTAAATTCTGGTTTGTGATTCAGTTTCCCCTTTTGGAAAAGTGGATATGATAACACACATCTTTCAGGGTTGATGTGCAAATCAAATGAGGCACTATACATAAATTGCCCTAGAAAAGTTTTTGGCATTTAGCAAGCTCTTATTAGAGTGAGCCAGGAAATACCATGCATATAAAGGAAGGGCGTTCTCAGGTTAAGAAACGAGACTAGACCACACCCAGAATTTAAGTGCTAATCTCTTATGCTCCCTGATGATGAATATAAATAGAGAAAAGAAACATGAAACTAATGCAGTTAGAGTGATTCAGTGAAAGTATTATGGGGGAAACTGGATTCAGCAATTATTATATGGGATTGGCAACAAAACAGATCTCCTTATTTAAATCTTGCCCATTATTGTTATCTTGATCTATCCCATGGATGGAGGAGCCTGGAAGGCTGCAGTCTGTGGGGTGGCTGAGGGTTGGACGCGACTGAGCGACTTCACTTTCACTTTTCACTGTCATGCATTGGAGAAGGAAATGGCAACCCACCCCAGTGTTCTTGCCTGGAGAATCCCAGGGACAGGGGAGCCTGGTGGGCTGCCGTCTATGGGGTCGCACAGAGTCGGACATGACAGAAGCGACTTAGCAGCAGCAGCAGCAGCAGCAGAGATGATATAATTTGTAAATTGCCTAGACTGTTTCGATTGTTAAAGTGCTTCTATATAAAAAGTGTAATATTGTATCCACAAGTTTCATCTAGAGACTCCCAAGAGTTTGAATAAATGTTTGTGCTAGAGGCTCTAAGGTTAGCTATAGGAAATTAAAATGGCTGATAATTATATCTATTTATAATAAACCTTGAAGACAGATCCATATTTTGAGCAGTGACAGAATTTTTCTAACAGCAGAATATTTATTTTTGGTAAAGGAAAATTGATTTGTCGTATTCTATGTATGTGGTTTTTATGTCAATCTTTGAACTTGTAAAGTTGAACTCAAAACATAAAAATTTACTTTCAATTGACTCCTTTGCCTTAGATTTTTTTTAGGTGTCCAAAGATATATAAAGCAAGGGAAAAAAAGCAAGAGAGTTCTAGAAAAACATCTACTTCTGCTTTATCGACTATGCCAAAGCCTTTGACTGTGGATCACAGCAAATTGTGGAAAATTCTTAAAGAGATGGGAATACCAGGCCACCTCCTGTCTCCTGAGAAACCTGTATGTGAGTCAAGAAGCAACTGGGCATGGAACAGCCGACTGCTTCCAAATTGGGAAAGGAGTACAGCAAGGCTGTATATTGTCACCCTGCTTATTTCACTACTATGCAGATACATCATGCGAAATGCCGGGCTGGATGAATCCCAAGCTAGAATCAAGATTGCCTGGAGAAATATCAATGACCTGAGATATGCAGATGACACCACTCTAAGAGAAAGTGAAGAGGAACCAAAGAATCTCTTGATGAGGGTGAATGAGGAGAATGAGAAAGCTGGCTTGAAACTCAGCATTTGAAAGTTGATATCATGGCATCTGGTTCCATCACTTCATGGCAAATACAAAGGGAAAAAGTGGAAGCACTGACAGATTTTATTTTCTTGGCCTCCAAAATCACTGCAGATGGTGACTGCAGCCATGAAATTAAAAGATGTTTGCTCCTTGGAAGGAAAGCTATGACAAACCTAGACAGCTTATTAAAAAGTATATACATCACTTCGCTGACAAAGGTCCACATAGTCAAAGCTATGGCTTTGTGAGAGATGTGAGAGTTGGACCATCGATGTGAGAGTTGGACCATAAAGAAGGCTGAGTGCTGGAGAATTGATGCTTTCGAATTGTGTTGCTGAAGAAGACTCGTGAGAGTCTCTTGGACAGCAAGATCAAACCAGTCAATCCTAAAAGGAAATCAACCCTGAATATTTAATGGAAGGACTGATGCTGAAGCTCCAATACTTTGGCCACCTGATGCGAAGAACCGGCTCATTAGGAAAGACCCTGATGCTGAGAAAGATTGAAGGCAGGAGGAGAAGGGGATGACAGAGGATGTGATGGTTGGATGGTATCACCCACTCAATGTGCATGAGTTTGAGCAAGCTCTGGGAGATGGTGAAGGCAGGGAAGCCTGGCATGCTGCAGTCCGTGGGGTTGCAAAATGTCAGACATGACTGAGTGACTGAGTTTAAATAATAACAGCACAGATTCACAAATGAGACTATCAGTTTCCTCTGCTCACTGTTGGAATAACAATCTCTAGATTATTATTGCTTGTAATTCAAGAAGGATTTCATTTTCAGAAGACATGAATGAATATTGTACAATGGCAGTAAAATGAGTTTTTGGCAGTATGAATTTGCTTTTATTATGCTCTGGTACTTCTGCTGATACACTTTTATTCACAGATTACAATTTTGAAAATTTCTTTATATGCATCTTAATAGCTATATTTTTACTGAGCCCTTTTTACTTTCCAGACACTGTAATACATACTTCACGTGCTTGCTTGGGGTCATACAACAATGCAGGCCCTCCATGTCTGCAGTTCTGTATCTGTGGATTCAGCTAACGTCAGATCAAAAATATTACTTAAAAATCTAGAAAACTCCCCAAAGCAACCATTTACATAACTTTTTATTATATTTGCAACTACTTATGTAGTATTTACATTGTGTTAAGTATCATACATAATCTATAGATGACAAAGTATATGAGAGAGTGTGTGTAGGTTATATAACAAGATTTGAGCCTTAGCTAGTTTTGGTGTATAGTGGTGGTGGGAGTGGGGGCGGTCCTGGAACCAGTCTTCTGTGGATATTGAGAGATGATTGTTGTAGCTGTGGAACTAGAAAATTTGTGTTAAAACCTTAATTATAAGCCCATGCTATTATTCTAATACTTCAAAGGCAAATACTTAAAGAGTTATATTTTCTATAAGACCAAAACTAAATCTTTACAGAGGCATAGTGTATAGGTATTTACATTTTAAGCTACCTTTGAAAATAAATTATAAGAAAATATATAATTTTGATCACATCTTATTAAAGAGAATACCAGTGAAAACATGTGTCAGTGCATGTAATTCCAGATTATTTGATTTTTAAAGGATATTTATTTTAAAGATAATGTTCTGTGCTTAGTTGCTCAGTCGTGACCACCTCTTCCACCCCATGGATTGTTGCCTGCCAGGCTTCTCTGTCCATGGGATTCTCTAGGCTAGAATACTAGAGTGGGTTGCCATGCCCTCCCCCAGGGGATTGTCCCATCCCAGGGATCGATCCCAGGTCTTGTGCATTGCAGGTGGATTCTTTACTGTCTGAGACACCAGGAATGCCCATTAAAAATACATATCACTTGTTGGGCTGATGTTTGCTGTTAAATCTCCATGTTCCCTGCCCTTATAATGAGTATAACTAGCATATAGGAGAAATAAGTATTAACCTTTAAGATTAATCATGTTAACCTTGGGTTAAATAAATTCCTTTCTTGATTGTAAAAAAATAAAAATAAAAAATAAAACTAATAATAGATATTTAATAGAATGTTCACTATAAAAAGAGCCTCCCAGGTGGCTCAACAGTAAATAATCCACTTTCAATGCAGAAGATGTGGATTAGATCCCTGGGTCGCCAAGATCCCTTGGAGGAGGAAATGGCAACCCACTCCAGTATTCTTGCCTAGAGAATCCCATGGACAGAGGAGCCTGGTGGGCTACAATCCATGGAGTCTCAGAGTCAGACACAACTGAGTGACTGAGCATACATGTATTCTCTCACAGATCTGGAGACTACAAGCCTGAAGTCCATTGAAGCAGCGCCCCTTCAGGGGTGTAGGGAAGAAGGGAAGACTATTCCTTGCTTGTTTCAGCTCCTGATGGCTGCCTGAGCCTTCTTGGGTTTGTGGTAATATCACAGTATTACCTGCCTCCAGTGTCTCCTCTGTATGTCTGTGTGAAAGCTCCCTTTGTCTCTTATTTTACAAGGACACTTATTGATGGCATTTAGAACCCACCTGGATAATCATGGGTAATCTTATCTCAAAATCTTAATTTAGTCAAATCTTGCAAACACCTTTTCTCTAAACAGAGTAACATCTACAAATTTCAGGAATTCGAACTTGCTATCTTTGGGTGACCATTATTCAACCTAGTACACGCATTAACCTACTATAGTGATATTTCGGCCTTGAGTATTGCCATAGAGTAGTCAGAGGTAAATCAGTTTTTCTTTCGGGCATTATTCAGTTTTCTTGCTTAGATGCATATGAAATTCGTTCTTTATTTTTGATGTTCAGTAATGTTGTCTCATCATATCACTAGAACACTGTGTCACTGTATGGGATAATCTTTTAAGCTACATATCATTATCTTTTCTATATTTCAAAGAGAATTTTATTGTATCTTGAATATATATGCTTTTGCATTTTGGACTCTTCATGTATGAACTGCATATCCTCCATATTTATCATTTTCTCTGTGCATTTTCATTTATACATCTTGTGATGGTTTGTTTCTGGTTACTATTTACTTCTTAAGAAGGCTAGCTACTTCTGTAAAATAAGGAGAGGGTTAGTGCAAACTGGAGCAGTCTATGGCTCTAACATTGGTCTGTTGCCTTATATAATTTCTCATTAAATCTGTTAATCTTACTGTAGTTCCTCTAATATTTTGTTGTTCAAGCAAAATCCTTGAAAGACCCTCAGTCTGTTATAGTATTGAACAATAATTTCTGTTTCTCCTAGCCCTACTTTTCTTCTTCTAGGAGGCTTGGTTATAGAGCAGAGTTTTCTAAGACTGCATTATTTCTTTACTCGTCATGGAAATATTTGTAAATAATATTGTCTGCATGAGTTTTACACAGTCATTTTCTTTAGATCAACTCATTTCTATAATTAAAATCAGTTAGTCTAGGAAAGAGACCTGCATCCTTATGATGAATTAAACACTAGGATCATTTGCCATAAAAAAAAAAAAAACACACACAGTAAAATAATAAAATGCAAACACTTCAGTTTTAAAAGCCCACTGACCCTTTGTGAGATGAGTGCGACATATTTTAACAAGATGAGAAAGAAATACTATTAAAAACAAAGAGAATATCTGAGTCTACTTGGAAGGATTGAAAAGACTTGAGGAAAGAATAACTGTATGATCAACTAGAGCAAGTGCACTGGTTAGCCACTTTGTATACTGTATTTTCATGTACAATTTGTCTGAAGACAAGTTTCCGCTACTAAAAAGATTTAAATTCACTGTTCTAGATTTTTGCTACAACTTTGAAAGATGAAAAAAGATGAAGCCAAAGTATGCCAGATTCCTCAGTTTTCCCAAAGATGTTCGCTAAATACCCTCTCTTAGCAATATTTTTTGGAAAAGGCAATGGCACCCCACTCTAGTGGTTTTGCCCAGAAAATCCCATGGACAGAGGAGCCTGGTGGGCTGCAGTCCATGGGCTCGCTAAAAGTAGGATATGATTGAGCGTCTTCACTTTCAGTTTTCACTTTCATGCATTGGAGAAGGAAATGGCAACCCACTCCAGTGTTCTTGCCTGGAGAATCCCAGGAACGAGGGAGCCTGGTGGGCTGCTGTCTAATGGGGTTGCACAGAATCGGACACGACTGAAGTGACTTAGCAGCAGCAGCAACAATATTTTTAAAGAAAAATATGTAGAGATACATATTTTTGAGAATATAAAGGTAACCATAAAAATTCAGAATATGTATATATATATGTATTATTAAAAGTCAAAGATTTTTAGTTTGAGTAAAAGCCATCTACTCTTAATGTTACATGATGAAAATGGCACTTTACCTCTGTAAGCTTCTCTCTAAATTCCATTACTCTAGTCCAATCAAAAGAAATATAACAGACAAATCCCAGTTGAAGAACATTCTACAAACTACCTGACCAGTACTATTGAAAACTCTCAAGGTCATTAAAAGATAAGAAAAATCTTAGCCAAGAGGAGACTAATAGGGATGAAGATCAAATCTCATACGGTATATGGAATGGAATCCTAGAACAGGAAAAGGATATTATATAAAAATTTAGGAAATATGAATAAAGTATCCAGTTCTTTTTCATTTTTCTTCTTATTGACTACTTTGTGTATTAGCCTTCTCTCAAGCTGTAAGACAGCTACCAGCAGAATTAGTGTAACAATTGGTATAACATACTCAATTACTCAACAT
Organism: Budorcas taxicolor; assembly: GCF_023091745.1. Classification (NCBI taxonomy): domain Eukaryota; kingdom Metazoa; phylum Chordata; class Mammalia; order Artiodactyla; family Bovidae; genus Budorcas; species Budorcas taxicolor. The sequence continues at coordinate 73,976,360 of NC_068916.1, read as the reverse complement.
GGGATTAAGATTATCCTTTCTGTGGGATTGGGAAAACCATTGGTACATGTATGCGTGCTAAGCTGCTTTAGTCTTGTCCAGCTCCTTGCAACACTATGGGCAGTAGCCCACCAGGCTCCCCTGTCCATGGGATTCTCCAGGCAAGAAAACTGTAGTGGGTTGCCACGCCCTCCTCCAGGAGATTGTCCCAACCCAGTGATCGAACCCACATCTCTTATGTCTTATGCACTGACAGGTGTGTTCTTTACTACTAGTGCCACCTGGGAAGTCCAAATCTTTTGTAATATGAGGATAAATGCTCTCTCATGCTTCTGGCAAAGAATGAAAATAAATGCAAGGATTTAGAGAACTTGAAATGTGAAATTATTAGGTTATATGTAGTATTTAAATATGAAACTTTAGTGTTACAGAGAATATAGAAATTTAAAAATAAATGTTGACTGTTGTTGGAAAGGAGGAAATTTTCCTCTCTACCCGTCTTGAGTTCTTTTTGTTGTTTTTCAGTCGCTATGTCCCATCTGACTCTCTGTGTTCACATGGAGTGCAGCATGCCAGGCTTCCATGTCCTCTACTATCTCCCAGAGTTTGTTCAAGTTCATGTCCATTGAGTTGATGATGCTATCTATATATCTGCCGCCCTCTTCTCCTTTTCCTTCAGTGTGTATTCATTACACTTGGGTTCTTAAGGCTGGACTAATGATAACAATGACACAGGACTGATGAAAACAAGAACAGAAGCAAATGTAATTCATGCTAACAGAAGTCTTATAGAAATGGGACCTAGTTCAGTTCAGTTCAGTCGCTCAGTCGTGTCCAACTATTTGCGACCCCATGAATTGCAGCACGCCAGGCCTCCCTGTCCATCACCAGCTCCCGGAGTTCACTCAGATTCACATCCATGGAGTCAGTGATGCCATCCAGCCATCTCATCCTCGGTCGTCCCCTTCTCCTCCTGCTCCCAATCCCTCCCAGCATCAGAGTCTTTTCCAATGAGTCAACTCTTCGCATGAGGTGGCCAAAGTACTGAGTTTCAGCTTTAGCATCATTCCTTCCAAAGAAATCCCAGGGCTGATCTCCTTCAGAATGGACTGGTTGGATCTCCTTGCAGTCCAAGGGACTCTCAAGAGTCTTCTCCAACACCACAGTTCAAAAGCATCAATTCTTCGGCGCTCAGCCTTCTTCACAGTCCAACTCTCACATCCATACATGACCACAGGAAAAACCATAGCCTTGACTAGATGGACCTTAGTCGGCAAATGGGACCTAAGAAGTGGCCAAAGAGGAGTCTTCTATACTTTGTAGACAAAGATACAATAAATTTGAGAGAAGTTGGCAGGCCAAAGAATATAAATTTGGGTGCTTAATTAGTAAAGAAGTTAAGCCAAATTTGGGTTTCAGTAGTAAGTTAGTGAAGAAGTTACAAAGTTGATTTATATAGGCTTCTTAGCCCTGAATTCCCTGTTTCTGGTGGTAAAGACATCTTCCTCCCTCTTATTACAGAAAACGTACCTTTCATGCTGGAAATTTATTTCCTGCTTTCAGGGAAATGAAGAGGAGTCTCAAAGTGTCCCTCTAACAGCTGTTTTTTTAAGTTACTTTAATTTAAAATAATATGCTATTGAGGCATATTTTGGGTGGCCTTCCCTGAGCCCTAACACTATTTACATTCTAGGATACTAAACTAAGTTTAGTAAATTTTGTAGAAGCCATACAGTTTACATTTACCAGTATCAATACCATCTTCATATTCTAGATGTGAATGTTTAAATAGGAAGAACTGATATTTGAAATTAGAAAAAATCTAAAGCCTCAAAATAAGATAAAATCAAGCTCAAATTATTTACCATTTATTAAACAATGACAAAGAAATCACTAACATAAGAATTATATGTCATGCCACGAAAGTTGTAATCAGGTGGGTGTATTTCTTAATGCTGATTATTATTAAATAATAGGATTTTAGAAATTAATAAAACAGTAAAATAATCAGAAGATATTAGTAAATCTAAAAGGAGAAACTCATAGTAAAAAACAAAAAATGATCAAAATAATACATTAATTCCAAATAAAGGGTACATTCCAGATACACACAATTAAACATTAGAAATTTAACTAGCAATCCAGAGAAAACAAATTTATGAGGATGTATGCATCAGTTATATCTATTAAATATTTCAAAACCCTGAAATGAACTGTTTTCTAAAAAAATTTGTATAAAAGATACTTCAAGATGAAGCAGAAAACTAGAATAGACACGATTAGGGAAAGAATGGTGAAAAAAGTTTACAAAAATTATGATTTCCACACAAAAATTTTATTTTTAAAAATAATTTTTAAAAATTAAAAAAAATAATCATTTGTTTTTGGCTGTGCTGTGTCTGCATTCCTACACACAGGCTTTCTCTAGTTGTGGCCAGCAGGCTATTTTCTACTTGAGGTGCACAGGCTTCACATTGATGTGGCTTCTCATTGATGTGGCTTCTCTTGTTGTAGAGCATATGCTCTAGGTATGCGGGCTTCAGTAGTGGAGGCATGCGGGCTCTACAGCACAGCCTCAGTGGTTGTGGTACATGGGCTTAGTTATCCATGTCATGTGGGATCTTCCAGGACCAAAGATCTAACCCATGTCCCCTGCACTGGCGGATGGATTATTATCCACCATGCCACCAGGGAAATCCTCCATAAAGTCATTAAGGGCTTTATTTTGCTGAATTCATTCATGAGAATTTCTAGAATTGTTGATGTTGTTCAGTCACTCAGTCATGTCCGAAATTTTGCAGCTCCATAGACTGCAGCACGCCAGGCCTCGCTGTCCATCACCAACTCCCGGAGTTTGTTCAAACTCACGTCCGTTGAGTCAGTGATGCCATCCAACCATCTCATCCTCTGTCGTCCCCTTCTCCTCCTGACTTCAATCATTCCCAGTATAAGAGTCTTTTCTAATGAGTCAGTTCTTCACATCAGGTGGCCAAATTATTGGAGTTTCAGTTTCAGCATCAGTCCTTCCACTGAATATTCAGGGTTGATTTCCTTTGGGAATGACTGGTTTGATCTCCTTGCAGTCCAAGGGACTCTCAAGTGTCTTCTCCAACACTGCAGTTCAAAAGCATCAATTCTTCAGTGCTCAGTATTCCTTTTGGTTGAACTCTCACATCCATACATGACTACAGAAAAACCATAGCTTTGAGTAGATGGACGTTTGTTGGCAAAGTAATATCTCTGCTTTTTAATATGCTGTTTAGGTTTATCATAGTTTTTTTTTTTTTTTTTCCCAAGGAGCAAGTGTCCTTTAATTTCATGGCTGCAGTCACCATATGCAGTGATTTTGGAGCCCCCAGAAATAAAGGCTCTCACTGTTTTCATTGTTTCCCCATCTATTTGCCATGAAGTGATGGGACTGGATGCCATGATCTTCATTTTAATGTTGAGCTTTAAGTCAGCTTTTTCACCCTCCTCTTTCACTTTCATCAAGAGGCTTTTTAGTGCTTCTTCACTTTCTGCCATAAGGGTGGTGTCATCTACATATCTGAGGTTATTGGTATTTCTCCCAACTATCTTGATTCCAGTTTGTGCTTCATCCAGCCGTCATCCAGTACATTTTCCATGATGTACTCTGCAAATAAGTTAAATAAACAGGATGACAATATATTCATGTACTTCTTTCCCAGTTTTGATCCAGTCTGTTGATCCTTGTCCTGTTCTAGCTCTTGCTTCTTGCCCTGCATGCAGGTTTCTCAGGAGGCAGGTCAGGTGGTCTGGTATTGACATCTCTTGAAGAATTTTCCACAGTTTGTTGTTTTCCACACAGTCAAAGGCTTTGGCATAGTCAATAAAGCAGAAATAGATGTTTTTCTGGAACTCTCCTGCTTTTTCGATGATTCAACAGATGTTGGCAATTTGATCTCTGGTTCCTCTGCCTTTTCTAAATCCAGCTTGAACATCTGGAGGTTCACAGTTCACCTATTGTTGAAGCCTGGCTTGGAGAATTTTGAGCATTACTTTACTAGCATGTGAGATGAGTGCAATTGTGTGGTAGTTTGATCATTCTTTGGCATTGCCTTTCTTTGGGATTGAAATGATAACTGTCCTTTTCCAGTCCTGTGGCCACTGCTGAGTTTTCCAAATTCACTGGCATATTGAGTGCAGCACTTTCACAGCATCATCATTTAGGATTTGAAATAGCTCAACTGGAATTCCATCACTTCCACTAGCTTTGTTCATAGTGATGCTTTCTAAGGCCCACCTGACTTCACTGTTTAGGTTGTCTGGCTCTAGGTAAGTGATCACACCATCGTGGTTATCTGGGTCATGAAGATGTTTTTGTATAGTTCTTCTGTATATTCTTGCCATCTCTTCTTAATATCTTCTGCTTCCGTTATGTCCATACCATTTCTGTCCTTTATTGTGCCCATTTTTGCATGAAATATTCCCTTGGTATCTCTAATTTTCTTGAAAAGATTTCTTGTCTTTCCCATTCTGTTGTTTTCCTCCATTTCTTTGCATTAATCACTGAGGAAGGCTTTCTTATCTCTCTTTTTCTATTCTTTGGAACTCTGCATTCAAATGGGTAAATCTTTCCTTTCCTCCTTTGCCTTTCGCTTCTCTTCATTTCACAGCTATTTTAAGGCCTCCTCAAACAACCATTTTGCCTTTTTGCATTTCTTTTTCTCAGGGATGGTTCTGATCCCTGCCTCCTGTACAATGTTATGTACCTCCGTCCATAGTTTTTCAGGCACTCTGTATGTCAGATACAATCCCTTTAATTTATTTGTTAGTCCCACTGTATAATCATAAGGGATTTGGTTTAGGTCATACCTGAATGGTCTAGTGGTTTTCCCTACTTTCTTCAATTTAAGTCTGAATTTGGCAATAAGGAGTTCATGACCTGAGCCACAGTCAGCTCCAAGTCTTGTTTTTTTAACTGTATAGAGCTCCTCCATCTTTGGCTGCAAAGAATGTAATTAGTCTGATTTTGGTATTGACCACCTGTTGATGTTCATATGTAGAGTCTTCTCTTGTGTTGTTGGAAGAGGGTGTTTTGCTATGAACAGTGTGTTCTCTTGGCAAAGCTGTTAGCCTTGCCCTGCTTCCTTTTGTACTCCAAGGCCAAATTGTCTGTTATCACAGTTATCTTTTGACTTCCTACTTTTGCATTTTAGTCACCTATGATGAAAAAGACAGAAAATAAGAACGAGAAAGTGAGTGTAATACTCATATTAATTTATTAATACCTGTGTCTCTGTACTACTCATAATTATCTGTCACACTCCTTAAAACTTTTTTCTGTTTTTCTACTTATATTAATAGTTGTTTTGTTAATCTGTACTTTGTCTTCTGTCACTTGGCTTGTATCTTTGTTCTTTGTTTTTTAAGTTTTCACCTTTCAAGTTTGACCAGTAATTTTGTTCTCTAATTGTTTCTCTTTTCATAATACCATTATTTTTTCTTCTCCCATCTTTTTTTCTTTTCTTTTTAAAATTTATTTTCACCCTTTTCCCTTCCTCTCCCCCTCCCTAATCCATCTTTCTTTCTTTCCCTCCTTCCTTCCTTCTTCCATTTTTCTTCTTCTCTAATTCATTCTAGGAATTACAGAGTGTCAAAAACTGAAGACAGAGTCTAACAACTGAAGTGTATAAGCACTTTAGTATTCAGTGAATGGGCCGCAAATGTGCTTGCGTGACTCAGAGGCAGTCAGTAGTGGGAGAGGCTAGGATAGCTGAAAATACTCTCGGTCACTTGACTCATGTGCTACATAAAATTACCATTTTTAAAGTATGCCATGAAATATTTGAGAAGCATTGCCTAAGACCACACAAATTAAATAAATTGTGTCAAAAATTAGGATAAACTGGTTTCACTTGTTATATGAATTTTGAAGCTTAGACTATAATATTTTTCAGTGAAAAAGATGTGAAAGATGAATGGTAATGGTTATTAGGGACAAATGAAGCAGCAAAAAATAACTTCCGATTTTTTAATTTCTTAGATAATTTCCTTAGGTTTTTGAAATTTAAACTGACCTTTCAGACTCTGCCAGATGTAGAATGGGTCACAGTCTACTTAAATAGTCAAAGAGCAACTGATAATCAAAATGCAGTCATTCCTAAAACCCATATGTTAGCCTATCACTGAGGCATGGAAGCCTGCCACATGGGAATTATAATCACACAGGACTAATTATCAGGAGTTTATATTTCTACATGGAGAAAGAGGACCATTTGGGGAAAATGCTTTGTTTTCTCTTTTTGATCCTGGTTCATGGAAATTGTCGTTTCTACTTTCAGCTACATTTTTGGTTCACAATTAAATTTGACCCTTAGAGGCAATATTGTATGTCCCTTATTTTGGATTTATTCACATATTTTCAGAGTTTTAAATACCACTGATATTTTCCCAGCATGACCCTTTTACTCTCTGGAACATTAACCTTTATATAAGGTTAATAATGATTTGAGGGAGGTAGCTATTTTAGAAGGTGACACAGATATTGAATTTAGACATGTGTAGGCAATGTTGTTTAGAATACATGATGATTTTAAGTAGCAATTCTCACTTTATTGAATGGCTTGTTCAGAAGGGCAAAGGATACTGTGAACCATATACTAACTATCTGTATTTACTGATCAGAATAAAAGCAACACCCTAGAAAGTTTCAAAATAAATACTGAAAACAATGCTCTTTTTGGGAAACATCAATGGGTGGCTAACAAATTTTTGTTAAGTACCGAAAGCAAGTTATTCAAATCAGGATACAAAGTGTAAATCTCATTATTCAGAAATCGAGATATTAAGAGTATCCTCCTGGACCATTACTCATATAGGAAGGACGATTTAACAGTAGATTTGTTTTCCATTTGTCTTTTTCCAACTGTCACTGAGCTGGGCGTGGACATAAAGTCTTGGCCTAGGTTTGAAGATTGGTGGTGATGCTAACTCTGATTAGGATCTTGCTGGCTTTCATTTAATTTACTTTTAATCAGGATCTGAACATAGCCACAGATATGCATGCAGTAGTTAAGGATAGAAACATAGGGAGCTGTGCAAGTAGCCAACACCCTCCTCATACCTAGGGAAGGGGAGCCTAAATTCAGAGGTCAGTAAGCCCATGTGGAGTAGAAACTCTCCAGGGCAGAGGAGCTCTGAGCCTATTTCATTGCAAGGAGAGATGCCAGCATGCAGGTCCATTGACTGCTAAGTCGCTTCAGCCATGTCCGACTCTGTGCGACCCCATAGACGGCAGCCCACCAGGCTCCCCCGTCCCTGGGATTCTCCAGGCAAGAACACTGGAGTGGGTTGCCCTTTCCTTCTCCAATGCATGAAAGTGAAAAGTGAAAGTGAAGTTGCTCAGTCGTGTCTGACTCCTCGTGACCCCATGGACTGCAGCCTACCAGGCTCCTCCATCCATGGGATTTTCCAGGCAAGAGTACTGGAGTGGGGTGCCATCACCTTCTCCGAGTCCACTGGACTACTGCAGAAGAATATGCTAAAGCAGTTGCTCTCAAACTTCACATCAGAATCAACTGGAGCATAGATCTTAAGCATAGTTTTAAGCGTAGATTACTGGGACCATAAACTAAAATTTTTGGTTTAATATATCTGAGGCAAGCCTGAGAAAAGCATTTCTATCAAGTTCTCAGGTAGTACTCATATTACTGGTGTAGAAACTATACACTAAAAACCATGGTTCATGATTGACCGATTTTCACTTTTCTTCCTCACTTGTCATCAAATCCAACACCTGAGGATAGCCTACCAGAAGTTATCTAGGAATAAACCATAAAAAGTAATGTGTACGCTATGGGAAAAGACATTAGATTCAAATGGATCTTAGCAGAATTAATCACTTATCTGGGTAACTCAGGCCAAAACCCACTTCTCTTTCTATACAAACAGAGTCGAATAGTTTGATGAGCAGGCTTTAGAAATGCTGTTGGCTATGATGGTTTTTTGGAGAAAGAAATGGCGACCCGCTGCAGTATTCTTGCCTGGGAAATCTCATGGACAGAGGAGCCTGGCGGGTTACAGTCCCTGGGTTTGCAAAGGATTGGATATGACTTAGTGACTAAATAATGACAGCAATGATAGCTTTTAGGAATATAAGTAGCAGATTCTTCTAATTTTTGCTCATGAATATAGATATGCCTCAGAAACTTTTAAAGATCAACCAACTTGTCATTGAATTCATTATTACAGTGAATCAGTGAATACACTTAAAGAAGCAGCAATAATTGCAATATCGATTGTCCAGTTTACTGTTTTGTTTGTTTATCAAAACAGGGCCTGATCTCTTGATCTGCATTTAATATGGTAGTGATGAAGCCCTAAATAAATAAGGTGACTGAGTTAAGCTTATTTAGCACTAATGTTAAAAACATCTACTTCGGCTTCATTGACTGTGCTAAAGCCTTTAACTATGTGGATCACAACAAACTGAGTAATATTCTTAAAGAGATGGGAATACCAGACCACCTTACGTGACTCCTGAGAAACTTGTATACAAAACAAGTAATAGTAACAGTTAAAACCAGACATGGAGCAACAGGCTGGTTCAAAATCAGGAAAGGAATATCTCAAGGTTATTTATTGTCACTCTGCTTATTTAAATTATATGCAAAGTACATCATACTAAATGCTGAGCTAGATGAATCACAAGCTGAAATCAGTTTCCAGGAGAAATATCAACACCTCAGATATGCAGAGGATACTACTTTAAAGGCAGAAAGTGAAGAGAAACTAAAGAGCCTCTTGAGGAAGGTGAAAGAGGAGAGTGAAAAAGCTGGCATAAAACTCAACTCAAAAAACTAAGATCATGGCATCTGGTCCTATGACTTCATGGCAAATAGATAGGGAAAATGTGGAAACAGTGGCAGAATTTATTTTCTGATGACTGTTGGCAATTTGATTTCTGGTTCCTCTGCCTTTTCTAAATCCAGCTTAAACATCTGGAAGTTCTTGATTCATGTACTATTGAAGCCTAGCTTGGAGAATTTTGAGCATCGCTTTGCTAGCATGTGAAATGAGTGCAATTGTGTGGTAGTTTGAACATTCTTTGGTATTGCCTTTCTTTGGGATTAGAATGAAAACTGACCTTTTCCAGTCCTGTGGCCACTGCTGAGTTTTCCAAATTTGCTGGCATATTGAGTGCAGAACAAGCTTGTAGGATTTGACAAAGCTTGGCTGGAATTCCATCACTTTCACTAGCTTTGTTTGTAGTGATGTTTCCTAAGGCCCACTTAAGTTTGCACTCCAAGATGTCTGGCTCTAGGTGAGTAATCACACCATTGTGGTTTTCTGGGTCAATGAGATCTTTTTTGTACAGTTCTTCTGTGTATTCTTGCCATCTCTTCTTAATATCTTCTGCTTCTGTTGCTGCTGCTGCTGCTAAGTCGCTTGAGTTGTGTCCGACTCTGTGCGACCCCATAGATGGCAGCCCACCAGGCTCCGCCGTCCCTGGGATTCTCTAGGCAAGAACACTGGAATGGGTTCTGCTATTGTTAGGTCCATACCATTTCTGTCCCTATCTTTGTAAGTAATTTTCCCTTGATATCTCTAATTTTCTTGAAGAGATCTCTGGTCTTTCCCATTCTATTGTTTTCCTCGATTTCTTTGCATTGATCACTGAGGAAGGCTTTTTTCTCTCTTATTTCTATTCTTTGGAACTCTGCATTCAAATGGGTATGTATTTCCTTTTCTCCTTTGTCTTTCGCTTCTCTTCTTTTCTCAGCTATTTGTAAGGCCTCCTCAGACAATCATTTTGCCTTTTTGCATTTTTCTCAGGGATGGTTCTGATCACTGACTCCTGTACAGTGTTACAAACCTCTGTCCATAATTCTTCAGGCACTCTGTCTGCCAAATGTAATCCCTTGAATCTATTTGTCACTTCCACTGAATAATTGTAAGGGATTTGATTTAGGTCATACTGAATGGCCTACTAGTTTTCCCCACTTTCGTCAATTTAAGTATGAATTTGGCAATAAGGAGTTCTTGATCTGAGCCACAGTCAGCTCTTGGTCTTGTTTTTGCTGGCTGTATAGAGCTTCTTCATCTTTGGCTGCAAAGAATGTAAGCAATCTGATTCTGGTATTGACCATCTAGTGATGTCCATGTGTAGAGTCTAATGAAATACGGTGTTTATTAAAACTGAATTCAATTTTGTATAAGACAGCTGTTGCAATGGGAAATATAACTAAGACTATCAGTATTTTCATGTTTTATCCCTGTTTGTTAAAGTATCAATTTAATTGATGGAATGACAACTTATTTAATGACTTATTTGTTTGTGAAAAAATATTTATTGATTGTCCATCACTGCCTAAATCTGGGAATAAAATTTAAGAGATATACATGGCCTCTGCCCTCATAAAATGCATATCGTAGGGGAAAATGCAGTCAATTAGTTCAGTTCAGTTCAGTGGCTCAGTTGTGTCCGACTCTTTGCGACCCCATGAATCGCAGCATGCCAGGCCTCCCTGTCCATCACCATCTCCTGGAGTTCACTCAGACTCCTGTCCATTGAGTCAGTGATGCCATCCAGCCATCTCTTCCTCAGCCGTCCCCTTCTCCTCCTGCCCCCAATCCCTGCCAGCATCAGATCTTTTCCAATGAGTCAACTCTTCGCATGAGGTAGCCAAAGTATGGAGCTTCAGCTTTAGCATCATTCCTTCCAAAGAAATCCCAGGGTTGATCTCTTTCAGAATGGACAGGTTGGATCTCCTTGAAGTCCAAGGGACTCTCAAGAGTCTTCTCCAACACCACAGTTCAAAAGCATCAATTCTTCGGTGCTCAGCCTTCTTCACAGTCCAACTCTCCCATCCATACATGACCACAGGAAAAACCATAGCCTTGACTAGACGGACCTTAGTCGGCAAAGTAATGTCTCTGGTTTTGAATATACTATCTAGGTTGGTCATAACTTTTCTTCCAAGGAGTAAGCATCTTTTAATTTCATGGCTGCAGTCACCATCTGCGGTGATTTTGGAGCCCCCAAAAATAAAGTCTGACACTGTTTCCACTGTTTCCCCATCTATTTGCCATGAAGTGATGGGACCAGATGCCATGATCTTCGTTTTCTGAATGTTGAGCTTTAAGCCAACTTTTTTTCCTCTCCTCTTTCACTTTTATCAAGAGGCTTTTTAACTCCTCTTCACTCTCTGCCATAAGGGTGATGTCACCTGCATATCTGAGGTTATTGATATTTCTTCTGGCAATCTTGATTCCAGCTTGTGCTTCTTCCAGTCCAGCGTTTCTCATGACGTACTCTGCATAGAAGTTAAATAAGCAGGGTGACAATATACAGCCTTGACATACTCCTTTTCCTATTTGGAACCAGTCTGTAGTTCCAAGTCCAGTTCTAGCTGTTGCTTCCTGACCTGCATACAGATTTCTCAAGAGGCAGGTTAGGTGGTCTGATATTCCCATCTCTTTCAGAATTTTCCACAGTTTATTGTGATCCACACAGTCAAAGGCTTTGGCATAGTCAATAAAGCAGAAATAGATGTTTTTCTGGAACTCTCTTGCTTTTTCGATGATCCAGCATATGTTGGCAATTTGATCTCTGTTTCCTCTGCCTTTTCTAAAACCAGCTTGAACATCAGGGAGTTCATGGTTCACGTATTGCTGAAGCCTGGCTTGGAGAATCTTGAGCATTACTTTACTAGTATGTGAGATGAGTGCAATTGTGTGGTAATTTGAGCATTCTTTGGCATTGCCTTTCTTTGGGATTGGAATGAAAACACCTTTCCAGTCCTGTGGCCACTGCTGAGTTTTCCAAATTTGCTGGTATATTGAGTGCAGCACTTTCACAGCATCATCTTTCAGGATTTGAAACAGCTCCACTAGAATTCCATCACCTCCACTAGCTTTGTTTGTAGTGATGCTTTCTAAGGCCCACTTGACTTCACATGCCAGGATGTCTGGCTCTAGATTAGTGATCACATCATCGTGATTATCTGGGTCATGAAGATCTTTCTTGTACAGTTCTTCCATGTATTCTTGTCACCTGTTCTTAATATCTTCTGCTTCTGTTAGGTCCATACCATTTCTATCTTTTATCGAGCCCATCTTTGCATGAAATGTTCCCTTGGTATCTCTAATTTTCTTGAAGAGATCTCTAGTCTTTCCCATTCTGTTGTTTTCCTCTAAAGAAATACAAAAATGATGGTAACAGTCCAGTGTATATCAGAGAAAAAAATGGAGAAGGGCAGTAACTTAGAAAAATACATTTAAAAATCTGCTTTTTAGGATCAAATTTAATGCAAAGAGAAAGAAAAGAGTATGAGTAAAGGCAGAAAAGTGCAGTGCTTTAGGCTGTGCTGTATCTTTTTAACATGAGGTTGTTAAACTTTACCTCTGACACCCTGAATTGATTCAAGTTTAGTTTCTAGGTTCCTCTACTTTACATTATAACATCTGATGTAAAGCTAGCAGAATTAGGGACCCAAGTTTCTACTACTGTAAATTATTTCCATCTAAACACTACAGGTTTCAACAGCTTATATGAGATATGTGCTGATGGAACATCAATCTTGCTATCTGTTTACTGCTGGATATCACACAAAAGTGAAATTGTAGGCACAAAGCTGATATTTTCCCTTTCTGAGGCTCTTTATTCCAAACAGAGCTCCTGTGACTTGTCCTGTGCATGCTAAGTTGCTTCAGTCGTGTCTGCCCGTGTGTGACCCTACGGACTGTAGCCTGCCAAGCTCGTCTATACATGGAATTCTTCAGGTAACCTACTCCAATATTCTTACCATTCCTTGCTTTAGGGGATCTTCCCAACCCAGGGATTGAAACTGTGTCTCTTATATCTACCTGCACTGGCAGGCGGGTTCTTTACCTCTAGCGCAACCTGAGAAGACTTCTCCTATACTTTTCTACTAAAAGATATTTTGTTATCAGGAGTGAGGAGGTTGTATATACTGTTATAGATTATTTTGAAAATTTATAACATTACTACATACACAGTGCAGAGAAAAGCCATTCAAGAATATAAATGTTAAAATCTCCATTTATTATATTAACTATATAATTTTACCTCAGTTAATCATATATCTATTTTAATCAATTAGTTACAATTAATTGTTATATAACTACTAATTAGTTCTGTGTTATTCTTCTTGACCAATTATGTTGTGTATATACATATATACTAAAGCTATGCATCCAATTGTATGTGTGTATTCTATTTTATTAAATTAGATTGCACTAAGCACTCCAGAAATTCACAGTCTTAAAACAGTGGTTTGGTTTTCTTATTCAGATGACATGTCCAAGATGGATTGGGAGAGGTCTCCTCTTTGTAGCCTCAGAAACCCAAACTCATAGAGACAGTACCATGTGGGACCCTGCCAGTCACAGTAACAGAAAGATAGAATTCTTAATGTCTCAAGCCAGCAATTAAATTCTTCTGCCAAGAAGTGACCCAAGTCACTTCCACTTACAACTCATTGTCTAGAACTAGTCATCTGTTTCCACTTAACTGTGAAAGGCCAGGAACTGAAATCATACTGCGTCTAAAAGATGGAAATTAAGAAATATTTGAACAGTTCTAGTGATGACCGCTTTCCTTCATTTAATTCTGTGATTCAAGAATATGCCATGAACAGTCTCATTTTTTACACATGCATACTTACTTTTATTATTTAATTTTTCTTAATCTATTAAATCACAGTTGTGTAAATACAACATTAAAGGTAGTCACTTCTCTTATTCTTGTTGCATTTATGAAGGAAGACCTATCTAAAAGAATTGTGTGATTCTGAAAGCTTAGAGACTGATTTAAAATAGACAAACAATTATTTGGTTCTTGTATTGAAGAGACCCCATCCTGAAATCTGGGAGGGAGAATTTCTTCAAATTAAACTGACTTTGAATACCACTTTAAGAATACAGTGATACTAAGAAACTTTAGATTCTCATTCAGATGCATATTAAGCTGTCAGCTTGATCAGGTGTTATCACTTAAGTATGGGTGGCCAAATTCAATCTGAGGTATTAGAGGGAAGATCTTCAACTTAGAAAACACAGATTTTACACACTAAGAATTCATCATTGTTTTATCTCATAATGTAAAACTGTCAGTGAAGTATTTACAAATGGTTTACAGATTCATCTTGCTCATACATGAGTGATTTTAATTCATATACAGGTTGTCCCTTGTATTCAACAACTATTCATTGTGTGCGTACTTTGTTGCTTCATTTATGTCTGACTCTGTGACATGCACTGTAGCCCACCAGGCTCCTGCATCCATGGGATTCTTCAGGCAGGAATACTGGAGTGGGTTGCCCTGCCTTTCTCCAGGGAATCTTCCCAACCCTAAGGATCTAACCGTCATCTCCTACGTCTCTTGCATTGGCAGGCGGGTTCTTTTTACCACTAGTGCCACATTGGTACCTACTATATGCGAGGCATTGCTCTAGTCACTGGGATACAGTAGCAAGTAAATAAAACATATACCCACTACTTTTACTTTTACCAAAGATACTAAACTTTGAAACACTTAGTACTATTGTTCATCTTTTGATGCACCAACAGCAACCTCAATGCTATAGTTTCATATACCAATATGTATTTATTTCTTATTTATGTCATTAGCTGCATGAAGTCTTTGATTCTGTTTAGATTTTTTGAGCTTCATATATTGGTTCTGGCTACTCTAGAACCCATGGTAATAGCAACTACTGACTATCTCATAACAAGAAATTTAACACAAGATCACATAACTACCTTAGTAGTTTTAGGCTTTTTGCCCAGTTGCAGCAGTAGTCACATCCATTCATTCACATTTCTTTGACTAAAGCAAGTCACATAAGCAAATCTGAGATTGATGGGGCAGGTAGCTATAATTTGCCTATGGGGAAGTGTGGGAGGGGTACAGAAAGAAAAAAAATTGTGAACAATTTAATTTGTTTATTATTTAATATAATTCACCAAGGTAGTAAACATTTTTCTAGTAGCCTCTGCTTTTTGTTCTATTTAATGTCACTATTTCAGCACTAGTACACCTTCACAGTAACATAGGAATTTATTTCCACAAATATTTTTTGTTACTTTTTAAGAGATTTTAAAAAGTGAGGACACTGATAGCAAACAAAAGTATAGGACCAGATGAATTCACGAAGGGATTCTACCAAACATCAAAAGGAGAGCTGATATCTATCCTTCTCACACTATTTCCAAAATTATAGAGGATGGAACATCCTGATTTGACTCTTTGTGACTACCATTGCCTTGATACCAAAACCAGGCAAAGATACCAAAAAATAGGAGAAAATTACATGCCAGTATCTCTGAGAGTATAGAGGAAAAAATCCTCACCAAATATTTGTCAAACCAAACTCAACAATATATAAAAAGAATCATATACTGTGACCAAGTGGGATTTATTCCAGGAATGCAAGGATGGTTCAGTATTTGCAAATCAATCAATGTGATACACAACACTAACAAAAGGAAGGATAAAAATCACATGATCATTTCAAAGGACATAGAAAAAGCATTTGACAGAATTCAGTATCTATTCATGATTAAAAAAAAAAAACTCATCAAAGTTGGTATACAGGGAACATGTCTCAACATCAAAATGGCCTTTTATGACAAACATATAGCTAACGTCTTACTCAAGAGTGGAAAACTAAAATCAGGAAAAATACAAGGATGCCAACTCTCACTACTTCTCTTTAACATAGTATTGTAAGTCCCATCCATAGCAATCAGATTTTAAAAAAGAAATAAAATGAGTACAAAGTGTAAGGGAAGGATTATAACTGACAATATATTTGTGTGTTTGTTGTTGTTCAGTCACTTAATAGTGTCTGACTCTTTATAACCCCAAGGACTACAACATGCCAGGTTCTCCTGTGGTTCACTATCTCCCAGAGTTTGCTCAAACTCTTGTCCATTGAGTTGGTGATGCTATCTAATAATCTCATCCTCTGCCGCCTGCTTCTCCTTTTGCCTTCAATCTTTCTCAGCATTAGAGTCTTCTCCAGTGAGTCACCTCTTCACATCAGGAAGCCAAAGTATTAGAGCTTCAACTTCAGCATCAGTCCTTCCAATGAATATTCAGGGTTTATTTCCTTTAGGATTGACTGGCTGTATCTTCTTGCAGTCCACGGGACTCTTAAGAGTCTTCTCCAGCACCACAAATCAAAACTATCAATTCTTTGCCACTCAGCCTTCTCTAACTCTCACATCTGTACATGACTATTGGAAACACCTTGGCTTTGATTATATGGACCTTTGTCAGCAAAGTGATGTCTCTGCTTTCTAATATGCCATCTAAGTTTGTCATAACTTTCCTTCCAAGTAATTGTCTTTTAATTTCATGGTTGCAGTCACTGTCCATAGTGATATTGGAGTCCAAGAAAATAAATATTATTGCTTCCACTTTTTCCCCTTCTATGTGCATGAAGTGATGGGACCAGATCCCATGATCTTAGTTTTTTGAATGTTGACTTTCAAGCCAACTTTTTCACTCCCTATTTCATCCTCATTAAAAGGCTCTTTGATTCCTCTTCACTTTCTGCCATTAAAGTGATATCATGAGCATATCTGAGGTTGTTGATATCTCTTCTGGAAATCTTGATTCCAACTTGTGATTTATCCAGCTCAACATTTCCCATGATGTACTCTGCATAGAAGTTAAATAAGCAGCATGACAATATACAGCCTTGTTGCAGTCCTTTCTCATTTTGAACAAATCAGTTATTCCATGTAAGGTTCTAACTGTTTCTTCTTGAGGCACATACAGATTTATTAAGACTCAGGTAAGGTTGTCTGGTATTCCTGTCTCTTTAAGAATTTTCCAGTTTGTTGTGATCCACATAGTCAAAGGCTTTAGCATGGTCGATGAAGCCAAGTAGGTGTTTTTCTGGAATTCCCTTGGTTTTTCTATGATCCCACAAATGTTGTCAATTTGATCTCTGCCTTTTCTAAACCCAGCTTGCACATTAGTTCACATAATACTGAAGCCTAGCGTGAAGGATTTTGAGCATAACCTGGCTAGCATATGAAATGAGCATAATTATACCATAGGTTAAACATTCATTGCCATTGCCCTTCTTTGGAATTGGAATGAAAACTAACCTTTTCCTATTGTAGATTTTATGGGTGATGTGATGCTATGCGTCATTTCCAATTGTATTCTGATTCCTTTTTCATAACTACAAATATTTAACCTATAGTAAAATATTAAAATATATTTGGAGGCCAAATCTGAAGGGTTAGAAAATATGGAGCACGTAGATCTTAGAATTTTCTCTCACAAGATTGAATTAGAAAATTCCACTGTCATGTATCTTATGAGTAATATAATAGTGTGACTTGGCATATTTGCTTCTTTTGATGTGGTCACTATACAAATGGCTTTTTCTTTGTTTTGGAGGTAAGTCTGTCTATATGAATCACTAACTAGATAAGGAACACTTATAAGTAGTTAAAATAATGCATTCCCTGAGTGATGCAAAGGCTTATTTTTCAGGTAAATGGAATTAATAAGAGAAGTAATTTCCATGGCATCAGTGTATTAAGATCAGCAAATCCATACTTATTTTCTTAAAAGGACCATGGTTCTCATTTTGTTAATTTATACCTATGTTTTCATATATAGCACATTTTAATGAAAATTTTATTTTATAGATATAATTAAAATGTTGAGTAATTTAATCTGTTTCATTTCATGAAAACTTAAGGCTTTAATAATATCTTGTGAGTGTTTACCCTGAAGTATCAAGTTAGACCATATAGTTGTCAGAGTGAAATTTTCCACTTGCATTTTTTTCTCCATTTCAACATATTTTTCTCTTAATTCCCAAGGGAGCTTGTTAGACAAAATTCAAGTTTGTTGTTTGTTGCAAAAATAGCTCCACAGTGTGTAAGGATATGCTCTTCAACATTCTGGCTAATAGTACTTATAATATGAAGCATTTCTTTCTCAATAAAATAGATGTTCTTTTACTATGCAAATATGTATAGTTCTTATTTTATTAGAAGTATTTTACTTTATTTGTGGTTGACAAAAATGAATGTATTTAAGTGTTGTAAATGGGAGACTCTGATTTTAAAATTATTAATGCTGTGAAGTTGATACAATAAGGGCTATTAAGATCTGGAGGACAAGCTTCTAGACAGATATTTCTTAAATGTAATTATCTAGTTCACTGAATTTTTCTGTGCTAAAGCTCAGTTTACAAAAACGGTAAACCCATGGTTCTCTTAAAAATATAAAGTGGACACATTAAAATTTTAATTTGATTCTCTAATTAGTGAGGGAGCGAATAAGATATTAAAACCAGTTAGGAAAAGAAATTGAAGAACTGATTTGTGTGTGAGTCTGTCTGTGTGTTCATGCACATGCAGGAATGTAAAAATGAATGGAAAAATGCCAAGCAATGTAAAACTGGATGACATCATATAGGACAATAAAACAGCATTATGTTGATCTATTTTACAAAGCATAAACAATTCATTCTCTACTTAATGATATTCATTTGGATTTTAATGGATAATTTGCATTGCTGTCAGAATTCTTCAAGTTATCTTCTGCCACTAGAGAAAGATTATTATAAAATAACCCACTCAATGAAAAGTCAGGCAAAGTTGTTTAGCTAATGCTGCTGCTGCTGCTAAGTCGCTTCAGTCACGTTCGACTCTGTGCAACCCCAGAGATGGCAGCCCACCAGGCTCCCCTATCCCTGGGATTCTCCAGGCAAGAACACTGGAGTGGGTTGCCATTTCCTTTTCCAATGCATGAAAGTGAAAAGTGAAAGTGAAGTCACTCAGTTGTGTCCGACTCTTAGCGACGCCATGGACTGCAGCCTACCAGGCTCCTCCATCCATTGGATTTTCCAGGCAAGAGTACTGGAGTGGGGTGCCATTGCTTTCTCCCTGTTCAGCTAATAGAATCAAATAATTCCCAGAGGGCATACTGGAAAATATGGAGCATATTCCTTAAAGAGACCCAGTAATCTCTCACCAACTTCCAAGTTTTGGACAGTTTTTCCTGATATTTGTTATTTAACTGTATTTTGAAGGAACAAAGTCTGAATGACCTAGATTTCTAGATTTGCTTCTTAAGGTAGAACAATAAAAATGGATGAGGGGACAATATTTTTTAAAAGGCCATAAAATCCATATTCAAATCTCTGGCCAATAGCAAGGAATTCTTAGTTAAATATGTCCATTATTTTAAGAATCATGTGATATGATAAAAATGCATCAGGATTCTTGATGGTCTTGATCGACCAAATCGTATTTCTGGTTTGAGAGGCTGTGTTCTGAATTCTTAACCCAGACACATTGGTTTTGCTGAGCAATTGCTAAGAAATGAGTTAAATGCATGTGTGTGTATGTGTGGTGGGGAGGTAACACTCATCTGGTGTAGAAAATGACCCATGTTTTATTGATATTGATCCTCAGCTTTTGTCACTTTGTGTATTTTTCAATGTGATAGATTTCACAACCACTTTATTTCCATGTTTCTAATTACTGGGCTAATAAGACTATTATTACTACAATGTAATTTGTAGAATCTTCCCCTTTTGATGTACACCATTCAGAAGATGGGAAGCCTGCATCTTTTCTTTTCCAAAGAAAATAAAATCTATTCACTTTCAAGATTTATCACTTTTCTTCGTTCAGTTTCTCAGTATAGCTAAAAGTGTCCATGTATCATTATAGCAGTCTTATTTGAGAGTAAGCAGTGCATTTTACCTTTTACATTAAAATTAGGCCTCTTATCTAGTACAAAATTGTTTAGGATTTTGTGCATTAGTTTTTGCTTCTCTGTGCATCCACTTGATTTAAGAGCCCTTGTGTTAAAAGCACACTATTTGCTCCTCCATCTCTGAACAAAAATAAAATGAAGCATCGACGAAAAACCTGCCCTTATGCTTGTCATTGCTTTTAGCTGCCTCTACATTGTCACTCTGTTCCATCCCTCTGGAATTTCTAGGTCAAACGACATATAATTATCCTTCCCAAATCATCACCACATTCCTACTCTTTAGCCAGCTGACACCTGGCTTGTATTTCTACTTGTACTTCTTATACTATGGCTTGTATTTCTACTCAGAAAGTCTTCTTGCAGAGTCCAGGGGCTTTTCTAATTGCTAAACCTATGACCTATTTTAGTTTGTCCTTAGACCTTTCTTCCGTTTTTCTTGACCATGTCCTTCTTCCTTTCTTCCTTGATATAATCTTGTCTTGGCTTCCGGAAAATTGTTCTACCTCACCATTAGCCACTTTCCCACTTCTGTACCCTTAGATTTCCTCTAAAATTTGACCCTCTCTCACTTTCCTTCATTTATTAGACTTTGACATTCTCTGAGAGTGTATCCTCGATTCTCTGCCTTTTCTTTCTCTTCTCCCGGGGTGCTAACATTTGTTCTCAAGATTTCATGTACCATCTAGAGCAGTTTACTTCCAACTTCTTGTCTTCTGGACCTGATCTTTCTCCTGAGATCCTCTTCTGTATTTGTAACAGAATCTTTGCATTTCCAAAAAGTGCTTCTTAGGAAATTCAAACTTGAAATGTCCAAAATAGAATTCACTTTCTTAATATTAGGTCCTTACTTTTATTTCCTGTCTTGGTTAATGACATTACTATTGACTTTAAATCTTTGCAGGAAAGACTAGCGTCATTCTTAACTTCTGCCTTTCCCTCATTTCCCAATGTAATCAATTCTAAAGTTCATTGATTAGTCCCCTTAAAGTTTTCTTTATCTTAACTGTTCGAACTGCTATCTCTTGTGTTATCGATTAAAAAAATATCAAAATTTTCTAACAAATTCACCTTTAGCTCTATTCACTGTGCCATGTTTTGTATTCTATGCTCCTATAACACTGAACTTTTCACAGTTCTCTGAGTTTTAGAACTCCAGTCCTTTTTGCAGTCTGTGCTCTTTCCATAGATTGTCTTCTTATATTTTCTCAATATTGAAAGCTTATTCCTCAAGACAGGTTGAAATAAAACTTTTTCTGTAAACATTCTCTTGGCATTCCCAGGTAGATCAGGCATCTTCCTCTGAGCATGGTTGTGCTACAGGACTGTTCGATTTGTATATGTGCCTGGCTTCCCCACTGTGTGAGATTAAGGAATGTGGCTTATTTATCCTTGTATTCTCAGCTACTTTTGCATGTTTTAGCCCATAAATTCTAATAAATGCCTTTTGACTAGGACTATGAAACACTGTCTTAGAGTGAAAGATTTGCTATTATTGAGGGATTGTGGAATAACTTCTCAGTGTATACTTCATCTCACTCTTACTCTTAGAATGGGTCATTAAGATATTTTCAAATGAATGAATGTGTGTTTCCTATACAGGAGCATGAAACTAGTCAAAATTGACTCCTAAGGGTTTATTCTCCTTCAGAAACGACAGAATTTTCTGTAGTGTCTGGGAATTTTATATACATAAAAAATTTGAAAGCTTTAGGCCACATGTCCTTTGTGTTTCTGCATCAAGTTCCTCTTCGTGAACCAACACTTGTGTTTTGCTTCATGTTTGCTACTTATTTTGAATTTCGAAAAAAAGCACAAGTGGCACAGGGTTTCTAAATTTTAATTTTGACTCATCAAATGGTTTTATTAAAATTTTTGTTGGCAAATATCATATACCTGAGGAAAGTGATTTTAATGACTTTTGACAAAAAGTATGTGGATGAGAAAGATGACTTGCTTCTCTATGAAATTCTGATACATATACTGTAATAATTATAGTTTAAATGTTTTCCTGTGTCCAACATGATCACCTGATCCACAGGAATGGTTGACCATTTGGCAAAACTGACTTCTCAGCAGGAAACATGATATTTAATAAAATAATCTTTTGATCCAAGGTCAGTGAGCAATTGATGAGCTATATGCAAGTTTAGATCTCTTTTTATCTTGTAGCTACACATCAGCAACACATTTTTGTGACTTATATTTCTCCATGCAGGAAAATATTCCATGTGGCAACTTCAAAGACAACCTGCTGAGAAACCAAGAGAATATTTAATAATGTTCATGAGTGATGAGGCATGAATGATCAAATGAAGGTCTTCCTAGTTAGCTATTGATTATTCTATCATGGCAGGTAACTTCAAAACCATGCACAATCTTTTGAACATTACATTCATCTCCTAACAGCTCTCTGTATCGCTAGAAGAAAATTACTTTTCTTGGCCTTCCATACCAGGCAAATATATTTTGTATTATTTATTGATCTTATAATATTTTAGGGAGGGTAAATGAGAGTCCTTAGGTTCAAATGAGTTATAACTATAGGAAACTTAAAGATAACTCTATAATCTTCCTATATTTCATGCAGAAAAAAAAATCACTTCTCAAAGAAGAGACTTTTAGAACAGTATCAGAACTTAAAGTTTAAATTGAAAATGAGGTTTTATTTTATACTGTTTAACATCATAAGGGTAAGTGTGCCTTTTGGCAAATATACCTTGATATCTGGGTAACTAGTAAAGGGTAGCTATATTTCACCATATTTTACCAGTCCTCATGGTTACATCCATTTCCTAAATCACAAAAGAATTCTAAAAATTAGCTTTGAAACAGAAAAGGAAAGCACACGTGCTCTATAAATACTCTATAGATATAATAATCATCTTCAGAAAAGGCAGTAGCCATAAAGGCAATAAATAAAATGGTTAGTTTGACATTAGAAGCAATAGCAAAAGCACAATCTACGATCTTTCTCATCCTGGTGGGAAATCATTCCACTGACTGACTTACTGTAGCTATTATATATACACTGAGTGAGACAAATTTAAAATTATTTAATTTGATATGGAAAATTTCTATATAAGCCCAAAATAATGAACATGTAATTAAAAATACATTACAAAAAGATGAGGGTATTGCTGTTTCATTCATTCAGAAAACAAAGATCTTGGCATCTGTTCCCATCACTTCATGGCAAATAGAAGGGGAAACAGTGGAAACAGTGACAGACTTTATTTTTTTGGGCTCGAAAATCACCACAGATGGTGATTGCAGCCATGAAGTTAAAAGACGCTTACTCCTTGGAAGACAAGCTATGACCAACCTAGACAGCATATTAAAAAGCATAGACATTACTTTGCCAACAAATGTCCGTCTAGTTAAAGCTATGGTTTTTCCAGTAGTTATGTATGGATGTGAGAGTTGAACCATAAAGAAAGCTGTGTGCCGAAGAATTGATGCTTTTCAACTGTGGTGTTGGAGAAGACTCTTGAGAGTCCCTTGGACTGCAAGGCGATCCAACCAGTCCATCCGAAAGGAAATCAGTCCTGAATATTCGTTGGAAGGACTGATGCTGAAGCTGAAACTCCAATACTTTGGCTACCTGATGCGAAGAACTGACTCATTTGAAAAGACTCTGATGCTAGGAAAGATTGAAAGTGGGAGAAGAAGGGGATGACAGAGGATGAGATGGTTGGATGGCCCCACTGACTCAATGGACATGAGTTTGAGTAAACTCCAGGAGTTGGTGATGGACAGGGCAGCTGATGTGCTGCAGTCCATGGGGTGGCAAAGAGTCAGATACGACTGAGTAACTGAACTGATCTGATCGCTGTTCCTTGGTGTTCATTTTCCATGTGGGAAATCTGATGATAGCCTGGAGCCTTTTATCATTCTGCAAATTCTGGTCAATAAACATTTCATGCAGTACTCTTAAAAGCGTTTGATACCTTGTCTCCCGCTACAGTTGCTTTGTTGAGTTCACAGATCTGTACTTGTCTCTTTTCACATTATAAGGCAACAGAAGCAAAGGTTGCTTTAAAAAATAAAATGAGTTCATTTTCATAGTTCACAGTTTAATTAATTTGTCTTTTTTTTATTGCTTCTTGGCTTTTAAAGAAAGAGCTGAGTGCTATAGTAGAAAATAAAGGGAACATGCCTTACAAGGCTGAGATTGTACAAGAGAACCCATATACATGTGTAAATGAATTGCTGTTATATTGGTTCAAAGGGCTTATGATTTATGATATACTCATTTATAAAATAATAAATCAGTATATAGAAGTTCTTGTATTTGCTGTGAACATTGCAACAATGTATTTTTTTTCACAGCACTTACAAAACATAGCCTGGGTGAGAGGTATAATAATCAACATTTCTCTTTTTGTACTACCTCTCTAAGATTTATCAATTTTAAAAAGTTAATAAAAACAACCCTTTCTTACATGTATGCAGCGCCCTTCTAAAAGCTTCATGATTCACCATTGTGCTCATTTCTATGGCAACCATGTAACTCAGGTTTCTCAAAACTAAATATTATAAAATCAAATAGAAAATCTAGGTGAAGCTTTGAATTTTTGCTTACCTGGGAAAATTCCTTATGTCTGACACGTTCCAGAGGCCAGTACACTAATGGAACTCTTTAAACCAAAGAGACAATTAGTGTATGTTTTTAGCTTTCTCAAGAAAAATTATATCTATCTTTCAAAAAGCTAAGATTTGAGAAAAACAACAGTTTCTTGACCCTTCTCTAGCCCCTC
Organism: Budorcas taxicolor; assembly: GCF_023091745.1. NCBI lineage: Eukaryota > Metazoa > Chordata > Mammalia > Artiodactyla > Bovidae > Budorcas > Budorcas taxicolor. The sequence goes on along the minus strand of NC_068916.1, from coordinate 73,951,877 downwards.
CCTCCTCACCAATTGCTCTTTAGTCATTGGAAATATTTATAAATGTTTGTAGATTCAAGATATGTTCAGAATTTCTTAGTTCAAACAGATAAATGAAGTTGGGAAACTAATGAATGTTTATTCATTCTACATATATTGGTTGAGTGCCTCTCATGTTATGTTCTTGTAACTGAAGATGAAGCAATGAACAGGAAAGATAAATTTTCTGTTTTCATTGTGGTTCTAGCAGGGAGGAGAAAAATTTTAAAAAATCACAGTGATAAGACTTATAAAGAACGTGGTACCAGGTGATTTGGTTTGAAGAAAAAAAGATGAACATTTGATATTAAAAGAACATGGCATTTCAGAGATATTGAATATAAACTGCAGTAAAAATTTTCCTAGTGCTTCATGAATTGCTGGCACTATAAGCAACACCCATAAGTCACAATAAACTGTCACACACCTAGGCAACCACTTACCTATTTTCTGTCTCTATAAATTTGCCTAATTTGAATTTTTGTAATGAGGTATAACTGGCATGTAACATTATATTAGTTGCAAGTGTACAGCATAATAATATGTTATTTGTAAACATTATGAAATGATCACTACAGTAAGTACATTTACCATTCATCATCATATGTAGTTTGTATATACAGAAATATTTTTCTCTGTGATCAACACTTTTAAGATTTACTCTCCTAACAGCTTTCAAATATGCAGCGCATTATTATTAACTACTGGCAACATGCTGTATGCTATAACCCTGTTATTTATTTTATAACTGTGAGTTTATACTTTTTGACACTCTTTACTCATATTACCTCCTCACCAACCCACCCCCTCCTCTGGAAACCATCTGCATTTAGCAACCATCAATATGTTCTCTGTGAGCATATATCTGTGAGCAAGACTTTATTTTTCTGTCTGACATTTAACTTAGCATAATATTCTGCAGGTCCATCCTTTTCTTGCAAAAGCAAGATTTCCTTCTTTTATGGCTGAATAATATTTCATTTTATATGTAATTAATATTTTATAACCCTTCATCTTTTGATGGACACTCAGGTTGTTTCCATATCTTAACTATTATAAAAATGCTGAAGTGAATATGATGGGGGTATATAAATATTTTTGACTGAGTGTTTTCATTTACTATGAATGAATACCTAGAAGTGAAGTTGCTGGATCATTTGGAAATTATATTTTTAGATTTATTTTTGAGGAACCAGCATACTGTTTTTCATAGTTAAGTTGAGTTCAGTCGCTCAGCCGTGTCCGACTCTTTGCAACCCCATGAACCATAGCATGCCAGGTCACTCTGTCCATCACCGACTCCCAGAGTCCACCCAAACTCGTGTCCATTGAGTTGGTGACGTTATCCAACCATCTTATCCTCTGTCATCCCCTTCTCCTCCTGCCTTCAATCTTTCCCAGCATCAAGGTCCTTTCCAATGAGTCAGCTCTTCGCATGAGGTGGCCAAAGTACTGGAGTTTCAGCTTCAATATCAGTCCCTCCAATGAACACCCAGGACTGATCTCCTTTAGGATGGACTGGTTGGATCTCCATGCTGTCCAAGGGACTCTCAAGAGTCTTCTCCAACACCACAGTTCAAAAGCATCAATTCTTCGGTGCTCAGCTTTCTTCACAGTCCAACTCTCACATCCATACATGACCACTGGAAAAACCATAGCCTTGACTAGACAGACCTTTGTTGACAAAGTAATGTCTCTGCTTCGTAATATGCTGTCTAGGTTCGTCATAATTTTTCTTCCAAGGAGCAAGTATCTTTTAATTTCATGGCTCCTGTCACGATCTGCAGTGATTTTGGAGCCCCAAAAAATAGTCAGCCACTGTTTCCACAGTTTCCCCATCTATTTGCCATGAAGTGATGGGACCAGATGCCATGATCTTCGTTTTCTGAATGTTGAGCTTTAAGCCTACTTTTCTATCCTCCTCTTTCACTTTCATCTAGAGGCTCTTTAGTTCTTCACTTTCTGCCATAAGGGTGGTGTCATCTGCATATCTGAGGTTATTGATATTTCTGCCGGCAATCTTGATTCCAGCTTGTGCTTCTTCCAGCCCAGCATCTCTCATGATGTACTCTGCATATAAGTTAAATAAGCAGAGTGACAATATACAACCTTGATGTACTCCTTTTCCTATTTGGAACCAGTCTGTTTTTCCATGTCCGGAAAGAATGAAGGGATTGAGCCGAAGCAAAAACAACACCCAGTGTTGGATGGGACTGGTAATAGAAGCAAGGTCCAATGCTGTAAAGAGCAATATTGCATAGGAACCTGGAATGTTAGGTCCATGAATCAAGGCAAATTGGAAGTAGTCAAACAGGAGATGACAAGAGTGAACATCGGCATTCTAGGAATCAGTGAACTAAAATGGACTGGAATGGGTGAATTTAACTCAGATGACCATTATATCTACTACTGTGGGCACGAATCCCTTAGAAGAAATGGACTTGCCATGATAGTCAACAAAAGAGTCCAAAATGCAGTACTTGGATGCATCTCAAAAATGACAGAATGATCTCTGTTCATTTCCAAGGCAAACCATTCAATATCACAGTAATCCTAGTCTATACCCCGGCCACTAATGCAGAAGAAGCTGAACATTTCTATGAAGACCTACAAGACCTTTTAGAAATAACACCCAAAAAAGATGTCCTTTTCATTATAGGGGACTGGAATGCAAAAGTAGGAAGTCAAGAAACACCTGGAGTAACAGGTAAATTTGGCCTTGGAGTACAGAATGAAGCAGGGCAAAAGCTAATAGAGTTTTGCCAAGAGAACCCACTGCTCATAGCAAACACCCTCTTTCATCAACACAAGAGAAGACTCTACACGTGGTCTCACCAGGTGGTCAACACCAAAATCAGATTGATTATATTCTTTGTAGACCAAGATGGAGAAGCTCTATACAGTCAGCAAAAGCAAGACTGGGAGCTGACAGTGGCTCAGATCATGAGCTCCTTATTGCCAAATTCAGACTTAAATTGAAGAAAGTGGGGGAAAACCACTAGACTATTCAGGTATGACCTAAATCAAATCCCTTACAATTATACAGTGGAGGTAAGAAAGAGATTTAAAGGACTAGATCTGATAGATAGAGTTCCTGATGAACTATGGACGGAGGTTTGTGACATTGTACAGGAGACAGGGATCAAGACCATCCCCCAAAAAAGGAAATGCAAAAAAGCAAACTGGCTATCTGAGGAGGCTTTACAAATAGATGTGAAAAGAAGAGAAGTGAAAAGCAAAGGAGAAAAGGAAAGATATAAGCATCTGAATGCAGAATTCCAAAGAATAGCAAGGAGAGATAAGAAAGCATTCCTCAGTGATTAATGCAAAGAAATACAGGAAAACAATAGGGTGGGAAAGACTAGAGATCTCTTCAAGAAAATTAGAGATACCAAGGGAACATTTCATGCGAAGATGGGCACAATAAAGGACAGATATAATATGGCCCTAACAGAAGCAGAAGATATTAAGAAGAGGGGGCAAGAATACACAGAAGAACTGTACAAAAAAGATCTTCACAACCCAAATAGTTGTGATGGTATGATCACTCACCTAGAGCCAGATATCCTGGAATGTGAAGTTAAGTGGACCTTAGGAAGCATCACTATGAACAAAGTTAGTGGAGGTGATGGAATTCCAGTTGAGCTACTTCAAATCCTAAAAGATGATGCTGTGAAAGTGCTGTACTCAATATGCCAGCAAATTTGGAAAACTCAGTAGTGGCCACAGGACTGGAAAAAGTGAGTTTTCATTCCAATCCCAAAGAAAGGCAATGCCAAAGAATGCTGAAACTACCGCACAATTGCACTTATCTCACAGGCTAGTAAAGTAATGCTCAAAATTCTCCAGGCCAGGCTTCACCAATACGTGAACTGTGAACTTCCAGATGTTCAAGCTGGTTTTGGAAAAGGCAGAGGAACCAGAGATCAAATTGCCAACATCCTCTGGATCATAGAAAAGGCAAGTTAGTTCCAGAAAAACATCTATTTCTGCTTTATTGACTATGCCAAAGTCTTTGACTGTGTGCATCTCAATAAACTGCGGAAAATTCTGAAAGAGATGGGAATACCAGACCACCTGACCTGCCTCTTTTCCATAGTGGATGTACCTATTTACATTCCCACCAACAGTGCAGAAGTTCCCCTTTTCTCCACATCCTTGCCAATCCTTGTTATCTCTTATCTTTTTGATAGCCATTCTGATAGGTATGAGGTGATATCTTGTGGTTTTGGCTTACATTTCCCTGTTGACTGCTGTGAACCTTTTTCTTGAGGGTTTAAATGATATTTTCAAAATACTTTTCTCCAGTTTCCCTTAGGAGCAGATCTGGGTGGAATTTCTCCCTTTTACATTTGGAAGTGGGAATTAAGGTCACTATTTAAAATGATCATCTGCAACATGGCTTACATACACAAGAGAAGACTCTACACTGACCAGATTTTCAGTCTGCTTGGGTTTCCCAATAATAATATTACCCTGGAATGCCTGTGGATAGCCATTTTTTTATTGACATATACCTCTCCTGTAGGTATCATCATTCTGATGTTTCAGCATGATGATAAAAATAGTTGTTTGAAGGAGGTACTCATCCATTAATTATGGTCAGCCTCTAAATTTAGGATACACTGGTCTATATTCACTTCCCGGGTGGCTACAGTGGTAGAGAATCCACCTGCTGCTGCAGGAGACACAGGTTCAATTCATGGTTCAGGAAAATCCCCTGGAGAAGGAAATGGCAACCCACTCCACTATTATTGCCTGGGAAATTCCTTGAACAGAGGAGCCTGGAGGGCTGCAGTCCCTGGGGTCACAGAGACTCAGACAAGAGAGAGGACACACACACTTGCACTTATGGGTAACACTCAATGGCATTTTGTAGGCTGGGCGTTTCTGAAAGATATCAACCATTATTTTGCTATTTTTGACCATCTGCTATTATCTGTCCCCCAATATGCTACTGGAATTTTCAAATATACAGAATAGTTGGAAGAATATTAAATGGTCATATGTACAATAAAATCTAGAGTTAGTGATGATTATGATTTGTTAAGGGCTTCCCTGATAGCTTAATTGGTAAAGAAGCCACCTGCAATGCAGGAGACCCTGGTTCGATTCCTGGGTTGGGAAGATCCGCTGGAGAAGGGATAGGCTACCCACTCCAATATTCTTGGGCTTCCCTTGTGACTCAGCTGGTAAAGAATCTGCCTTCAATGCAGGAAACCTGTATTTGATCCCTGGGTTGGGAAGATCCCCTGGAGAAGGGAAAATCTACCCACTCCAGTGTTCTGGCCTAGAGAATTCCATGGACTGTTTAGTTACTGTGATGGTTAAACAAATATTCTAACATATTTGCTTTGTATCTCTCACTTGCTGAATCTTTAAACAGACTGAATATTTTCAATAGATTGAATATTCATAGTTATTTCTCTTTAAATTCTTTAGTATTTTCTAAGGTGTTACTAGATCTCTATAGCTTGAGCTGATACATTTAATATTTCTTTCAAAAAGATAACTTCCGTGTCCACATGCATTTCATTTTCTGAGAAAGTGGAATCTTTAGAGATTTTGTAGCAAATACAGTACTTTGGACCCTCAGATGTAATTTGAGAGCTCTGATTTATTTTTTGTTGTTCAGTCACTAAATTGAGTCTATCTCTTTGCAACCCCATCAACTACAGCACACCAGGCTTCCCCGTCCTTATGATGTATGCACTTGTTGAAAATTTATGATAGTAGTAAAGTACATATATATATGTGTATGCAGGAAATATATTATGTGTATATGCATAATAAAGTATGTGTGTCTATATGTGTATGAAATGCATGTCCATAGGATGTATGTATTAATATATCTGTAGGAATTAGGACAATTTCCAAATAAACTGACACAATTGATAGACATGATTTAGATTTTTTTTAAAGTATTTGATTAATGAATAATTAAAATAATGGAATAAACTATTGTTTTTAACAGTAAACACATTTTAAATGTTAAGCAATCATGAATTTTAACAATGAAGTTAATAAGTTAATTTAATTCAAGATGCAGTGAGACTTTTTTTAGTTTAGTTTGAAAATTGCATTTTCCCCTAAGTGAATTTAAATGAGCTTCATTGGCTGTTAAACCATTAATCAAGCTTTTATTTGTATTTGGAGAATATTTGGCATCATTCAGGTAACCTTTCTGTAAATTATGTGGTTTCTGCATTTGTGCTTTTTCTGTTTTAGCTAATGAAATCCAGCATTCGTGAATAGTGAATTTGAAAGTGACCTACTGTATTCTCCTAATGAGTTAATATTTGATTATCAACATTAATTCTTCTTTAAGCCTCAGGTAATTATGGTTAATGGAAAATATAATATTTTTTCCTTGTGGACCACAAAGACAATCCCTGTGATATGACTGTCAGCGATATGACTGCTGCTTGCTTTCTGCAGTCTAGATTTTGAAGACATGCTTCACTTTTATCTGTGGAGTGAGATGTGTGAAGTTGTAGATAACAAGTGGTTAAGATGGGTTTGAATAAACATGTAAACACAGAAAGACATGAAACTTTATGATTTGTCCTCCTTTAATTTTATGGTCCTTTAGCTGATAATTTTTATTTTACTATTTCCACAAGGGAAAGGTAGTTAACAACCTCAACAGGAAGAAAAGGTGACTAGAGAGACACAATTGCAGTATTTATATTAGGAAATATCCCAAAGAACTTTTTATCCTGCTTTAATTAATTATTTTTGAACTGAGAATTACCTTATTATCACTTTACTTTGTCAGTCAATGAGTGGCTTTTGTAGAAATCATTCCCCATCAGTACCAGTTACCACCCACACACTAGTCATCCTCTTACCTTCTCCATGTGATTCTCAGAACACGTGGTACCTGCACTAGCAGAAAGACTAACTCCATGGGTTAAACTAAACGTGCCTCGAGATTCTAGTTGTCTTTGCCTGTAATTCAGTAGGTGGCAGTATTTCATTTTGCCTAAAGCTAGGGTCTGATTTTTGAACAGGTGCTCCCATTACCGGGTCACTTAGTTGTTCCTCTGAAAGGGTCTTTTAAAAATGGTTTTATTCATTAGAACCATTGGGATGGTTTTGTATCAGAAAAGGATATGTCAGCTGTGTTTGAGTGTAGAAAGGGAGCATGGTGTGGACTGGGGAATAGAAGATTTGGGATTCAGGGCCCTTAGGTAAGGATATCAAGAGATGGTGAAAGTAGAGAGTGGAAAGAGGAAAGAATCTACATTTTCAGGCTTCTTCACACTCACATTGCCTGACGCTGTACCTGAGAAGACCCAGTCTGCTCATGTTTGGGAAGAATGATTTTTCTTTTAATTGTCTTTTGATGTGAACCCTTAAGAAGGAGCTGTCATACCTTCTAATCCTTAGTATACACTTAACAAGCAAAGTTTGCTCTTAAATTCTAATATTTGTAAATGGTATTTAACTACAGTATCTTCCTAAATCACATTTCTGGATTTGTATATTGATAAAGTAACAACTTAGTCTTCCATAGTTGTTGCAAAAGTATTGTAAAACATGTTTTTGGATGTAATATTTTTTGTTGCTTAACTTTTAGTCACACACACACACACACACACACACACAGACTCATCCCACCAACAATAAGAGTATGGCTGAAGCAATTGCCAACATCTTCTGGATCATTGAAAAACCATGAGAGTCCCAGAAAAACATCTATTTCTGCTTTATTGACTATGCCAAAGCCTTTGACTGTGTGGATCACAATAAACTGTGGACAATTCTGAAAGAGATGGGAATACCAGACCACCTCACCTGCTTCTTGAGTAATCTGTATGCAGGTCAGGAAGCAACAGTTAGAACTGGACATGGAACAACAGACTGGTTCCAAATAGGAAAAGGAATACCTCATGGCTGATATTGTCACCCTGCTTATTTAACGTATATGCAGAGTACATCATGAGAAATGCTGGTCTGGAAGAAGCACAAGCTGGAATCAATATTGCCGGGAGAAATATCAAAAACCTCAGATATGCAGATGACACCACCCTTACGGCAGAAAGTGAGGAAGAACTAAAGAGCCTCTTGATGAAGGTGAAAGAGTAGAGTGAAAAAGTTGGCTTAAAGCTCAACATTCAGGAAACTAAGATCATGGCATCTGGTCCCATCCCTTCATGGCAAATAGTTGGGAAAACAGTGGAAACAGTGGATGACTTTATATTTCTAGGCTCCAGAATCACTGCAGATGGTGACTGCAGCCATGAAATTAAAAGATGCTTGCTCCTTGGAAGGAAAATTATGACGAACCTAGACAGCATATTACAAAGCAGAGACATTACTTTGCCAACAAAGGTCCGTCTAGTCAAGGCTATGGTTTCTCCAGTGGTCGTGTATGGATGTGAGAGTTGGACTATAAAGAAAGCTGAGCACCGAAGAATTGATGCTTTTGAACTGTGGTATTGGAGAAGACTCTTGAGAGTCCCTTGGATTACAAAGAGATCCAACCAGTCCATCCTAAAGATCAGTCCTGGGTGTTCATTGGAAGGACTGATGTTGAAGCTGAAACTCCAATGCTTTGGCCACCTGATGCGAAGAGCTGACTCATTTGAAAAGACCCTGATGCTGGGAAAGATTGAGGGCAGGAGAAGGGGACAACAGAAGATGAGATGGTTGGATGGCATCACCAACTCAATGGACATGGGTTTGGGTGGACTTTGGGAGTTCATGACGGACAGGGAGGCCTGGCATGCTGCGTTTCATGGGGTCGCAAAGAGTTGGACACAACTGAGCGACTGAACTGAACTGAAGGCTGACTATATAGTACGTTGAAATGATAGTGATATTTTTTGAGCATGGAAATGATTCTAGGTATTGTTTATGAATATTAGAATGTCAGATAAAGTAATTGACTATAAAATATTTTTGAACTCTAGTGTTATAGCTTACGGATTATATTTTACATTCATGCTTTTGATAAAGTTTTTGAAAAATAATAAAGTGAAATTCTCTAATGGTAAAAACAAAGGTTTTAAATTCCAGTCATTTAACCAGGTGGAAATATATATTTCAATCTGGACATCATAAGAATTATGACCAAATACCTGGCTGCAATCCAGTTACGTTGTCCATCCATCAATCCATTCATCCATGCACCCATATGTCCAGTTACTCATCAACATTCATCAAAAGCCTAGTAGGTACACAGAGTGATGAACATAAAAGATAAGACACCAATTCTCGACTATGGCTGATATCCTCAGTTCAGTTCAGTTCAGTTGCTCAGTTGTGTCCAACTCTTTGCGACCCCATGAATTGCAGCAGGCCAAGCCTCCCTGTCCATCACCAACTCCTGGAGTTCACTCAGATTCATGTCCATCAAGTCAGTGATGCCATCAAGCCATCTCATCCTCTATCCTCCACTTCTCCTCCTGCCCCCAATCCCTCCCAGCATCAGAGTCTTTCCAATGAGTCAACTCTTTACATGAGGTGGCCAAAGAACTGGAGTTTCAGCTTTAGCATCATTCCTTCCAAAGAAATCCCAGGGCTGATCTCCTTCAGAATGGATTGGTTGGATCTCCTTGCAGTCCAAGGCACTCTCAAGAGTCTTCTCCAATACCACAGTTCAAAAGCATCAATTCTTCGGCACTCAGCCTTCTTCACAGTCCAACTCTCACATCCATAGATGACCACAGGAAAAACCATAGCCTTAACTAGACAGACCTTAGTCAGCAAAGTAATGTCTCTGCTTTTGAATATGCTATCTAAGTTGGTCATAACTTTTCTTCCAAGGAGTAAGCGTCTTTTAATTTCATGGCTTCAGTCACCATCTACAGTGATTTTGGAGCCCAAAAAAATAATTGACACTGTTTCCACTGTTTCCCCATCTATTTGCCATGAAGTGATGGGATGAGATGCCATGATCTTCGTTTTCTGCTTGTTGAGCTTTAAGCCAGCTTTTTCACTCTCTGCTTTCACTTTCATCAAGAGGCTTTTAAGTTCCTCTTCACTTTCTGCCATAAGGGTGGTGTCATCCGCATATCTGAGGTTATTGATATTTCTGCCGGCAATCTTGATTCCAGCTTGTGTTTCTTCCAGTCCAGCTTTTTTCATAATGTACTCTGCATAGAAGTTAAATAAGCAGGGTGACAATATACAGCCTTGATGTACTCCTTTTCTTATTTAGAACCAGTCTGTTGTTCCATGTCCAGTTCTAACTGTTGCTTCCTGACCTGCGTATAGGTTTCTGAAGAGGCAGGTCAGGTGGTCTGGTATTCCCATCTCTTTCAGAATTTTCCGCAGTTTATTGTGATCCACACAGTCAAAGCTTTGGCATAGTCAATAAAGCAGAAATAAATGTTTTTCTGGAACTTTCTTGCTTTTTTAATGATCCAGCAGATGTTGGCAATTTGATCTCTGGTTCCTCTGCCTTTTCTAAAACCAGCTTGAACATCAGGAAGTTCATGGTTCACGTATTGCTGAAGCCTGGCTTGGAGAATTTTAAGCATTACTTTACTAGCGTGTGAGATGAGTGCAATTGTGCGGTAGTTTGAGCATTCTTTGGCATTGCCTTTCTTTGGAATTGGAATGAAAACTGACCTTTTCCAGTCCTGTGGTCATTGCCGAGTTTTCCAAATTTGCTGTACATTGAATACAGCACTTTCACAGCATCATCTTTTAGGATTTGAAATAGCTCAACTGGAATTCCATCACCTCCCCTAGCTTAGTTCATAGTGATGCTTTCTGAGGCTCACTTGACTTCACATTCCAGGATGTCTGGCTCTAGGTGAGTGATCACACCATCATGATTATCTTGATTGTGAAGATCTTTTTTGTACATTTCTTCTGTATATTCTTGACACCTCTTCTTAATATCTCTGAAAAATCAAACCACTTAAAAGCAACCGTATTTTCACCTTTCCTTACTTCAATTAATTTTTATGTGATGCTGCTGTAATTCGATTGCTGCTCACAGTGACACTGAGTTGAATATTTCTATTTTCTTTGACATTCAGGGATCATACCATATCTACCTTACTTTGTTGGGGAAGTGAAGTCATTGGATAATGACATATACTTTTACTGACACGTAGAAAACATATTAGCTATTGTTATCTTGTCTAAATATAGTGGTTCCATATCCTTCTTTTTCTTATTTGGACTTTAATTATTCCTATTTGTATTTGCTGGTTTTTTTTTTTTTTTGGTGGGAACTGTTTGTTTGCTTTTTGATTTTGTGACAAAATTTTGGGTGTTTTTCTTAGTGACTTTTTATGCTTTTTCTTCTCCTTTGCCTTTGTTGCCCTTGTCTTCATACCTAAAACCATGATTTGGAACATGGTAGAGAAGAATATTTTGAATGGATGAATGAATGAAACGTTTTGCATCTTACTTTAAAAACTTAATTTATTTGTGAGACCTCTCTATGCTGCTGCTGCTAAGTTGGTGCAGTCGTGTCCCACTCTGTGCAACCCCATAGATGGCAGCCCACCAGGCTCCCCTGTCCCTGAGATTCTCCAGGCAAGAACACTGGAGTGAGTTGCCATTTCCTTCTCCAATGTGTGCATGCATGCTAAGTCACTTCAGTTGTGTCCGACTCTGTGGAACTCCATGGACTGCAGCCCACCAGGCTCCTCTGTACATGGGATTGTCTAGGCAAGAATACTGGAGTAGGTTGCCATTTCCTTCTTTGAGACCTCTCTATAATCTTGTTAATTTGATTAGCTGCTTTTTCCTTTCAGGAATCATTTATCTATTGTTTGGAATAGAGGTGGTATATGGTGTGTGGTCAGTATTGTTAAGGACTAAATTAATATGCCATGGCAGTTTTGAAATTTAGTTTTGAAAGGTTTAGTTCAATTTATGAGCTGTACTTACAAGAGAAAATGCATAAAATATTTCAACTTCAGAATTTCTATTTATCTTAAACTGATGACTTTTGTAAAGTAATGGAAAAGAGTGTGTCTAGTGGAGATATGACTCATTTATATAAATGTAAATACCATATGGTTTATATTCCTCTTAGATGCTGATTTTTTAAAAAGAAACCAGAGCTATATGTATTCGGTCATTTCAAAAATGCAATCCAGTGGGCTAGCTAGGCTTTTACTTCTTTACAAATTATTTAATTCAGGGAAGTAAATTTATTAAATTTTAGTGAAAAAAATATTTATGTGACTCTGGAGTCATATACTCCTCCTTTAAATTCTAGCTTTGACATTTACTAGCTGTATGACCTTGAGTAACTGGCTTAATTTCTTTGTATGTTGATTTCTTTTTTTATAAAATGGTAATGATATTAGCACAGTCTTATTGGTTTGCTATGTTAATTAAATGAATCAATGAATGTCATGCACTGAGAACAATGTTTGTATATATTTAGCAATATTCAAGAGTTTATCAAGAGGATTACTAGTATTTCTGTTAATAGTGTGTGCTAAACACTATGCTAGGTCCAGATTTCAAGAGATACTTAGGGCATATATGCAAAACACAGGGAACTCTGCTTAGTGCTCTGTGCTGACCTAACCAGGGAGACCCCCAAAAGAGGGGATACATGTACATGTATAGCTGATTCACTTTGCTGTACAGTAAAAACTAACACAATATTGTAAAAGAACTATATTTCAATAATAATAAAAAAAAAGCTATGCTAGAAGCAGGAAGAAAGCTGTGCTCTGATTAGCAAAGGTTCCCATCCCATTCAGCTGACAAAGAGACATAATTTTTCTGTGATTCTGCTTTGTCTCTATTAGGTGTGAAAAGTAAAAAAAATGACAGTCCTGCTGAGCCTAGTGAGATATTTGTGTTACCTGAAGTCATATGTTTGTCTCCATGTAAAAAGAATTGAATATTAATGTTTATCTAAAATTCAGATTCCCTTTTTTATTGGAATTCTACAATACTTCAAAGCAATCTCAAATTTTTAGGAAAGTACAAATAACTTTTTGTCACTATAGCTTTTCAGAGATAGTGATCTGACCTAACATCTCCTGGTTTAGTGTGTGTATACTGTGTTTTTAATATATTACTTTAGAATTTTTCCTATGACATCTGTGGTTTTGAAATTTGTCTTTTATCCTTTTGAATCAACCAGAACATTGGCCTACATGCAGTACGTTCCCAATTGTCTTATATCATCATGCTAAACTGCCAAAATTAGGAGAGAGACATAGATAACATTACCATCATTTAATCCTATTCAAGTTATACCAGTTGTCCTGATATCTTTTATAGAGAAATAACCAAAATCAGAAACTTTCATACATTGTGTTGTCATGGATCTTTATTCTCCTGAATCTTAAGAAGATTTTGTTTTTCAATTTTGTTCTTGATTTTCAAGACCTTGACCCATTTAAAGATGAGACTAGTTATTTTTTCAAAGTTCTTCAATCTTGTTTATCCTTTGCTTACTCATGATTATATTAAAATCTGCATTTTAGGAGGCATATGGTAGAAGTGGTTGTGTGTCTTTCACCCATGCATCCTGTCAGGTGGCACACAATTTTTATCTGTTGTGTTACTAATGGTGTTTGCTTTGATTACTTAATTAAGCAGATATCTACCATTCACTGTTTTCTCTTTTTGAAAGTAATAAATGTCTTGTGGGACCTTACTTTTTAACCATTACTTATCATATTATGGACTTATGGTTTCCTATTTTTATCAGTGCTTTATAATTCATTACCTTGACTGTTTGTTTTGATACTCAAGTTTATAAGAGCCCCTCCAAGCTGTTCTTTATGTCCCTTTGTGATCTAACCATTTCTTGAATACATATTTGCTTTGCATGTGTGCTAAGTTGCTTTGGTTATATCTGACGCTTTGTAACCCCATGGACTGCAGCCTTGCAGGCTCCTCTGTCCATGGGTTTCTCCAGGCAAGAATACTGGGGTAGCATTAGGCACCCCCCAAAATGTCTCTTGCTCATTTTGTTTTCCCTGCCTCAGCTCAGGAAACAGTCATTTTTACAAAGAGTCCTACTTCCTTTTGGTGAAAAATTATATTTGGTGAAGAGCTGGCCTTCAGATATACTTATGGCTAGGGTATCATTTGTCCTAGACTATCTCTGTGAACATTGCACACATAGGTGTTTATACACTTTCATATTTATTTGTATTTCTATCTGTATATGTTGAAAACCATTTATACCATACTCTCAATTTCAATCTGCCACCACATGGGCCATAATAGAGTTCTCCTTTTGTATGTTTGCGACTCCATTTTCTAACAGGAAGACCCGGTTACATCATCTTTATTTACTCATATGATCAATACCCTCTCTACAGCCAATATTCTGTTGCCAGTTCCACTCTTTTATGTGATGATGCCCCCTTCACTGTGCTTGGCTCTGACTCCCCAGTCCTAGATGCCTGCTCACACTGTGGAGACACCCTTCTTCTCACCCTCTGTGGCCTCCCACTATGCTGGACCACACCCTCATGAGGATGTTTTCCTTTCCTTTCCTCAAGCAGTTCCATCAGCTCCTGATTATGCCTTCCTCCACTTTGTGTACGGCCTTCCAATCCCATGTGATCTCGTGTGGACTCCATCACTCCATACCAGGTTGCCTCTCTTCGGATTTACCGTTTTGTCCTGCACAGACTCTGACACTCTGCTTGTGTGTATTGTTAGTAGCTCAGCCAACCTGACACTTTGGAACACCATAGACTGTAGCCAACAAGGCCTCTCTGTCCAGAGAATTCTCGAGGCAAAAATGCTATCAGTTCAGTTCATTTCAGTCACTCAGTCATGTCTGACTCTTGGCAACTCCATGAATTGCAGCACGCCAGGCCTCCCTGTCCATCACCAACTCCCGGAGTTCATTCAAACTCACATCCATCGAGTCTGTGATGCCATTCAGCCATCTCATCCTCTGTTGTCCCCTACTCCTCCTGCCCCCAATCCCTCCCAGCATCAGAGTCTTTTCCAATGAGTCAACTCTTTGCATGAGGTGGCCAAGTACTGGACTTTCAGCTTTAGCATCATTCCCTCCAAAGAACACCCAGGGCTGATCTCCTTTACGATGGACTGGTTGGATCTCCTTGCAGTCCAAGGGACTCTCAAGAGTCTTCTCCAACACCACAGTTCAAAAGCATCAATTCTTCAGCGCTCAGCTTTCTTCACAGTCCAACTCTCACATCCATACATGACCACCGGAAAAACCACAGTCTGAACTAGACGGACCTTAGTCAGCAAAGTAATGTCTTTGCTTTTCAATATGCTATCTAGGTTGATCATAACTTTCCTTCCAAGGAGCAAGCGTCTTTTAATTTCATGGCTCTAGTCACCATCTGCAGTGATTTTGGAGCCCCCAAAAATAAAGTCTGACACTGTTTCCACAGTTTTCCCATCTATTTGCCATGAAGTAATGGGACCAGATGCCATGATCTTCGTTTTCTGAATGTTGAGCTTTAGCCCAACGTTTTCACTCTCCTCTTTCACTTTCATCAAGAAGTTTTTTAGTTCCTCTTCACTTTCTGCCATAAGGGTGGTGTCATCTGCATATCTGAGTTTATTGATATTTCTCCCAGCAATCTTGATTCCAGCTGGTGGTCCTTCCGCCCCAGCGTTTCTCATGATATACTCTGCATATAAGTTAAATAAGCAGGGTAACAATATACAACCTTGACATACTCCTTTTCCTATTTGGAACCAGTCTGTTGTTCCATGTCCAGTTCTAACTGTTGCTTCCTGACCTGCACATAGGTTTCTCAAAAGGCAGGTCAGGTGGTCTGGTATTCCCATCTCTTTCAGAATTGTCCACAGTTTATCGTGATCCACATGGTCAAAGGCTTTGGCGTAGTCAATAAAGCAGAAATAGATGTTTTTCTGGAACTCTCTTGCTTTTTTTGATGATCCAGCAGATGTTGGCAATTTGATCTCTGGTTCCTCTGCCTTTTTTAAAACCAGCTTGAACATCTGGATGTTCACGGTTCATGTATTGATGAAGTCTGGCTTGGAGAATTTTGAGCATTACTTTACTAGCATGTGAGATGAGTGCAATTGTGCGGTAGTTTGAGCATTCTTTGGCATTGCCTTTCTTTGGGATTGGAATGAAAACTGACTTTTTCCAGTCCTATGGCCATTGCTGAGTTTTCCAAATTTGCTGGCATATTGAGTGCAGCACTTTCACAGCATCATCCTTCAGGATTTGAAAAAGCTCAACTGGAATTCCATCACCTCCATTAGCTTAGTTTGTAGTGATGCTTTCTAAGGCCCACTGAACTTCACATCCAGGATGTCTGGCTCTAGGTGAGTGATCATACCATCGTGATTATTTGGGTTGCGAAGATCTTTTTTGTACAGTTCTTCTGTATATTCTTGCCACCTCTTCTTAATATCTTCTGCTTCTGTTAGGTCTATCCCATTTCTGTCCTTTACCGATCCCATCTTTGCATGAAATGTTCCCTTGGTATAATGGGTTGCTGTTCCCTTCTCCAGGCATCTTCCCCACCCAGGGATCAAACCTGGGTCTCCTGCATTGCAGGCAGTTTCTTTACCATCTGAAACACCAGGGAAGCCCTGCTCCGCTTGGGGTCCCCCATTTACAGTGACATCTCAGGCTGTCTGTCTCTGGACCAACACATGTGTGAATGTGTGAATACCTACTTTGCTTTGCTGTACTTAATGATATAAGAATTAATTATTAAGAAAGCTAAGAAAATGGAGGAGAATACAAGGGAAAGGATAGAAAGAGAAGGAAAACAACAAGTCAGATTATGTTTAGAAATAATAATAATAAAAACTAATGAGTCCTTTTAGAAGGATAAGAAAGAAACATTGCTCGTGTCTGCCAGTAAAAGTTGAATTAGTCTGTCTTCATTCTTAATAGCATTGTTTGGTTTACTAGCATGCGTATCTCTCATTTCCAAACCCCTAATTCTCCATTCTCTGATGAATTTTGTGTTATCTAGCAAGAGAACTAGTTAGGTGAGTATTTCAGTACTCTGGTATGTCTTTTGGGGTCTCAGTATAGGGTGCATGTAGCTGAGTATAGAAAAAGAAGACTTTAAATAGGAATCAGGTGATCAGGGTTACTTACCCCTGAAAGGCTGATAATTTGTGAAGCCTCATTGAAAACTAGGATTATATTAATAAGTAAGTGCACAATGTAGTAATTCAATAAATACTTACTGTATGACACTGAAATTGTTTATTCATTAAATATATTTTATTGCTTGCTTGATTCAATGTATGTAAATGTTCAGATAAGAAAGACCAAAGAAATAGAAAATAGATTCGTGGTTTTTAGGGCCCACCTGCAGGGAGGAGACAGAGGGAATAACTGCTAATGTGTATGGGGTTCCTTTGAGGATGATGGTAATATTCTGAAATTAGATCATGGTAATGGTTTTACAACTTTGTGAAATATACTAAACCCCAAAATTGTGAACTTTAAAAGGGTGGAATTTATGATATGTGCAGTATATTTCAGTAAATGTGTCATTTATTAATAACATGTCCTACTATATATATATATATATATATATATAAGCATCTTTCATTAGAAATATGTGGGATGAACCATTATATGTTAGTTACTAAAAAAAAAAAGCAAAAATACCCACAGTTAGAATTGAGCCAGCTATAAGACTTACGCAATTTTGGAGAAGATATAACCGAAGGAAATATAGTTCACATGGCCAGAAAGACCACCACAGTTAAGGAATATCAACGTCACTTTTGATAGTGAACCTCAGAAAGAGCCCAGGTATTGGACCTTGAAGACTTGATTGTGTTACACTGAGTGCTGGAATGCTAAGTGGCCTTAGAGACCGGGAAGCATGACATTGATATGGGAGAAAATTTAGGACTGTAAACATATTTTGAATAAAAAGGAATATAAAATGGATGAAAAATAGCATTTGTAATAGACACAATTTAATTCTTCAAATATGTTAAGACACATAAAATGAAAATGTTAGGATTGGTATCCTTTAAAATGTTAATATGCTGATATCCTTTCTTTTTGGTGTAGTGAGATTATGCATAATTTAAAAAATATATGAGCCTTAAATATTTTCCAAGTGAAAACATAAATAGCTTTTATGCTTAGAGAGATAAAAGTAAATGTTTTTGGGGAAAATGGGATTCTGATAGTGTGATGTGCATAATACTAAAATAAAATATTAACTGAAACGCTTCATTTATCAACATGCATAGAAAGTGATCTTGTCATTTCTCTTTATACTTATTTAGTATTGTTGGCCTTACTGCAGAATGCTAATAGCATAGTCACTAATTATTATGACTGTCCTATTTGAAAATAGCTAGTTTAGGTAGCCAGATGTATTCATGGATATTTTTAGTCTCATTTTCCTTCTACCATCACAGACTTTCTTCTTGCATCATTTCTTTCTTTTTAAAGAATAAATAGAAATTTATGCAGTGAAGTTCTGTAAAACTGATCACATTTTTTGTTTATCCAAAAACGTTTTTATTTTACCCTTGTACTTGAAAGCTAATTTTGTGGGAAATAAAGTTTTAAGATGACTTCCCCACTCCTTACCCTCCTCAGCTGTTTGGACATATGCCATTGTATTCTTGTTTTCATTTTTGCTCCTTAAAATTGTGCTGTTACTCTACTTTGGCTCCTGCTCAGTTAATCTTTTTTTTCTGCTTAAGTTTAATAGAATATGTTTTCGGTTTTTGTTTTTTTTTTCATACTCTTTAGTATCAGTAGGACTAATTTGGGATTTCATTTAATTTATATTGCTCAGTATATAATTTACTTTTATGTCTTTCTTCAGTTCTAAAAAGTTCCTAGCCGTTATTTTTCAACGTATCTTCCCCTCTACTCTCTATTCTTTCTTGATGGATTGTATATGTTCAACCTTATTTTGTCCTATATATTCTCTTAACAGATCTTTCATATTTCCTACCTTGTCTCACAATGCTTTATTTTGATCAGTTTATTTTGATAATATTTTGTGCAGTAATTTTCTCTAGTTGATTTCTAGTCTATTCTTTGTCTGCTGATTGTTTTTGTTGTTTATTTGTTTCAATAATTATTTAAGTGATAGAAATTTCTTTTGAATTTTTTTAGATATGACTGGCCATTCTTAATAATCTCCTATTGCTTGTTATTTTACTTTGTAAAATTTGTTTCCATATTATTGATTATATATTTAGTTTGACAGTTCTAAAATCGTAAATACTGGGAGCATATGGCTCTTCTATTTTTTGGTTTTGATCTCAGTCTCATGCAAAGACTTTTGTTTACTTGTACATTATTTTTTAATGGTAGGTTATATATTTAGTTTAATATGTGAGAATTCCAAGTGTCTAAATGAGGGACAATTTTTATTTTCAGAGAGGATTTGTTCTTCTGGTTTTCAGGAACTTGTAATACCCTAGGTTCACTGTAATTTTCTTAAAGGGAGTCTCTGGTTCTATAACTTAGTCTTGTTGAACTTAATGCTTGGTTTTCTTATATTTGTCCTGGAATTAGCATTGCCTCCCCCTGGATCTTGTATTATTTGTGGCTCTCAGGCATCCACGTTCTCTTCCTCTCCTTTCCTCTTGATGTGGAAATGCCTTTAATTTTTTCAAGGGTCTAGTTATATGTTTGATTCAAACGAATTCATGAAATCTACTCCCTCAGCAAATTGAAATCAGAAAGCCCCTCATACCTTTATGATGGGAGAAGCTTGTATTTACCTTCCATGTTACTAATTAAAAATTTTGTATCTTAAATTTTCCTCTTTTTGCTTGAAATCTAGGTTCTAAATCTATTGTGGTATATAGTTAGCTTTTCCAATTAGTCCTTATCTCATCCATTTCCTTTTTACATATTTAAGTAAAGTTTTTTTAGATGAATATACTGCTGCTTAAAAGGATTTCTGTCATTTTCCATTAGTCAAATTTTGCAGGTATGATTATGAGTGGGTCATGACTCCCTTTTTCTAACCATGCTCAATTAATTTGTTATACATGTTTTTATTCTGCTATGATTTAAAAAAAAAAAAACTGCCTTATTTTTCCCAGTTGATTTGTGAAGAAAATCAGTATTAAAGAAATGCAGTTCTAATACCTGAAACATGTAGAATAAATGCAGGAAAGCAGAGATTAGTTGGAGTGCAGTGATACTTTACTTAGATTTATTTAGGTGAGTGTGGTAATATTGATTTGAATTGGTGTCCTTAAGTATTATTTATGAGAAGAAAGCAAGTGCTAGAAAGGTTAAAATTAAATGATTAAGTTGATTATAATATCTCTAGCATATGGATAATTCCACTTTAGCCTGTGATGAAATTGCTCTGAAATGTTTAAAGCAAGATATCTGCTCAAATTAATTTACTTCCATCACATCTTTCTACTAGCTGTGAAAATACATATTAATCTCTGAGCCTTTTGCTTTTCATCTGAAGCTTTTCTATGTAAAAAAAAGAAAAACAGCCTGCCTAGATTTTATCCTTGCCTTCAGCTATGACCTCCTAAGAGTATATATCAATGCCATAGGAAGCCTCAATTCTCTTTGGAATGAAGGTAAAAATAGGTTTTCACATAAGAAAGAAAAAAGGTGGATAGGGTTTAGAAAGGAGACAGAAAAATCATAACCGTTAAACTTGACTATCCAGTCCTAGAAACATCCTTTGAAGTTGAAGGAGGCAGATTTTAGAGAAACAAATGGAAGTTTTGTTTCATGAAGCAAATGGCTGATTCTCTGATTTTATTTGTACCCATTTCACCTCCTGGATAATACTGGGAGATCTTGTGGGCAGGGGTCTGTTCCTACATGTCTTATCATTCACATCTGCCAAAATACAGTGTCAGTAGAGCTGAGATGAATTTGGATTGGTTTTTCCAGAAAGTTAACGGGGGAAATGAAGAATTGAGAGCTTATCCCCAAAAAAGTTATTTGTGGTATCTCTTTAGTAGAGAGTGAACTTCCTGATGTTCAAGCTGGTTTTAGAAAAGGCAGAGGAACCAGAGATCAAATTGCCAACATCCGCTGGATCGTGGAAAAAGCAAGAGAAAACATCTATTTCTGCTTTATTGACTATGCCAAAGCCTTTGACTGTGTGGATCACAATAAACTATGGAAAATTCTGAAAGAGATAGGAATACCAGACCACCTAACCTGCCTCTTGAGAAATCTGTATGCAGGCCAGGAAGCAACAGTTAGAACTGGACATGGAACAACAGACTGGTTCCAAATAGGAAAAGGAGTTCGTCAAGGCTGTATATTGTCACCCTGCTTATTTAACTTCTATGCAGAGTACATCATGAGAAACGCTGGGCTGGAAGAAGCACAAGCTGGAATCAAGATTGCCGGGAGAAATATCAATAACCTCAGATATGCAGATGACACCACCCTTATGGCAGAAAGTGAAGAGGAGCTAAAAAGCCTCTTGATGAAAGTGAAAGAGGAGAGAGAAAAAGTTGGCTTAAAGCTCAAAATTCAGAAAACTAAGATCATGGCATCCGGTCCCATCACTCCATGGGAAATAGATGGAGAAACAGTGGAAACAGTGGCTGACTTTATTTTTTGGGGCTCCAAAATCACTGCAGATGGTGACTGAAGCCATGAAATTAAAAGACGCTTACTGCTTGGAAGAAAAGTTATGACCAACCTAGATGATAGCATATTCAAAAGCAGAGACATTACTTTGCCAACTAAGATCCGTCTAGTAAAGGCTATGGTTTTTCCTGTGGTCATCTATGGATGTGAGAGTTGGACTGTGAAGAAAGCTGAGCACTGAAGAATTGATGCTTTTGAACTGTGGTGTTGGAGAAGACTCTTGAGAGTCCCTTGGACTGCTAGGAGATCCAACCAGTCCATTCTGAAGGAGATCAGCCCTGGGATTTCTTTGGAGGGAATGATGCTAAAGCTGAAACTCCAGTACTTTGGCCACCTCATGTGAAGACTTGACTCATTGGAAAAGACTCTGATGCTGGGAGGGATTGGGGGCAGGAGGAGAAGGGGATGACAGAGGATGAAATGGCTGGATGGCATCACTGACTCAATGGATGTGAGTCTGAGTGAACTCCGGGAGTTGGTGATGGACAGGGAGGCCTGGAGTGCTGCGATTCATGGGGTCACAAAGAGTCGGACATGACTGAGCGACTGAACTGAACTGAATATAAACCAGGGACTGCTTTTGGGGAGTCCAGTGCTGGTCAAACTTTGGGTAGTTACCTCTTGTCTATTAAAGTAAGCATCCTAATTGGTCTGTTTGCTTCCAGTTGTAATCTGACACAATTCATTTTACACAGAGCAGCCACAGCTGTAATATTTTAACAAGTGAAAGTGAAAGTCGCTTAGTCATGTACGGTTCTTTGCAAACCAATGGAATGTAGCCTACCAGGCTCCTCTGTTCATGGAATTCTCCAGGCAAGAATACTGACTGGAGAGGGTTGCCATTCCCTTCTCCAGGGGATCTTCCCAACCAAGGGATTGAACCTGGGTCTCCTGCATTGCAGGCAGATTCTTTACTGTCTGAGCCACCGGGGAAGCCCAATGTATGACAAATCATCCTGTTTCAAAATACTCCAGTGCTTTCTCTAACCACAGTCTTCAGGGCCTTGGACTGTCCTTCCCGTGCAGTTCCCGCTTGAGGCCACTCTGGCTCTCTCTCCGACACTATACGCCCCAACCACACAGGCTCCTCTCTGTTCTTTGTTTTTGTTGTTGTTTTAATTAATTAGTTTTTATTGGAGTATAATTGCTTTACAGTGTTGTGTTAGTCTCTGCTGTAGAACAGCATGAATCAGTTATATGCATACATACATCCCTTCCTCTGGAGCCTCCCATTCACTTTCCATCCCACCCCTGTAGGTCATCACAGAGCACTGAGAAGAGTTCCTTGTACGATACAGCAGCTTGCCACTAGCTATTTAGTTTACACATGATAGTGTATGTATGTCAAGTCCAGGCTCCCAATCCATCCCACCCTCCCCTCCTGCTTTGTGTCCACAGGTGCTTTTTCTACATTTGTGTCTCCATTTTTGCCCTAGTTCATCTGTGCCATTTTTCTAGATTCCACATATCTGCATTACTAAATGATACTTGTTTTTATTTTTCTAACTAATTTCACTGTTCTAGTTCCATTCATCCTCTCTGTTCTTTGAACTTTTTTTTTTTTTTTTGGATTTACTTTTCCTTCTTTCTGTTAAGTTCTCTCCTAGACTTTTTCACATGTTAATAAGAGAATATATGTTCATCTTTTAACTCCTTCAGCTTCAGATCCAAATGTAATCTGAGAGAGACTTTTCCTATTCTAAAGTAGGCCTAACCCAGATTCTCTATCCAGATTATTTTAATCTATTATTTCTATCATAAATTAGCACATCACCCTGATTTATGTGCTGTGTAACAGTTGTTACATTTGTAATATTCTTAGTCTTATTGCATTTTACTTGTGTTGACTTTTTTGTCTCTTGTCACTAGCCCAATGTTCATGATAACAGAGGTTTTACTCTGTGGTTCTTCTGTGTATCTCCAGTACTTACTAAAGTTACCAGAATATATGAAAGTGAAAGTGAAGTCGCTCAGTCGCGTCCGACTCTTTGCGACCCCATGGGCTGTAGCCTACCAGGCTCCTCTGTCCATGGGATTTTCCAGGCAATAGTACTGGAGTGGATTGCCATTTCCTTCTTCAGGGGATCTTCGTGACACAGGGATTGAACCCGGGTCTCCCGCATTGTAGACAGACGCTTTACCGACACTCATTAAATTTTGTGAAGGACTCAATAGATGAATAGTATATGTAACTCTTAACTTCTTATCTTTAATGGCATGGGAATTTCCCCCTTGGTTACAATCATGTATGATGGCTTTTACCATCCTACTGGAGCAGCTATTTAGAAGAGACATGGATCCTCTTTATATAGTCTTGAAGTCAGGGGCAGATTGTGAAACTCACACATGACTAAATGGATGCAGTGAAATGATAAAGCTAAATAATGTGGAATTTAGGGCCTAAAGGACCTTTCTGCTATGGAATGTCATTGCCTCTAGGCGTTTTCAGAAAATAGAGGTAGGAAATATATGTGTGAATACCAATCTGTAATATATATATAATTTTTATATATTTTATATAAAATTACATACCTGTGCATTCACAGGTTTATATATATATATGTGTATGTATGTATATATATGTCTGTGTGTATATATATATATATAAAATTTTGTACAATGCACTGTCCATCTGTATCAATGTTAAGCTAAACAAGAATTTGTACTAATGTTTCTGACATTTATCCAGTACCACATGGATTACTCTAGTCTTCCTCCATTCAGTTCAGTTCAGTTCAGTTGCTCCGTCATGTCCGACTCTTTGAGACCCCATGAATTGCAACACGCCAGGCCTCCCTGTCGATCATCAACTCCCAGAGTTTACCCAAACTCATGTCCATTGAGTCAGTGATGCCATCCAGCCATCTCATCCTCAGTCGTCCCCTTCTCCTCCTGCCCCCAATCCCTCCCAGCATCAGGGTCTTTTCCAGTGAGTCAACTCTTTGCATGAGGTGGCCAAAGTATTGGAGTTTCAGCCTCAGCATCAGTCTTTAGAGTGAACACCCAGGGCTGATCTCCTTCAGAACGGACTGGTTGGATCTCCTTGCAGTCCAAGGGACTCTCAAGAGTCTTCTCCAACACCACAGTTCAAAAGCATCAGTTCTTCGGTGCTTAACTTTCTTCACAGTCCAACTTTCACATCCATACATGACCACAGGAAAAACCATAGCCTTGACTAGATGGACCTTTGTTGGCAAAATAATGTCTCTGCTTTTTAATACGCTATCCAGGTTGGTCATAACTTTCCTTCCAAGGAGGAAGTGTCTTTTAATTTCATGGCTGCAGTCACCATCTGCAGTGATTTTGGAACCCAGAAACATAAAGTCAGCCACTGTTTCCACTGTTTCCTCATCTATTTCCTAAGAAGTGATGGGACCAGATGCTATGATCTTAGTTTTTTTAATGTTGAGCTTTAAGCCAGCTTTTTCACTTTCATCAAGAGGCTTTTTAGTTCCTCTTCACTTTCTGCCATAAGGATGGTGTCATCTGCATATCTGAGCTTATTGATATTTCTGCCGGTGATCTTGATTCCAGCTTGTGCTTCTTCCAGCCCAGCGTTTCTTATGATGTACTCTGCATAGAAGTTAATAAGCAGGGTGACAATATACAGCCTTGACGAACTCCTTTTTCTATCTGGAACCAGTCTGTTGTTCCATGTCCAGTTCTAACTGTTACTTCCTGACCTGCATATAGGTTGTCACTTACTTATCTGTATGTAATCTTTCACTCCAACAGTGAGAAACCTGGCTTCTACCATCTGGTATCCATTTACTTATTTGTTCAATCCCAGTACACATATCCTGTGATTTTAGAATTATTAACCCATATCCCTGTGGGAAACCATGTTAGCAACTACCATGCATAGAGAGCTGACCTACAGTTCTTTTGGTCTTCAGGCTTATAGCCCAGCATTGTTGCCCATGTTACTCAGGGCAGCACTTTTCCTTCTACACAGTCAGATACTTTTGCCAGTGTCTGCATTGCATCTCGGGCTCCTCAATCTCCTAGTTGATTGTTCTATTTGTATATATTAAGGTTATATTTTTGTGTGTGTGTTGTAAAAATGTATGAATATTGATGATTATATAGCATCATGTATCTAATATTACATTGCTATACAGAATGATTTCACAGACCTAAAAAAATCTCCTTGCTTCATCTATTGAAATACCTGTCAAATACTGATCTTTTTTATCATCTATATAGTTTTGCTTTTTCCAGAGTGCCATACAAATGGAAATGTACAGAATGTAGCCATTTCAGATGGACTTGTTTCATTTAACAACATGTATACAAGATTCACTAGCAATCTCGTCAAGAAAATTAGAGATACCAAGGGAATATTTCATGCAAAGATGGGCTCGATAAAAGACAAAAATAGTATGGACCTAACAGAAGCAGAAGATATTAAAAAGAGGAGAGATGTCTGTTCAGAAATTTTGGCTATTTTCAAATTGTCTTGGCTATTTAAAATGTGTTCTATTATTGAGTTTTAAGACTTCTATGCATGTTTTAGATAAAATCCCTTTATCAGGTATTTGATTTTCAAATATTTTCTCTCAGTTTGTGGCTTGTCTTTATAGTCTCTCAACAGTGTCTCAGAACAGTGTTTAATTTTAATGAAGTCCAACTTATCAAATACTTTTCAGGAATTATGCCTTGGTGCTCTGCCTAAGAACTCATCACTAAACCTGAGGGCACACACATTTTCTCCTGATGGTTATTTTTCAGAGTACAAATAATTTTTTTTACTGCAGAAGCATCTGTAATAACTACAATAAATGATTTTTTAAAAACTTTCAGCCAAATGTCTATATTTTATTAATAAGAAAAATGACTTTTAATTTTTTACCAGAGATGGTTATGAAATGCTACTTACATAACGTACAGAAATAAAGTCAAAGTCATTTAAAAGCATTTGTAAAATATTTCCAATTGCACTGCTAGGCAGTTGAGGATTAATTTTCTTTCATTATTATTATACCTGTACAGATAATAGGTCCATTCATCCCCTTCGCATGTAGATAATTCCCTTCATTGTTAAATGGAGTTTTCTGTGTAAGAAGAAAGGGAAACATTTAAACTTTAAAGGTAGAAACCAATACCAACTGCTCAGGAGGCCATGTTCTCTCAACCAGTAGATGTCATTCTTCCACTATTTTAATGTGACTTTCTAATTGCTACCTTTAGTTACCTGTCTTGATGACAGATTATGAAAACCAGTTTCATTTCAGTCTATATTGCTCTTGATCATTGTTCCAAGTTGCTATCTTTCCCCTTCCACAATAGGAATCATGCCGGAGTGTGAAGTTGGGGTGGTTTGACAAAAGTGACAGTTGATAAGATTCTGTCTTCCAGTCATTTAGTCCTTGGTGTGAATATTTATCTACCTATTGATTCTGTTCACAGTAAAACAATGATTAACTTGAAATTGAGAGACATTCTGTTCTCATCTGTCTTTCAGAGTAGGGCATTCCGTGATCTTTTTGGGGATAAAGATAAACAAGAAAATGTTACTTAAGTTTTTGTACGGTTCAAACAGAGCAGTCAGGAAACACAGGGACCATATACCCTTTGCCCTTCAGATGCAGACAAGGAGATGCCATCTCTTTCTTGAGAGGACAATCCCTTACCAAATCCCAATTAATCCCTCCTTCATGCTCTCATTACACTTTTCAACTATATAGTGAAAGTGAAAGTGAAGTCGCTCAGTTGTGTCTGACTCTTTGCAACCGCATGGACTGTAGGACTTAATTATCCTGCACTAGTATCTATAAGTAGGCACACCACCCCTGTATTAACCCACATTAATTTAATTAGTAAATATTTATGGTATCTGATTGTTTAAAGCACATTTTAGGCAATGGAAACATTATGGTGTATGTCACAGCGATTGCTTGTAGGACAGTGAGGGACAGGGAGAGTCTGGATAAGAAAATAGCCAGTGACTGTCCAAGATAAAAATGTTACCAAAGAACTAAAGAGAGAGTATTATGGAAGCATAGGGAAAGAATATCTTTCAGTCTTGGGGAATCAAGATAGTTTTCCAGAAAATATGATACCTAAGCAGAATTCTTGAGTATTAATAAGAAATATGCAGGAGGATGCAGCTAGGGTGTGATAGCAAAAGACAAAACATAATTTTAGGAAAGGTGCATTTACTTTTTTTCGCTGTTTTATTCCTGGTACTTAGAACCATAAATAGTGGTGGTTGTTGTTCAATTGCTCAGTTGTGTCCAACTCTTTGTGACCTCATGGACTGCAGCACACCAGGCTTCCCTGTCCTTCACCATCTCCTGGAGCTTGCTCAAATTCTTGTCTAGCAAGTTCTTCACTGTTTTATTCCTTGTACTTATAACCATAAATGTTAGATACATTGTAATTGCATAAATGGGTAGGTAAATTTTAAAAACCCAAGATTGAAGAGACTAAACTGTCTTAGGGAGATTGATTCAAAATGTTGGTGTAGAAGGATGTGTACTCATCTTCTGCGAAATCACCAAAATCTCAACTAGCTGTTGAATAACCATTGACAGGAGGACAGTAGAACGTACCAAATAAAAATACCCTATATTCAAGGACAAAGGAGAAGCTGAAACTGTATGATAGGAGGGACACAATCATGATAAAATCAAATCTCATAGCTGCCTGGTGGATAACCCACAAATTGGAGAACAATAATTCCAAAGAAGTTCTTACACTGTTCTGAAAGTTCTGAGTCCCACATCAAGTTTCTCAGCCTGGGGATTGGCAAAGAGTTTAGGAATCCCCAGGGAATCTTACTTTGAAGGCTGGTGGGATTGGATTGTGGGACTTCTACAGAACTGGGGGAAATAGAGACTTCATTCTTAGAGGGCACAAAAAAACCATGTTCATACCAGGACCCAGGGGAAGGGAGCAGTAACCCAGGACACTGAGCCAGACATACCTGTGAGTGTTGGAAGGTCTCTTAGGGAGGTGTGGGTTGTCAGTGGCTTGCCGTATGGACCACGGCACTGGCAGCAGCAGTCCTGGGAGGTGTCCCTTGGAGTGAACCCTCTTGGAGGTCACCATTAGCTCTACTCCAGGCCTGGGTTGCCTCAGGCCAAACAACTAACAAGGAGGGGAAACACAGCCCCACCCATCATCAGACAATTGGATTAAAGTTTTACTGGGCACAGCCCTGCCACCAGAGCAAGATCAGTTTTTTCCCCACTGCCAGTCCCTCCCATCAAGAAGCTTGCACAAGCCTCTTACTCTCATTCACCAGGGGGCAGGCAGAAGAGGCAAGAAGAACTGAACAATCCCACTGCCTCCAGAAGGAGAATCACAATCACAGAAAGCTAATCAAGATGAGAAGGCATAGGATTATGTCCCAGATGAAGGAACAACATAAATCCCCAGAAAAACAAGAAAATTAAATGGAGATAGGTAATCTTCCAGCAAAGGAATTCAGAATAATGATAGTGAAGATGATTCAGGACCTCTGAAAAAAAAAATGGAGAAGATGCAATAAATGTTTTCCAAAGACCTGGAAGAACTAAAGAACAAACATCAGTAGCAGAGTAACGGAGGCAGAAGAACGGATAAGTGACCTGGAAGACAGAATGGTGAAAATCACTGCCACAAGACAGAATATGGAAAAGACTAAAATCTCTTAAACATGGAACAGTTAATATACCTACTATTTTAAATAGCCTCATAGTTGTATTAACAAGAGAAGAGGAGGGAAAAAAACACACTTTTTCCCAACTAGTGGTTTCTCTAAAAGACGTAATCGTTTCAACGTTATTCTCAGTGATTGGCCATAATGGTATATGTAGTTCTCAAGTACATTTTTGAATTCTGGAAAATATGGAGGCTAAATACATGAACTTTAAAATAAGGTTATGCTTTTTAAATCTAAGTCATGCCATTTTAAAAGCTTTTAAGCCCCTAATAACTATTCACCTGATTTTCTCTACATGGCTTATGAAAAACAGGGAGAATGGTTATTTCGCTTAAGTAGGCATTTTCATAATTCTAGTGTTCATAAATGTCTTGACTTATCTATCAATTTGGCTCGATATTTAATGCTGTTAAACCCATTTTGTGGTGTGTCTCCAATCAGCTATCAAAACATCTTAACTGCTAGTAAAATATATTTCAATACTTAAGTTTACAGTCCTCAGATTTTTCTTAATTTTAAAAGATTTGCACAGCTGTTGAAAAGTTGGGAAGAAAAGAGGAATTATTTCCTCAAGAAATGAAGCAAAGGGTTTGATATAGATATGTTTTGAGGTTTTTATGTAGTAGAAAGTTTTTTAAAGTATTGAACTTTATTCTTTAAAAATAGTAGGATAAAACATCACAGTATATATTAGGATATTTGAAATAATTTGTGACTTTAATTTTTTTTACAGCTCTTTCATAAGTGGCCCAATTAGAGAGACAGTTTTGACCACCAATTCTTATGCATTTCACCCCTTGATATGGGTTCCTCAAAGTCTTCTCCAGTATGTACATGTGTATACATATTTGAGAGTATTGTATAGATATTGGAGTATATTCAGTATTCAATTCCAGTTGACAAAAAAATTAGAGCACAGTGTCAGTAAAAATAATAAAAACAACAATAAAAACTATCATGGCTATTAGAGCTCATTGAAATAATTTTAGTGCATTAAGGTTAATATGTTCATAATGATAATTAAAAGGAAAATATAGTATATTTTCTTATATACTTAAAGAAAGTATAAAAGTTACATAGTGTTGAAAAGTTTCAATAGCATAATTTCTTATGGATGTACCAGTGGCTCTTTAGAGCTGGCATTTATTCTTTGGCTGCTGGCATCTTTTTTGATACATTGACATTTGAACATTCCCAGTTGTTAAATTTTATTTCAAATTTATCTTCATGATTTGGATAAGTATATATGCATACTCATATATATATTTGTAAAAAATATTATATTCATTAGATATTTATCTGTATATTGCATCTAACAAAATTATTTTTCTAACTGTATAAGCAGTGAAGAATGAATACAAGGGAGTTGTAAATTAAGACAAGTAGTCCTAGAAATCTGAGAGCTCTATTGTATGGCAAGGAATGATAAGTTCCTAACAATAATCAAGTAGAAAAATTTACACAGCCTGTCTCTGGATATTAAATTAGGCAAATTTCTCAAAACAGACATGTAACTACTAGACTCAATTTCTTACTTCCTCAGAGATGAAACCTCTACATGGCCCTGCTAATTGCAATATTATATTGATAAGGGATGCATCAATTATTAAATAATTCTAATGGATCAGGTCAATATGGTAAACTGACAGAACAATGTATTGAATCATGTGAGCTTTAAAAGGGGGCTCTAAGAGTCCATCTTACCCTTACAATTGGGTTTCACAATCATTTTCCTGATGGACATCTCAAAGTAAGCCTATTTATTATTCTAGGATGACAAAAAACTAGTTTAAAAATGGTTCACAAATTTCTTAAACCTTTGGTGTTATTTTCAGAAAAAATTGTATAAGTGTCCCCTGGAGGAGGAAATAGCAAATTCCTCCAGTATTCTTGCCTGGAAGATTCCCTGGACAGGTGAGCCTGGCAAGCTATAGTCCTTGGGGTTGCAAAGAGTTGCACACAGCTGAGCATAAGCGTGCAACACCTAAGTGCAAGGTTAACTTGTATGATATGTGTATTTGTCTGGTTTGTCTACTTAACAAGGTTTGAAGCCTCCAAAAAATGCAGGCAGGATAATGCCCATAAACTGTCACTCCTCATCCTCAAAACCATGAATGTGTTAACTTATATGGAAAAAGGGAGTTTTGTAGATGTGATTATAGACCTTGAGATTAGTTGAATATCCTGGATTATCTGGATGAGTTCAAAGTAATCATGAGTCCTTACGCTCAGAGATTATTTTTCTACTGTGGTAAAAGGGAGAGACGATTATGTAACAAGAGCCAGAAAGGTTTAGTTTTACTGATTCTGAAGGTGCCCATGGGACAAGTAGTATGGGTGGCCTCCAAAAGCTGGAAATGGTAAGGAAACAGATTCTCCCTGATGGATTCCAGAAAGGAACCTTGATTGACACCTTGATTTTAACTCACTGAAACGTGTGCCAGAGTTCTGTCAAAACTGTAAGCGGGGGAGAGAACAAGATGGTGGAGGAGCAGGTGGACGTGGAGTACATCTCTCTTCATGGATACATCAGGAATACACCTTCAGATACAGAAGTGCATGCAGAATACCAGCTGAGGGGGAAAAACAGGAGTGTTAGTAGGACCAGACCTGTCCTCAGTGGGTGGAGGAACTGAAGCGGGGGTCCCATTCCCACACTGGGGCAATCGTCTGAGTCAGAGGAGAAACTTTTAAGGCTGAGACTGAAACAGCTGATCTGTGACAGCCTAAATGGACAGACCTTGCTGCAGCCATACATACCCCGGGACAGGAGTGCTGGTTCCCTGGAAGGCGCAGCAGCTGGGAGCTGGAGTTAATGGGCTGTGGAGAAATCCCAGGGCGAGGGCTGCTGTTGACTTCAGAGAGACAGATTGAGGGGATGTGAGGGAGGAGATTGTGATGAAATGCCTGTGGAGGAAAACTGGGCAGCCTTGGAAGCAAGGCGTTAGTTACTGCTGAGGGAGTGGAGCCATCACCATAGCTTCTCTCTCCCCACAGTCCAGCAACGGCAGCTGAACAATAGAGAGGCTGGCCCATCAAACACCTGATGCACTGAACTACAGAATAGGACCCCAGCCAGGGTACCCATTTAAGTGCCTGATGCACCAATCTACAGAATAGTACCCCAACCAGGGGGGCCTCTCTCTGTGCCTGATGCTCCAAACAACAGAGAAGGGCACCAGGCAAAGGAGCCCTCTAAGTGTCTGAACGGTGGGAGCTATGGAGAAAGACTAGCCAAAGGGGCCTTCTGATCGCTAGCTACAAGAGGCTCAGAAAAGACTCTGATAGGGCCATAACGCCTGTGGTGGAGGCAGTCCGTGTCCCTGCACACTTGGCGCCGCCAGCGTCCCTGCAAGCCAAGCAGCTTCGCCACCTTCACGCTCAACTCTCACTGGGACAGAGCTGCCACAGGCAAAAAAGTCTTGCATCTATCTGCACAGGGTCACTTCTGTTGTGTCCGACTCTTTGTGACCCTGTAGGCTGTGGCCTGACAGACTTCTCCAGGCAAGAATTCTGGAGCATACTGGCCAATACTGGTTGCCGTACCCTTCTAGAGTACTATATTTCCTGCTGCCCTAGCCGCCAACTCCCTGAGTACCTGGTATTGCAAGAACCCCTGCGACCCAAGCAGCTGCACCACCTCCACACCTGGCCCTCACAGGGGCAAACCCAAGTTCCTCCAGGGCAGCCTCAGGAGCAAATCCCACTGGATGGCCCACATGCAGAGGAGGAAATAAAACCACAATTGAGACCCATGGGCAGTGTAGCTAAGGAAGAAGACCCAAAACATTCCCACCAGCTGTACCAGCTGAAGATCAAATCCACATGATCAACTAGGCAGACTCTGTGTCTATGGAATATATAAAAGATCATTGAGAACTCCCACAAAAGAAAAATGCGCTAGTTCTGATAGCTGTGGACATTGGAGGCAAGAACATACAGGAGTAGGACCAGATTAGAATCTGAGCTGCCCCCACAGCAGGTCCAGAGACCAGCATAGTGTCGGAGGGCATCCTAGGGAGGTAAGGTGGACTGTGACTCCCAGTGAGGGAAAGGACTCTGGCATCAGTGACTCAAGAAAAATATTTATTATTCTTATTTTTTGACTTGTTCTGTAGAATCTTCTGGATTTTTTTTCTCCCACCCCTTTTTTTTCTTTTGTAGTTGTCAATTTTATTGGCATTATGAGATCCAATTAAGCTTTTGAGCTTTTTTTTCCCCACTCAGTCACATTTTTTATTGTTGTTATAAACCTCTGCCTCTATGTTGTGCTTGTGCAGTTCTGTGAAGTTTTCCTTTTATTTTTCTTTTCTCTTAAAAAAATTTTTTTAACCTATTATTTTTTCTACATGTATTCTTTTGTTTGCTTTTGCTACTGTTCTTTTCTCTTTGCAGTTAATCTTTAATATATATAAATCTTCTTCATTAACCTGTATTTAACTTTGCATATCTATCTTTCTTTCCTTTCCTCTCAACATATTTTTTTAGTTTTGTTTTCATTGCTTAATTCCCCACTTGTCACCTTGCTTTAGTTTTGTTTTCCAGTTTGTGCTTTAGTTAGTTTTGTTCTTAACTGTTAAATATAATTTTTTATTTCCTTTGTTCACTGGGTCAATCTACTGTACTTTATTTTTGTTGGACTGTTTTGACTTTGCTCATTGGTGTATATGTATATGTATATATTCCATTATTTTAATTATTACTTGCCTGATTTTGGAACTGTCATTTGAGGTTCATCTTTGGTTTCTCGTTTTTGGATATTTGTTTTCATCTCACTTAATGCCATAACAAACCACTTGTAGAATCTTTGTTCCTGAACAGGAATCAAGCCCTGAGCCTTTGGAGTGGGAGCACTGACTCCAAGACCCTAGGCTACCAGAGAACTAACTCTAGGGAGTATCAAATGGCGAGAACTCACACAAATGAAACCCCTTGAATACAAGACCTGGCATCACCCAACCACCGGTAGCACCCTGTGCAGGATGCATCATCTAAGCAACAAAGAAAACAAAAATACAAACCCAATCATCAGCAGACAGGATTGCCACCTCACTCAGCCTTGTCCATCAGAGAAAAACAACCAAACAATAACTCAGCACAAATCTCACCCAATATGAAGCTTACACAAATGACTGGACCAACCTTAGGAGGACAGAAACCAAAAGGAATAAAGACTTCAGCCTTCTTCAAGGAAAGAATTCAACGTTCCTTGAAGACTGGGTAAAGAAAACCTCGAACACAATACGTTAAAAAAATGATGAAAAGGCAGAGAAATACTACACAAATGAAGGAACAAACTAGAAACACAGATGTCCAAATAAATGAAGAGGAAATAGGCAAAATACGTGAAAAAGAATTCAAAATAATGATAGAAAAGATGATCAAAAACCTTGAAAACAAAATGGAGAAAATGCAAGAATCAGTTAACAAAGACCTAGAAGAATTAAAGAATAAACATTCAGAGACAAACAACACAATTACTGAAATTAAAAATACTCTAGAAGGAATCAATAGCAGAATATATTAAGCAGAATAACAAATCAGTGAGCTTGAAGATAAAATGGTGGAAATAACTTGTGAAGAGCAGAATAAAGTAAAAAGAATGAAAAGAACTGAGGATAGTCTCAGAGACCTCTGGGACAATATTAAATGCCCCAACATTCAAATTATAGAGGTCCCAGAAGAAGAAAAGAAAAAGAAAGTGTATGAGAAAATTTTTGAAGAGATTATAGTTGAAAATCTCCCCAACATGGAAAAGGAAATAGTCAATCAAGTCCAGAAGCACAAAGACTCCCATACAGGATAAACCCAAGGAGAAACATGCCAAGACACATACTAATCAACCTGATGAAGACTAAACACAAAGAAAGAATATTAAAAGCAGCAAGGGAGAAGCAGCAAGTAACATACAAGGGAAACCCCATATGCTTAACAGCTGATCTTTCAGCAGAAACTCTGCAGGCCGGAAGGGAATGGCAGGATATATTTATAAAGTGCTGAAAGGGAAAAGTCTACAACCAAGATTACTGTACCTGGCAAGAATCTCATTCAAAATTGATGGAGAAATATAAGAGAAAAGGAGATACACAATTTGCCAAATTCTCTCCTTCCCAGCTCTGTGATCATGAGAGTCTGTATCAAGATGGTTTGAGTTCTGAAAACCATCAGTTTGAGTTCCGTAAACTCTCCATCAAGCAGAGTCCCCTTGCCAATATAGAGTGTGATCTATCCTAGATTGATTGATAGTCAGCTTCACTAACAGTTTGAAAAAACTTCTAGAAGTAAGCTTTATGTTTATAATTGTTATAAGGCATAATTACATCCTTGAACAAATCACTGCTGTGAAAAGAATAACATGCTGAGTAATTTGAGTAATTCATGTACGGGCCACAGGACTTGCTGGGAGATGACATATTGATCAGATCACCAAGTTTGGGATGAAAGAATGAAGTTGACTTCACAAGTATAGCATTTAATGAATATTCTGTTTAGAATAGAAGTGGTTGAATGGAGGACAGGTGGTTAGATTAATATCTATCTGATCTACTGTCATCTTCTTCATTTATATCTAGTTCCTTAATAGCTCTATTTTCTTTGGATTTTATGAAATATACCAATTGTCTTCAAACATTTTTTTTCCTTGCATGAGAAAAATTGAATTGACTTTCAATTATGGTCAATGTGACAAAGTAACCCAAGTCAAAACTCTGAATTCTCAAATTAAAACTCATCAGTTTAGATGATTATGCTGTAATAATAAATACTGATGGTTCCCACTATTTCATAAACTCTACAATGTAGAAGAATCTCAGGAAATGACAGTGCCACATGAGCATAGAATACCTTCAAATTACAGAATTTATATTGGGCTGCTTAGACAATTTCTAAACATTTCAAATGTTCCAAAAACAAGTTCCTTACCACCTCCTAGTTTACACTACCTCTGAAAATTCCTGCTAGTTTGCATATTTTAACTGTAAAAAATACTGTCCTTGAAATTAATTTTTGTATTTACTATAGTGGTGATAATGGGTTGCATGCTCAAACTTCACCCTTCTAGGGAAAAAGTCATATTTAAAAACCCAAGATTAATGGATTAATGGATAAATGTACTTTTTTTTTTTTTTTAACCTATTCCAGTCTAACTCTGAAATGATTTGTATTTGGAATTTACCTTTGAGTTGTTATAATAAGAGCTTCAGTGTGACTTTGAAACAAACAAAAGCCATCTAAACAAGTCGATTTTCTTGCATTGGTTTTCACAGTGAACCATAGAATTTGTTTCCCTGCCAAGAATATTTTATTTGGTTAGGCTTGCCAAAGGGAGAACCAAGTAAAACTCTCTTTTGAGTAGAGGAATGCTTAAAGAATGAAGAGGCTTCTTTAACAGCTAACCTTAAATATAGCTTTCCTCTATTGCCTACACAGCCAACTGTTTGATTACCATGCTTTTCTAGTCCAAAGAGGCCAGCTTGGCACCAATGGCTTGGCTAATAGAAAATGTAGGCTAAATGTTCCTGAATTATAGCTACTATCCAAACTAGATTCTAAAATGCATCTGGTAAGTTTAAATTTGACACTAGCCTTCTTACTAACAATTTGATTTTCACTTCTCCCTTGCTTAGCTACACTCCCTGTATTGCAGCTAAAACCAGAATGGTATGGTCATACTTCAGCTTAAAACATTTTGATGGTCACTCACTGAATATGGATTAAAGTTTTAGATCTTTCAGTCTTCTGTGTCCTGGTCTGTATCTACTTCTCAGCCACTTGCTGCTGATATAATAATACCATATTATTGTGAATCATTTGCATACTCCCTGTAGGGTATTTGCTTATATTTACTCCTATCTGAAATGCCATCTCACCCCTCCTTAATAGAATTCTATTCCCCAGTAACTCCTCCTGCTTGTGCCCCACTTCAGTTCACAGGCATGTACTCATTCCCAACCATAGAGCCTGGATATGAAAAGTGCTCCATGAGAATTCCCTGACAGTCCAGCCATTAGGACTCAGTTCTTTGACTGCCAAAGGAGGGCATGGCTTTGATCCTTGGTTGAGGATCTGAGATTCTGCAAGCCCAGCACAAACTGAAAAAAAAAAAAAATGCTCAGAAAATATTTATTGAATTGAATGAAATAGATTTATCTTAAAACATTCTAGAACAGTAAGTAAAACTCTGGACTTCAAGGAGTGATTTAGTCAGTTCAAAAAGAAATGCAAGTCAGACCGTCAAAACAGAAAATAAATAAGGAAACACAAGTCTTAAAAGATACCTTAGATGAGATGGATCTTATTGATATCTTCAGGACATTCCATCCAAATGTAGAAGAAAATACCTTCTTTTCAAGTGCATATGGAACATTCTCCGGGATAGACCACATCTTGTGTAACAAATCAAACCTCAGTAAATTTTAGAAGATTGAAATTGCATCAACTATCTTCTCTGACCACAACACTGTGAGACTAGATATCAGTTACAAGAAAAAAACTGTAAGAAACACAAATACACAGAGATTAAACAACACATTTCTAAATAATCAAAAGGTTATTGAAAAAATCAAAAGGGAAATCAAAAAATTCTAGAAACAAATAACAATGAAAACATGACAACTCAAAACCTATGGGATGCAGCAAAAGCAGTTCTGAGGGAAGTTTATAGCAATACAATCCTACCTCAAGAAACAAGAAAAACATCAAATAGACAACCTAAATTTACACCTAAAACAACTGGAAAAAGAAGAACAAAAACCCCAAAATTAGCAGAAGGAAAGAAATCATAAAGATCCAAGCAGAAATGTATAAAAAAGAAATGAAAGAAACAATAGTAAACATTAATAAAACTAAAAGCTGGTTCTTTGAGAAGATAAACAAACTGACAGACCCTTAGCCAGACTCATCAAGAAAAAAAAAGAGAAAAATCAACAAAATTAGAAAATGAAAAAGAGATTACAACAGACAATGCAGAAATGCAAAGGGCTATAGAGAATCTTATGAACAACTATATGGCAATAAAATGAATAACCTGGAAGAAATGGACAGATTCCTAGAAAAGTTCAAGCCTCTAAGACTGAACCATGAAGAAATAGAAATTATGAACAACCCAATTACAAGCACTGAAATTGGAGCTGTGATCAAAAATCTTCCAAAAAATAAAAGCCCAGGACCAGATGGCTTCACAGCAGAATTCTATCAAACATTTGAGAAGAGCTAATGACTGTCCTTCTAAAACTCATTCAAAAAATTGCAGAGGAAGGAACACTTCCAAACTCATTCTACAAGGCCACCATCACCCTGATACCAAAACCAGACAAAGACAACACAAAAAGAGAAAACTACAGGCCAAAATCACTGATGAACATAGATGTAAAAATACTGACAAAATTATAGCAAACAGAATTCAGCAACACATCAAAAATCTCATACACCATGATTAACTTGGGTTTATTCCAGGGATGCAAGGATTCTTCAATATACACAAATCAATCAGTGTGATACACCATATGGACAAATTGAAATATAAAAATCATATGATAATCTCAATATATGCAGAAAAAGCCTTTGACAAAATTCAGCACCCATTCATGATTAAAACTCTTCAAAATATGGGCAGAGAAGGAACCTATCCCAACATAGTAAAAACCATATATGATAAGCCTACAGCAAACATTATTCTCAATGGTGAAAAACTGAAAGCATTCCCCCTAAGATCAGGAACAAGCCAAGGGTATCCACTTTCACCATTATTATTCCACATAGTTCTGGAAGTCCTAGCTACAGCAATCACAGAAGAAAAAGAAATAAAAGGAATCCAGATCGGTAAAGAAGTAAAGCTATTACTGTTTGTAGATAACATGATACTGTACATAGAAAACCCTAAAAATAGTATTAGAAAAGTACAAAGCTAATCAGTGAATTTAGCAAAGTTGAAGGATAAAAAATCAATATACAGAAATCACTTGCATTTTATATACTAACAATGAAAAATCAGAAAGAAATTAAGTAATCAATCCCATTCACCACTGCAACAAAAAATTAAATATCTAAGAATAAACTTACCTAAGGAGACAAAGAACTGTACACAGAAATTTATAAGACACTGATGAAAGAAATCAAAGATGACAAACAGATAGAGAGATATTCCATGTTCCTAGGTAGGAAAAATCAATATTGTGAAAATGAAAATACTACCAAATGCAATCTTCAGATTTAATGTGATCCCTATCAAATTACCAAAGGCATTTTTCACAAAACTAGAACAGAAAATTTCACAATTCCTATGGAAACACAAAAGACCCTGAATCACCAAAGCAGTCTTGAGAGAGATGAATGAAGCTGGAGGAATCAACCTTCCTGACTTCAGATTATACTACAAAGCTACAGTTATCAAGACAGTATGGCACTGGCACAAAAACAGAAATAACCAATGGAACAAGATGGAAAGCCCAGAAATCAACCCATGCACCTATGGGTACCTTAATTTTGACAAAGAAGGCAAGAATATACAACGGGGCAAAGACAGCCTCTTCAATAATTGGTGCTGCCTGTAAAAGAATGAAATTAGAACACTTCAACACCATACACAAAGATAAACTCAAAATGGATTAAAGACCTAAATGTAAGACCAGAAACTATAAAACTCTTAGATGAAAATATGGGCAGAACACTGGGTGACATAAAGCAAGATCCTCTATGACCTACCTTCTAGAGTACGGAAATAAAAATCAAAAGTAAACAAGTGGGACTTGATTAAACTTAAAAGCTTTTGTACAGCAAAGGAAACTATAAGCAAAGTGACAAAACAACCTGCAGAATGGTAAAAATAATAGCAAATGAAACAACTGACAAAGGATTAGTTTCTAAAACATACAAACAGCTCATACAACTCAGTGCCAGAAAAACAAACAACCCAGCCAAAAAGTATGGAAAATACATAAACAGACATTTCTCCGAAGAAGACATACAGATGGCTAACAAAGACATGAAAAGATGCTCAACATCGTTCATTATTAGAGAAATGAAAATCAAAACCACAATGAGATATCACCTCACACTGGTCAGAATGGCCCTCATCAAAAAGGCTACAAATAATAAATGATGGAGAGGGTGTGGAGAAAAGGAAATGCTTTTGTATTCTTGGTGGGAATGTAAATTGAGACCGCCACTGTGGAAGATGGTATAGCAATTCCTTAAGAAACTAGGAATAAAACCACTGTATGACCCAGCAATCCCACACCTAGGCATATATCCCTTTAGGAAACAAAAATGGAAAATGACACATGTATCCCATTGTTCATTGCAGCACAATTTACAATAGCTAGAACATGGAAGCAACCTAGATGTCCATCGACCGATGAATGGATAAAGAATTGGTGGTACATATACACAATGGAATATTACTCAGCCATAGAAAGGAATGCATTTGAGTCAGTTCTCATGAGGTGTTATGAACCTAAAACCTAATATACAGAGTGAAGTGAGTCAGAAGGAGAAATATAAATATTGTATTCTAACACATATATATGGAATCTAGAAAAGAATTTATTTACAGGGCAGCAATGGAGAAACAGATATAGAGAACAGACTTATGGACGTGGGGAGAGGGGAGAGATGTATGGAAAGAGTAACATGGAAACTTTCATTACCGTATGTGAAACAGATAGTCAGTGGGAATTTGCCCTATGGTTCAGGAAACTCAAACAGGGCTCTGTATCAATCTAGAGGGGTGGGAGATAGGATGGAGGTTCAAAAGGGAGGGGATATATGTATACTTATGGCTGATTCATGTTGAGGTTTGTACATAAAACAGAAAAATTCTGTAAAGCAATTATCCTTCAATAAAAAACACATTAAAAAGAAAAAAAAAGCAAGAACAGCATTAATGAAGTTAGCCTCATGGATCTGACACTTATCCATATCCATTTTCTAACCATATATGACTGGCTCTGTGTGTCTTTGAAAAAATGTTGTTGGTCAGGATATTCTATTTTCTCTAACGGTCAAGTTTCTATTTTTATTTTAATCCTTGGTTTCAGTGTTATCCCTTTGGGAAATCTCACATTCTCTAGTTATCTTTTCACACTTTTTTCTTATCCTTGTAGCTCACTGCATTAATAAGTCTAGTACTTATAATAATAATATAATATTATATTGTAATTGCTTATTCTTCTGTCTGTCTGTACTTTAATTCAGTGCTTCTTGAGGGAAAGGTTTTTCTTTCATTATCCCCACACCCTCTTCTGCCCATTGATGAATACAATGCTAATAATTGGATATCAGAAAGCCATTTAGTTTTGTTGTGGTGGTCTCAGTCATTGTCTCAGCACAGTGCTTTATGGGTGATAAGGAAGATTGAGATTTAGAGTTGATGAATTATCTCCAACTAGAGGGAAAAAGGAGAAGGCAGTGACAACCCGCTCCAGTACTCTTGCCTGGAAAATCCCATGGACAGAAGAGCCTGGTAGGCTGCAGTCCATGGGGTCGCTGAGAGCTGGACATGACTGAACAGCTTCACTTTCACTTTTCACTTTTACGCACTGGAGAAGGAAATTACAACCCACTCCAGTGTTCTTGCTTAGAGAATCCCAGGGCCCGGGGAGCCTAGTGGGCTGCCATCTATGGGGTTGCACAGAGTTGGACACGACTGAAGTGACTTAGCAGCAGCAGCAGCAGCAGCAGAGGGAAAGAAGTCTCTTAGTCTATGATGTCTTCAAGGACAGCAAGCATTGGGTTCTCATACCAACTTCCACACATGTGTTGTAGGGTCCACAGATCTGTTTTTAAACCACAACTTCACCACTTAAGTGACCTTGAGTAAATGATTTGATATCTCATTTATTTCTCATCTGTAAGATGGGTTTTATTCATAAAATTTAGTCTGCTGAAAGTAAAAAATCCAAATCCAACTCCATTGTCCAGAAAAGGAAAGTGATTGGTCATGTCAGTGAAATCCAAAGGTAGTTCTGGTTTGGGGGTCTTTTGGTGCAGAGATTCAAAAGATGTTGCTGAGACAGTGTTTCTTTTTTCACCTCTTGGCTTGAGTGTTCTCTGCTCAGCTTCATCTCACACTTTCTCTGGACCAGGCAAGGAGACCTCTGACAATCTCTACATATATCCTCGAAGTAGGAATTATTGCTTAACAGAGGCCTAGGCAGTGATCTCATTGCATCTGTTACCTGTGGTCAGGCAAATGACGGTATTCCCCATGGCCAGTCTATAGCGTTTGTGCTCCCTCCCTTTGGTAGAAGA
This sequence comes from Budorcas taxicolor, assembly GCF_023091745.1. Classification (NCBI taxonomy): domain Eukaryota; kingdom Metazoa; phylum Chordata; class Mammalia; order Artiodactyla; family Bovidae; genus Budorcas; species Budorcas taxicolor. The sequence continues at coordinate 73,909,455 of NC_068916.1, read as the reverse complement.
AAGTAGAACAGCATACTGAACATACCCAGAGGATACAGGATAGGAAGGATGCCCCACAAGAGCCATAGGAAAGGAGGGACCATGCTAGACTGACACTGTTACATTTCTTATTCTGACAGCTGTGTAAAGCTCATCTCTCAAAGAATTGTAGTAATTAAACTTATGCAAAGTGTTTAGCCCACAGTTTATCACATAGCACTCAAATAAAGATAACTTTCATCACCATTAGCTAACTGAACCAAGGACATTTTGTTACATACTTAATCGCATACCTGTTATTCATTTGCATTGAAAGGTTTCTAAAGGGAAAACTGATTGGAAGATTGACTTCTAGACTTACCTAGGTGATGTATTTCTTTCAAAATACCTTTGTGCCATTCAGATCTGAGGGCATTTATCAACTTTATTTCTTTGAAAACATTAAAATAATAACAACAGTAATAACAACAAAAATGTTAAATGTCTTTTCTTTACACCTAGAAGCTTCCAGGTATTATTTTTTAAGCCTATAGCAGTAAAAGAATGAAGCCTCAGAATTTTTTTTTTTTTGCATATAACTAATCTTCATTATGAAACCCTACCATCTTTGAAGCATTCTCTCCTTGTAGTATCGTCACATGAATGTAATTCAATATGGAAAGGTCTCCTTGTAGTATCTTCACATGAATGTAATTCCGTATGGAAAGGTCATGTGGCTGCAAGTCAAGATGGCAGTCAGTTGTGTCCAAGCATCATGAGAACATGTTTCACAACAGAGCCTTTTGCATTTGTCCCCTTGCTGGCTTTAATCAGTGCCCTAGAGATGAAGAATCTGAAAGACCTGCTGGCTTCAAATAAAATGTAAATTCTAGGAGGAAGATGGAAATCTCAGAGCTGGTTTGGAAAGCTCAGGCCCTCTGCCTAGCGAGGAAACAACGTACCAGTCAGAAAGAGTGTATTTTTAAAATGGATTCCTGCTTCCATCTGTGACTTTGAGCTTGATATTTAACTGTCTGGTCCTTAGCTTCCACATTTCTAAAATGGGACAACTTAACTGCTAGGGTTAGAAAAATAGATAACGCTTTTAAGTATGCACTCTGATCCTTCCTTGGAGGCCTTCAGAAAACTTTGGCTACCTCTTAAGTAACTCATGAATTAAACAAATAAAAATTGCAATTATGTAGCATTTTTGCTTAATAAAAGTTGGACAAGGCAATTCAGAAATCCTATTACATAGTTATTAATACCAAATTATGAGGAACTTCCTGCCAGGACGTTAAGACCTTTATCAATTTTAATCTGTTTAATCCTTTGACTTGTGTTACAAGTCACAGAGCAGCTATTTGAATTCTATTCTTTCAACTTTCTTTTCCCCATGTGCTACAATGCCTGCCTCATCCTTATAAGAGAAACAGAGAAGATGAGAGTAATAGTTAGAAATTAGATTATATTATAGATGGATCAAAAGGAATGTGAGCCCCTTGGGAGACCATGAGGATACTGGATGCTTTCCTACTATGCATGAAATGGATCAGCCTTATCTATATATTGAAAATGGACCTTTAGAGGCCAGAAGACTTTGAGATATCTGAATTACACTACAAAGATTTATTTATTTTTTATAACTGAAGTATCTACATAAATGGTATTTCATTCCCACTCACCTTGATGCCTCCCTTAATGATTTCCAGGCAACTAATATTTGCATCACTAAAGGATGTGCTATTGCTACAATTTCCTGCAGCCTGGGCTTCCTCTGTAGATTTGAGCCCTGTGATTCAGTGCTAGCAGGGGGTTGTGTTCCAGGCCCATCTGAGAGAATATGATTATTTCAAAGTCCTACACCACATAAGCGTGCTTCAGTGATTGTTGCTGTTGTTCAGTCACCCAGTTGTGCCCAATTCTTTGCGACCCAATGGACTGCAACATGCCAGGGTTCTCTGTCCCTCACCATCTCCTGAAGTTTGCCCAAGTTCATGTCCATTGCATCAGTGATGCCATCCAGCTATCTCCTCCTCTGATGCCCTCTTCTCCTTCTGCCCTCCATCTTTCCCAGCATCTGGGACTTCTCCAGTGAGCCAGCTGTTTGCATCAGATGACCAAAATACTGGAGTTTCAGCTTCAGCATCAGTCCTTCCAATGAGTATTCAGGGTTGATTCCCCTTAAGATGGACTGATTTGCTCTCCTTGCTGTCCAAGGAACTCTCGGGCATCTTCTCCAGCACCACAGTTTGAAGGCATCAGTTTTTCAGCACTTTGCCTTCTTTATGGTCCAGCTGTCACAACCATGTGTGACCACTGGGAAGACCATAGCTTTGACTATAGGGACCATTGTTGGCAGAATAATGTCTCTGTTTTTCAGCACACTGAGTTTGTCATAGCTTTCCTGCCAGAAAGCAAATGTCTCTGATTTCATGACTGCAGTCACTAACTGCAGTGATTTTAGAGCCCAAGGAGAGGAAATCTGTTACTGCTTCCACCTTTTGCTGCACTATATGCCATGAAGTCATGGGGCTGGATGCCATGATCTTAGTTTTTTAATATTTAGTTTTAAGCTGGCTCTCTCACTCTCCTTCACCCTCATCAAGAGACTCTTTAGTTCTTCTTCTTGCCCCGTATTTTATCCTTACAAAGAATCACAGCTGAAGGGAGGAAAATCAACCCAAGCAACTCTGTCTTTTGCCTCTTCTCAGGCATGTTTCTTACATTGTCTTTTTTCCAGTTCTGGTTTATGCTGTTCAGTTTGATATTCTGATAAATACAAACTCAAGAAGGAGCAGAACTGCAGGGCTGCTTCTTTGATGCATATTAAAGTCACTTCTGTGAAAAAGAGCTGGGTGTGTGCTGAGATACCAGAAAATAGGAATTCATAATACACAGCTTACTAAGTCAGCCAACACTATATCTTTATGGTAAGCTATAAAGATATAGCTTTATTGGTTTTAGTGGAACCATGCTGAAATCTGTGACTCGGTTTGTGGCATTGACTAAAAACAAGGTTCTGCAAGACACTGAACAGAGGTTGTTCCAATTGCCATTTCCCCCTGTATTTTAATGCAAAAACATGACTAGACCTAGTTTGCATTTTTGCCTTGGAATCGCTGTTTTTGATTCAAGTGACTCAACACAAGTCATTGAAGCTGAATGTGTTATGTCATGCAGTAAAAATTAAAATATACCTTATTGTTTTATGGGAACATGCAGTTCCAAAAAAAAAAAAAAAAAACAAAAACCACAACTGTGGTTAAAAAGATCAACTTATGATTTCAACAATGAGATGCTTATTTAGTGAATAGAACATGTTAGTTCAGGGATCAGTAAAAAGATAAGCAGGGCATGGAAACAACCTAGATGTCCATCAGCAGATGAATGGATAAGAAAGCTGTGGTACATATACACAATGGAGTATTACTCAGCCGTTAAAAAGAATTCATTTGAATCAGTTCTGATGAGATGGATGAAACTGGAGCCGATTATACAGAGTGAAGTAAGCCAGAAAGAAAAACACCAATACAGTATACTAACACATATATATGGAATTTAGAAAGATGGCAATGACGACCCTGTATGCAAGACAGGAAAAAAGACACAGCTGTGTATAATGGACTTTTGGACTCCAAGGGAGAGGGAGAGGGTGGGATGATTTTGGAGAATGGCATTCTATCATGTATACTATCATGTAAGAATTGAATCGCCAGTCTATGTCTGACGCAGGATACAGCATGCTTGGGGCTGGTGCATGGGGATGACCCACAGAGATGTTATGGGGAGGGAGGTGGGAGGGGGGTTCATGTTTGGGAACACATGTAAGAATTAAAGATTTTTAAATTAAAAAAATAAAAAACTATAAAATAAAATAAAAATAAAAAAATTAAAAAAATAAAGATAAGCAGGGGGTGCTTAACTTTACCATATTTTGATGGTCTCAGTGCACAAGAAATTGAAGAGGTTTTTATTAATATTGTCCTACTTTTAGTATAATAGCAATACCATCACAATGATGCTATCTATAAAGCCCACTTGAATTGGAAACCTGGTCAAGGGGATTTGATGCCCTTGGTGACAAATCCTTACCAGCTTCTACAACTTCAATTTCCAGCTTCAAACTAGAGATACTAAAGAGTCATTTTATTTTCTGACTTTAAACACATAGATTTAAATTTCACTTTTCTCCCTCCTTGTTTTCCTGAAGGTGTTTTCCATAGGCCATGCAGTCTGGGGTGATGTTGTAATAAGCTATAAAAAGACATAGATTTGAATTAGGGAGATTGAATAGAAACATGATGGATATTTATTTAGCTGGAATTTGGAAAAAAAGAGGAAATCAAAGCTGGCTACAAAATTTTGAGCCAAGGTCCAGTATTTTTTCCAATAATAGAAGTATCTGTCAGACAAAGGACTTAAAATGAGTTAAGGGGAAGATAGTGAACTTGGTTTTGGATATGTTACAGTAACTTCTAAAATTAAAACACATGGTTAATAATAATAATAGCTTATTTAGCCACTTTATTTGGCCACCTGATGCAAATAGCCAACTCATTGGGAAAAATCCCAATGCTGGGAAAGATTAAAGGCAATAGGAGAAGGGGGTAGCAGAGGATGAGATGGTTAGATAGCATCATTAACTCAATGGACATCAATTTGAGCAAACTCTGGGAGATAATGGAAGACAGAGGAGGCTAGTGGGTTACATTCCATGGGGTCACAAAGAGTTGGACTTGACTTAGCAACTGAACAATAACAATACCTTATTTAACATTATTTGTACCATAAACTCCACTAACTTCTATTTATATATTAATGATTAAAATTTTTATGAATAGATTGTGTTAACTCCTTTTAGAGAATAGGAAACTGAGAATAAGAGATGTTAACTGACTCTCCCAAGATCATACAACTAGAAATATTCAAAATCTTAGTTTAAATCAGGTCTAATTACCCTGTTACATACTGTTTCAGTGAAATAGAACAACATAAAATAGCATAACCATTGACCATTGATCCAAGACTGAATTTTCAGTTCTCCTGTACAATGTTATTCCAGCATTTTGATTCTATTTTTAAATTTGTTCTTTTCCTGATATATTTACATGAACTTTGAGTTAGTGGTTCTTGGAACCTGAGCTCGTACTATTCTGCCTTTGAAATTCTGTTGTCAGTCAAGCTGAACTTGCTTGTTGAGTTGAGATGAAGATTACTAGGTGATTATCAAAACCCTTTGTTCTTCTCTGCATCAATAGAAACATCATATGAGGGCTACCCAGACAGGGACTATGCTTCCCAGCCCTTTCGGCATCTATACAGGACCATGCACCAAGTTTTCATTAATGAAACGTGAGTAGAATTGCTGTGTGCCTCTTCTGCGTTATGGACTTTAAAATAAACAGGTGTAGGTCTTTATGCCTTTCATCTACTGGGTTCCTGGCACCAGCCAGGTTCTGGAGATGTCAGAATGGAAGAACTATGCGCTCCAGGTCACTGTGCAGAGAAGAGTCACCTGCCAACATCACCTGCTTTGCTCTAAGAAAGAAAGAAACAACTACTGAGACATCAGAGTTTTGGACAGTTTTTTTTTTTTAAGAGTATTTTAGTCTAACAGTGCTAACATTTCTATTATCAATAAAATTGGTTCTATTTTATAATAGCAATAGTGAAATATAGTTTTATGTTATCTTCTGTAAGACACCTGGATTCTCTTGCTGGCTAGCTGATATCTTACATTATTTTCTGGTGTGGATTTAGGATTGGGTTGTGAACTGTGGCTTGCATCCTCAAGTCAGACTTCTTTCTGCTTCAAAGTGCAGAAGAAATTTTGATTGTGCTTGTTTATCATATATTATATAATTATCAATATTGTGTCCACAGCATAATGCATGGGTGTTTATTGAAGTCTTGACATATGTTAAATCACTGAGCCTGAGATAGGCTTTTTAGTCGATCCATCTCAAGGAAAAAAGGAAAAAACACTTTTTTTTAAAAATAAATGTCAGCTAGTATTATGTAAGCTGTTTTTTCACAACCAGATAATTTTGTTCTCTTTGAATTCCTATTGGTCTTTGAAATTTAATTTTTCATATTCATAAAAGTTATCTTACTGTTACAGATGCCTCTGAGAGAGTAGCTTATGGTCAGGCAAATCAAGAAAAGAATTCTACATGAAGACCCATGTTAAGGAGTCTGTCACATAAAGAGGTCTGTGAATAATATTCAGTTTTTTCAGTAATACTTTGTGTACATCAGAAGGGCAGTCTCTGATTCAGCTACTTTGAATACATGTTTTTTTTTTAACCTTTTTTTTTTTTTAAATTAAAGGATGATTACTATACAGTATTGTAATTTTTTGCCATACATCAACATGAATTGGCCAAAGATACACGTATGTCCTTTCCCTCTTGAACCACCCGCCAGCCACCTCCCTCCCCATCCTACCCCCTAGGTAAAATACATGTTTAAGGGAAGTTATTTTCAGGCAAATCCTCTAGAGAAAACTTTAAATTCAGCTTTGAATTTCATTGTCTCTTCCTTTTCATTGTTTTTCAGCTAGTTACACTCCCCGGTACTGGCTGTGTGTCTAGGGTCTTCCCTAGATTGCCATCCTCACGTAGCACCAGAGAGTAGCTTCTGAAGAACGGGTTGTGAAAGCTTAAAAAATTAATCTACTGAAAGACTGGACCAAAAGCCTTTTGCTAGAGAACAGCTTTCACTTTAAAAACCAATTACTAAGCTCTCAGAGCAGAACAGAAGCAAAAAGCAGAGCAGGCGAAAAGGACAGTTGTATAAGGAAACCCAGTTCCTTTCCTTGAGCCTCTGAAGGTTTTCTCATACATTTCTCTGTCACTTCTGGGAAAGGCAGGTTCTCCATTGGACCAGAACCTGGAAAGATTCTACCTGTGTTTTGCATCAGTATGCTTTATGATTTTATTCTTTGTATAAGAGTATTGTTTTTATGCTCACTATTGTTACATTAGGTTGGGTTCAAATTCCAGCCTCAAGGTTTTCTCAGTTGACTCACCTGTAAATTATAGGTAATAATATTTATTAGTTATTATGATAAATAAATGAGTTATTGCACATGATGTACTCTACTCATTTTTTTTTTTAACCTTTGTAATTGTTCAGTAAATATCAGGTCTCCTTGTGTTCTTGCTGGTGGTTGTTGATGGTAAAAGTATACCTTTGTGAATCTCCTCTTCCCTTCTGATTAATGCCCTCTTCTCCTTTAGATGTCGTAATGCATTTAATCTAGTTTTGTATCGTGGATAGCATTTTATGTCATTAGCATGCTTCTGTTTTTCCCTGATATATTCAGTTCAGGATCAGTTAGCTGAGGGATCCTACTTCCTCTCATGTCCAAGCTGATTGGAAGGGGGCATTGCTCTAATACACACTTGATTGAAAACACTAAATGTTTCTTAAATGGTAGCAATTGCATTCTTTTTTTTCTTGCAATTTTACAGCTGTTATCACTATAAAATGAGCAAGGAAAGTTCAGTTAAATAAATATTTTGTTCAGTTAAATATTTTGTGAGGTAGTTATAGCTTATACATTATAGAGTGAAAATAGTGTTATTGTCCAGGACCTGGTGTGAATCCAAAAGCAGATTGTCTGGATTTGAATCCTGCCTCTGACCATTCATAGTTGCATGACCTCTTCAGATCACTTCTGTTTGTGAGCTCATATTTTCATCTATGACATGGGCATAATAATAATATCTGCCTCTTTGGAATGTCGTTAGGATGAAATTATTTAATGTATATAGAATGCTTAGGATAGTACACACTTCATAATAAAGTTTTTGTGTTTTGGTTGTTGTTTTGTTACTGTTGTTGTTATTACTATTGTGTTTGTAGATTTCACTGCTATATAGTTTGATGAGGAATTAGCTACAGTGCTTCACAGAGTCATTTGCTTGTAGTATAAACTTTGAATAATGTGTGTTTCACACGGCATGTTGTTTAGTCACTACGCTGTGTCTCTTTTGTGACCCCATGAACTGTAGCCCACCAGGCTCCTCTGTCCGTGGTTTTTCCCAGGCAAGAATACTGGAGTGGGTTGCCATTTCTTTCTTTAGGGGATCCTCTCAACTCAGGATCAAAGTCACATCTCCTGCATTGGCAGGCGGGTTCTTTCCACTGAGCCACCTGAGAAACCCTCAGGGAGACATTTAAAAATTTTAAAGGCATAGAGAATAGCGAAATCAATGATCTCATCTAAAAATATATAACTCTTGAGGGGCTTCCCTGGTGGGCCAGTGGTTAAGACTATGCCTTCCCATCCAGAGAGTGTGGGTTTGATCCCTGGTTGAGGAGCTAGGATCCCACATGCTTCATGGCCAAAAAAACAAAAACATAAAACAGAAGCAATACTGTCATAAATTCATTAAAGACTTAAAAGTACATATATCTCTCTTCTTAAAAGCGAGTTAGAGAGGATTGGTCAGACTTACTGGGAAACAGTTGTCATAACTCTGAGCATGAGAAAAAAGTAGTATGTACTAGGTTAGAATTGATGAATATGACAAAAGTGGATAGAATGAGAGATTTTTTTAAGTGGAAAATTTACATAGTTGTGTGATTAGATGGAGATGGGGGTCAAAGGAAATGGAGATTTCAAAAATAACTTCTAGGTTTCTCAGTAGCATAACAAGATGCATCAAGGGTCCGTGACTGTGTAGAGAGATGGACAAGGATAGATTTAGAGATGACATGGTCATAAGTTTTATTTGGACATGTAGAGTGTGAGGTACTCTAGGATCTGCAAAAGGAAATGTCAAATGATCAATTAGACACAGTGGGTTTGTCTCTGAGGAGAGGCCTGAGTGGAGGGAAAATTCTGAGCTCTCACCATATACATGGTTATTAAAGCCATAGGGTCTCTGAGACATAGAATATTGAGCAAAAAGAAAAAAAATGAATTAGAAATCTGCCGTGAGAAACACCACCATTTTATGGCCAGATAGTGGAGAAGAGAGGGAGGGAGGGAGGAGAAAAGTGGGGAGAGAGAAAAGAGAGGGAGAAATTTTCCAGAAAGGAAGGAAACTTGGGAGATTGTTATGCACAAGCCAAGGAAAGAGATGGAAACCAGTGGGGAAACAGTGGAAACAGTGTCAGACTTTATTTTTTGGGCTCCAAAATCACTGCAGATGGTGATTGCAGCCATGAAATTAAAAGACGCTTACTCCTTGGAAGAAAGGTTATGACCAACCTAGATAGTATATGCAAAAGCAGAGATATTACTTTGGCGACTAAGGTCCGTCTAGTCAAGGCTATGGTTTTCCCAGTGGTCATGTATGGATGTGAGAGTTGGACTGTGAAGAAGGCTGAGCGCCGAAGAATTGATGCTTTTGAACTGTGGTGTTGGCGAAGACTCTTGAGAGTCCCTTGGACTGCAAGGAGATCCAACCAGTCCATTCTGAAGGAGATCAGCCCTGGGATTTCTTTGGAGGGAATGATGCTAAAGCTGAAACTCCAGTACTTTGGCCACCTCATGCGAAGAGTTGACGCATTGGAAAAGACTCTGATGCTGGGAGGGATTGGGGGCAGGAGGAGAAGGGGACAACAGAGGGATGAGATGGCTGGATGGCATCACTAACTCGATGGACATGAGTCTGAGTGAACTCCGGGAGTTGGTGATGGACAGGGAGGCCTGGCGTGCTGCGATTCATGGGGTCGCCAAGAGTCAGACACGACTGAGCGACTGAACTGAACTGAACTGAAGGAATAAAAGGAAAGTGAATAAAAGAACTAAAAATGGGTATCTCTCCAATAAATTTGGATTATGAAGGGGAGAAGAGACTGTACAGGATTGAGACAAACATAAGGAGCAGGTGAAATTTTTAATTAATTAGTATTCTTAAAAAGGGGTAGCTTCTGAATTTGAAGCCAATAGAAATAATCTATTTAAAAGAGAGAGTTTAAAGACTCTGGAAAGATGATTATACAGATGATTTTGCAAGATTTAAAAAAAATGTCAGGGATGAGGACAGAAATAGGTACAGAGAGGAAGAACTTTGGAGCAGTTGTTATTGACCAAGAGTGATTTTATGTGTAACCTCCTCTTCCACCACCCCAGGACATTTGGGAAATTCTGGATATTTCTGTTATTGTCCCACCTGGGAAAGCAGTGCTATTGGCATCTAGTAGGTTGAGGGCAGGGATGGTGTTCAACACTCTACAATGTACAAGACAGACCCCACAAAAAAGAATTATTCAGTTCAAAAATATCAGTATGTTGATGATGAATAACCATGTTTAGAAGAAGAGAGATTCAGTGTAAGAAAAGAGTAGAGGGATAGAATGGAGTAAGAAGTGGGTATGTTTTTATATCTAATATTAGTCACATAGTGACTACTCAATAGATATTAGCCGTGGTTAATTAAACTAAATCTCTATTAATGTCTACTTTCTAGTAACATCTGAATAATGGGCATTAAAAAAAAGGAATTAGCAGGATTCGTTAGAGAAGTAACTCTCTAATGAACAGTAGAGAAGTAACTCTCTAATGAACAGTAGAGAAGTAACTCTCTAATGAACATTAGAAGAGTAACTCTCTAATGAACATTAAATGCATTATGGTTGCTCTTGACCCCCACATTGAATTCTGCTTCCTTTAGATTTTACTAAATTTTATAGACAATATCTGTGACTAAGACAATTCAATTAAGAAAAAATTAATTTTTCTTAAATATTGCTCATAAAAACTGAGGTCGAAGAAGCCTTAACCACCAGTTCTAAGCATTTACTAGCTATATGAGTCTAAGTACAGTATGTTAGACTTAACCACTATAGACTTTTTCTTCTTTACCTATGACATGTGAATCTTCTTTACCTATGACATTCTTATCACCAGTGGCTGTAAGCATCAGTGACTATTGTTGGCAGAGCACCCATTATAGGACTGAAATAGCAAATTTTAGTGATTGATGCTGCTGATATTACTACTATTGATATGGAGGGGAGTCCAACTCTTTTGCAACCCCATGGGCTGTAGCCCACCAGGCTCCTCTGTCCATGGAATTTTCCAAGCAAGAATATTGGAGCAGGTTGCCATTTCCTTCTCCAGGGGATCTTCCCAACCCAGATGTGGAACTGAACCCACATCTCCAGCATTGGCAGGTGGCTTCTTTACCACTGAGCCACCTGGGAAGCTACAGTGGAGCTTATTTTATTCACCTTACTCCCATTTGATAATATCCCTCTTTCGTTTTGAAGAATCAGCTTTCCCCTATGCAGTTTTGTTGGGACTACCAAGGAAAGCATCATGTCTTCTCTGGACATAATGTCCCAAATAAGACCAATCAGATACTTTCCTCTGAGAATTCAAGTAATTTCCCTGATTCCTATCTTTCTTTGAATCTGGCTCACTAGTATTAACTTTAAATTTGTGTGCTACATAACAACTGTTTAGCTAAGTTCTTAATATCTGTAGTTATTCAATGTTGATATCTATTGATTACAACCAACAAAATCCTAACTTACACAGGCAGCATTAATATTGGAAGCTGGATTAATACTGGAAGTCTTGAGACTAAGGCATAAATGAATAACTACAGTTTTTTAGCAACTATGGGTTGGTGAGAAGAACTGTATATCATTCTAAAATTCTAGATGATATGTATATATCATCTATTATATTCTATGTATTGATATATCTTTAACAAATTCCAGTGTGTTGTTTTATTTCCATTACTCCGTGAATATCTTATTCACTTCTTCACAAATCTTTTCCATTTTTCTGAGACTTTTTTGCTTGGATCAGAACACTATTCAGTCAAACAAGATACATTTTTGTTGAATGAACACATTTATTCCTAATGCTTTGAGTATGCAGTTGCCAAAAAGGAAATCAGTCCAAACCATTCATACAAACAGACTGGGTTGTATTCCCTCATCTTTCATCATTGTGTTCAAGGTAGAACTATACTTCTATTTTAAGAATGAAAAACAAATTTCCACTAGAGATAACTTGTTACTGAAGAATTCCTGTATAATTGAAAGCCTTCAAGGCAAATAATAATTGTAATTTTAATGGAAGGGATTGGAGCCACTTCAATAATGATACTCATTAGATTTTTTGTTTCTCTTCTCTGGACTATATAGGAGCAACAATTGCTTATGTCCTGATGGATATAACCAATATAAACATGGTGATTATTCCTGGCATGATGTCATCCTTGCTGATCATCATATTGAAGACTCCTATTGCTTGCCTTGTCTCATCTAAGCAAAACTAAATCTTTCCTAAAGTGCAATGACACATGGTTAGGCGTGTGTGGGAAAAAAAGTGGGGTGACAGTCTATTTGCAAATAGACAGTCTAGAAAGCAAAAAATTAATTATTCTTTGGTTGGTCCTAACAAACTTTCTTTTATTAATAGCAAACTATGAAGATCCATGCCAGGGTAACTGCAGACGGGATTGAAAAATGGTCTATCATTCTCTCCAAGGAAATATCTATGCAAATGTAGCGGAACTAGATATGAATAAAGAACATGGTAGGCTCAGTTTTTATTATTAGTTAAATCCACCTCTGAGAATAGAAAATTTTGGTTCTTTGTAACTTATAAAGGAAGATTACTTTCCCACCAAAGCCTCAATAGGTTTATAGGTTTTTTTTTTTCACTGTATTTTGCTTCATGTAATAGTCTTTTGTTAATAGGAAAAAGCAAAAAGAACAGAGACATCAATGCACAATTCAACACAGTTTTTATATACATGAATAGATTTTAAAGCCCAGAATGACAGGCTCTGAATATTGGAAATATAATCAGTTACATAATGTAAAAGTCATACAACCAAAAGACAGAACAATTGGAATCTAGATCTAGCTTTGCCACAACTTTCTATAACATCTTTAATTCACGTATTTAACCCAACATCCACAGCAATTTTCTATCTATGAAATAAGATAGCTGATCATTAGGCCTGGAGTTTCACCTAGTTGGGTCTGAGTCAGATCCAGTACAGAGAAATGTTTGTTCCATCATCATGTAATTTTTATAAATTGAATCTGATGAGGCTTGTCAGAGGATAGTCTGTAATACTCCACAGGCTCTATCACTCTCTGATGTCTTACATTTCTATTACTTGCCTGGTCCTTGAAGATAGTTAATTTTGTGTTCCTTTTAGGAGATGTTCCCTGAGGATAGTTATGTTCTCATAATCTTACAATTCCATGTAGGTTTGAAATGAGCTAACTCTGTTCGAGCTTATTTAACAGTGAGAAGTGCAAGTGTTACTCACTGGTGTCCGACTCTTTTGAGACCCCATGAGCTACAGCCAACAAGGCTCCTCTGTCTATGGGATTCTCCAGGCCAGAATACTGGAGTGTTCTCTAAATACTGGAGTGGGTAGCTGTTCCCTTCTCCAGGTGTTCTTCCCGATCCCAGAATCGAAGCTGGGCCTCCTGGAATACTCCCTTATTTAACATAAGTGAATGGCCAGAAGATTGGGGGAAGGTTATACATTTAATTTTATCATATAGTTAAATATGGGCTTCCCTGTTGGTTCAGCGGTAAAGAATCTGCCTCAATTCAGGAGACCCTAGTTTGATTCTTGGGTCAGGAAGATTCCCTGGAGAAGGGTTAGACTACCCACTCCAGTATTCTTGGGCTTCCCTGGTGGCTTAGATGGTAAAGAATCTGCCTGCAATGCAGGAGAACTGGGTTCGATCCCTGGGTTGGGAAGATTCCCCTGGAGGAGGGGATTCTCCAGTATTCTTGCCTGGAGAATCCCCATGGACAGAGGAGCCTGGCGACCTACAGTCCATGGGTCACAAAGAGTTGGACCTGACTGAGCAACTAAGCATAGCACAGCATACACACACACACACACACACACACACACACACACACACACACACACACACACACACACGTACACAAGAGGTTTTCAGTCTAGCCCATGGGAAATTGTGCATTCTGAAAACTTATCTAAATTTAATGTCATCAGCTTCAGTCTGAATGAGCTAGAGAGTTTTAAATTAAAAAGACCCTCAAATTATTGAGCCATAACTTATTTCATGAAACAGATTCTTTTTATAACACATCTAAATATTGTTTTCCTAGTAGTAACTGTAAATAAAATCAATTTTTCTCCTTTAAGGTTGTTTCTGAGAAGAAATTTTTATAAAGTTTATTTTTAAAACAAGAGTAATTTATTCTTAACAGAAATGATGAATAAGTTGCATATTCATGTTGAAAGTATGTTTTTAATCATGCATTTGACAGTAGCATCTAAGTCATAAGCATTCACAGTATAAATGGTGAATAAGAACTAACTGCTTTTTTCCCCTTCTGCTTTTTACAGTTCAGAACCAGGATCTTCAGAGTAATGGCATATTAGTGTATTACTCAATGATATTTCATTGGAAGAAGATGACAATGTCTCTCCTTTGAATAATATTGTTAATTTCAAAATTACCATTATAGTCACATTTCTTTTATTATCAGCAAACAAACATTTATTAAGCATGTGCTGTTTGCAGATTACCAAATACACTGCTCCAAATAGATGAGGCATGTGATAGTGATAGTGTCCCATGGGCGTTAAAACTATAGTTGGGAAAGCCAGTGCAAAAGTGAAAACAATAAACGCATGGTAGAGAATTCACCCAAAATGCTGTAGATATTGTTGCTTCTCTAGATACTGCTTACATTTTCTCTCATGAACAAGGGAGCCAGCCTTCACTCTGCCGTATGAATGCATCCGTGGATGTTCTGCTTCGACTAACCTTTCTGACTTAGCCATGGAAGAAGGAGCTTTTGCTTATTTTTTTACATTATCTTCTGTTGGAACGTATCTCATTCTGCTCCCCCTGCCCATGACCAGGGAGATGCCATATGCCATTGACACGTGTTGTCAAAGGAGGGAGACACTATGGAAAGGAGTGTGTTGTGGGCAGTGGCAAGATCTGTGTAAATGTTGGGACTCTTCACTCCCAGAGTGAGAGGCTATTAACACTAGACCTAGCGAAACTGCCATAGTGTAATAGAGCTTTCCAGGTGGTTCAGTGATAAAGAATCCGCCTGCCAGTGCAGGAGAGGCAAGAGATGTGGGTTTGATCCCTGGATTGGGAAGTTCCCCTGAAGGGGGAAATGGTTAACCATTCCAGTACTCTTGCCTGGAGAATCCCATGGACAGAGGAGCCTGGTAGGCTACTGTCCATGGGGTCACAAAAGTTGGGCATGACTGAGCATGCAAGCACACACGTGAACTTTGGTAACCTGGCTCACCTCCCAAACTGTTGCTTGTGACTTGTCTCTGAACTCCTGGCAAACCCCTCCAGCCCTTCTGCCTTTTTTCCTTTCCCACTTGTCATATGTATGGGAAAGTGCAAAGTCCTTTAGATCTTCTGCCTCAAAGCGTCCATCCATCTTCTTTTTCTTTGTATTATTGTTTTCTTAAACACTATCATTCAAAAGGAAAAAGAGGGTTACCATCAGCCCCTTTCTGTCCGATTGCTGTATATGATGAGTGTGTTGGGCATGTATTTACCCTGCCCAGCATTCTTTCTTCTTGTAATTGATCCCACTTTCCCTACTTCTGCTAATTCCAGGAGGCTAGCTACTGACTTTACCAACTGGTACAAAAGGTGGACCTGAAGGCTCAGGACAGCCAATGAGAATCCCACATCCCCCAGCTGAGGTGACTGGTTCAGGCATGGGATCAAGCCAGGCCAGCTGGAACCCTTGGACTTGACAATTATGTGAGTAAATACATTTCCCTTTTTTTCTTAAGACAGTCTGTGCTTCTTCCACTTGCAGATGAAAAGAAAATTCAGACAAATACAATAATTAATAAGGAATTACAGCACTGAGGTTTCTTTCTTCTCTCTACCAATTCTTTCCTTCTCTTCCTATTGTTCTTTTTTGACCCCTCCCCATCCAACTGCTTAAGGATAGTGGAATTCACCTTCTTAATAATTATACAGTATTTCCATCAGGACAATACTGTTGACGTTCTATTTCTAACTTTTAATTGTCCAAATCACAACCCCAGCCCTGCATCAAAGGTGTAGCATTTTCCATCTCTTCTCAGTGTGCTGACGTCCTGACAATAATTCTATTTTTCCTTTCTGGTTAGCTCTCAGATGCTGAACTGGAAATAATTTCATGCAGTAGGAAAGGGCACTGGATATGTTCACAATTTTAAAATAATTAGTTGGAAGAGACTTCAGAGCATATCTAGTACTGCCTTCTGTATAGCACACTGACAGTTGATTGATTACCTAGCCTGTGCTTGAACCCATCTAGTGACAGAAAGTTCATTACATTGCAGCTTTGTCTTTTCATTTATGGACAGCTCTAATTGCTAGGCATATTTCAACTCAGAATTCTTTTTCTAATGTAATGTTCTATTGACAACGCTTCTGAAACTTTGCTTGTCCTGGGTAATCATCCCTGATTGTTTCAAAGTTTGTTCTTACGACAATGTTTCCAAATACTTTACTTAACCCTTCTTAGGAGGCTCTCGAAGTTCTGAGCAATGTCCACTTGATGTGACAGTACGGAGTAGCCTGTCTGTCCCTTACGCTAGACAGCAGTTCTGGTTTTGTAGTCTTGGTTTTCATTAGCTTTTAGCAACCAGTGAATTGAAGTGTCCATTCATAGGTGATTGTAATCTTATTTTAACTATATAATTTTAAATATATTTTTTCATATCCTATATTTGGACAGCTGATTTATTTTGAGCAACTGACATTTTGAACTTAGATGCCAGGCTGTACATTCATTTACCATCTCATTCTAACCTTACAATGATCTTGGAAGATAGGAAGGAACTATATTAGTTTCATTTGTATTGATAAAAAAAAAGTCTTACAAAGAACCTTGCCTAAACTCAAATAGCAAGTTAGTAGTAAAGCTAAGTACCAGAACTTACACATTTTTGATGTTGTGAGAGAATGTCCAGTATTGACTAATGACTTAAAAATGTATTTATGTGTTAACCTCTGTTGGTAACACATAGTTAAGAAAAGTAAAACTGCTGGTACTTAATCCATTTTACTCTTTTTACTTCATTCCCATCAGAGATTTCTTCATGTTCCTATGTACCTCCTAAATTATTAGTAAGTCTCCTCTGTCCAGTTACACAAATTAGTCATGTAACAAAAACAGCTGCATCTTGCTTTATCCTGTAGAGTTATGGGCATTGCATTTTAGATCCACATGGTTCTTCCCAAATCTGCAACTCTAGCGTGTGGTTGTGTTACTAAACTGAACATTTGCTCAGTTTGAATCTCTGTTTCAACTGTTTGTATCCAGTGTTTAAGTGAGAGTTCTCTGGTGTCCAAGCTGAGAATTACTGCATGCACATTTTAGCTTTTACATAAAAGGCACAATTAGAAAAGGAAAAAATAGACTTTCAGTGACTTAAGAGTAGCCCCTCCTTTTTCCCTATAAGATTCCCTGTATGTTTTATTTGTCTCTTCTGCAGATATTTCTGTATTATGTGCTATATTCCTTTGAGGTGAAATAGAGCATCTGTTTATTAGTCTCAGAGCAATAGTGCAGTCACTCTTCTAAGGGCATGAAATAGCTGGGAAATGCTTACCTGAAAATATTTTTTTTTTCCTTTACACTATCATGTGTAACCCTGATGTGATGGCTTATTACCCATTCCCATATAGAGATTGGTGTAGGCAGGTGTTACTGACAAATTTGTCAATTCCAGCCCAGAGCTACAAAATTCCTTGTCCAAGGACACAGAATCGACTAACTCAGTATTAAGGTTCAAAAAATGCCAAAGACAGTTCTGTTCTCTCAAGCATTCCATTTGGTCTAATTGAGCTTCGCTAACCTTTTCTCTTTGACAGAAAAACTTTGAATGCGTGTCAGGAGAGAGCTTTATAAATATTTATTGAATAAAACAGCTTGTTTGGATATGAAATGAGTTTAGAGACAGGAATAATACCAGTCAAACTCTAACTTTCTGGTATGGAAAATGTGGGCTGAGAGAATGCCCAACGTCAAATTTTAAATAATAACCAATATTGTTTTTAGTGTTCAACTTAATGTAGTGTTATATTAAACTTGCATTTGCTCGTTACCTGTGAAAATTTTTCTGGAGGCATAGATCTTGTTTATTATTCATTCATTTACTCATTCATTCTTGCTCTTCTTCATTTGTCAGATTATTCATTTATTCCTCAAATTTTTAAAAATGATTTAAGGTCATTTAAAAATATGTATACAATGAAAATTATTATAAATTATACTCAAGATATCCAGGCAAAGCAAGAAAAATATGATAAATACAGGAATGGTATCTATAAAAACATTACACTCTTTAAGGCCTGAACATTTGCATTAAAACTAGGCCCTGAGTTTTCTAGTAATTAGCAGCACAAAGAGGGAATGCTGATCAATTCAATTCCATGTTTAATTTTAATATAATAAATTCCTTTTTAAATAATAAGCACAAAATCATTTATTAGAAGAAATAACATTTTTCTGGATATATGAACAGAGTGAAGAATTTTCCTCTGGATATTGTAAGATACAAGGAAAAAATCTGCCTCCAACACAGTAAATACAACTTGATGGCTTAAACTTTTATTATTTATGTGTGAGGATCAAAGGTAGAGTGTCTGTGTATTTTGCATTTTTTTCAAAAGAGCGGTCTGTTTTGGCATTGCTGGTGGCAATATGTGTCTTCAATGGTACCTCATCCCCTTGTCACAGTGCATTTTATTTTATCCTATTTCTTCATATTATGGCCCAATTTGCCCATTTATTTATAATTTTAGTTAATTTTTTATTTTTTGGTTGTGCAACATGTGGAATCTTGGTTAAACCAGGGATCGAACCCACGTTCCCTGCAGTAGAAGCTCCGAGTCTTAAACACTGAACCACCAGGGAATTCCCTCGCTGTACATTTTAATAAAATGCATCTCCTTGTCCACTTGCAGCTGGTTTCCCCACTCCCTCTTGCACAAGACTTTATCTCCTTACTGGTCCTGTGCATCCCTGTTGATAACATCCACAGTGTCCATTCAATGAGTGGTTTACAGGAAAAATTCTTTTTTCCCAGAACCATCTTTCATCTGTTGTTCCTGAAAATGGCTGAATTTTGGCCAGCCTCCTCCTGCTAATGCCCTATAACATAAGTTAGATACTCCTTAAAAACCTTCTGTCAGACATTTTCTGATAAAAGCTCCTGCAAATGATGCTGTGTTTGGCTTTCTTCCTTACCTAGAGCAGGGGTGACTGGCACTTATTAGTAGTAAGTGGTCAAATAGCTTTGTGGAATGAAACAAAGACCTTTTGAAAATCAAGTAAAAATGATTCTAAATCTAAAATGATGTAGGTAGTTTAAATTAGCCGCCCATCTGAATATTGTTATGACTAAATATTTTAAGTTTAAAATTCTTTGCCAGTGATTTCTTTTTTACATGTAGATTTGTGTTATGAAGTTGACTGGCTGAATCAAAATATTTCCCTATGCAAGTGTAGTTATTAAATAGTGAAAGAGCTGGCCAATCAATTTACTTTTCATGTAAGAAATCATATCTCTCTTCCAGTAAATCATGTAGAAGCCAGCCTCTGAAATTGTGAAGATTTTAGATATTCTGTTGTCCTGCTTGACATGGATCATAATTAATCATCACAAATCAGTCTTTTTATGCTATAACATTCCTGTAAGACACAGACATCCCCAAACTATATATAGAGGTTAAAATAGAGCTAGCTTATTATATTCATGGATATTAATAGATGTAGAGTTGAGGGGAGAGAAATAATTTTCTGAGAGTTTAGACTAATGAATTTCTGTACTCACTCCCTTCCAAAAACTGTTCATTCATTTCTTAGATAGAAACTGTGATGCACTCTGAGGGAGGAGGATTTAAGAGTTGAATAGGACATGGTCTCTTGCTTCAAGGATGCGACAGTGTCATGGGACCAAAAATATTGCCGCAAATTCTAAAATCGGGAAGTGTACAGTTCTGCTGGCACATAAATCTATGCGGTAGAGAGCCACGGCCTTTATCGATCTGAGTATTCAGTTCAATTCAGTCGCTCAGTCACGTCCAACTATTTGCGACCACATGAACTGCAGCACGCCAGGCCTCCTGTCCATCATTAACTCCCAGAGTCCACCCAAACCCATGTCCATCAAGTCAGTGATGCCATCCAACCATCTAATCTTCCGTCATCCCCTTCTCCTTCTGCCCTCAATCTTTCCTAGCAGCAAGGCCTTTTCAAATGAGTCAGCTGTTCACATCAGGTGGCCAAAGTATTGGAGTTTCAACTTCAACATCAGTCCTTCCATTGAACACCCAGGACTGATCTCCTCTAGGATGGACTGGTTGGATCTCCTTGCAGTCCAAAGGACACTCAAGAGTCTTCTCTAACACCATAGTTCAAAAGCATCGATTTTTCAGTGCTCAGCTTTCTTTACAGTCCAACTCTCACATCCATACATGACCACTGGAAAAACCATAGCCTTGACTAGACAGACCTTTGTTGACAAAGTAAAGTCTCTGCTTTTTAATATGCTGTCTAGCTTGGTCATAACTTTCCTTCTAAGGAGTAAGTGTCTTTTAATTTCATGGCTGCAATCACCATCTGCAGTAATTTTGGAGCCCAGAAAAATAAAGTCAGCCATTGTTTCCACTGTTTCCCCATCTATTTCCCATGAAGTCATGGGACCAGATGCCATGATCTTCGTTTTCTGAATGTTGAGCTTTAAGACAACTTTTTCACTCTCTTCTTTCACTTTCATCAAGAGGCTTTTTAGCTCCTCTTCACTTTCTGCCATAAGGGTGATGTCACCTGCATATCTGGTTATTGATATTTCTCCCGGCAATCTTGATTCCAGCTTGTGCTTCCTCCAGCCCAGGGTTTCTCATGATGTACTCTGCATATAAGATAAATAAGCAGGGTGACAATATACAGCCTTTGATGTACTCCTTTTCCTATTTGGAACCAGTCTGTTGTTCCATGTCCAGGTCTAACTGTTGCTTCTTGACCTGCATGCAGATTTCTCAAGAGGTAGGTCAGGTGCTATTCCCATCTCTTTCAGAATTTTCCACAGTTTATTGTGATCCACATAGTCAAAGGCTTTGGCATAGTCAATAAAACAGAAATAGATGTTTTTCTGAAACTCTCTTGCTTTTTTGATGATCCAGCAGATGTTGGCAATTTGATCTCTGGTTCCTCTGCCTTTTCTAAAACAAGCTTGAACATCTGGAAGTTCTGAGTGTTAAAGATGGACAAATCAAGGTTTACAAAATAGAGACAGAGGAAAATAATTACAGAAATTGGGAAAACACATTTCAAAGGCACAGAAACACTGAAGTCAATATTATCCTGAAACGTGGTGGTGGGAGAAAGAAATGAGTATTTAAAAATTAAAAAAAAACACAGCAGAACTTATTTAACAGGGATAGTGGAATTTCATAGGCTGTGTGCTCCATATTACTCAAATGTTCATATCTGACAAACAAGGCAACTTTCTCCTGTCATTAATATTATAGGTTTAAAAATTAAGAAAAAATATGTTTCTTGGAAGGTTAACTAATTTTTCTTCTAAAATTGTCATTACTTTACTTATTATTTAATCATGATAATTATTTCTATCTCCATGTGTTCATCAAGTATCACTAATGGAAAGTTTTAAATGTTCCTTAGCTTGGAGGGTAGTAAGGTTTGATAAAACCTGAGAAAACCACTTTGGTAAGAATTCACTTGTCAGTAATGAGTGGTGTAAGTAGATGTAGTGAAAAGAGGCAATTTGCTTAAAAGAAGCAGAGGAATCATTTATGCTTAAAAGTGAATGCTTCAAGTATTCCATTAATTAGATGTTCATTTTTGTAAATAAAGCTCTTTTTAAAATACAATATGGCAATATTCTTCTTTTTTTTAAGTAGACCAGTAAAAAATAATAATTCTTGAAGTGAAAATACCTGGATTATATTCTG
The DNA here is from genome assembly GCF_023091745.1 of Budorcas taxicolor. Lineage (NCBI taxonomy): Eukaryota > Metazoa > Chordata > Mammalia > Artiodactyla > Bovidae > Budorcas > Budorcas taxicolor. The sequence goes on along the minus strand of NC_068916.1, from coordinate 73,887,555 downwards.
ACTTCAGTGTTTACTAATTTCACAGAAGAGCACCATTCTCTCCAGAACATTTCTCTTCTTCTGTTTCTCTAAAGAGAGAAATCTGATTCCTCAGAATCTTGATCAGTAGTTGGACCACTGTCGTTAGTTAGGATCACAGTGCACCTCTTTCTCCTGCTTTCTCCTCCTTGTCCCTAGGACCCACGTGTGACCAAGGTCCACACTAAAGGGGAGGGGCAGTTACCATCCTATATTTCTGGGCTTCTGCTCAGAGCATTCCCCAAGCCTTTAGGGAATCATCCTGACCGGGTTCCATTCTTGGACATAGAGAAAGCCTGTTTATAGCTTGGGTGTAAGCTGTGTGTTTGATCTAGGTTACAAGAAAGTCTTATATTTTGAGTATCACTGTTAGCCTATCTAATATTAAAGTGCTGTTTTGGGTTCCCATTTATTAGTGAAATATGTATTTAGCTTTCTCAGCAGTTGTCTAAAAGAAGAGAATGTTTGGAGAAAGAAATTTTGGGGCTGTTAGTTTTTAATTCAGATGTCAGCAACTAGAGCTTCAAATGCTATGTTGATAACTAATATTAGTGTTTGAAGATAAATTTCCAGAAACTTTAAAATGACAGTATCTAAACTTGGACTTGTTAAATAATTTATCATCATCTTTAAAATAGTATTAACCTTTAGAACAAAGGGTTTAAAGACTAAAATTAGCTACCATCTTTTGTTCATCACCTGTTGGCATAGAGTAAGAGTTTAATAATTTTTATTTATTAACGCTAAGCAATTTGAGGGAACTAAATTGACTTGTTCACCATTGTTTCTTCGGCGTGTAGCATATTGACAGTTTATGTGTAGATTTATACACTTAAATGTGTGTGTGTGTGCATATATAGTTCCTAAATGAATGAAGATGAGTGTTAAAACTTTTTTACAATGTAAAATAATAAGATATTCATCTATATTATATTATGCGATATGTCTTTTGACTAATGTGGGAAGAGAAACAGAAGGGACGTTTTATGCAGTAAAATGAAGAGATGTTAGTATTGAAATAAAAGCTGACAGCTTTGGGGCAGCAAAGTATCATGGGTATCTGAAGAATTTGAGAAGAATTAAAAGATATTAATAGTATTTCCACTCACAACATAGTTTTAGAAATAATTTCAATTTAATGTTTTCAACAAACATTTGTGTCATTTATCTGTGTGTATATATATATATCATATAATATAAACATATATATATATATCATACAACTGTGTATATAACTTGAATGTTACATAATTATCAATAGTAAAATGATATATTAAAATTTTGTCCCCAAATTAGAATGCCCACAGACTTGAGTAGAATAGATTACATAACTGGAGTAATATTTAAAGCATAGTTCATAAAATATAATCATAAGTTTATTTTTTTTAGAATTTAAAGAAGTTGTTTTTATTTGTTTTTTAAAGATCATATCCATATTTATTTATTTATTTATTTTTTAAATTTGTTTTTAAAATTTACTTTACAATACTGTATTGGTTTTGCCATACATAAACATGAATCCGCCACAGGTGTACATAAAATATAATCATAAGTTTACTTTAAATCAGTAGCTATATCTCTGGATTAATCACACTGATACACAGGATATTTACTGTCAAAATCTTTTAGTTTGATCTATGACTTTGCCAGGAAAGTGCCAGAGTAAACTATTGCACACATTCTTTATCATCTGCTTACAAGCTGATTGTTTGAGCTACTTAATTTTTCTATACCTAAATGGAAGACAGAGGGAATAAAAGAATTAAATAAAGGAGGAAAATTACATATGATTCTATCTTTAAACTTTATTGTTTTCTGGTCACACTGTCATTAAGTATGCTCCCAATAAAGAGAGTTTTGCTTCAAACATGTAATTGTAAACAAGTAACTCCAAAGATTTTGGAATATTGCTTTATGTATAATTTAATTAAACTTTTAATTATTCCCTTGCTCTTTAATCAATAATATCACTCAGCTATCTATTTCCTTTCACAATGTGAATTTTAGGACTTTTTCATTACTTTTTTTTATTATTGGTATTCTGAGGCCCCACTTGATAAAGAGTCATTTGAAAATTTATTCAGCAGCTTTCTCTCTTAGTCCATGGTCAAGAGCATTTGTAGTAGTCACCTTTCCATATTTCTGCTTAGTACATTGACAGCTGTGTATATACCTCCTCCCTTCTCCCCAACCAATATTCGTAAATGAATGTTCATAAATAATCCAAACCAGCTCCATCAGATTCTTTCTCAAGATACTTTGAAATTACGGTGTTGTGAGGAAACTAACTTGATTTGGAAGGTGTGGGGCTGCTATGTGACCTTAGAAGCAGAGAAGTCAGTCTTAAGGGAGAAAAGAATAGAGCAAATGCATGGAGAAGGAAAAGGAGAAGAGAGACGGTGTTAAAACGCAAAGGTGAAGAAGAATTAGAAAGAAAGGCAGACAGATATTAATGCATATTAATTAAGGAGTCTTCATTTCAAACAAACAATTAGAGTGAGTTTATTCTTTCTTTTCCTCATTTGTTTAATGTTTATTTTTGTTACTACATGGCAGACACTGTTAAGATTTTGATGATAAAGTTGTAAACATGGGACTAATTCCCTCTCTCATGGAGATTTTATTCTAGAGAGATTTTACTGTATTGAGTAAACAATAATATAATTTAGGATAATAGTGAGAACTGACAGAGAGAGTACTGAAGGGTTAACTTGTGGGGAGTGAGGAGAGCAAGTCTTCTGTGATGATGTGGCATTTTTAGAGCCTAGAAGATGCAATTAACATCACTTACTTCTTTTCCCATTACTTCTCCTAGAGTTTCTAGCTCAGTAATGATCTGATCATAGTTACTGTAGGTAATAGTGTGATTACATGTTTTGATACTAATAAGAGGGTTTAGTATCTTTTCAACTTACAATTTCATTCCCTGGCTACTCTAAAGCTCAACTCCTCAGCCGATGCCACTTATTTTGCTTTTTGTCTTTGCTAGAGAAGCTCCTGTCTGTTCCTGGTATGAATCTTGTTAATTTTTAGAGTAACAGATCTGCAAACTGTGTCTCAACCCAATAAAAGTGGATTTCTCATATCGTTGTCTGACACTGTTTGGGCAGCTCTCCACAGTGGGCCTCCTCTACGTGGAGGAGACCTTCCATCTTTAAGCTTCTCTCTGGAACACATGGCCTGCAAAGGTCACTACAGCAGAGGAAGAGAGAGTTGGAGGAAGCATGCTGCTGCTGCTGCTAATTTGCTTCAGTCGTGTCCGACTCTGTGTGACCCCAGAGATGGCAGCCCACCAGGCTCCCCCGTCCCTGGGATTCTCCAGGCAAGAACACTGGAGTGGGTTGCCATTGCCTTCTCCAATGCATGAAAGTGAAAAGTGAAAGTGAAGTTGCTCAGTCGTGTCTGACTCTTTGCGACCCCATGGACTGCAGCCTACCAGGCTCCTTGGTCCATGGGATTTTCCAGGCAAGAGTACTGGAGTGGGTTGCCATTGCCTTCAGCAAAGTGATGCTCATCACTGCTGTCCGAACTTATTTGGCTTGAATTAATTCCATGGTTTCAACCTAACCACATGGAGACTGGAAATGTGAAGGGGAATGGGGATCTATGTTGGACATTAACAGTTACTTCTATAAGGGAAATCTGAAAATAGAACTACAGGCTTTAGTGATGGGTAGACTGGAAGGGTAAGAGAAAAAAGGACTTGACCTGTGTAATTAGGGGAATGGTTGTGGTTGTTGTTATTGTTGTTGAATCTCTTAGTCATGTCCGACTCTTTGTGACCCCACAGAGTGTAACCTGCTAGGCTTCCCTTCACCATCTCCTGGAGTTTGCTCAAACTCATATCCATTGACTTTATGGTGCCATCAAACCATCTTATTCTCTGTCACCTCCTTCTCCTCGTGCCCTCAATCTTTCCCAGCATCAGGGTCTTTTCTGATAAATTGGACCTTCCCATCAGGTGGCCAAAGTATTGGAGCTTCAGCTAGCAGAGAAGGGTAATTGACATAGTAGAAACCTGACTTTAACTAAAAAATGTGCTTTTGTTTATCTGTAATGTTATTTGCACTTGATTCAGAGGGAAAATTATTTTTATATGTTTTATAAAATTCTTTTTAATTCATAAAGTTGAAGCATTTATTCCTCCTATAATTGGAATTTCAGCTTCTCAGGCAGTATGTATATCCAGAGTAGAAAAACTCTGGTATCTGTCCTATAGTCCATTGTAGCAGAAAATAAACAGCAACAGGAACAGAATTGGGTTTCTTTTTGAGAAATTATGGGATGGTTTTTGGGAAAGGAGTGACATGACTTGATGTTTAAACATAATGGCTGCTTTAAAAAAGAATAGACTGCATGGTATTTAAGGCAACAAGACTAGTAATATCAACAAGAGTATAGGGAGATAAAAGAAGGGAAAAAGACTGGAAAGGGAGTCCTGAGGCATGCTAAGTTAGAGGAATGACAAAACAGAGGAAGAAACAATGGCCAATCAAGTAGATGAAAAACCAGACTATCCTGTCTCATAATCTAAGTGAATAACATGTTTCAAGGAGTATGAGGAATAAAGTGTATGTCACAATAGGATGGGTTCTCTGACAGCACACTCTGAGATGAGTTGCAACATATGCCATGTTTGTTAGGGAATGCTGGTGGAGGAAGACCTGTAGGAGGAGGAGGAGGAGGAAGGGATCAGTGTGGGGCAAATAGATGGAGCTGCAGTGAAGTGATGACAGCCTAGTTGGATCCCACAGAAGTGAAATGGCTCATCAGAGTCTTCCTTGTTAAGCTGAGTGGTTGAACTGTTAACGCCTTACCACAATTAATCATTAAGTATGTGTTTGTTGTTTTTTTTATTTCATTTCAGAGAGCAAATCCTCCCTGATTCCCATTGGTTTTGGGGTCACAACTAATGCTCACCATCTTTCTCCTTTGCTATATATTCCAAATTTCTCCCAACAGTTAGCATCACTGGTGATTTCAAGGGTCACCATGTCTGGTGGCATGGCCCAGAACCTCATTTTTTATTACCGTGCTCTTTTTAAATTAGTGTTATCAGTACTTCACTTTTGATTTACCATAAAAACTTGGCAAGAGAGTATCAAATGGCATCTAAGTGGATCACCAGAGGGCCAAAAATATTCCTTCTTGCCCCCCACCCCCACGTTGTGTAACAGTAACCCTGTCAAGGTGGTGACTCTTTGCTCCCTGGTCTCTGGACATAAGGAGCCCAAATGCTCAGGCAGCAGCTAGTTTATGATTTGAAGGGACTCTTGCTTGGTCCCCTAGTGGAAGTATTCCATATATGGTTACTGAAACCTCTCATTCTGGGGAACCTAGAGTTATGGGGAAAAAAATTACAAATTCCTTAAGTGGCAATTAAATCCTAGATCTGGTTCTTTACTTTCTCTGACCTGCTGCAGGAGATAACAGCTTATTTGTATACCAACAAAGAGGCTCTCTGGCTTTCACACTTGGCTTTCAATTGCCTATTAATTGTTCTTAGCTTTTTATTGTCTTTTTCTAACTCCATCAGTGGAGCTTAGTTATAGCCACTTACTTCCATTATCATTTTTCAAATACCTGATGAAATGTGTTAGCGCTTTCCTCCCTTACACTAGCAAATTGTCACAATTCACCACCAGTGAAAGTTTTAGCAATTGGAGCATCTATTTTACCAAGATCTATTTGTGTTCCATCTATAGCCAGTGATGGGGCCCTAATTGCTGGGCAATTAATCCAGCTGCAAAATCCATTCTATTGCCTACCATTTTTGTTCCACTCTTGGTACATACTATTGCATGTTGAACCTTCTGGGAATTAGACCATGAGATAGGTTTAGTGTAAAGGCTATTTATTACGGTGTAATCCTGGGCAAGGTTGCTTTACTTAGCTGAGGCAAACTATGAAGAACGGACACTCATAGGACATTTGGCCCAGTCCAAATCATCTGTAAGACATTCAGTTCATAAGACTCTTGGTCCATTTGAAATCTGGTGGCTCAGATGGTAAAGAATCTGCCCACAATGTAGGAGACCTTTGTTTCATCCCTGAAGAAGGAAATGGCAACCCACTCAGTATTCTTGCTTAGAGAATCCCATGGACAGAGGAGCCTGGCGGGCTACAGTCCCTGGTGTTGCACAGTAGGGCACGACTGAGTGAATAACACACACAGCTGTCCAAAAAGTCTATGGGCATATTTGGATAATGCCACTTGGTTTTGGACTTGACTAAATATTAAAGACCTTTTGGCAGGATCCGAATGGCTTATGGATGTTTCATATAAGACCAAATGTCTGCCAGCTGAACTGACAGATGAAGGTGGTGGGCCAACAGTACTCCCAGCAGTTGGGGTAAGATCACTGAACAGTATAGAAGACATCATTGAGTATGCTTTTCTGGTGACATTTTTTTCATTCTTTTCAACAATTCAAAACCACTTGACTTCTGTTGGAGTCATATGTTAGGAAGAGTACAGAAAGTACATTTTCATACATGAGTCCAGCTCAGTCATCTACCATCTGTCAAACTACAGGACAGAGCAAAGCCTAGAGGATACACACTTACTCCTTTTAAAGACAATATTCAGGCATTGCACACATAATTTCTTCTCATGTTCCAATGACCAGAACTCTAGCATATGGCCAAACTCAGAAGCAAAGTTTTCCAGGAAATGTAGTTTAGCTGGGGGGCCTTATGCTCATATAAAACTTTATGAGGAGGGAAAAACTAAATATTCAGAAACAACTGAAACTTAGTCATACCTGTACCATGCAAAATAATCTCCACAAATAAAAACTGACATTCATCATTCCATAGAATTTTACCTAATTTTAACACTAACTCAAAATAAAAATTCTTTGTCATAGACTTCACCTTCATACTAAGCAGTCTAACCCAGAGTTTGCAGTAACCACTATGTTACTGCTATCCTATAGCAACATTCTGATGGGAGGGTTTGGTTTTCCAAGTTTTCTCCACCTTTCCTGAGTTTATGTGTTATTTCAGGTATCTGTGGTGTTTGTCTCTGAGTCATCCCTTTATTACCTCTGATTCCATTATAAGACTTTGGACACAGTGAAAATTGAAGCAATATTTAGAGACAGGTATATAACTGAGAGTTTGTACTGCAGGTCAGCAACCACTTTTGCATTTTTATCAAGTTTAAATTCAAATCCCAGAAAAGTCAAAGAAAAGAGACATCTACATGTGGGTTTAGCATAGTATTATTGCTCTCAGAGCAAAAGATGAGGATAAATAATGCCCAAAATAATGTCTGAAAGTTGCGTTTGATAATTTGTTTTACACATCTTCGGAGAATCTTTTTTTCTTTTTCAAATTCTATCTTTTGAAGTCTGGGACTAAACTGGCATCACAATTAATGAAAACAATCAGATTGGTCCTATGTTTTGAAAAAAAATTATCAAGCAATTTAAAATGTTTATTCCTTGATTTAGTCATTTCTGTTTTAGGAACTTCAAGATAAAGATTTGACACTAAACATGAGGAAATCCATCCACAAAGATATTTATATCCATATAGTTTATAATAAAACTGAAAAGAAACTGTCCAATTGTGAGAATTGTTGGATAAACTTATATTCATTTGATAGAAAATAAGCAACTATTTAAAATAAGATGAAAAATATTCATAATATTGAATGAAAAAATCAGGATATTGTTTAGCTAGCACATATTTGACATTTGCTATATTTCAGGTGCTTTTCTGAATATATTACATATGTTAACTTGGAATAACACTCCTGTGAAGAAGACCTTGGTACGTTGTTTCTGTTATACAGATAATGAAGTCTAGGTGCAGAAAACGTATACTATCTTGATCAAGGTCATAGAGAAAATAAATGGCAAAGATGATATTTGAACCCAGGCATTGACACTTCAGAACTTATATTCTTAACTGCCAGGCAATGTTGCCTTAAATGTAAAATATAGTGATTATGCCTGGTGAGGTAAAATTCTATTTTATCTGCTTGATGAAAGCATTGATTGTGTGACTTGAAGGTTGTCTTGGCATTAATGGGCTCATTTACATAAGATGCCAGGGAGCTTTTCTGAAGAGAAAGAAGCAAAACTCAACTCCTTTCTCCTAAGCCTACTGGACTAAGAAAGTCCTGAGTGAGATTCTGGGATCAGGCAAGAGCAACATGACTTCAGAGGGAAACTATGAATAAAAACAGAAAAGTATGGAATGATTCAGTGGGCTCTTTATTGCTGTAAAGCTCCAGGTCAGAAGGGAGTGGGGTTCTAAGAATGCTATAGCTATGAATGACATAGGGATCTGCCCCTGGGTATGCCTAAATTCATATCCATTAAGTTGGTGATGATATCTAATCATCTCATCTTCTGCCAGCCCCTTCTCCTTTTTGCCTTCAATCTTTCCCAGCATCAAGGTCTTTTCCAAAGGGTCAACTCCTCCCATCAGGTGGCCAAATTATTAGAACTTCAGCATCAGTCCTTCCAATGAATATTCAGGGTTGATCTTTTAGGATTGACTGGTTTGATCTCCCTACTGTCCAAGGGACTCTCAAGAGTCTTCTCCAATACCACAGTCAGAAATTATCATTTCTTCAGCACTCTGCCTTCCTTATGATTCATATGGGGTTATGATATATTCCAACATCCATGGTGGCACCTCTGCCTTTCTCCAGTTTTCAATTCAACCCCAGGCATTTGTTTTTGGAAACTGTTAGGAACAGACTAATCAGCAGTAGTAGTTATTCTGGACTCTTTCATCTTCAAAGTACATACATATTCTGGCTAAAGTGAAGACATAAGGGCGAACAGGACTTGTCTCTTGGATGAGAGAGTTCTAGGTGAAGTTGTGTGTGTGTGTGTGTGTGTGTGTGTGTGTGTGTGTGTGTAGCACATGGCCTGGTTCCTGGTGTGCAGGCTTTTTCTAGCTGTGCCGAGCAGGGGCTCCTCTTTGTTGTGGTGCATGGGCTTCTCGTTGTGGTGGCTTCTCTTGTTGTGGAGCATAAGCTCTAGGTGCATGGGCTTTAGTAGTTGCAGTGTGTGGGCTCAGTAGTTGGGGCTTCCAGACTCTAGAGCACAGGTTCAGTAGTTATGGTGCACAGGCTCAGTTGCTCTATGGCACATGGAATCCTCCAGGACCAGGGATCCAACCCATGTCTCCTGCATTGGCAGGCGGGTTCCTATCTACTGTACAGATCACCAGGGAAGTCCCTGATGCTTTGAAAAACAAAAAATTATACCTGAGGAAGAAAAATGGGAGGAAGTTAAGAAAATCATTGATTGTTCTATGATAGTGGGTTTTTTTTTTTCCTTCTTATCTGTTTCTTTGGATATTTTTGAACATAAAAGTGAAAAGGATAGTATAATAAACCTTAGGTTTCTATCACTCATCTTCAGTGATTTTCAACATTTTGCCATTATTTTTTGCCTTTCTCCCAACCATTAGGGAGAGTGTGGTGGAGCATTTTAAAGTAAACCCCACATATTCAGTTAAGGATATTTCCCTTTTTGTCTATCTGTTCTTCATATTTCTGTTAGTTTGTTTATTTATTTATTTTTATTAAAACCCATTGTTCTGTTTAAGTCCAGCATAATATATTTACTATGAACAGGTTGAGAAATAGAGAGAAGTATTAGGAAAATAAATCATCTGTAATTCAACTTTCAAGATATAACCACTGCCAACATATGACCATGTTGAATTTACAATATTTTACCTATTTTTTTCATATCTTAAATCTTCTAAGATATTTTATGGATATATATAGACATGATGGTGGTTCTTAAGGTGTTAAAACTATTCCCTATGTTCAAGGTTTTCTTTAAGGAATAAGCATTACTTTTCTAATGAAAAATGAAGGTAATATCCTTAACATTCTTTATCATTTTATCTATAAATATTGTTGGTGAAAACATGTTTCACTAGGTTGTCTTCAAATTATTTTTTAAACATACTTATTTGTTTCAGTCTATCATTTAAAATTGTTTCTTCATCAATTCACAAAATCAACTTTTACAGAAGAAATTTTACTTGCTAACCACATAGACTGGACATGACTTCAGTATTTCACTAGTGTAATTCACTGCCTTCTAAATGGACTACATAAGGACCTCAGAGAAATGCCAAGGATGTGCATTTATGATCTGTGTGCACAGTGAAATCTCTAGGAAATCAGCCCTTTACACACTTCATCTCAAAATACCCAAGTCAACCATGCATTGAAATTGAGTGGTTCAGGGAAATGCTCACCAAAGTCATCTTCATAACCTCTTACAGGGAGCAGGGATAATTCTATAAAATTGTTCCCTGCATTTTAACACCTCTTTAGTCTGCACTTTGGGCATGTGAAAATTAAATTAAGGGAAACAAATTAAGTTGCCAAATTCTATCCTATGTTAATCTTTTTCTACATTCATCTAAAGCTAAAATGATTTAGATTTTATTTTGAAGGTTGCTTGGGGTTGCTTTACTGTAGAAAATCACTGAGACAAGTTTGTTCACCCGGACAGCAATCTGTGACTCCTGCCAGCATACTGGTTCCTTTTCTAAGCAGTATCTTGCAGATGTCAGTAAATGCCTTGCTTTTCCTAATGCTGATTTCATGGTTCTGGGTAAGGATAACAGAAAGCAAGGTGCATCGTAAATCTCAGTAAATAAATCAGGGTGTATGTTACTTAGCGTGCCTGCATGCTAGATTTCTTTAGTCATGTCCGACTCTTTGTGACCTCATGGACTGTAGCCTACCAGGCTCCTCTGCCCATGGGGATTCTCCAGGCAGGAATAGCAGAGAGGGTTGCCATGCCCCCTCCAGGGGATCTTCCTGACCCAGGGATCATACCCATGTCTCCTGTGGCTCCTGTACGGCACGCGGATTCTTTACCACTGAGCCACCAGGGAAGCCCATATGTTACTTTCAGTTCAGTTCAGTTCAGTTGCTCAGTCGTGTCCGACTCTTTGCGACCCCATGAATCGCAGCACGCCAGGCCTCCCTGTCCATCACCAACTCCTGGAGTTCACTCAGACTCACGTCCGTCGAGGCAGTGATGCCATCCAGCCATCTCATCTTCTGTCGTCCCCTTCTCCTCCTGCCCCCAATCCCTCCCAGCATCAGAGTCTTTTCCAATGAGTCAACTGTTCGCATGAGGTGGCCAAATTACTGGAGTTTCAGCTTTAGCATCATTCCTTCCAAAGAAATCCCAGGGCTGATCTCCTTCAAAATGTTACTTTGGGGAAGTTCAAATACTTAATAGTAGCCTTTTATTACTCCTTGGAGCAGCGGCCCAGTCAGGATCACGGTGTGCCACTGTCCATGGTGCACTGTGCAACTGCAAGGGGGTGCATCCACTGCACTGTCCTGTCAATGGCGTGTTTTAAAGTTGTGTGACACCTCGGAGAAGATTCGATCACAGTGATATAATGAAAAGAATATTGTTCTGTGAGCTAAAAGAATGCTATTCCTACCTGACTTTGCTAGTGTTGAACCATTATCTTGTTGAAAATTTTGAAGAATAAAAACATAATCTGCTCATCTGCCTGATCAGTTTATATCAGTAATGGTTGTTATACTTCAGTGCCTGTTTTTACATTTCACTGGATCATATTGGCAAGATAGACACCTAAAATGATAGACAGCAACTGGCTTTTTAAAAGTGACTTTGAAAATGCCGTTGCTCTGACCATTGTGACAAGACATGGACAACCTAAATGTCCATCGACAGAAGAATGGATAAAGAAGATGTGGTGCAGATATAAAATGGAATATTACTTAATCATAAAATGAATGACATAATGCCACCTGTGGCAGCCTGGATGGACTTAGAGATTATCATACTAACAGAAATAAATCAGACAGAAAACGATAAGTATGATATGATTCCTATTATAGGTGGAATCTAAAAAAATGACACAAGTGAACTTATTCACAAAATAGAAAAAGACTCACAGTTATAAAAACCAAGTTTATGGTTATCAAAGGGGTTTGAAGGGGGAGGGGATAAATTAGGAGTTTGGGATTAACATAAAACACAACTATTGAGTTGGCCAAAAAGTTTTTTCAGGTTTTTTTTAGCACCTTATAGAGCAACCTGAACGAACTTTTGGGCCAACCTAATGTATTAAAAAATAGGTAAAGAACAAGAGCCTACTGTATATCACAGAATATCTTATAATCATTTATCATGGAAAAGAATCTAGAAAATATGTACATAAGAATCACTTTTATATACTTGAAACTAATGCAACATTGCAAATGAAATACATTTCAATTTAAAAAAAATACACCAAAGGAATCACAACAGAAAAAAACGGTAGCTTTAAGATATACCTGTTAAACTGTAAAATTAAATAGTTTTTATCATATTCACAGAGTTCTGCAACAATCAACATGACTTTAGAACATTTTTTTTTATCACTTCCTAAAGAAAACTCATATCCATTAGCAGACAATCTCCATTTCTTTCTAACTTCCTGTCCTCCCGCATTCCAGCCTTGAGAAACCACTAATGAACTTTTTGTCCGAATAGGTTTGCTTATTCTAGACATTTTATATAAATGGTATCATACAATGTGTAGTCTTTTGTGAATGGCTTCCTTCATTTATTGTAATATTTTTAAGGTTTGTTCATATTGTAACATGTTAATGCCTCATTCCTTTCTATTGGAAATAATATCCATTGTTATGTATATGCCACATTTGCCTTTCAAACCATCAGGTAATCGGCATTTGGGTTTTCCTCATTTTGATTATTATCTGTATTGCTGTTGTGAGCAATATATATATGTTGTGAGTTTTTTTGTGTGTGTGAACATATGTTTTTATTTTATTTCAGTTGAATCTATAGATAGGAGTGGAATTGCCAGGTCACATGATAATTGTGTTCAACATTTTGAGATTTTAGATTGTTTTCCAATGTGGCTATACCATATTACAATCTCACCTGGAGTGTATAATGGTTCTACTTTCTCCACATCCTCATGAACACTTGTTATTATCTGTCTTTTTAATTATTATAGCTATCCTAGCGGGGACAAAGTGGCATCTCATTGTGTTTTGATTTGCATTTTCCCATTGGCTAATGATGTGCTTATTGGACATTTGTACATCTTCTTTGTGGAGAAATGTCTATTTAGCAATTTATTTTTAACTGAGTGTTTATCAAATAACAATTTCTTAGTAGAAACTTGAAAGTTCTCAAATTCTTAATAAGTGAGATAACCAAATTTTTTATCCTAACTTTAATATCCATTGATTTTATATGATGTGTAATCTGAAGGGATACAGCCCATAGTATCTCTCCCCATCAGACTGTAACTTCAAGTAGACATGTACAGTCTGCTGTAGATTTTGTTGAGATTTACATCTAGTACTGGACTTTTACTATGGTATGTACTAAATATTTTGATGGATAAATGAGTGGAGACATCTCTTGCTTAAGAACACTAACCGATTCTGCTCCCCTGGGCTTTTTTGTATGACTTTTTCCTAGTCCCAATAGGTCTGGTTCATTCTGAAATGTTTAAAATAATAATAAAATTTTAATCACCTGTAGCAACCAAAAGTTATTTTACACCATCCTTGTGATGAAGACGATTTAGATAAACTCTTCTGAGTCTTTCCAAAAGGGATGGCATTGTGATATAATAAGAAATATATATCTGGTCTTTGTCCTTGATTCCTAGCACAGCAAATAATGTAATCAAATAAATTAACATTTCTTTTTATCCCCAGTTCCTGAAATAGCTCCAAAGTGATAAAGGTAAAAGGAATGTCTTTTGTTACTCATACAAAATCTTTTTCAACCACACCTGAGTTTATTTTAATGAGATGACTTTTGAAAAGTACCTAAGGATAGGAAGCTGATTGCTGTGTACCACCCATAAGAAGAGAGTTGGAACTTTCAGCCCCAACCCCGATCTCTGTGGAGAAGAGAGAAGCTAGAGATTGTTAAGCACCAATGGCTAATAATTTAATCACTCATGTCTATAGAAGGAAACCTTCATAAAAACCCTAACCAAGGGGATTTGAAGAACTTCTGAGTTAGTGAACAAGAATTTCCAAGTGCCTGGAGGACAGTATACTCCAAACTCTATGGAGAAAGAAGCTCCTGTGTTTGGACCCTTCTGAACCTTGCTCTATGTATATCCTCATCTGGCTGTTCATTTGTATCTTTTCATATATCCTTTGTAGTAAATTAGTAATTTTGTTGTTCAGTCGCTCAGTCATATCCGACTCTTTGCAACCCCAGCATGCCAGGTTTCCTTGTCCTTCATGATCTCCTGCAGCTTGCTTAAACTCATGTCCATTGAGTCACTAATGCCATCCAACCATCTCATCCTCTGTCGTCCCCTTCTCATGCCTTCAATCTTTCAGTCAGTCAAAGGATTTAGCATAGTCAGTGAAGCAGAAGTAGATCTTTTTCTGGAATTCTCTTGCTCTTTCTGTGATCCAATGGATGTTGGCATTTTGACCTCTGGTTCCTCTGCCTTTTCTAAATCCAGCTTGAACATCTGGAAGTTCTCTGTTCATGTACTGTTGAAGCCTAGCTTGGAGAATTTTGAGCGTTAACTTGCTAGTGTGTGAAATGAGTGCCATTGTGTGGTAGTCTGAGTATTCTTTAGCATTGCTTTTCTTTGGGATTATAATGAAAACTGACCTTTTCCAGTCCTGTGGCCACTGCTGAATTTTCCAAATTTGCCAGATCCCCAGGTTGGGAAATCTGTTGTGGGCCCTACAACTTTTACAACAGTGCTTGAACTTCTTTGCTATAATTGTTCTCCAGTCTGTGGGTGGTCTGCTTAGCAGCTCTATAGTGGGACGAATGGCCACCTCTTCCAGGAGGACTTGTGCCACACATGCCATGCCTCCCAGGACTGCTGCCGCCAGAGCTCCTGTCCCCATGGCAGGTCACTGCTGACCCATAACTCCGCAGGAGACACTCAAATGCTCAAAGGCAGATCTGACTTAGTCTCTTGTGGAGGTCAATGCTCCTTTCAATATTTTGTTTGCTCCCTCCAAGCATCTCTCCCGGGTATGAGGTTTGATTTTAAACATGATTGCGCCCCACCTACCATCTTGTTGTGGTTTCTCTTTTTCCCTTGGACATGGGATATCTTTTATTTTTTGGTGGGATCTAACATTCTCCTGTTGATGGTTTTTCAATAGCTAGCTGTGATTTTGGTGTTCTCCCAGGAGAAGATGAATGCAAGTCCTTCTACTCCGCCATCTTGTGGAACTGGGAAAATTAGTAATAGTAAGTCAGTTATTTCCCTGGGTTCTGTGAACCGTTCAGCAAGTTACTGGACCTGAGGAGGAGGTCATGGGAAACTTCAGTTTATAGCTGCTCAGGCAGAAGTATAGGTGACAACTGGGGGCTTGTAATTGGCTCTGAAGGTGAGGGTGATCTTGTGAGACTGGTCCCTTAAGCTGTGGTATCTGTATTAACTTCAGTCAAGTTAGTGTCAAAATTAAATAAAACTGTAGGACACCCACGGAGAAGGCAATGGCACCCCGCTCCAGTACTCTTGCCTGGAAGATCCCATGGACAGAGGAGCCTGGTAGGCTGCAGTCCATGGGGTTGCTACTAGTCGGACACGACTGAGCGACTTCACTTTCATTTTTCACTTCCATGCATTAGAGAAGGAAATGGCAACCCACTCCAGTGTTCTTGCCTGGAGAATCCCAGGGATGGGGGAGCCTGGTGGGCTGCCGTTTATGGGGTCTCACAGAGTCGGACATGACTGAAGCGACTTAGCAGCAGCAGCAGCAGTAGGACACCCAACTGGTGTTAGAGAACTAATCTGTGTGGGGAAAAAACTCACATATTTGGTATCAGAGATGATGTGTAAGAGTAGAGGAAAACAGCCATTTTTCCTTTTATCAGGTGTTTCTTTATTCTGTCACTAGTCCATATTCACCAAGGGTTGAGCAGGGAGCCTCCAGATTAGTGGCAGCAAGTAATAATCAAAGGTAAATTATACCTTAGATTAAGGATCAAAGTTAACTTCTCCTGGAAAGGTATTGAATTTTATATTTTGTGACCCTCTTGATTCTAGGCAGTCTCAGATTGTGCAGAACTAGAAAATGAACACCAAAATCTCATTGCTCATTGGTCAATCTGTGTGAATGAAATGTCCTGCCAACCCTCAGTAAGCAAAGATGAGGGAGGTTGGTTTTATGCACTGAATTATGTCCCTTGTTTGTTTGTTTAAAAATGAACCCAAACTCATTTTGAAATCTAACCCCTGGTGCCTCAGAATATGTCTGAATTTGTAGGTAGGCCTTAAAAATGCTGATTACATTAAAATGAGGTCCTTAGATCAGTTCTAATCCAATATGACTGATTTTCTTATAAGAAGAGATTAGCATACAGACATGCAGAGAAACAAGACAATGAAAGACTCAGGAAGAAGATGGCCATCTAATAAGTCACTGAGAGAGGCCTCATATGAAACTCACCTTGTAAACACCTTAAACATCATTTTAGCCTTCAGAATTGTCAGAAAATACAGTTCTGTTTTTTTAAGGCACTCAATGTATGATACTTGGGTATAGCCACCATAGCAAATTAATTTACTAGTTATGTGTGGAGTGGAGGTTGAGAGGGAAATCTGGGATTGATTATTGACACTGAAGTTTTCTTATCTCTCTGCTGGGAGGACTAGGAAGATGCAAACAGGTAAGATAATATACATCTACCAAAAACAGAAAGATCTAGAGAATAGGCATTCCTGCTCTTCATCTTTTGATTAACCAGTTCCTCAGTATCTCTTTAGACTATAAGCCAGGACCATTTTTCTGATTACAAAGGATACCTTGTAAATCAAAGACACGGTAGAAATTCAAAAAGCCAGATGGCCAATTTTCCATATTTAGCATTTGAACATAAAGGGTAGACTTCTGCAGAGTAGATTATTTTTTCATCAAAAAATCTTCCTTTAATATTTTACTATGATATTAAAGTTATCAGCACACTAAAAGTACAAATATCATGGTTTTGACTTTTCATTGTGGTAAAACATACATAACATAAAACTGACCGTTGTAGCTGCATAAGTGTTTAGTTCTGTGCGACAAATACATTCACATTGTTCTGCAATGGGCATGATTAACCATCTCCAGAACTTTTAAAAATCTTTTCAAATCCAGTGATAACTTTTAAAATAAGCTTTTGCTTCTGTAGCTTAATGAATTATTCTAATAAGCATGCTAGGAAGTTCTCAGTGAAGTCCTCTCTTCCTCTTTTCCCCATCTTACCTCCTCCTTTCTTTTCTCCTCCTTCTCTTCCCTTACTACATTCTGGCTTTCTCCCTTCCTCCTTCCCACCTTCCCATCCAATGTCCTTCAAGAAGGAATTTCTAAAGTCTTTTGAACATACTTATACATAATTAAATTTAAAGGATAAAAAGTTGGCATCATTTGTTTCTAAATCTTCCAAAAGGAACTGATAATGACCCTTTACTGATGTGGCTCCAGGAATGATCAATCATTTGTCTATTTCTATTTGAAAAATATTTATTCATTTTATATTTTAGAATTCACATATAAATGATAGCATGTATTTATTTTTTCCTGTATCACTTATTTCATTAGGTATAATACTTTCCAGGCCCATCCACGACCTATGTTTTTGCAAATGGCCATTCTTTTATATGTCTGAGTAGTCTTTCATTATATATATATATACATATATATATAGTGATATATACCACATCTTCTTTATCCATTCATTTGCTGTTGGACACTTAGGTTTGCTTATATATCTTGACTATTATAAATAGTCCTGCTGTGAACATTAAGGTACATTTATCTTTTTGAATTAGTGTTTGTTTGTTTTTTCTTAAGATATGTATCCAGGAGTGGTATTGCTGGATCAGATAGCAGTTCTAGTCAAAGCTATGGTCTTTCCAATAGTCATGTATGGAAAGTTGTGTATGTCAGAGTCATGTATGTGAGGGTTGGACTATAAAGAAAGCTGAGCACCAAAGAATTGATGCTTCTGAATTGCGGTGTTAGAGAAGACTCTTGAGAGTCCCTTGTAGTGCAAGGAGATCAAACCAGTCAATCCTAAAGGAACTCATTCCTGAATATTCATTGGAAGGACTGATGCTGAAGCTGAAACTCTAATACTTTGTGCACCTGGTGTGAAGAACTGACTCCCTGGAAAAGACTCTGATACTGAGAAAGATTGGAGACAGAAGGAGAAGGGGACAACAGAGGATGAGATGATTGGATGGCATCACCGACTCAATGGACCTGAGTTTGAGCAAGCTCCAAGAGTTGGTGATGGACAGGGAAGCCTGGTGTGCTACAGTCCCTGGGGTTGCAAAGAGTCAGACATTACTGAGTGACTGAACTGAACTGATGTCAGTTCGATTATCAGTGTTTTGGGGAACTTCATATCCTTTTCCATAATGGCTACATGAGTTTACATTCTCACCAACAGTGTAGTAGGGTTCCTTTTCCTCCACATTCTTTCAATATTTGTTTTTTTGTGGTCTTTTTTGACAATAGCCATTTTGACAGGTGTGAGGCAGTATCTCATTATGGTTTTGATTTGCATTTGCCTAATAATTAGTGATATTGAGCATCTTTTCATGTGCCTTCCCATCTATTAAAATCTTTTCTAATATATGAAGTTTTTAAATGCTTTTATTTAGCAAAATAGTAGATATAATAGATTTTCTTTCTTCTGGTTCATATATGTTTACTATTTATTTTATATTATTGTGTACGTTTTTACATTTTGTTTTTTGTTGATTGGATCAAGCTGCTCCCCTCCACCCAGTTTCTCTTGTTATATTGGAGTTTAACTATTCATTTCATTTCTTTAATATCTACCTACCTTTACTAATGGCAAAATATATGTATCCATTTTACAAAAAGTAATTTATAAATAATTCTTTCTCACAATTAACTATATTTTTCAATTGTGTCTCCGTTTTCCAAAAAGAAGAGACATTTAAAATAGTCTACTTTTGCATCCTAGTTCATCTTATTTTTTTCTGAGATATCTTAGTATTTTTAGTTCTAGATTATTGTTATGTTTTCCCCTGTAATGTGTCTTTTCTATGACAAGAATCCTTACTTGGCACTTAACTTACATACCCTCAACCACTATATCAATATCCATTTAGATTCAACTATCTATACTGCAAAATTAATTGTTCTACACACTCTCATTTTTTTTCTCTGATGTTGAGGTCTCTGACCTAACATTTCTAGTTTTGGTTATATTTTTTCCTGAGAATTTTCCTCAGAAAATTTTCTTTGACTTACCTAATTGATGATCTTTCTTCTATTTGTGCTTTTGTTTTTATTTCTGGATCCAGCTATTGTTTTTAGCTGGTACTCTCAGATTTACCCTCTAAGTTGCTAGTATTTCCTTGTTCCCTATCTCTTCTGTTTTTATTTTTTTATATTATCTCTTTCTTTTAATCTTTCAGATCACTAATTTGGATTTCAACAATGTCTATTCAAATCATCTTCAATTCATCCTTGAATTTTATAGTTGTATATCACTTTTTTTCCCACATAAGCTTTTTATTTTGTGCTAACTTTGAATGTCTTTAACTGCTTTACTAATTTTTTTCTATGTTACTCAAATTACTATCTTTTTTCTCAGTAGTAGTTGCTAGAAGGAATTCATCTTATCAAGAAGTGTGAA
This sequence comes from Budorcas taxicolor, assembly GCF_023091745.1. NCBI lineage: Eukaryota > Metazoa > Chordata > Mammalia > Artiodactyla > Bovidae > Budorcas > Budorcas taxicolor. The sequence continues at coordinate 73,867,882 of NC_068916.1, read as the reverse complement.
TTTATTGAACACATCCATAGAATTGCATTGTCTTGAGAGATTATGTTGGGGAAGGGATGGGTAAGAGAAGAATGAGCAGCAAGTTTAGACCCTACCCCTATGCCACACACATCTAATTAGAATAAATTATATCTGCATAATGAAGGTTACATTAGAAACCTGTACATGAGTGGATGATTACAAAAAGACACCACTTAAAGATATGTATTAGGAAACCATCTATTCAATCCACGTAGTGTAGAGGAAAGATCAGAAAACCATGGACTTAAATCTCAATTTGCCTACTTACTAGCTGAGTAATCTTGAGTCTTAAAAATAGAGATATGGAAATAACATGATTCTATTTGAGAAATTCCTTTACATTGATCACCAGGGAAGGCTTTCTTATTTCTCCTTACTATTCTTTGGAACTCTGCATTCAAATAGGTATATCTTTTCTTTTCTCCTTTGCCTTTAGCTTTTCTTTTTTATCAGCTATTTGTAAGCCCTCCTCAGACAACCATTTTGCCTTTTTGCATTTCTTTTTCTTGGGGAGGGTCTTCATCACTGCCTCTTGTACAATGTCATGAACCTCCGTCCATAGTTCTTCAGCTACTCTGTCTACCAGATCTAATCCCTTGAATTTTTGTCACTTCTGTTGTATAACATAATCAGGTATGATTCAGGTCATACCTGAGTGGTTAGTGGTTTACCCTACTTTCTTCAATTTAAGTCTGAATTTGGCAATAAGGAGTTCATTATTTGAGCCACAGTCAGCAATTGTTTTTGCTGACTTTATAGAGCTTCTCCAACTTTGGCTGCAAATAATATAATCATTCTGATTTCAGTATTGACCATCTGGTGATGTTCATGTGTAGAGTCTTGTCTTGTGTTGTTGGAAGAGGGTGTTTGCTATGACCAGTGTGTTCTCTTGGCAAAACTCTCTTAACCTTTGACCTGCTTCATTTTGTACTCCAAGTCCAAATTCCAGGTATCTCTTGATTTCCTACTTTTGTATTCCAGTCCCCTATAACGAAAAGGGTATCTTTTTTGGGTGTTAGTTCTAAAAGGTCTTGTAGGTCTTCATAGAACTGTTCAACTTCAACTTCTTCAGCGTTACCGGTTGGGGCAAAGACTTGGATTACTGTTGAATGGCTTGCCTTGGAAATGAACAGAGATCATTCTGTCATTTTTGAGATTGCACCCAAGTACTGAATTTCAGAGTCTTTTGTTGATTATGATGGCTACTGCATTTCTTCTAAGGGATTCATGCCCACAGTAGTATATATAATGTTCATCTGAGTTAAATTCACCAGTTCCAGTCCATTTTAGTTCACTGATTCCTAAAATGCCAATGTTCACTCTTGGCATCTCCTGTTTGACCACATCTACTTTGCCTTGATTCATGGACCTAATATTCCAGGTTCCTATGCAAAATTGCTCTTTACAGCATCAGACTACTTCCAGCACCAGTCATATCCACAACTGGGTGTTGTTTTTGCTTTGGCTCCATCTCTTCATTCTTTCTGGAGTTTGTTCTCCACTGATCTCCAGTAGCTTATGGGCACCTACCAACCTAGGGAGTTCATCTTTCAGTGTCCTGTCTTTTTGCCTTTTCATGTTGTTCATGGGGTTCTCAAGGCAAGAATACTGAAGTGGTTTGCCATTCCCTTCTCAGCAGTGGCCACAGGACTGGAAAAGGTCAGTTTTCATTCCAATCCCAAAGGAAAAAATACCAAAGAATGTTCAAACTACTACACAGTTGCACTCATCTCACATGCTAGCAAAGTAGTGCTCAAAATTCTCCAAGCCAGGCTTCAACAGTTTGTGAACCATGAACTTCCAGATGTTCAAGCTGGATTTAGAAAAGGCAGAAGAACCAGAGATCAAATTACCAACATCTGTTAGATCATCAAAAAAGCAAGAGAGTTCCAGAAAAACATCTACTTCTGCTATATTAACTATGCCAAAGCCTTTGACTATTTGGATCACAGTAAACTGCGAAAAATTCTTAAAGAGGTATGAATACCAGACCACCTGATCTGCTTCCTGAGATATCTGTATGCAGGTCAAGAAGCAACTGTTAGAACTGGACATGGAGCAACAGGCTGGTTCCAAATCAGGAATGGATTACCTCAGGCTTTATATTGTCACCCTGCTTGTTTAACTTATATGTAGAGTACATCATGTGAAATACCAGGCTGGATGAAGCACAAGCTGGAATCAGGATTTCTGAAAGAAATATCAATAACTTCAGGTATGCAGATGACACCAATCTTATGGCAGAAAGTGAAGAAGAATTAAAGAGCCTCTTGATGAAAGTGAAAGATGAGAGTGAAAAAGTTGGCTTAAAACTCAACATTCAAAAGACTAAGATCATGGCATCTGGTCACATCACTTCATGGCAAACAGTGAAAGAATTTATTTTCTTGGGTTCCAAAATCACTGCAGATGGTGAATTCAGCCATGAAGTTAAAAGGCACTTAGTCCTTGGAGGAAAAGCTGTGACCAACCTAGACAGCATTTTAAAAAGCAGAGACATTACATTGCCAACAAAGTTCTGTCTAGTCAAAGCTATGGTTTTTCTGGTAGTCGTGTACAAATGTGGGAGTTGGACTGTAAAGAGAGCTGAGTGCCAAAGAATTGATGCTTTTAAACTGTGGTGTTGGAGAAGACTCTTGAGAGTCTCTTGGACTGCAAGGAGATCCAACCAGTCCATTCTGAAGAAAGTCAGTCCTGAATATTCATTGGAAGGACTGAGGCTGAAGCTCCAGTGCTTTGGCCATCTGATGCAAAGAACTGACTCATTAGGAAAGACCCCTGATGCTGGGAAAGATTGAAGGCAGGAGGAGAAGGGGATGACAGAGGATGAGATGGTTGGATGGTATCACCAACTTGATGGACCTGAGTTTGAGTCAGCTCTGGGAGTTGATGATGGACAGGGAAGCTTGGCACAGTGTAGTCTATGGGGTCTCAAAGAGTCAGACATGGCTGAGTAGTTGAACTAAACTGATTGGAAAAATTTAATTTTAGAATAATATATGCCAGAATGTAGCATGGGTGCTGTATAACTTTGGTATTCCCATTTGCAAACACTGGAAAGGAATATTTGTTATAATGTCGCTTAAGTAATAACAACTTAGCAACTGAACAACAAAATAATAAAAATAGCTAATGTATACTGAGCCCTAGCCTTGGCTCAAGCATTGTGCTGAATGCTTTGCATGTGTTATCTCATTTTACTCTCACAGAAGTCTTATGTGTTATATACTCTTAATATCACTCTTTTACACATGAGAAAAGTTAGGATTAGACAATCGAATGGGTATGAGTGTATGTGCCTGGAGATGGGTATGAACTGTTAAGATTCGTGTGGAAGGGGGGTGAGGAGGGGTACATGTAAAATTGTCTTGCAGAGCTCACCACAAGCACATCTTCTTTTCTTTTTAAACTAGTTCATTATGAAGAAAATTGAAAGTGGAAAATATCTTGACTCTTAACTTTATTGTGATTGGTAAACTTGCTTCCCATTTAATGTTTATAGTTATGTTCACTCTGATGTCAAATTATGATTCTCTTAATGCTCAAATCAAATGATAGGATATATATCTAGCTTAGCACAACCTGAAAAAGATGAAGCTGGTAACTAGTATGTGTCTCTGATCTCTGGTAACATATTAGCATCAACATTCAGTACTTGTCTGCCCAGCAGAATTGTCTAAAGTCCAAGTTACAGCCCACTGCTTTAGGGCTTCCTATATATTTCATTCCAACTGAAACATAAAAAAAACACTAATGAGAGCTTAATATAAAATAAAGAGATTCTTGACAGCATTTAAATATCACTGCACATTTAAGTAATTTGTAATCAAATGTTAGACTATCTCTGATACCACTGATTCATCAATTTGCAATTTCCTATGTTCCCCTAGGAAAAATTACCAGGAACAAGCTTTATGGTGCCTAAATAGTGATATAATTGAATTGCAATGTACACTAATAAAATTAATTTAGAAAAATATTTTTTAACCTTTTGATTTTAAAATAGGAAAACAATTACTTTTTAAATAACATCTTATATGGTATTAGCTGGTGGATTCTTCAATACCCTTTCCTCTAAAAGGAGGATCAAAGTCTTCTTTTTTGTTTAATTTTTATGGAATAAGTTGGTTACATTGTAGTGTTATTTCAGGTGTACAGCAAAATCAATCAGTTACACCTTCACATATATACACTCATTCTATGTTTTTAAGATTCTTTTCCCATGAAGTCCATTGGAGAGTGTTGAATAGAGTTCCCTGTGGTATGTAGTAGATCCTTATTAGTTTTCTATTTTATATATGAAAGTGAAAGTGGCTCAGTCGTGTCCAACTCATTGCAAGCCCAAGGACTATACAGTCAATGGAACTACAACTACAAGTTGATATTTTTTAAGTGCTTGACTGGCAAAGCTAAGAAAGTTTAATAAATAACTATAGCAGTTAGGATATAGGTGAAAAGGCACATTCAGTTATGATTACTATGGAAGATAAATGGTTCCAACCACCACTGAAGATAACGCAATGGTATCATTAAATTCTGAAAGGCATATGTCTGCATCAACAATTTTATTCCTAGTGAAAGTCACTCAGTTGGGTCTGACTCTTTGCAACTTCATGGACTATACAGTCCATGGAATTCTCTAGGCCAGAATACTGGAGTGGGCAGCCGTTCCCTTCTCCAGGGGATCTTCCCAACCCAAGGATTGAACCCAGGTCTCCTGTATTGCTGGTAGAGTCTTTACCAGCTGAGCCACAAGGGAAGCCCAAGAATTCTGGAGTGGGTAGCATATCCCTTCTCCAGCAGATCTTCCCAACCTAGGAATCAAACTTGGGTCTCCTGCATTGCAGGCAGATTCTTTACCAACTGAGCTATCAGGGAAGCCCTATTTTATATACAGTAGATTTTATATGCAGTCCCAATCTCCCAATTTATCCCTCCCCCACACTTACCCAGTAACCCTGTTTACTTTCTTGCTTTGACTGTGACCTGAACTTGCTGACTTTCTTCTAACAAATGGAAATATGGAAGTAGTGATAGTGAGTAAGTAAAAATGACACTTGGACTTTCTTTATGCTTTGTCTCTTGGATCATATAGTCTGGGAGAAGTTAACTGCTATACCTTAATTAAGATCTATGAAGACTGTTTTTGTGTAGCAAGACCAAAACTCAGTGCCAGCTATGCCACCTGCCAGTCATATGAACTTTGGAAAATTATTCATCTCCTTGGGGCTAAATTTTTAAACTGTAAAGTTAATATTTATTATCTCAAAGAATTTATATGAGGTATTCTTGGTAATATATATGTGTGCATATGTTTTACTACAGTTCCTATGACAAAGTTGACACTTTTTTTAAAAAAAATTTATTTTTACTTTATTTTACTTTACAATACTGCATTGGTTTTGCCATACATTGACATGAATCCACCACGGGTGTACATGCGATCCCAAACATGAACCCCCGTCCCACCTCCCTCCCCACAACATCCCTCTGGGTCATCCCCGTGCACCAGCCCCAAGCATGCTGTATCCTGCGTCGGACATAGACTGGCGATTCGATTCTTACATGATAGTATACCTGTTACAATGCCATTCTCCCAGATCATCCCACCCTCTCCCTCTCCCTCTGAGTCCAAAAGTCCGCTATACACATCTGTGTCTTTTTTGCTGTCTTGCATACAGGGTCGTCATTGCCATCTTTCTAAATTCCATATATATGTGTTAGTATACTGTATTGGTGTTTTTCTTTCTGGCTTACTTCACTCTGTATAATCGGCTCCAGTTTCATCCATCTCATCAGAACTGATTCAAATGTATTCTTTTTAACAGCTGAGTAATACTCCATTGTGTATATGTACCACAGCTTTCTTATCCATTCATCTGCTGATGGACATCTAGGTTGTTTCCAGGTCCTGGCTATTATAAACAGTGCTGTGATGAACATTGGGGTACACGTGTCTCTTTCAATTCTGGTTGACACTTAATGTTTCTTTTTTTCCTCTTGCCTGTTGCTTTTCACTTTTTCCTTAATGAAGAAATAGCAACTTAAATAACAACTCATATTCTTCTCCCTCTCCCCCTTCACTTTCTCTCTCTTTCTCTCCTATTTCTCTCTCTTCTATTTTGCTATGAAAATAAATCAACTTAAAACTAATATAAATGAGAATCAAGTACATGTAGAATCCACATTAGCTGAAATTTTTGCCATATGTTTTATTTCTTTTTCATGGTTCATTATTTATATGTATGTTTTATTGTGCTTTATTATATATGTAGGGTTTTTTTTTTAATAAATTGACTAAAGTTTATTTTGGAAGTAGGCAAGCTGTATAATTATAAAGTAAAAAAAAAAAAAAGCTAGTTTTCTAGGTTGGGAAGGCAGTTATATTAACCAGAAAGAAATTATAACTCTAAAACTTTGAGCATTTAAGATCCTTTCTGCTGAGACATGTTTGCTCAGATATACTCCCTGGCAGTGAATGGAACTATGAGTGACTTACAAGGGCCTCTCAAGTCCCTAATAGTAATACATTTCTATGAAACTTTTTCTTATGCCTACTATTAAGGACTATGCAAAACTTTCTATTGATTCTTTGGTTGATGATCACATTGACTTATATCTGTTTAGAGGACAGTTATATGGAATACATAAAGACTGAACATAAATGGATGGGGAAAATATTGTAGAAATAAAAATACATAGAAACAGAGGTGATGATATTTATATAAGAAAAATTTGAGTTCAAGGCAAAGACATTAGAAAGATCAAACAGGAATATTTGACATAGTTTAACTACAACTCACTGAAAAGTTATAAAAAAGTAGAGTGATGAGGGAGGGATATTTTGTGTCAGATGATTAGAGAAGACCTTCCCAAAGATTTGATATTTGAGTAAATACCCACAAAAAAGCAACAAGCCATGCTGATAGCTCAGGCAATAGCATTTCAGATAGAGGATACAGCAAATGAAAATCCCAGGGTAGGAGTAACAGGAGGCCTTATTGATTCAAGTCTGAGTCAGTATGAAGTCAGAGCAAACAAGAGGCCAGGTATCCCACCTTTTATTAAATGAGAAAAAAATGACAGACTCCTCTATAATCTCTGTTATAATTCCTTATCTATCAATGAAGTTATTACTATTGGTTTAAAACATGGATCAGTGCACTATGGTTTGATGAGACAACTATAACACAGCATGATACTGGCCCGTCAGCATAGAGGAATGAACAGAACTTCTAAACATACAGACTCATTTAACACAAATGTTCAAGTTCATGTTTAGTAGGACATAAGCTACAGTACCTAACCGTTATTCACAACTAATAAGTATATTATTTTCCCTGAGGTAGGAGTATTGACAATATTTAAAAACCTTTTTTACATTTGTAAAAGTTGTGAAACTTTTTTTACATTTGTCATGATAATATATATAACTCAAAGGTCAAAAAATATGCCGTAAACATTTTAAATGACATAAATATGTCATACACCAGTAAATACAGCTACCTGTCATGTTAAAAGCAGGAGGCAACTTATAAAAGGCCTCCTAGAATGTATATATGTAGGAAGGAAATTGAATTCTACACTTAAGAAAATAAATTGATAATCTGATTAGATCAGAAAATCATATTCTGCTGCAAAATGTTATTCAAATCCCCAGTTTATATAACTAAATGTGTGGGCCTGAATTCAGAGACGGTCACTAAGAGTTTTTATTGCTTACATTCATCAAATATAAGAATGTCAAAGAATAATTCTTTGTATAAAAGTAGATGCTCAGTTTTTATTTATAGAAGAAATAAAAATAGGCTTAGGTGTCATGGGTCCTTTACAATAGCAGTTCTTAAACTTTGATGTGTATGTCTGCATAATGATCATAGACCTGCCATTGATGATTGTGATAAAGAGAATCTTAAAAGAACTCTTTAAAAAACCTAGAAAGCTCTTTATCTAGAATAGAAATTTTACCTATTATCTTCCCAATAACTTTTTCCAAATATAAAATGTCTCTTTTCTTAACTGTATACTATTTTGAATTAAAGGGTACTTTAATTTGAGGGTACTTCACAGATTTTAGCATGGTACACCATGCCATGTCTGACACGAAACAAAGTTTATTGGGTTTTTTAATTCTTTTTTTAATTTTAAGGTAGAGTATTAAAGGAGTTATGAAACCTCTTTTGAGGATTCAAAAAGATGAGCCATGACAATTATAGGACAGTGATTTTTAGAGTGCAGTTTCTGAGTTTTACATGATATAATAAGATTTCAAAGTGAATTGTGAGACTCTAACCACAATTTCGGTTTTAATTGATTGCTATGGAAAGGTTTTCATTTCATAAAGATAATCATTAAATTTAGAAAATACTATAAAATCTGATTTTAAAAAGTACTTGCTAGTAACCTTCTAAGTCAGGGGTCCGCAGCTTCTGGGCTGAGGCCCAGTATGTCCTGGAGATCAGCAGGAACATTAGATTAGAAATAAAGTGTAAATGCACAATAAATGTTATGCCCTTGAATCATCCTGCAACCATTACCTCCACTTCTGGTACATGGAAAAATTTTCTTCCATGAAACGAGCCCCTGGTACCAAACAGTTTGGGGATCACTTCCCTAAGTAATCCAGTTTCTCCCCTAAAACAATATGAGCAAATATGTTATTTAGTGAAGCCGCTTTGTCGTGTCCGACTCTTTGTGACCCCATGGGCTGCAGCCTACCAGGCTCCTCTGTCCATGGGATTTTCCAGGCAATAGTCCTGGAGTGGATTGCCATTTCCTTCTCCAGGGGATCTTCCCAACCCAGGGATTGAACCCAGGCCTCCCACATTGTAGACAGATGCTTTACCATCTGAGCCACCAGGGAAGTTCACTAGAAAAGATTACATAATAAATGTAATACGCAATGGATGTAGCTACTACAGGATTTTTACTTTTACTACTTTTTGTCCATTGCGTCATATTGTTAAAATACAAAAAGACGAAATCATACAAGGCTTAATATGTCATGGTAAGCCCTTGTGATTCTATTCTATGAAATGTATTAAAGGCTGGGGTATTTTAAACAGATGGGTCATATAGTCTTATTTCTACTGTAGCTGCTGCTGCTAAGTCACATCAGTCATGTCCGACTCTGTGCGACCCTATAGATGGCAGCCCACCAGGCTCCCCTTTTCCTGGGATTCTCCAGGCAAGAACACTGGAGTGGGTTGCCATTTCCTTCTCCAATGCATGAAAGTGAAAAGTGAAAGTGAAGTCGCTCAGTTGTGTCCGACTCTTAGCGACCCCATGAACTGCAGCCCACCAGGCTCCTCCGTCCATGGGATTCTCCAGGCAAGAGTACTGGAGTGGGGTGCCATTGCCTTCTCTGTTTCTACTGTAAAAGAGAGACTAATCTGTAAGGAGACAAGCACTGAAGCAAGAACAGGTGAGAAATGATGATAATTTCGGCCATGATACTAGCAATGATGGTTTGCAGAACTAATAAGATTTTACGTATATTTTAAAAGATTTTGTTTTTTTCTGATGAATTAAATATGAGGTAAGAGAATAAATTAAACATTAGATTATTGTTTAGCACCATACACAAAAATAAGCTCAAAATGGATTAAAGACAATGAAAACACAACAACCCAAAACCTGTGGGACACTATAAAAGCAGTGCTAAGAGGAAAGTTCATAGCAATACAGGCATACCTCAAGAAACAAGAAAAAAGTCACATAAATAACCTAACTCTACAACTAAAGCAACTAGAAAAGGAAGAATTGGAGAACCCCAGAGTTAGTAGAAGGAAAGAAATCTTAAACATTAGGGCAGAAATAAATGCAAAAGAAACAAAAGAGACCATAGCAAAAATCAACAAAGCCAAAAGCTGGTTCTTTGAAAGGATAAATAAAATTGACAAACCATTAGCCAGACTCATCAAGAAGCAAAGAGAGAAAAATCAAATCAGTAAAATTAGAAATGAAAATGGAGAGATCACAACAGACAACAGAGAGATACAAAGGATCATAAGAGACTACTATCAGCAGTTATATGCCAATAAAGTGGACAACGTGGAAGAAATGGACAAATTCTTAGAAAAGTACAATTTTCCAAAACTGAACCAGGAAGAAATAGAAAATCTTAACAGACCCATCACAAGCACGGAAATTGAAACTGTAATCAGAAATCTTCCAGCAAACAAAAGCCCAGGTCCAGACGGCTTCACAGCTGAATTCTACCAAAAATTTCGAGAAGAGCTAACACCTATCCTACTCAAACTCTTCCAGAAAATTGCAGAGAAAGGTAAACTTCCAAACTCATTCTATGAGGCCACCATCACCCGAATACCAAAACCTGACAAAGATGCCACAAAAAAAGAAAACTACAGGGCAATATCACTGATGAACATAGATGCAAAAATCCTCAACAAAATTCTAGCAATCAGAATCCAACAACACATTAAAAAGATCATACACCATGACCAAGTGGGCTTTATCCCAGGGATGCAAGGATTCTTCAATATCCACAAATCAATCAATGTAATTCACCACATTAACAAATTGAAAAATAAAAGCCATATGATTATCTCAATAGATGCAGAGAAGGCCTTTGACAAAATTCAACATCCATTTATGATAAAAAACTCTCCAGAAAGCAGGAATAGAAGGAACATACCTCAACATAATACAAGTTATATATGACAAACCCACAGCAAACATTATCCTCAATGGCGAAAAATTGAAAGCATTTCCCCTAAAGTCAGGAACAAGACAAGGGTGCCCACTTTCACCACTACTATTCAACATAGTTCTGGAAGTTTTGGCCACAGCAATCAGAGCAGAAAAAGAAATAAAAGGAATCCAAATTGGAAAAGAAGAAGTAAAACTATCACTGTTTGCAGATGACATGGTCCTCTACATAGGAAACCCTAAAGACTTCACCAGAAAATTAATAGAGCTAATCAATGAATATAGTAAAGTTGCAGGATATAAAATCAACACACAGAAATCCCTTGCATTCCTATACACTAATAATGAGAAAGTAGAAAAAGAAATTAAGGAAACAATTCCATTCACCATTGCAACGAAAAGAATAAAATACTTAGGAATATATCTACCTAAAGAAACTAAAGACCTATATATAGAAAACTATAAAACACTGATGAAAGAAATCAAAGAGGACACTAATAGATGGAGAAATATACCATGTTCATGGATTGGAAGAATCAATATAGTGAAAATGAGTATACTACCCAAAGCAATTTACAAATTCAATGCAATCCCTATCAAGCTACCAGCCATATTTTTCACAGAACTAGAAAAAATAATTTCAAGATTTGTATGGAAATATAAAAAACCTCGAATAGCCAAAACAATCTTGAGAAAGAAGAATGGAACTGGAGGAATCAACTTGCCTGACTTCAGGCTGTACTACAAAGCCACAGTCATCAAGACAGTATGGTACTGGCACAAAGACAGACATATAGATCAATGGAACAAAATAGAAAGCCCAGAGATAAATCCACCCACCTATGGACACCTTATCTTTGACAAAGGAGGCAAGAACATACAATGGAGTAAAGACAATCTCTTTAACAAGTGGTGCTGGGAAAACTGGTCAACCACTTGTAAAAGAATGAAACTAGATCACTTTCTAACACTGCACAGAAAAATAAACTCAAAATGGATTAAAGATCTAAATGTAAGACCAGAAACTATAAAACTCCTAGAGGAGAACATAGGCAAAACACTCTCCGACATAAATCACAGCAGGATCCTCTATGATCCACCTCCCAGAATACTGGAAATAAAAGCAAAAATAAACAAATGGCATCTAGTTAAAATTAAAAGCTTCTGCACACCAAAGAAAATATAAGCAAGGTGAAAAGACAGCCTTCTGAATGGGAGAAAATAATAGCAAATGAAGCAACTGACAAACAACTAATCTCAAAAATATACAAGCAACTCCTGCAGCTCAATTTCAGAAAAATAAACGACCCAATCAAACAATGGGCCAAAGAACTAAATAGACATTTCTCCAAAGAAGACATACGGATGGCTAACAAACATATGAAAAGATGCTCAACGTCACTCATTATTAGAGAAATGCAAATCAAAACCACAATGAGGTACCACTTCACACCAGTCAGAATGTCTGCGATCCAAAAATCTGCAAGCAATAAATGCTGGAGAGGGTGTGGAGAAAAGGGAACCCTCCTACACTGTTGGTGGGAATGCAAACTAGTACAGCCACTATGGAAAACAGTGTGGAGATTCCTTAAAAAATTGCAAATAAAACTACCTTATGACCCAGCAATCCCACTGCTGGGCATGCACACCAAGGAAACCAGAATTGAAAGAGACACATGTACCCTAATGTTCATCGCAGCACTGTTTATAATAGCCAGGACATGGAAACAGCCTAGATGTCCATCAGCAGATGAATGGATAAGAAAGCAGTGGTACATATACACAATGGAGTATTACTCAGCCGTTAAAAAGAATTCATTTGAATCAGTTCTGATGAGATGGATGAAACTGAAGCCAATTATACAGAGTGAAGTAAGCCAGAAAGAAAAACACCAATACAGTATACTAACACATATATGTGGAATTTAGAAAGATGGCAATGATGACCCTGTATGCAAGACAGCAGAAAAGACACAGATGTGTATAGCGGACTTTTGGACTCAGAGGGAGAGGGAGAGGGTGGGATGATTTGGGAGAATGGCATTGTAACATGTATACTATCATGTTAGAATCAAATCGCCAGTCTATGTCCGATGCAGGATACAGCATGCTTGGGGCTGGTGCACGGGGATGACCCAGAGATTTGTTATGGGGAGGGAGGTGGGAGGGGGGGTTCATGTTTTGGAACGCATGTATACCCGTGGTGGATTCATGTCAATGTATGGCAAAACCAATGCAGTATTGTAAAGTAAAATAAAGTAAAAATAAAAATTTAAAAAAAAATGGATTAAAGACCTAAATGTGAGAGTAGATATGATAAAACTCCTAGAGGAAAACAGAGGCAGAATACACTCTGACATAAATGTAGCAATATCTCTTTTGCTCTATATTCTAGAATAATGGGAAAAAATAAGGAAATGGGATCTATTTAAACTCAAAAGCTTTTGCATAGCAAAGAAAACAGTAAAAAAAAAAAAATGAAAAGAGAACCCACAGATTGGGAGAAAATATTTGCAAATGATGTGTTTGACAAGGGATTAGTCTCCAAAATTTACAAACAGCTCATGATGCATCAAAACAAATAACCCAATCAACAAATGGGCAGAAGACCTAAATAGACATTTCTCAAAAGAAGACGTACAGATGGCCAAGAGGCACATGAAAAGATGTCCAACATCACTAGTATTAGAGAAATGCAAATCAAAACTACAATGAGGTATCACCTCACACTGGCCAGAATGGCTATCACCAAAAAATCCTCAAACGATAAATGCTGGAGAGTGTGTGGAGAGAAGGAAGCTCTCGTACACTATTGGTGGGAAATGTAAGCTGGTACAGTGACTAGGGAGAACGGTATAGAGGTTCCTTAAAGAACTAAAAATAGATACTACCATATGACCCTGCAATCCCACTCCTGGGCATCTATCTGGAGAAAAACATGATCCGAAAGCATACATGCGCCCCAGTGTTCATTGCAGCAGTGTTTACAGTAGTCAAGACATGGAAGCAACCTTCCATCGACCGAGGAATGGATGAAGAAGAGATGATCCTTATATACAATGGAATATTGCTCATCCATGAAAAAGAATGAAATAATGCTGTTTACAGCCACATGAATGGACCTAGAGATTGTCATACTGAGTGAAGTAAATAAGAGAAGGAGAAATATTGTATGACATCCCTTATATGTGGGATCTAAAAAGAAATGATACAAATGGACTTATTAATATTTACAAAGCAGAAACAGACTTATAGACTTTGAGAACAAACTTATGGTTGCCAGGAGGGAAAAATGGGAGGAAGGAATAGTTAAGGGGTTTGGGATATGTAAAATACATACCAAACAAAGACCTACTGTACAGTACATGGAATTCTGCTCAGTATTATGTGGCAGCCTGGGTGAGAGGGGAGTTTGGGGTAAAAGGGAAACATATATGTATGGCTGAGTCCCTTTGCCATTCACCTCAAATTATTACATCATTGTTAATTGGCTGTACCCCAATATAAAATAAAAAGGGTTTTTGTTTGTTTGTTTTAAGAAATGTATCAGTTATGTCCAACCCACATTCAAGGGGAAGGGAATATACTGCCATCTCTTGAAGGAAAGATTGTCAAAGAATTTGTAGACATATTTAAAAGTGCTATGTTGGGGGAGTGGGGTGAGAGGGAGGCTCTAGAGGGAGGGATATATGTATGCATATGATTGATTCACCTCATTGTACAACATAAGCTAACACAACATTGTAGAGCAATTATACTCTAATAAACTATTAATAAAGTATTTTCAAAGAGAAAAATTAAGAATGATTCTAGGACTCTGGTTTGAACAAATGAAGGAATGTATGACCATTTACTGAGATAATATGCGAGATGACAGGAAACACTGGTTTGAAAGAACGGCTCAAGAATTCCATTTATGATGTTGGTTGAAATGCCTATTAGACAATCATATGAAGACATTGAGTAGTTGGTAGAATATAAGAATCTTGAGTTATGGGTGAAGTCTAATCTGTGTATGTTGAATTGACAATATATATTATAGTATGTTAAAACCTGGAATAGATTGCTTAGGGAATGTAGAATGAAAATAGGTCTAGAGCCTTATCTTGGGCATTTCAGTAGTTAAAAGAGGAACTAGAGAAGGGAAGATTAATGGAGTTGAAAGATGATAAGAGGTCAAGTGAAGAAAGTCCTTTAAGAAGGAAAGTGAAGTCACTCAGTCATGTCTGACTCTTTGCCATCCCATGGGTTGTAGCCTACCAGGCTTCTCCATCCTTGGGATTTTCCGGGCAAGAGTACTGGAGTGGTTTGCTATTTCCTTCTCCAGGGGATCTTCCCGACCCAGGGATTGAACCTGGGTTTCCCGCATTGTAGGCAGACACTTTTACTGTCTGAGCCACCAGGGAAGAAGGATCTAGCAAGTGCTAACTATTACTGATAGATCAAGTAAGATAAGGATTGATCTTGACCTCTGGATTTGTAATTATGGGAATCTCATAATGTAATATCCAAAATATCCAGGCTTTAACAGGCAATACCTTGTCATACCAAGAAGCAGGAAGATTGCACACTGAAGAAAAAAAGTCTATATATATACAAACATCAAGATGACAGGGATGTTAGAATTCTCTGAAATATTTTAAAACAGCCATAATAAATGTATTTCAGGTACAAATTTTGAATGTACCTGAAACAAATAGACAAGTAAAAAGTCTCAGTAAAATAAATAGGAAGTCTTAGTACATTTGAACACAGTAAGCAAAAATATGAACAAATACTTCTCTTGAATTTTCTGAATTTTTAATTGGTTTAAGTGAAAATTATAAAACCCATCAGATTTGGTTTTAAATGTATGTAGAGAAAATACTTAAGAAATAGCATTGAAACATGTATATTATCATATGTGAAACAAATTGCCAGTCCAGGTTCAATGCATAAGACAGGGTGCTCAGGGCTGGTGCATTGGGATGACCCAGAGGGATGGGATGGCAAGGGAGGTGGAAGTGGGGTTCAGGATGGGGAACACATGTACACCCATGGCAGATTCACGTCAATGTATGGCAAAACCAATACAATATTGTAAAGTAATTAGCCTCCAATTAAAATAAATAAATAAATAAGACAATTATAAATGGAGTTTAATGATAGTGAAAGGGAGGTAAAGTATATATACTATGTTGTTGTTTAGTTGCTCAGTCATATCCAACTTTGTCACCCCATGGACTGTAACCCACCAGGCTCCTCTGTCCTTGGGATTTTTCAGGCAAAAATATTGAACTGGGTTGTGGCAATCTTCCTGACTCAAGAATTGAAACTGTAGCTTCTGCCTGCCACATCTTCTGCATTGCAGGCAGATTCTTTACTACTGAGCCACCAGGGAAATCCTATATCTATATCTATCTATCTATATATATATATCCTGAACAGCTCCACCTCCCTCCCCACTCTCTCCCTTTGGGTTGTCCTGAAGCAGCAGCTTTGGGTGCCCTGCTTGCTACATCAAACTCACACTGGTTATCTGTTTTTCATATGGTAATGTACATGTTTCAATGCTAGTCTCTCAAATCATCCCACTCTCACCTTCTCCCACCAAGTCCAAAAGTCTGTCCTTTACATCAGGTCTCCTTTGCTGCCCTGCATGTAGGGTCATCAGTACTCTTTCTAAATTCCATATACGTGTGTTAATATACAGTATTTGTCTTTCTCTTTCTGACTTACTTCACTCTGTATAGTTGGCTCTAGCTTCATCCACCTCATTAGAACTGACTCAAATGCATTCCTTTTTATAAAAAGCTATTGAAATCATATAAATTATACTCTGACTAAAATGAAATGAAACTAGAAATCCTAATAACATATATCAGGAAAACCTCCAAACACTTGAAAATTAAACAGCACACCTCTAGACAATCTATGAGTAAAAGAGAAAATATCAAGAGAAATTTAAAAAAAATACTTAACTGAATGAAAAGGAAACTAGAGCATATAAAAATCGGTGAGACCAAATGGCTAAAGCAGTGCTGACAGGAAAATTTATAACACAAAATATATATTTGAAATGAAGAAAAACTCAGTAGTTTATGCTTCTACATCAAAAATATAGAAAAAGAAGGACAAATAAATAGGCAGAAGGAAGAAAATAATAAGGATAAGAGCAGAGAGCAGCTAAAATAGAAACAATAGAACACATCTATTAGAGATTTCGCTCTTAAGAAACATCAGTAAAAATGACAAAATTCTAGTAAGGCTGACAGAGAAAATATTAAGAAAAGAGAAAGTACAAGTTAGCAATAGCAGGAATGAAACAGGGGATGTAACTACAGATACACAAAGCTACTACACACAAAAACTACTAATCACACAAAGACTGTAAGCATATACTGTTAAAGAAACAAAAAAATTATGAAGTAGTATTTTGAATAGCCTTATAACTATGAAGGAAATTTAATTCATAAGTAAAAGCTTTCCCACAAAGATATCCTCCAGGGAAAAAAGGTTTCGGTGGAGAATTCTCCCAAACATTGAAATAAGAATTAATACCAATTTTGTACAAGCACTTCCTGAAAATAAATGAAGGACCAATTATCAAGTCATTTATAAAGTAATTATCACCCTGATGCCAGTACCCAAAAAAGAGAGTGCAAAAAATACAGACTATAGACCAATATCCCTCATTAATGAGATGCAGAACCCTAAAACGTATTATCAAACAGAGTTGAGCAATGCATAAAAAGAATTATATACCATTACCAAGCTGGATTCATTCCATGCATGCAAGATTGGTTCAATATGAAGAAATCAGTGCAATGTACCATAATAACAATCATACGACAAATCACACAATTTAAGTATTTGACAAAATCTCACACATTCATCATAAAAACCTCTCAGAAAAAATAAGAATAGAGGGGAACTTCCTCAACTTGGTAAAGAGTATCTAAAAATAATCCCACAAAATACATATATTATTTTATTTAATGGTGAAAAGCTAGATACTTTTCACCTAAAGGTTGATAACAAAGATGTCTGTTCTTGACACTCTTACTCAACATATTGCTGGAATTTCTAGCCAGTCCAACAGGTGAAAAATGGATATATTAAAATGCATACACATTAGAAATGAAGGTCTCAGAATTTCCCTATCTGCAAATGACATAGTTTTCTACATAAACTATCTAAAGTGTCCAGAAAAATTCCTAGAACTAATAAGTCAATTCATCAAGATCACAAGATGCACTTAAAAAAAAATCAATTGTCTTTCAGTATGTTAGCAATGAACTTGGGACACTGAAGTTAAAAATAAAAAGCTTCTTATTAATCATTAACAAATTTAAATACTTAAATGTAAGCCAACAGTACAAGACTTGTCTGCTGAAAACTATAAAATGTTAATAAAAGAATTCAAAGAAGAATTACATATATACATAGATGTAACATGTTCATCAATAAGACTCAGCTAATAAAGATATCAGTTCTCCCTAAATGGATATATAAATTTAACACAATTTCTATCAAAATCCCAGCAACAGTTTTTATACAGACAAAATTATTCTAAAATTTAATAGAAAGACAAAGGATATAGAAAAGCTAAAACAATTTTGAATAAGATGAATAAAGTGGGAAGAACCAATCTATTTTTGAATCTTATAATCCAAAATAAATGATATTGGTAGAGATAGACCAATTAAACAGAATAATATAGAGAAATGGGACTTCCCTGTTGGTGTGGTACATAAGAATTCGCCTGCTATTACAGCGGACGCCGGTTTGATCCATGGTCTGGGAAGATACTGGCTTCCCTGATAGCTCAGTTGGTAAAGAATCCGCCTGCAATGCAGGAGACCCCGGTTTGATTCCTGGGTCAGGTAGATCCCCTGGAGAAGGGAACGGCTACCCACTCCAGTATTCTGGCCTGGAGAATTGCATGGACTGAATAGTCTATGGGGTCACAAAGAGTTGGACACGACTGAGTGACACTTTCACTGGGAGGATTCCACAAGCTGCAGAGCAACTAAGCCCATGTGCTACAATTATGGAGCCTGCACTCAAAGGTCGTTAAAAAAAAACAAAACAGAGAAATGGGCCGTACAGATATGACCAACTCATTGTCAGCAAGGGAGTAAATTAATTCAAATTCAATGGAGGAAAAAACAGTGCCAGAGCAAATATGTAGCCTAAACATACAAAAAAATGAGTGTCATCTTAAGCCTCACACACTATAAAACCATTGAGTTAATATTGGTCATGAATTTAAATGTAATACTGAAGACCATAAAACTTTTAGAAGAAAAGTTATGATAAAATGTTCAGGATGCACAGCCAGGCAAAACATTCTTTCACTTGACATAACATGTAAAATAAAAAAGTGATTAATTGGACTTGATTAAAATTTAAAACTTTTCGTCTGTGAAGAAGGTAAAAAGACTAGCTACAGCCTGGGAGGAAATATTTGTAAACCATATATCTGACAAAGGACTAGAATTTAGAGTATATAAAGATATCTCAAAGTCCGACAGTATTTTTGTTTGTTTTTTATATTCCACATGCAAATATCCCAACTGGGATATTGTACTATAGTATTACAAGATGTTACCATTGGGTGAAATCATACAATATTTCTCTCTTCATCTGGCATTTCATTTAGGGCTTCCCTGGTGACTCAGTAATAAAGAATCTGTCTGCCAAGCAGGAGACTCAGGTTCAATCCCTGGGTTGGGAAGATCCTCTGCAGAAGGAAACGGCAACCTGCTCCAGTATCCTTGTCTGGGAAATCCCATGGACAAAGGAGCTTGACAGGGATCGCAAAAGAGATGGACATGACTTAGCCATTAAACAACTTAGAATAATACCCTCAAGATCCATCATGTTGTCATAAATGGCAAGATTCTATCTTTATTGATAGCTGAGTAGTATACATATGAAACTTACATAATATTATAAATCAATGTTGTCTCAATTAAAAAGCCCAAGGGTGAAAAAAATTCCTGTTATAAGCAAAATATGTGAATAAGATACAATATATATACAGATGGCAAATAAATTCATGAAAAGAAAATCAATATCATTTTCATTAGGGAAATCAAACCCACAATGAGATCTCACTATACCTTAATCAGTATGCCCCCCCCCCACCAAAAAATTAATAATAGCAATTGCTGTCAAGAAAGCTAAGAAACTGGATTACTTATACAGCACTTTTGGAAATGTTAAATCGTACACCTATTCTGGAAAACAATTTAGCAGTTTCTTGAATAGCTAAACAAGCAACTACCATATGACTTATCAATTGCATTCCTGGGCACTTTTCATGGAAAAATGAAAGCACATTCACAGTAAAGCCTGACTGTAAATAAATACTTATAGTAGCTTTATTCATAGATCTAAAGACTGGAAACAATCCGGATGTCCTTAGATGAATGAATGATTAATTTGAAATAATACTGAGCAATAAAAAAGGAACAAACGCTAGATAAATGCAACAGTTCTCTGGATGAATCTTCAGAGAATTAAGCTGTGTAAAAAAACAAAAGATTACACACTCTGTAATTCTCTTTTATATAATGTTCTTGAAATCTTACAGACGCATTGGACGGGTTAGCGGCTACAGGGACTGAAGAGGCCTGGGGCTGTCACTAAAGTGGGTATGGTTGTAAAAAGGCAACCATGAGGAATACTTGGTGATGGGCTTGTTCTGTAACTTGATGGTACCTGTACAATGTCTTAAAATATCCCAACTGGGATATTGTACTAAAGTAGTACAAGATGTTACCATTGGGTGAAACTGAATAAAGGTACATAGGACCTTTTTATAGTATTTCTTAAAACTGTATTTGGATCTAAAATGACCTCAACCCAAGCGGTTTAATTATAAAACAGACAGAAAAAAATAGTGTATCCTTTCACATTTGTCTAGAGACTGATGTTCAAGTATTATTGTGTAGCTCAAAAATATAGTCATCCATCTTCCTAAATGATAAGTAGAAATTGAAATAAATTGACCTAACAATCATGTGTAAAGCTCAGATAGTCATTTATACATCATGCATAAAACTTAAATCTGCTCCACAGCTATAAGACTATGTATTACAGCTCTAGCCATGGAGATGAAAGCTTGGGTAGCATAAAGACAGCTAAAAGTGACACCACCAAACTGAAGCTATCAACTAGCCCTGAAGACATGCTATACACATGACTACTACTGACTTAATTAAGAATTCTACAGCAATATGGAAAATTTGATATATATTTTTCCTTGAGTAAATGGGATCTACATTATCAAAGTTTGGGTTCATATTTTATTTTCTAGAAGATGATTTACCTTTTGTACTTTCAGTGAAGTTGAAGCCAGAAAAATAATTTATACTAAAGGCTTTGGTCATGACTCTTGAAGTTGTGTGGACAGGGTCTCCTGTCTTTATAATCCTGCTAATTCTTTATTAAGACTGGCAAAATGGTTTCTGTTTAAAGATTTTCTATGAACACAGTTTTGTACTTAATGCTCTCTTGAGTCATTGTTCACTAGTATATGCTAATATATTGTCCGGTCAGATTCTCAAAAGAGTTACCACTGCTCAAACTTCATGTTCAGTGCCAGAGCTAACTATTCCGTGTCATATGGGACTTCAGTAATGGCTTGTTGGCTCCTGTTGACTCTGCATCAGCAGAAATTATTTCTTAAAACAGCTTCCCAAACTAGGCTGCAGGTTTGCCAATACCTTGCTTTCCTGCCCAACATTTTGTTTTTCGATGGTGAAATCTTTGCTGCAATTAAATCTCAAATCCTTTTTGCAGCTAAGAGCCTTTCCTGGGCACTGATCATTTGGGGTTCCAATAGTCAAGCAACTTCTCTATTTGTTGCAGTTTTCTGGCATTATTTGCTCTAGAGTTCACATGGTTAAGGACAAGACACATCCACTCTAGGCTTTGCTTCCTCTCTTGGGTCTTGCCTGCTCTGTTGCTAATGGCACCTTAGTCTTGACAGGCAGCATTGTTCTTTGTTTAGATGCTGAATCAGATGGTGCAAATCAGACATTGCTTATTTTGAGATCAACTGAAATTTTAAAAGGTGAATTAAAGTGTAAAAGTTATAGTGTGTTATATTTATTTTGGAGTGAGTTAGGGCTCAATAATTATTTGCTGACAGGAATACTTTCTGTATTTTAATACTGACCCACAAACTCCATTATATTTATGTCAAATTCTACAAATCAGGTATTGCAATGAAGACAGAGGCATGGCATAAAGGATGGATGGGGAAAATCTGGGATCCTGCCAACCAAAGCTATAACTTTTATTGAATTGCCTTTTTAACAAGCTTCCCTGCCAATTACTGTCACAAAAACATAGTAACATAAAGCGATCTCTGCTCCTGGTTTATTTGTTGTTTTAAGACCACACATCTTTTGTCTTCTTTGCTTTGGCTTAACTGTGACTTCTAACATGATTTATACATTATTATAATCAATAAAATCTTGAAACAATGGGGGTTATAGTTGCACTAATGATTTTCATTTTCAAAGTAAAAAAACAAATACAGGTCCAAGGATACAAACACAAAAAAAGAAGGTTTTTTTTCTTAATTTCTATGGAGGCTTATGCGATCATATTATTTGAAATTGGCAGTTTCAAAAACAATTTTTGCAGTGTTTTGAGTACAAAAGTGCTTTAAGTTAGATTCTTTCCTTTTAATAGTATTCTGTTTGATCTAGATATGTCAGCTAAACACAAAAATCCCCATTGGATCTTGTTGTTACCATAGCAACCAGATTGCAGTTTCCAATATCTGTAATGAAGTGCTGACACGTTTTCAGCACAAGGTGCTAAGTGGAGGTTTGTTTCACTAATTAGCTGGTAAAAATAATCAATTCCTTTTTGATTAATGATGTCATAAATTATGCATAGACAAACCTGAGAACTTTCTTAACTAGTACGTATATTTTAGATGGAAGGATGAAAATGATAGAAGTCGCTTTTCAATTATTTTGATTAACTAGTAACAAAAACCTAAATTTCTGGGAGCATTTTATTCCCTAATCGTACTCCCTAATAGAAATGCTTTGTGGTTTGCTTCATTTTTAAAGTCATTAGCCTTGTTAAAATTTTATATGATTTAGGATCAAAAGATGGCAGTTTGAGTTTGATGTTTGCTTGGATGGTAGCGGACAGAAATGCATTGTAATCATTTCTTAATCTTATTGCCATTTGATATTTGCTGGTCTTTCAGAAGCCTATGCTTTCTCATGTCTAAATGAGCTTCCAGTTATTAAGTATGCTTTTAATGAATAAGACATCTTGGTAATTGAATATGTGGATTAATAAGATAATTACTATGCCCTTGGGATAAATTGAATACCATTTTTGTCCTTTATGGGCTTCCCTGATGGCTCAGATGGTAAAGAATCTGCCTGCAATGCAAGAGACCCAGGTTAGATCCTGGGTTGGAAAGATCCCCTGGAGAAGGCAATGGCAACCCACTCCAGTATTCTTGCCTTGTAAATCCCATGGACAAAGGAACTTGGCCAGGCTATAGTCCATGGCATCTCAAAGAGCTGGACCCGACTGAGCGGCTAATGTTTTCACTTTCACTTGATCTTTAGAGCTTTATAATTGAGGTGAATTTGTAAGGTATATGGGCTTCCCTGGTGGGTCAGAGGTTAAAGCGTCTGCCTGCAATGCGGGAGACCTGGTTTCGATCCCTGGGTCAGGAAGATCCCCTGGAGAAGGCAATGGCAACCCACTCCAGTACTCTTGCCTGGAAAATCCCATGGATGGAGGAGCTTGGTGGACTACAGTCCGTGAGTCACAAAGAGTTGGACACGACTGAGCGACTTCACTTTCACTTCACTTTGTAAGGTATATAGATATGGTGATAGTTTTTACAGAATCCTTTCAAATATATAAACCAAGGTTTCCTAATTCAGAGCAGGTGGAAAAAACTACATAACATTTTATAAACTTGGATACGCTTAGTTCAGGGACTTAAAAGTGAGCAGAAAAGTTGGGAGTGTGAGTTGCCTTAGATAATAGGTCCTCCATTTTCCAGAATAGTTGGGAGAGTTGTTCTTTCTATGCAAATTCCTGGTCCTCCAGAATGTGAATTTCCTTTTCTTTAGTCATTAAAACTCTGCAAACCCTGCTTTTATAAAAGCACAGAATCCATGATCTAGAGAGAAAATAAAAAGAAAGCACAGGGATAAGTATTTTTTCTAATACTCATGGGGAGGCACAGTAACTTTTTTTAATCTGCATTTTTAAATTAATTTATTTTTTAACTGAAGGATAATTGCTTTACAGAATTTTTCTGTTTTCTGTCAAACCTCAACATGAATCAACCATAGGTATACATCTATGCCCTCTCTTTTGAAACTCCCTCCCATCTTCCCCCCGCATCCCACCCCTCTAGGTTAATACAGAGCCCTTGTTTGATTTTCCTGAGCCATACAGGAAATTCCCATTGGCTATCTATTTTACATATGGTAATGTAACTTTCCATGTTACTCTTTCCATACATCTCACCCTTTCCTCCCCTCTCCCCATGTCCATAAGTCTGCTCTCTATGTCTCTTTCTCCATTGTTGCCCTGTAAATAAATTCTTTAGTACCACTTTTCTAGATTCTGTATATATGTGTTAGAATATGGTATTTATCTTTCTTTTTCTGATTCACTTCATTCTGTATAGGTTTCAGGTTCATCCACATTGTTAGAACTGACTCAAATGCATTCCTTTTTATGGCTGAGTAATATTCCATTGTGTATATCTACCACCACTTCTTTGTCTATTTATCTGTGGATAGACATCTAGGTTGCTTCCATGTTCTAGCTATTGTAAATAGTGCTGCAGTGAACCATGGGATACATGTGTCTCTTTCAATTTTGGTTACCTCAAGGAATATGCCTAGGAGTGGCATTGGTGGGTTGCGGTGGTTTTATTCCTAGTTTTTTAAGGAATCTCTATACTCTCTTCCATAGTGGCTGTATCAATTTACATTCCCACCAACAGTGGAAGAGCGTTCCCTTTTCTCCACACCCTCTCCAGCATTTATTGTTTGTAGATTTTCTAATGATGGCCATTCTGACCAGTGTGAAGTGATATCTCATTGTAGTTTTGATTTGCATTTCTCTAATTTGAGCGATGTTGAGCATCTTTTCATGTGTTCATTAGTCATCTGTTGTCTTCTTTGGAGAGATGTCTGTTTAGGTCTTTTTCCCACTTTTTGATTATGTTGTTTTGTTTTTCTGGTATTGAGTTGTATGAGCTGCTTGTATATTTTGGAAAATAATTCTTTGTCAGTTGTTTCATTTGCTATTATTTTCTCCCATTCTGAGGATTGTCTTTTCACCTTGCTTATAGCTTCCTTTGCTGTGCAAAAGCTTTTAAGTTTAATCAAGTCCCACTTGTTTACTTTTGTTTTTATTTCTGTTACCCTAGGAGGTGGGTCATCAGAGAAGGCAATGGCAACCCACTCCAGTATACTGCCTGCAAAATCCCGTGGCAGGAGGAGCCTGGAGGGCTACAGTCCATAGGATTGATAAGAGTCAGACATGACTGAGCGACTTCACTTTCACTTTCATGCATCGGAGAAGGAAATGGCAACCCACTCCAGTGTTCTTGCCTGGAGAATCCCAGGGACTGGGGAGCCTGGTGGGGTGTTGTCTATGGGGTCACACAGAGTTGGACACAACTGAAGCGACTTAGCAGCAGCAGTAGGAGGTGGGTCATAGAGGATCTTACTTTCATTTATGTCATCCAATGTTTTGCCTATGTTTTCTTCTAAGAGTTTTATAGTTTCTGGTCTTATATTTAGATCTTTAATCCATTTTGAGTTTATCTTTGTGTATGGTGTTAGGAAGTGTCCTAGTTTCATTCTTTTATATGTAGTTGTCCTGTTTTCCCAGCACCATTTATTGAAGAGGCGGTCTTTGCCCCATTGTATATTCTTGCCTCCTTCATCAAAAATAAGGTACCCATAGGTGGATGGGTTTATTTCTGGACTTTCTGTCTTGTTCCATTGGTCTATATTTCTTTTTTTGTGCCAGTAACATACTGTCTTGATGACTGTAGCTTTGTAGTATAACCTGAAGTCAGGAAGGTTGATTCCTCCAGCTCCATTCATTTTTCTCAAGACTGCTTTGGCTCTTCAGGGTCTTTTGTATTTCCGTATGAACTGTGAAATTTTTTGTTCTAGTTCTGTGAAAAAAGTGTCATTAGTAATTTGATAGGGATTGCATTAAATCTGTAGATTGCATTTGGTAGTATGGCCATTTTCACAATATTGATTCTTCCTACCCAGGAACATGGAATATCTCTTCATCTGTTTATGTCATCTTTGATTTCTTTCATTCAGTTCAGTTCAGTTCAGTTCAGTCGCTTAGTCATGTCCGACTCTTTCGACCCCATGAATTGCAGCACGCCAGGCCTCCTTGTCCATCACCAACTCCCAGAGTTCACTCAGACTCACATCCATCGAGTCAGTGATGCCATCCAGCCATCTCATCCTCAGTCGTCCCCTTCTCCTCCTGCCCCCAATCCCTCCCAGCATCAGAGTCTTTTCCAATGAGTCATTAGTGCCTTATAGTTTTCTGTGTACAGTTTTTTCCTCTCCTTAGGTAAGTTTATTCCAAGATATTTAATTTTTTTGTTGCAATGGTGAGTGGGATTGGTTCCTTAATTGCTCTTTCTGTTTTTTCATTGTTAGTATATAGAAATGCAAGTGATTTCAGTGTATTGATTTTGTATCCTGCAACTTTGCTAAATTCACTGATTAGTTCTAGTAATTTTCTGATACTATCTTTAGGGTTTTCTATGTACAGTATAATGTTATCTGCAAACAGTGAGAGCTTTACTTCTTCTTTTCTGATCTGGATTCATTTTACTTTTTCTTCTCCGATTGCTGTAGCTAGGACTTCCAGAACTATGTGGAATAATAGTTGTGAAAGCAGATACCCTTGTCTTGTTCCTGATCTTAGGGGGGATGCTTTCAGTTTTTCACCATTGAGAATAATGTTTGCTGTAGGCTTATCATATATGGCCTTTACTATGTTGAGATAGGTTCCTTCTATGCCCATATTTTGAAGTTTTAATCATAAATGGGTGCTGAATTTTGTCAAAGGCTTTTTCTGCATCTATTGAGATGTTATATGGTTTTTATCTTTCAATTTGTTAATGTGGTGTATCACATTGATTGATTTGCATATTTTGAAGAATCCTTGCATCCCTGGAATAAACCCAACTTGATCACGATGTATGAGCTTTTTGATGTGTTGCTGAATTCTATTTCCTAAAATTTGTTGAGGATTCTTGCATCTATGTTCATCAGTGATATTGGCTTGTAGTTTTCTTTTTTTGTGTTGTCTTTTTCTGGTTTTGGTATCAGGGTAATGGCGGCTTTGCAGAATGAGCTTGAAAGTGTTCTTTCCTCTGCAATTTTTTAGAAGGATAGGCATTAGCACTTCTCTAAATGTTTGATAGAATGCTCCTGTGAAGCCATCTGCTCCTGGGCTTTTGTTTTATGGAGATTTTTTGATCACAGTTTCAGTGCTTGTAATTGGGTTGTTCATAATTTCTGTTTCTTCCTGGTCCAGTATTGTTAGACTGAACTCGTCTAGGAATCTGTCCATTTCTTCCAGGTTATCTATTTTATTACCATATAGTTGTTAATAATACCCTCTTATAATCCTTTGTATTGCTGTGTTGTCTGTTGTAACCTCTCCTTTTTTATTTCTAATTTTGTTGATTTGATTCTTCTCTCTTTTTATCTCAAGTCTGACTAAGGGTTTGTCAGTTTTATTTATCTTCTCGAAGAACCAGCTTTTAGTTTTATTAATCCTTACTTTTGTTTCTTTTGTTTCTTTTTCATTTATTTCTGCTTGGATCTTTATAATTTCTTTCCTTCTACTAATTTTGGGGTT
Source organism: Budorcas taxicolor (assembly GCF_023091745.1). NCBI lineage: Eukaryota > Metazoa > Chordata > Mammalia > Artiodactyla > Bovidae > Budorcas > Budorcas taxicolor. The sequence goes on along the minus strand of NC_068916.1, from coordinate 73,840,282 downwards.
TCTTTCTTCTTCTTTTTCCAATTGCTTTAGGTGTAAAGTTAGGTTGTCTATTTGATGTTTTTCTTGTTTCTTGAGGTAGGATTGTATTGCTATAAACTTTCCTATTAGAAGTGCTTTTGCTGCATCCCATAGGTTTTGAGTTGTCATGTTTTCATTGTCATTTGTTTCTAGAATTTTTTTGATTTCCCTTTTGATTTCTTCGGTAACCTGTTGGTTATTTAGAAACGTGTTGTTTAAAATCCATGTGTTTGTGCTTCTTAGTTTTTTTTCTTGTAATTGATATCTAGTGTTATACATTGTGATTGGAGAAGATGCTTGATACAATTTCAGTTTTCTTAAATTTACTGAGGTTTGATTTGTGACCCAAGATGTGATCTATCCTGAAGAATGTTCCAGGTGCACTTGAGAAGATGGTGTTTTCTTCTGTATTTGGATGGCATGTCCTAAAGATATCAGTGAGCTCCATCTCATCTAGTGTATCATTTAAGACTGGTGTTTCCTTATTAATTTTCTATTTTGATAATCTGTCCATTGGTGTGAGTGGGGTATTAAAGTCTTCTACTATTATTGTGTTACTGTCAATTTTTCCTTTTAAGTTTGTTAGTATTTGTCTTATGTATTGAGGTGCTCCTATGTTGGATGCATGCATGCTGCTGCTAAGTCGCTTCAGTTGTGTCTGACTCTCTGCAACCCCATAGATGGTAGCCCACCAGGCTCCCACGTCCCTGGGATTCTCCAGGCAAGAACACTGGAGTGGGTTGCCATTTCCTTCTCCAATGCATGAAAGTGAGAAGTGAAAGTGAAGTTGCTCAGTCGTGTCTGACTCTTAGCGACCCCATGGACTGCGGCCCACCAGGTTCCTCTGTCCATGGGATTTTCCAGGCAAGAGTACTGGAGTTGGGTGCCATTGTGTTCTCTATGTTGGATGCATAGATATTTACAATTGTTACATCTTCCTCTTGGATTGATTCTTTGATCATTATATAGTGTCCTTCCTTATCTCTTGTAATATTCTTTATTTTAAGGTCTCTTGTCTGATATGAGGATTCCTACTCCAGCTTTCTTTTGCTTCCCATTTGCAGGGACTATATTTTTCCATCCTCTCACTTTCAGTCTATATGTTTCTTGAGGTCTGAAGTGGTTTTCTTGTAGACATCATATATATGGGTCTTGTTTTAGAATCCATTCAGCCAATCTGTGTCTTTTCATTGGAGCATTTAATTCATTTACATTTAAAGTAATTACTGATATACATGTTCCTATTACCATTTTCTTAATTGTTTGGGGTTTGATTTTGTAGATCTTTTTCTTCTTTTGTATTTCTTGACTATATAAGTCCCTTTAACAGTTGTTGTAAAGCTGGTTTGGTGTTACCGAATTCTCTTAATTTTTGCATGTCTGAAAAGCTTTTGATTTCTCCATCAATTTTCAATGAGATACTTGCCAGGTACAGTAATCTTGGTTGTAGATTTTTCCCTTTCAGTACTTTAAATATATCCTGCCATTCCCTTCTAGCCTGCAGAGTTTCTGCTGAAAGATCAATTGTTAAGCATAGAGGGTTTCCCTTGTATGTTACTTGTTGCTTCTCCTTTGCTGCTTTTAATATTCTTTCTTTGTGTTTAACCTTTGTTAGTTTGATTAGTATGTGTCTTGGTGTGTTTCTCCTTGGGTTTATCCTGTATGGGACTCTGTGCCTCACGGACTTGATTGACTATTTCCTAATCCATGTTGGGGAAATTTTCAACTATAATCTCTTCAAAAATTTTCTCATACCCTCTCTTTTTCACTTCTTCTTCTGGGACCCCTATAATTCAAATGTTGGTGCATTTAATGGGGTCCCAGAGGTCTCTGAGACTATCCTCAGCTCTTTTCATTCTTTTTACTTTATTCTTTCTTTACTTTCATTCTTTTTACTTTATTATACTTTATTTATACAAGTTATTTCCACCATTTTATCTTCCAGCTCACTGATTTGTTCTTCTGCTTCACATACTCTGCTGTATACCAATATCAGTGTCTTTTTGAGTCTTTGTTTCTACTTTGGCTTGGGATGGGAGACGCTTGTTCTCAGGATATATGGGAAATACAACCCTGAGGTATTAGAAAACAGTGTCCATGATCTAGAAAGGAAATGAAAAGGAAATTATAGTGGTAAAATTTGGGGAATTACTGATTTGCCCATTCCCTCATTCATTTAAACATTTATTCCTCAAAAATGTTTTGAGCCACTACTCTATGCCAGGCACTTTGCCCAGCACTGGGAACGCCACAGTGACTAAAGCAAAGGAAAGACCTTGCTACCGATGATCTTAGAGTTAGCCTTGTTAGACAAATGGCTCATTACTGTGTCTTAGAATTTTTCAGCTTTATACATACTTCCCGAGGCTGAGACTGCTGTGGGTTTATCTCTGAAGAGAAGAGGAAAAAAATTCACTGAGAACTGTATGTCAGTAGTCATTCCTTTTAGGCACAGTGTTAAGAAACTTTAAGATCCTTGGTTTGCCTTCCCAGTAGGTGTTGTTTTTTTTTGTTTGTTTTTGTTTTTGTTTTTTAACTAAGAGTTAGCACTTGTATAGTTTCAAAAAAAGTATCCCACAAATCCAAGTGGGCATAAATTAAATCTATTTTTCTCTTTAAAAAATTGTCATAAATAATCATGTGTATGTGTGTTCCTGCTTATACATTCCTGGACCTCACAGCTTCTTTGATGTGTTTAATATAAGAGACAAATGCCAACTGGGACAGTAAGGCTACAAAAAGCCACACAGAAAATTGCATATTTAGCCTTCAACTATCCATTGTACCTTGTTTAAAACAGTGTATGAACCCGTAGGAATCTGCGTTAGAGATCAGCACATCCTCCAGGCTTGAAAAGCTCATCCTCTTTTCGCCTATGTTTTGTCTTCTCTTCTTTTATCAAAATTAGTGGGACAAGTACTTAGACATGAACATTTAAAGATACCTTTTATCATTTCAATTAATCTGCTTAAGCTGCAAGAGCAAGTTTTCCAATTTTCAAAAATTTAATTGCCTATTGTTATAGCTCTAACATGCAAAATACAAGGAGATGTTGGACTGCCACTGCTTTACAGAGCTGAGATGCCCTTAGGATAGACTCCTAGTCTTTCCCTTGTCACCATGCCATTGTACGTCCCCAGAGAACTCAGGATTTGTTAGAATGGATTTCAAAAACAACTATTTTATGTCATACTGCACTTCAAAATATGTGAGTTATTTTTAAATATCTTTTGATATTGATATCTAACATAATTCCACAATAATAAGAGAACAGACTCTGTTCATATTATATGATTTCAATACCATTAGAGCATGAAATTTTTGCACCTTGTTTCATGTCCCTGAATATGCTACAGTATCTCCTGGTTTACAGTCTATGGGAACTTAAATAGAATTTGTATCCTGGTGTTGTGTGACAATTGTACAAATCTTAATTATGTTGAATTGGTTCATAGTGCTTTTGAGGTCTACTCTATCTCTCTACTTTTCTGTCTATTAATTCTGTTAATTTTTGAGAATTTGACATTGAAACTCCCAACTAAAAAATCTTAGTTTATCTACTTAAAAAATAATTGTAATATTTAGTGGAACTCTGGGTAACTTTGTTGTATATTTTCCAAGTCTCCTGTAAATGTGTTATCATATTTTCACAATTTAAAAAAGAAAAAAGAAATTAAGAGAAGAAATCAATTAATGAAGGACAAAAACCCCCAACAAACCAACTATTCTAAAACCTACTAATAGCAACTTCCATGTTAAATCCAGTTATTCTGCTCTTGTGTTGAAATGTCTGGTGGGAGGTGGTTTCCAGGTTGATGGGTCAGTGCCAAGCTTGGTGCAGCAGCCCCATGATCATCTTGTCCCTTCCTTCTTGGTTGGAAGTCGAAGGCAGCAGAGCTCTCCCCAAAGAACTTACAAGTCAGAATCTCACAGAAGAAGTAGGATGTGTGGTGGTTAAAGGATTTTCTTGTGTGCCTCTTTTCAAGAAGGAAAATCTTTCCCTGGAGTACAAAATAGATCCACCTCACTTGTCATTGGGCAGAATTGAATTTATGTCTATCCCTAGACCAACTGTAGGTAAGGGAAATATAATTTTAATGATTTGCTTAGACCAATTGTAATTTATTTCCTAGGGAGGACACCTGGGTGTCAAGGAAGGAAGGGAAAATAGCTTTTATGTGGACAATGAAAAATGTCTGCTATTACATTCTGATCTAAACAAATGTCTTTCTTTAGTTGTCATATTGTAAATTCTTTACTAGTATGGTGCACCTTTAGTAAATTGTATTTAAACCATTTCATATCTTTGCAAGGGGTTACTGTCTTTGTCATCTTGTTTGTTCTTCAGAATTAACCAGAGAGGAAAGAAGTGAGTATCTTTACCAGTGTTCTAGTGATGAGGAAACTGAAGTTCAGTTGATTGAGGCAACTTGGTCATGGCAGCACGGCTTTAAAACAGAAACAACAGCAAAAACCTGGTCAGAATTTTATTCTAAATCTTCTGTAATCCTATGCTCCTTTTTAAGCTATTTTGTTGATTTCTTCTTTGATTGTAACCAAAAGTCAGCATGTCTCTACAGTAACTATGCCTGTATGCCCATGGATAGCCTAGAAAGTGCTTGACTTTCTCTTCACCTTTTGCTACCAGAGTGTTATGAGACTATAAGGAAGGAAATTTATTGTTTCATAAGATCATAAACCCTTCATTAATTTTTTTAGAATAATAAATTAAGCAGCAACCCTTCCAAAAACTGTGTTGTTATGAGGAAGCAGACAAAGCATTTGTGGTCACTGAAATTTGGAATTTGAGAACCAGGACACAAGGTTAAACACTCTGTCGCATTAAAGTGTCACACACACTTCCAGGGGGAGTAGCACAGTGTGAGTGCTCAGTCGTGTCTGACTCTGAAACCCCATAGAGTGTGGCCTGCTAGGCTCCTCTGTCCATGGGATTCTCCAGGCAAGAATACTGGAGTGGGTTGCCATTCCCTTCTCCAGGGAATCTTCCCAACCCAGGGACTGAACTCACGTCTCTTACGTCTCATGCATTGGCAGGCAGGTTCTTTACCACTAGCACCACCTGACTAGAGGGTGTGTTGAAAGCACTTAATAAACATGATCAAATCACTGGGAAAGGTGAAAATTAGAAAACTTTTCCAGAGAGATACTATTTAATCCAATACATGGGAAGTAAAAAAGAGAGATGATAGTGCTCAAAACAAATTAATTGCTCAGTGAATAATGTGTTTTTAAAAGTAGCTTTATTGAGAAATCATTCACATTACATGAAATTCATCCATATATGCAGTTCAATAGTTTTTAATATATTCTCAGAGTTGTACATCCATCACAAAAGCCAATTTTAGAACTTTTTATTATTAGCCTAAAAAATCCTAGACCTGTTAGTAGACAACCCAACAGTTCTGATATTCCCCCTTCCCCAGCCCTCAGCACCTATAAATCTACTTTTTGACTATGTTGTTCATTCGCTAAATTTTGTCTGACTCTTTGTGACCCCATGAACTACAGCACACCAGCCTTCCCTGTCCTTTACTATCTGTTGGAGTTTGCTCAAACTCATGTCTGTGAATCAGTGGTGTCATCCAACCATCTCATCCTCTGTTGCCCCCTTCTCCTCTTGTCCTCAATCTTTCTGAAGCATCAGGGTCTTTTCCAATGAGTTGGCTCTTCACATCCTGTGGCCAAAGTATTGATTTACTTATTTTGGATATTTTATATAAGTGAAACAATACATTATGTGCTCATATATAGCTGAATTCTATTACTTAGCATGAAGTTTACAAGTTTTATCCATATAGTAGCATGTATCAGTACTTCATTCTTTTTTATTGCCCACTAGTACTCCATTGTATGGATACAACATATTTTATTTGTCTATTCATTGATGGATATTTGATTGTTGCTACTTTTTTGGGTATTGTGTCCAAGGATGCTATGAACATTTATGCACAAGTTTCTATGTGGTGTTGAGTTGTAAGAACCTCTTATCATAGACATGATTTGCAATTTTGTTTTTCCTATTCCATGAATTGCATTTTCATTTTCTTATTAGTGTCCTTTGAAGCAAAAATGTTTTACTTTTGATAATGTCTGTCTATTTGTTTTTGTAGTTGCTGGTGCATAATGTAAGGTGATGAAGATTTGTGCCTAAGTTTTATTTATTAATACCATACCATACCATACTATACCATAGGTCGCTCAGTCATGTCCGACTCTTTGCGACCCCAGGGACTATAGCCTATCAGGCTCCTCCGTCCATGGGATTTTCCAGGCAAGAGTGCTGGAGTGTTTTGCCATTTCCTTCTCCAGGGGATCTTCCTGACCCAGGAATTGAACCTGGGTCTCCCGCATTGCAAGCAGACGCTTTACCATCTGAGCCACCTAACATAGGATTTTTACTGATTTTTAAGATAGTTTTCATCTTCAGGTTTTTGATCACATTTAGAGCTATTTTTGTGAATGATGTGATTTGAATGCCTTTTAAGGTTTGAGATTCATGTTCAGGTCAGTGGGTGTTATTCAACGTGTGTCTGACGTCCAACAACAGCAGCATCACTTGGAAGCTTGTTAGAAATACAAATACTCAGCTTTCCATTCCAAAACTATTAAGCCAGAATCTCTGGGGTGTGGCCTCAGAATTTGCATTTTCTCAGGTTCTTAGGTGATTCTTTTACACTCTAACTTTTCAAAAGTACTGCCTTACAGACTTGCAAACAGCATTGCTGTGCACTCCTACCAACTACCTCCTCAGCTCTACTGAGGGAAAATATCACTGTAGTGGAAATCGGCAGTCCTCCTTCCATTTTAAATCAGCAGATAGCAATTTTCAGCATTCAGCATGTCCAACTTTTTCCACCAGGAAAAGCTCAGATATACGCATTAATATATATTTGTTTTTCTCTTTCTGATTTCACACTGTTTGACAGACCCTGGGTCCTTCTGCCTCGCTACAAATAACCCAATTTGTAATTCCTCTTTATGACTGAGTAACATTCCATTGTACATATGTACCATATCTTCTTTATCCATTTATCTGTCAGTGGACATTTAGGTTGCTTTCATGTACTGGCTATTATAAATAGTGCTGCAGTGAACACTGTGGTACATGTGTCTTTTTGAATTACAGTATTTTTTCAGAATGTATCTAGACAGATGGTATAGACGAGCCTGTTTGCAGGGCAGGAATAGAGATACAGACGTCGAGCATGGACCTGTGGACCCAGAGCAGGAGCAGGGAGAGTGAGATGAACTGGGAGGGCAGAACTGACATGTATACACTGTTGTGTGTAAAATAGATAGCTCATGTGAAGCTGCTGTATGGCACAGGGAGCTCAGCTTGGTGCCATGTGAGGACCTTGAGGGGTGGGGTAGGGAGGGTTAGGGGGAGGCCTAAGATGGAGGGCATGTATGTGTCTATATGGCTGATTCACTCCATTGTACAGAAGAAACTAACACAACGTTGTAAAGCAATTATACTCCAATAGAAAAAAGAAGCACTCAGAGATCACCTTGTCTAACAATTGCATTTTACATAGGAGAGTGCTAACGTGAAGAGTCTGTATTTTTATATGGTTCAGATTTATACTGAAGTAAACCTTTCTGTGAACTAATAAAAGCCTATGGTCTCTAATTTTATGGCCTCCGACTTATAACACACACATATCAGATTTCACAAATTCCCTTTCTAATATGTTAGAACAAAAAGAAAAAATAGTGAAATGTCTATTTTGAGAAAAAAATTATTTTGTAAATTGTTTTTAATCTGAAAACAACTTACATATGGTAATACAGAATACATACAGTTTTAGGCTTATCACAGCTTAGGGCTGTATTCTGTAATGTGGTTAGCTATTTATTTTAGCCTTTTCTGATTTATTTCTATTCAGCAAGCATCAGAGCAGTAAATCAAATTCAAGAAAGACAATTTCAAGAGCGTGTAACTGTGGTTGCATATATTAATGGATAAAACTTTCAAAATATTAAAGAAAACTCAACTAATGCATGAATTACAGGATACATGGGATTCTTTAGATAGTGATTAAAATACCCAATATTCTGAAGACATATATCATTTCATAACTCCTAAAATAAATCTGTGAGACTAGACAGTTTTGAATATTCTCTTTTTTTCTCTATGTCCACCATATGCAAACTCCTACACATATTTTTTACGTGTATACTAAAAGCCACATGTGGAACTGTACTCCTGCTTATCTAGGATATATATTTAATATTATCCTGGTCCATTATATAATACTTCAAAAATACTGAATCATCAGGTCACTGTTTCCAAGTATGTTCATTCTTAGTGTTTTGAACTTTTGGACATAAAGTTTAATATAATTTCAGGTTAAGCAAAAAGCTCCAAGTAGATTGGTAATGTCACTGTCTTTGGGGAAATTTTGAATCTTCTCTACTCTTTTAGAGAGAAATGCAAATCATTATTGCACAAATGGAAAACTCTGGTGTATCTGAGAAAGATTTTTCCACCCACTGCCAAAGATAAATAGCAAAGTACAGTTGTTCCTACCAAGCATAGATTTAATTTCAAAATTGTCGTTTGTATGATTTACATTTATGGTATAAACATTTGTGATTCTCCATGAAAATAAGATATGTTTAATAATTTGAACTATGTTATCACATAGGGGCTTCCCTAGTGGCTTAGATGGTAAAGAATCTGCCTGCAAGGCAGGAGACCTGGGTTCAATCCCTGGGTCAGGAAGATCCCCTGGAGAAGGAAATGGCAACCTACAACAGTGCCTGGAGAATCCCATGGACAGAGTAGCCTGGCAAGCTACAGTGCATGGGGTTGCAAAGAGTCAGACATGACTGAGCGACACACACACACACACACACACACACATACACACACACACACAGACCCACATAGTCCTGTGTTCAAAAACTGGCTCTAAAAGCTGCTAGGTGTGTCACTCTGGGCAGGTAACAATTCTAAGTCTTACCATTTGAAAAATTGAAATAATGTGGATAGTTATTTTATTTCGAGACAAACTGAAATGATGCAAATATAATGTCTAGCATTTAATTAATTATTGTTAGACTCTTTGGTCCATATTTTGTGATGGAAAACAATTGAGAAGATTTGAAGAAATGGAAGAAGTATAAACAAACCCTGGACATTTTATTTATTTAAACTAATTAAATTAATCTAAAGGCACCATTTAAAATCATTAAAAAGCCAAAGAGAAATTAGATATGTTACCATATTTTATGTTACTTGGTTTTTGTTTCCATATAAAATCTGTGTTTTGGAGATGTAAGATCCAAGGTCAGTCAGTTTATTATTATACAACATATTATTACAAGGCTTAGTTTCTTTCAGAGAAGGCAATGGCAACCCACTCCAGTACTCTTGCCTGGAAAATTCCATGGACCAAGGAGCCTGGTAGGCTGTAGTCCATGGGGTCACTAAGAGTCAGGCATGACTGGGCGACTTCACTTTCACTTTCATGCATTGGAGAAGGAAATGGCAACCCACTCCAGTGTTCTTGCCTGGAGAATCCCAGGGACAGGGGAGCCTGGTGGGCTACCATGTATGGGGTTGCAGAGAGTCGGACACAACTGAAGTGACTTAGCAGCAGCAGCAGCAGCAATTTGTTTACTGGATGGAGAATATCAATCGATACAATTCTCACCCAAATATAACTAAAATGTACACAGAAAGAGAGACATGAATATGTGTCAGTGTTTTTGTAGAGAGTCATGAATTTATGTTCAGTTCAGTTCAGTTACTCAGTCATGTCCGACTCTTTGTGACCCCATGAACTGCAGGACGCCAGGCCTCCCTGTGCATCACCAACTCCCGGAATCCACCCAAACCCATGTCCATTGAGTCGGTGATGCCATCCATCCAACCATCTCATCCTCTGTCATCCCCTTCTCTTCCTGCCCTCAATCTTTCCCAGTATCAGGGTCTTTTCAGATGAGACAGCTCTTTGCATCAGGTGGCCAAAGTATTGGAATCTCAGCTTCAACTTCAGTCCTTCCAGTGAACACCCAGGACTGATCTCCTTTAGGATGGACTGGTTGGATCTCCTTGCAGTCCAAGGGACTCTCAAGAGTCTTCTCCAACACCACAGTTCAGAAGCATCAATTCTTTGGTGGTCAGCTTTCTTTATAGTCCAACTCTCACATCCATACATGACCATTGGAAAAACCATAGCCTTGACTAGACGGACCTTTGTTGGCAAAGTAATGTCTCTGCTTTTTAATATACTGTCCAGGTTGGTCATAACTTTCCTTCCAAGGAGTAAGCATATTTTAATTTCATGGGTGCAATCACCATCTGCAGTGATTTTGGAGCCCAGAAAAATAAAGTCTGACACTGTTCCCCCATCTGTTTGCCGTGAAGTGATGGGACTGGATGCCATGATCTTAGTTTTCTGGATGTTGAGTTTTAAGCCAACTTTTTCACTCTCCTCTTTCACTTTCATCAAGAGGCTTTTTAGTTCCTCTTCACTTTCTGCCATAAGGGTGGTGTCATCTGCATATCTGAGGTGACTGATATTTCTCCCGGCAATCTTGATTCCAGCTTGTGTTTCTTCCAGCCCAGCGTTTCTCATGATGTTCTCTGCATAGAAGTTAGATAACCAGGGTGACAATATACAGCCTTGATGTACTCCTTTCCCTATTTAGAACCAGTCTGTTGTTCCATGTCCAGTTCTAACTGTTTATTCCTGACCTGCATACAGATTTCATAAGAGTCAGGTCTGGTGGTCTGGTATTCCCATCTCTTTCAGTCAAAGGCTTTGGCATAGTCAATAAAGCAGAAATAGATGTTTTTCTGAAAGTCTCTTGTTTTTTTTGATGATCCAGTTGATGTTGGCAATTTGACCTCTGATTCCTCTCCCTTTTTAAAAACCAGATTGAACATTTGGAAGTTCACGGTTCACGTATTGCTGAAGCCTGGCTTGGAGAAATTTAAGTATCACTTTACTAGCATGTGAGATGAGTGCAAATGTGCAGTAGTTTGAGCATTCTTTGGCATGGCCTTTCTTTGGAATTGGACTGAAAACTGACCTTTTCCAGTCCTGTGGCCACTGCTGAGTTTTCCAGATTTGCTGGCATATTGAGTGCAGCACTTTCACAGCATCATCTTTTATGTACTTAAGCCAATTAAACCTGTGAATCCATATCATCACTTTGAGGGTAATAATAGGAAATGTAAAGGTGAGGACTTAAAAGACAACCAAGTTTTAAATGAAAACTTCAGAGAGCTTATCTCCTCTGATGCTTTATCTTGCTTTTATGATGAGAGGTGATATGGGGTTAATAATTAATTTCCCATTTGAGCCAAACTGAAGATTTCTCTAAGCTTCATTTATTTATATAAATCTAGTCCCAAATACCCATAGAATTAGTCATTCCAAGGGCACAGTTGACTCCATAGCACTTGATTTATATTTGCCAATGCCTAACCTGTTGAGAGTGGCATTAGTTTGCAGGTAAGACATATTTTTGTCTCTTTTTTCCCTCCTGGGTCCTGTGAGAGAAACATCTAGAAATCCCAGGAGAACTGGAAGAAGAGAAGCTCTTTCATGCGGTTTGGCCATTGACTGCTGTTTTTAGAGTGCCATTTCCCGTGGGCAAAACACAAAAAGAAAATTGTGCTTACAAAATAGTGTTCCATGTGATGTGTGGAAAAGTTTGGAAATCCACTTGGGTCCTATGGGAAATTAAAGAGCAGGAAAAAATTGGACCAAAGAGATTAAGACAATTTTTAGATTAGAAACACTTTCTGGGAAAGGATTCAAACCAATTCAAATAGGCAGCACAGAGGAGAACAAGGGAGGATTCAAGGACGACTGGGTAAAACTAAATTGCAGGGTTAGGTTAATTGGTATGGGCGGGAAGGCTTCCTATCAGGTTTAAGCAGTGAGCGTGTCTAAATAACGCTGAGAAAACTGAGTTAGTGCACACACAACACTTAGGAACCATGATGATTGCATTTCTGCTTAAACCTGAGATCTAGCTAACAGAAATCATTTCCCTATTTATTCACATGTGCAGGAGAGAAAGGACATCTAGAATTAAATCTGAAGGCAAGCTCATGAGCCTGAGTTGGGTCGCCTGCAACTCTAACACAATGATGCTAGTTGCAGGTCTGTTTTAAAGCTACTTTCCTTTTCATTTATGTCAAATAAAATTTAAACAGTGACAGTACATAGGCTCCACTGTAGAAGGGTAGAGATGTGAACATAATTAGTTTTCTAAAATTTTGTATGTAATGATGATGGCAAAGTTTATTTTATAAATGTTTAGTTTTCTAATATTTTAAGGGTGCTGCTGCTGCTACTAAGTCGCTTCAATCGTGTCCGACTCTGTGTGACCCCAGAGACAGCAGCCCACCAGGTCCCCTGTCCCCGGGATTTTAAGGGTACATATTTGTTAAATGAAAGCTTTAAGCTACACATTTTTAAACCTTAAAAGTGGGAAAATCTTACTTGGAAAAGAGAATACTGAGAGATTTTCTTTCAGTGATTCTAAGATTGTTTAAAAAAAAAGAGATGGAAAGTCAGGGTGTTTAAGTGAATCAGCATTTGCAAAACTAGCATCAATCAATATTCTCTTCCATCCCTTTTACCCACACGTGCAGTTACTTTTCCTGAATGTATGGCATGTATGAGTAGTCAGTTCCATCCTTTAAATCTGGTAGTGTATCAGGCCTCTTGAGTTTTAAGTTTCCTTATTGCAAACAGCTAAAACCATCTCTAGCTATCCTGAAAAAAGAAATTTAATAAAAAGCTTTTTGGAATTCACAGAAGAAAATAAAGGCTGGAGAACCAAACTTGTCAAGTGTGCATATGGGTGGTGGTGGGGGGGTGGGGTGTAGAAAGAAAGCTCATATGATAGTAGGAAGCATATGCTGTGATTAAAGAGGCAGGTGCTCATCCTCTTTACCTCACAATCAAATGAATAAGAGGAGATTTGCAAACTTCTGATTGGTGACATAGTCCATGTGTTTGCATACAACTGCCAGCAAAGGGGGCAGAATAAGGATTAAAGATTCTTTAGTTCTCCACTGACCAGCCTTCTAGAGGGGGATGTGATGGAAAATATCCGCCCCCGCAATCATATTTCTAGTGAAGGGTTCCTTTCAAGGAAGAAGGGCATGGAGCATTGGATGGACACACACATACACACACGCACACAGAAATGTACATATACGCCCTGAAACATATACACTTAGTGCTCAGAAAATACTTGTCTATTGCAATTGAGATTAATAAGACTAAACAACTCTAATTTAGTAAAACAGTCATCTGAAATGACTTCCTAATAAAAATTTGTTAAAGCTAGTTACTGCTGAGAGAGGAAGTCTTGGAATCTGCTTTCTATGAGTTTTAAATTGGCACAAAATAAATAATGTTTCTGGTAAAAATTTTCTTAGACGAGACTGGTTGTTGTTGTTGTTCAGTCACTAAGTCATGTCCGACTCTTTGTGGCCCTATGAACTGTAGCAGGCCAGGCTCCCCTGTCTTTCACTATCTCCCAGAGTTTGCGCAGATTCATGTCCGTTGAGTCAGTGATGCTATCTAACCATCTCATCCTCTGTTGTTCCCTTCTCGTCCTGCCTTCAATCTTTGCCAGCATCAGGGTCTTTTCCAGTGAGTTAGCTCTTCACATCAGAAAACCAAAGTATTGGAGCTTCAGTTTCAACATCAATCCTTCCAATGAATATTCAGGGTTGATTCCTTTAGGCTTGACTGGAAAGAATCATAATTCACCAAAATGTCATGCTTTAAAGAATTGGTTAATATTAATATTATGTTTAAAACTGTATCTCATAATAAATCAAGTATATGTAAAGAGAATCGAGTCATATATACCCACTATCCAGACTCAGAACCTGCCTTTGTTTTAAGCTAGGATAAAGAATACAAAGATGTATTCTGGGTAACTTGACTGTTTCCTTTTCTAGCCAATATCTGAAATAAAATGGAATGGTTTCATTGATCAATAAATATTGATATGTGACTTTCGTGTTCTTTCTCTTTTTCATTTGCTTTTAATTGGCATTCACGTGTAAGAGATGTCTGTCTTCTATTTTACTCATCATTCGAATTGTTGATGAAGTTGTCACCACTAGATATTTAGTTCTCTTTAGCTCCATATTATCTACAGCCAAAGAAGAAAGAGTGGGAAACCGAAGAATTTTAAAAAATGCATGTTGTGGACAAATGAAGGATTTAAGCTAGGTATAATGTTTAATTTTGACTTTTTACTGTTTCTGTTATTCTTGTTTGAAATTACTTTCAAGACTTTCTTAAGAACATAGCTGAGTTTAATTTTAGTCTTCTAAATGAGAAACTTCATTTTTCATTAAAGGAAAAATATGCATGGTTTTCCATCTGAATTACTGCGACTATGAGTTTATTTCACTGGAATGTGATTAAAAATCATTACACTAATTTCTTATGTAAATATGTCAAAATTGAAAATTTTTATTTTGCTTACAACTCACTGAACACTTAGTCATGTAAACAGAAAAAAAAAATGGCATGATAGCAAAACAAAAACAAAGTGAGAAAATGGCATTTTCCAAATGCATAGTTAAATTCTTTCAAATGAAAATCCCTGGATAAGTGGCAAAACTACATCAGGGGCAGGCTGTATTCCTCTCTTTCAGAATCTGAGCCTGGGATTGCAGTAAATCAGGTCCCCTGTGAAGTTCTATTAGCTCCTTCAGAGTCTCCATTAGCACATTTGATGTTCTGTACTGTTCAGTGTTCTTGGTTGAAAGCAACTAAAACAGAATTTAGCTAAGTAAACAGCTAAATACACAGTCTTCTTTTTTTAAAGATTATTTTCCATTATGTATTTTTACAAGAGACCAAGCATAGCTCCCTGTGCTCTACAGTAGGTCCTTTTTGGTTGTCTATTTTATATGCAGTAGGTGTATATTTTAATCCCAAACTCCTAATCTAACCCCCCTCTCCCTTTTCCCTTTGGAAACCATGAATGTGTTTTCTTTGTCCGTTAGTCTATTTCTAATTTGTAGATAGGTTTATGTGTATCATTTTTTAGATTCCACATATAAGTGGTACTCCGTTGTGTGTGTGTATCACATCTTCTTTATTCATCTGTTGATGGACACTTGGGTCACTTCCATGTCTTGGTTGTTGTAAACAGTGCTGCTATGAACAGTAGGGTGCATGTATCTTGAAAATTAAGAGTTTTCTCCAGATATATGCCCAGGAGTGGGATTGCAGTATCATATACAAACTCTATTTTTAGTGTTTTTCCTAAGGAAACTTGAAAACATTTTCCACAGAGTGTGCATCAATTTACATTCCGACCAACAGTGTAGGAGAGTTCCTTTTTCTCCACACCCTCTTCAGCATTTATTATTTGAAGACTTTTTGATGATGGCCATTGTGATTACCAATTCAATATATTTACTCATTTTGATTTGTTCAGGTTTTCTACTTCTTCATGATTCTTTGTTGATAAGTTATATGTTTTCAGGAATTTATTCATTTCTTTGACATAATCCAATTTTTTGGTGTATTGTTCATGGTTTCTTATGATTCTTTGCATTTTTATAACATCAGCTATAATATTTTCTCTTTCATTTCTAATTTTATTTTTATTTCTAATTTTCTTAATTTACCTAAAAGTTTGTCAATTTTATTTATCTTTTCAAAAAATCAACACATCCTTTAAAAAAAAAAAAAAAAACTCTTCCCTCTTTTTTGTTGCTTTTCTGGGTATAGCAAGAATATATTTCAGCATATTAAAGGCCATATATGACAAGATCCCAGCTAACATCACACTCAATAGTAAAAAACTAAAAGATTGTCAAGATTAGAAACACAAGGGTGCCCACTCCTGCCACTTCTATTTAATACAGTATTCAAAGTTGTAGCCAGAGCAATTTGGCAAGAAAGTTAAATAAAAGGCATTAAAATTGGAAAGGAAAAAAATAAAATTGTCTATTGTCTTATATGTAGAAAATTCTAAATTTCACCAAAAACTTTAAAGTAACAAACAAATTTTGTAGTTACAGAATGGAAAATCAACACACTAAAGCCGATCCCTACTCTATGTACAAATAAGAACTTATCAGAAAAGGAAATTAAGAAAATAATCCCATTTAAAATAACATCACAAAGAATAAAATACTTAGGAGTAAATATAAGCAAGAAAGTAAAAGACATGTGTACTGAAAACTACAAAACATTAATGCAAGAAGTTAAAGACAAATAAATGGAAAGATCCCATGTTCATGAATCAGAAGACTTGATATTGTTAAAATGTCCATACTAACTAAAATGGTTTATATAGTTAATTCTATCCCTATGAAAATCCAATAGTTTTTTTTTTTCAAAAATTATTTTAAATTTATGTAGAACCATAAAGACCCAAGAAAGCCTCGCTTTCTTCTTAAAAAAAAAAAAAAAAAGATCACAGCTGAAGGCAATACAGTGCCTGATTTCAAAATATATTACATAGCCATGGTATGGTACTTACATAAAGACAGAGACACAGATCAATGGAACAAAACAGACTATAAATAAACCCTATATGTTCAACTGATCTTTGACAAGGGAGTGAGGAATACACAATGAGAAAAATATTATTTCCATAAATGACTCTAAAACTATATATCTTTATGCAAAAAAATGAGACTGGATTTCTATTGTACACTGAATTTAAAAATCAACTCTAATTAAAGACTTAAACATAAGATCTCTACTGTAAAACTCCTGGAAGAAAATACCGAGAAAAGCTTGTTGACACTACTTTAAAGCAAAAACAGACAAGTGGAAATATGTCAAACAAAAAAGTTCCCCAAAAATAATTAACAGAGTCAAAAAACAGTCTATAAAATCTGAAAAGATACTTGCAAACCATTTGTAAGATAAAGGGCTAACATCCAAAATATTTATAGAGTTCCTACAATGCTATAGCCTTAAAACAAAAAAGCACACACAAACGTAACACAAAAAGTGTCCAAAGCAGATCTATAAAGTGACTCCTCGGTATGTGAAAAGATGCCCCACGTAGCTAATTATCCAAGAAATGGAAATCAAAACCACAATGTGTACCACCACTTACATGTTAGGATGGACATTATCAAAAGTACAAAAAATAACAAGCTTTTGAGAGGATGTGAAGAAATTGAACCATTGTACTTTGGAAGGAATGATGCTAAAGCTGAAACTCCAGTACTTTGGCCACCTCATGCAAAGTGTTGACTCATTAGAAAAGACTGTGATGCTGGGAGGGATTAGGGGCAGGAGGAGAAGGGGGACGACAGAGGATGAGATGGCTGGATGGCATCACTGATTCAATGGACGTGAGTCTGAGTGAACTCCGGGAGTTGGTGATGGACAGGGAGGCCTGGCGTGCTGCGATTCATGGGGTCACAAAGAGTCGGACACGACTGAGCGACTGAACTGAACTGACACTATCGTGAGAATGTAAAAAACTGCAGCCCACTCTAGGAAACAGTATGGAGGTTCCTCAAGAAATTAAAAATAGAACTACTTACTACATGATCCAGGAATTCCATTTTTGGGTGTATATACAAAAGAACTGAAATCAGGATATCAAAGGGATATCTGTACTCCCATGTTCACTGCAGCATTATTCACAATAGCTAAGATATGAAAATAACCCAACTGTCCATTTGCAGATAAATGGATAAAGATAATGTGATATATACATACAGTGAAATATTATTAATTCAGCTTGGTGAAACTTGGAGCAGAAAACCAGCTGAACCAGGGGTAGCCCAGACTTCTGACCTTCAGGACTGTGATGTGATAAATTTGGGTTGTTTTAAGCCTCTAAGCATATGGTGATTTGTTTTGAAATAGAAAGCTAATACAAGGGAATAAGAAAAGATGGAAATAAAGAGTGATATTGGACTTCTGGTACAAGAAAAAAAAAATGAGCCATATGGATAAAGACTATATCCCAGCACCAAGTATGCTATGTGTAGGGATTGAAATGGGAAACAGAATTGGGAGAGAAATGGAGGACCATAAAAAACAATATGAAGGCCACTGAAGACACAGTTGATCTTTGTTTGATTGGCTGTTCCTGCTCTTAATTGGTTTCACCCTAAAAATGTCTCTCCCAATAGAATAGTACTACCACCATTTATAGATCAAAAGATACTTCTTTGATAACTACAAGAAAGACCAATAAAAATGGAGGACAGGTTGGAATTTCTGCTGATTGTTGTAGGGGATAAAATATGTTTGCCTGACCCATAAAGCTCAAAAGATACTCAGAACTTTTTTCTTTTTTTAATTTTCCTCTCAACAAATATGCAGACATAGGTGCGAAAAATAAGCCAATGTCATATATTCAATACTTACATAGAAAGAAACCCCCTCATTTCCCAAACACTGAATTATTTTTTACCCATGCCAACATTTATTTTTTGTTTATTCTATGATTACATATATGAGATTTTGTTTTAAATATAGTAACAAAATACAGATGGATTGAGTTACTTCCAAATAGACTCTTTTTTTTTTTTTTTTTTTTTAACTTACCTGTGATAAGAAATTAAAGACTTCTGGGCCAATGAATGTTACATTTTCAAAAGTTTATTGTCTTATAATAATAAAAGGTTTATTGTTCATTTTAATATATGACTAAATTGAAAATTTTGGAATGTCGAGGATAAGTTAGATTATGGTGACTGGGGTTGACAACAGCTAAGCAAGTCAGAACCAGGGAGAGAGGGTAAAATATACCAGCTTTGTTACCATATACATCTTGATCTAGAGGTAGTATTTGGTATAGTAATGTATTTTAATTCATATTTGTGTCTTTTGACTCATCACCTGAGCCTGCATGTCAAAGGCTGCAAAGCACTGGAAAAACTAGTCCCTTATTCCCTGATAAACCAGGAATCAGAGGTAAACTGGGAACTAGAAATGAAACAAATAAATGGACAACAAAAATAGTCCTCTATACAAGCTTGGATTCTCCGTTGCAATAATTGAAAATACAAAGTAATTTTAAAAATATAGGAACTGAATTGTCTCTCATAATTTGAAAATCTAAATGTAAATGTGGCCTTAGATTTGGTCTGCATTACTGGTTCTAAGAGGTCATGAAGATCTCAATTGTCAGTCACATATGAAGTCTTGTTTATCATGATAGAAAAATGAATGTAGCAGTCCTAGCTGTCAAACAAACCATATCACACTATTCAAAAAGAGAGACATAATGGCTTCTGTATCATTTTTTTAAAATGTAAGGAAAGAAATTTCAATCTCCAGAAAAAAGTCGGTGATAGTCACTCAGTCAATGACCGACTCTTTGAGATCCCATGGACGGTATAGCCTGCCAGGCTTTGTTCATGGAATTCTCTAGGCAAGAACACTGGAGTGGGTTGCCATTTCCTTCTCCAGGGTAGATAAGACTTGCTCCTCTAATATTCTGTACATCTCTCTTTAGAGCAATTATTGTCCTTTATAGAATTACTTGTTTTATTTTCTATCTCTTCTACTGAATTTTTCTCCATAGTTCTGTGAAAAGTTTTTAATGTGCAGAAAAATGGAAACAATTGCAGATTGAGCATTTATATTCTACCACCTAAATTTAATAATTAATATTTTGGTATATTCACATTAGCATATCTGTCCAGCTATTCATCCCTCAATCTAATCATTATTCCAGTTTACTCTTTTCAGCTGTATTTTAATATCCTTGAAAGAAAATGAGCTTCTGTCTTATTCAGTATTATATTTTCTACATGCTAGTATGGTCTCCAAAATATAGAAGGAGCTCAGTTAAGATTGAGGAAGGAAGAAGTATAGGAAAGAAGGAGGGAATAGAGAGAGGACGAGATAAAGATAAGGAGGCAAGGAGGTATGAAGCGTATCTTTTATGGAAAGAGAACTTCCTTTTGACTTAAGCAGAGCAACTTGTACCACTATAGGACATGACTAAATTTGAGTTAACAAAGCAGCACTAAATGCCAAAGTTGGCATGAAGTTCAAACCATGTCTTTGGAAATGTGTACAAAATTAGAGATGTTAATATTGTATCAGTAAACATATACATAATCAGAATTCTGCATATTTAAGCTGGTTTCTTGGATTGTTGGCAAATGACTATTAAATGCAACTTGTATGCATGCTAAATCGCTTCAGTCATGTCCAAATCTTTGCAACCCCATGGACTGTAGCCCACCAAACTTCCTCTGTCCATGATATGCTCCAGGCAAGACTACTGGAGTGGGTTGCCATGCCCTTCTCCAGGAGATCTTCCCCACCCAAGGATCAAACTTGGGTCTCTTATATCTCCTCCATTGGCAGATGGATTCTTTATCACTAGCACCACCTGGGAAACCCCAAATGTGACTTAAAAGTAGTGATACCTGTTTTCTTTGAGCCAGGCTCATAACATAGTTCATGAAGTAATTTTCTGGGGATTAAACTTGAAATGTTCATAATTGTGTGATTAATTACAATCATCTTTGGTTACATTTGCTAATAAATGTCAGTTTATGAGCATGGCACCTTGTGCAGGCAGCCACACAGCAGGAGGTATGAGAATGATGGGGATTTGTGTATGGCAGTGAACTCAAGTGTTTTTCGTCATAGTTTTTCCTGAAAAGCTCAGACAGGCATCCTGTGATGGTCAATGGGATGCCTTTTGGCATTTAGTTTCCCAGACTGTAGCTAAAGTCATTTGGGGATAAAGGGCGTGGCCAGTTCAGACCCTGCTAAAGCACATGTGAAGTGACAGTATCAGCAGGACAGAAGATGGTCATGTGTGGCAGGGCATAGAGGTGAACATTTACAGAAGACAATTTAATACCTTATAAGAATATGGTAGTGACCATTGGAGAAAATACTAGTAATCAACTTCAGGGTTGGGATCTGGGGATCTCCTTCTAGATTCTCAGAAATGGCATGGTTGCCAACACATAGGAGATAGACATGCTTAGTTTTCTCCCTTTTATTCTGCCTCAAGTGTCTGGGAAAATAAGGAAGTATGACTTATACAAGTAAAATGCCTTGAAAAATGTCATAACATGTTTCTGTTGAGACGGTAAAAACTGAATTCTGTGTATGATATAAAGTCAGCCTTCTGTTGTGAAATAGGTTTTAAATGAATCCAGACAATAAAGCTTCACTATTTGCATGGGTCATGTCTTCCAATTAACCACATATAAATACTCTGTAGTGTTATCAATAAAACTGAGGAGCTTTATTACTGCAGAGAATATTTTATCATCTTCATTTTATATATAGATGAGGAAATTGATAAGCAGAAAGGGAAAAGTCACAGGGGCTTAGAACCAAGTCTATTGATTCAACTTTACCTTCATGTATTGTCTCTTATTTGATAGTTACCTCCTTGTTTTGTAAGAAAGCTTTTAAGTTAATAATTCTTTACTTTTGCAATCAAAAAGAATTTATAGATTTTTTGGTGTTAACTCTAGAATCAGTTCAGTTCAGTCACTCAGTCATGTCCGACTCTTTGTGACCTCATGGACTGCAGCACCCCTAACCCTAGAATAAGTGAATACATTTAGCTGTGTTATATTGGGTTTATGTAGCAATTCTGAGGACTAAGCCTAAAAGTCCATTTCATAAAACTTCCACACTTCTAATTGCCTTATATCATAGAGAAGAGAAATCCTATAGGAAGGCTAGTTTTAGTCTGAAATAAGTAACCCTCTCAATTTTGTGTGTTGTAGCATCTTGGTGAATATTTTTCTTTCCTTTGGGTCAAACTATACTAGCAAGACTCTTTGGGGCATAAGTCATAAAAACCCAGCTCACACAGATTACACAACGTAAGGAGTTTAGAAGCCTAGGAAATGAATATCTGTCTGGAAAGAACCAAGCTTCTGGCACAGTTGGATCCAGGTGTCTGAAAAGGTCTGCATGAATCTTTCTGTTCCTTTTCATGGATCTGCTGTCCTAGAAGTTGACCTTAGTCTCTGGCAAGCTGTCCTATAAAGTAGGAGGAGGACCACCAGGATATTCAGGCTCACATTTCCCCAGCTTAGTAACCCTCTTTGAAAGATATCCTATTTTCCAATTCAAAACACAACAAAAATTCTAGGCTTCAGTTGCTTGGCCTATATCAGGTCATTTGGCCACATTTAAATCATGATATGTAGCTTGGACTGGCCATATGCTAATCTCTCAGTCCTTGGACTAGTCTCAGACCCCTTTAATCACATTGTTTGAGCATGAGTTAGGGGGACCCACCAGAAGAAAATCAAGATACTAATTAGCAGAAGGGAAAAATAGATACTGGGCATACTCAAACAATGAAATCATTCCTTTAAGTTTAAATAAAGTCATGTGTTTTTTGATGTATTTGTAGGAGAAAAAGAACAAAGTACTTTGGGAAAATGTTTCCTTGATGTATAAGTTAATAATACCACAGGATATTAATAAGCTATTCATATTTTACATGTCAAAATAGAAAATATGTGTTAAGTAATAATACTGATCATAGTATTGCAAAGCCCATTATTCTTATAAAGGTTGTAAATAAAGAATGTTGATCAATTGGTTAATTAGTGTCATGTCCTCACTTTTATTGGCAAATGAAAAATAAGTTTAGAAGGGAAGGTTACTTAATTTACTATCTTACTGGTCATTACATATTTTTATACTTAATTTTCAAAACATATATATTCCTTGTCAAAATATACTCTGTAAAGTTGGGGTAACTGACTCGATGAACATGAATCTGAGCAAACTCTGGGAGTTGGTGATGGACAGGGAGGCCTGGCATGCTGCAATTCATGGGGTTGCAAAGAGTTGGGCACAACTGAGCGACTGAACTGAACTGAACTGAACTTTGATTTGATTTTTTTTTTTTTAACATTTCAATTTTCACTTTCACTATGCTGAGAAGAGAATTCAGAAAGGACATACCTGTAAGAGTTGACACCTTGATATTCTGTATCCACAGACTAGAACTGTTATGCAAATAAAAGAGCTCTGGGTGAAAATTAGTTTCCTACAATCTAGTCAGGGTGCTGTGCTACAATGAGGCATGACTGAACAGGGCCATCAAATTGATGGTTAAGCATTTATGCCTTAGAATCAAATGGAACTGGGCTGAGTCAGCTTTGTTACTTACCAGCTGGGTGACCTTGAACAATTTACCTCACCAGTCCTCAGTTTCCTCATCTTTGAAATTAAGATCAAATTATCTGCTTCCATAAATGGTCAAGATTATATGAGATTAAGCATTGAAACATTCATTGCAGTTCCTGGTACAAAATAAGCATTCAGTTTATCATTCTTTATTTTCTTGTTGGAACACACTTAGGAATGACTTCTCAACCATAGTGATGCAGGGCATAACCTTCCCAGCTGGGTTTTTTGTTTGTTTGTTTGTTTATTTTTTTAATTTTTATTTTTACTCTATTTTACTTTATAATACTGTATTGGTTTTGCTGGTTTTTTGAGACTCTGTTTTATTTGCTCTGTCAGTGGACTACCTTCTCATTAGTGAAGACATTTGGAAATATACCACTCAGTCCTAATTTGAGTGAATTAGATTTTCATCTGCGTTAGTGTGCACATGACTGTAATTAACAAGCAAAATGAACACATACCATTTCAAATTTATTAAAGTTTGGGAGAAAAATTCCGTTTGGTCCCAAGTAAAATTCTCTGCATGTTTACTCACTTAGTGGAAGATATTTACATTTGGGAAGAAGTACTTACTTGCTAATGTGTCAGCAGATCACAAATGAAACTGTAACCTCCTGCTACCATCATTACGAAATGTAGTCAACATTAATTGAAATATCTGACTGCTTATTGTCTCCACCTGTGAGCCAGGTGTGAAACTCCTTTGTATGTTTTATTATTTGTTTTCTCCTGTATGACTATTGGAACATCAGGTTTTAATTAATTGCTTGTTTTGTTTTGATAATTTTACAGTAAGTGGTTTCTCTAAAATGTGCTTAAGAGACACCCATGAAGGAGTTGATATCCCAATCTCTGTGCCAAGTGAACACAAGGAAATCAGTTGTTTGCAATAAAGGTTCAAAACTAGACAACCTCAATTCCATCTTCAAAGGACTGATGTTGTAAGGTTATGTGCATGCTCAGTCACTCAGTCATGTCCAGCTCTTTGCAACCCCGTGGACTGTAGCTTACTAGGCTCCTCTATTCATGGGATTCTCCATGCAAGAAAACTGGAGTGGGTTTCCATTTCCCACTCCATTGTGAGGATGAGTGAAATCTTATACCGTTTTGAAAAAGGAAAGGAAAAAAGCTGTCCCTTCACTGGACATGGGGGAGAGAGGGATTTGCTAATCACTGCAGTATTTGGGACACTATAATGCAAGTTAGTTTTGTCCCTTGCTGGAATGGTGGCTTAAAAAGTACACAGGGCCTTTTTTGGTAAGTACTTTTTACTGAACTCAGACTTTTTATTCTCTTTGCTTTGTATTATTTTTTAACATATGCCCAAAGAAAGAAAAAACAAAGGAATATTACACCTGTACAAAAGCAACCATGTAAACTCAAATATACAAATTGATTTTGAAGGTTTTATCACTTAATAAAATAAAATGAAATTATTTAGCAAAATGAGTACTGAGCTATTATGCCATCTCTTTATTAGTTCGTTAAAAATCTCCCTCACACCTGCATATTTATGAGCCTCTAATGAGCTTGTCTCTGTTCTAGTACCTAGAAGCATGGAAAGAAATGAGTACCTCTGCCTCAAAGCTGCATACAGTCTTCTAAATTTAGAAAGACAGTAATGACAATTCTATATACAAGGCAGCAAAAGAGACATAGATGTAAAGAACAGAATTTTGGACTCTGTGGGAGAAGGCTAGGGTGGGATGATATGTGAGAATAGCATTGAAACATGTATGTTGCCATATGTAAAATAGATGAACGGTGCCAGTTCAATGCATGAAGCAGGGCACTCAAAGCCAGTGCTCTGGGACAACCCAGAGGGATGGGGTGGGGAGCAGGGTGGGAGGGGTTCAGGATGGGGGGGAAATCAGCCTACACACGTGTGGCTGATTCATGTTGATGTATGGCAAAAACCACCATGATATTGTAATTATCCTCCAATTAAAATTAATTAACTTAAAAAGCTGCAAGCTGCTGCTGCATATAGTCTTCCAAAAGATTCTGTCGATTTAATGATTTCTCTATAATATAAACATGGTGTATTACTAGTATGTTAAAAATTGTTCCTTAAATCCAAAGGCTAGATTGCAATTTCATTGATTCATAGGATATAAGTGCTAATTAAGCTTTAAAATAAAGTCCAAAAGATTATGTAACAAAATTTTTTATAGTGAAACCTGTTTTTGACAACATTTTAAGAAAATATTCAAATACAAAGAAAATTTGAAATAATTTCATAGTGAACAGTATATTCACAGCATGTTCTGCTATTAAAATTTTAACTATATTTTATCACAAGTCTGTCAATGTGTACAGAAATGTACATTTTAAAATTTAGTCTTACATGGGACTCCAATATTTCCTAAAATTAACTCAAGGATGCTTTTATCACACTAGAGTTTGATGTCCAGAAGTCCATTTGCTCTGATTAGCTCTTCCCTGAGGAGACCTCTATGTCAGTTCCTTTGCATACAATTTGACATCCAGTGATCTAACCAAACTCCATTATTATGCAGATAAAAAGAACTGAGATGCAGAAACTTGAAGTCACTAATGTATTGATAACACTGTAATGTATTGATAACAACTGTAAGCTGTTAACTGGAACTAGAATTCATTTTTATGTCTTTGCAGCAGATGTAATCATTTTTTTAAAAACTCTCATAATGTTGTTTAAACAGAGGTCAAGATACTCTAATCAAGCTATATATTTTGTATTTTTGAAGAATGACAATGTGTGTAATGCTGGTTAGAATGAGTGTGGAATAGCTTAGCCCATGTGTTGCAGGGGAAGTAACTCTTGTTGGGAAAATGGTCAGGGTAATATTTAGGCCGTAGGGCATTGGTAATGCAGAAAGTCATCATGGTAAAAATAAATCTTACCATGGACCCAGATAATTATACAAATCCTCTCAAGTGACATCTCTTTCCCTGCTGTTAGACTCATTGGTTTACTCCTGTGTTCGTTCAGACACCTCCCCTGTGGCAGTCTTAGTCCTCCTGTCAATCACATAGCATTTGGATTTTCCTTTTAATAGAGGATCTTAATATTTGTGGCTCCCCAGGTAGCTCAGTTGAGAAGGAAATGGCAACCCACTCCAGTATTCTTGCCTGGAGAATCCCAGGGACAGAGGAGCCTGCTGGGCTGCTGTCTGTGGGGTTGCACAGAGTCGGACATGACTGACACGACTTAGCAGCAGCAGCAGCAGCAGCAGCAGCAGCAGGTAGCTCAGTGGTAAAGAATCTGACCGTCAATGCAGGAGCCAGAGAGACTCAGGTTTGATCCCTGGGTTAGGAAGATCCTACTGGTGCTTCCCTGGTGGCTCAGAGGTTAAAGCGTCTGCCTAGAATGCTGGAGACCCAGGTTCGATCCCTGGGTTGGGAAGATCCCCTAGAGAAGGAAAATGGCAACCCACTCCAGTACTCTTGCCTGGAGAATCCCATGGAGCTAGGAGCCGGGTAGGCTACAGTCCATGGGGTTGCAAAGAGTTGGACATGACTGAGCAACTTTACTTTCACTGGTGGAGGAAATGGCAGTCTACGCTAGTATGCTTGCCTGGATAATCCCATAGAGGAACCTGGTGAGCAACAGTCCATAGGATTGCAGAGTCCAACACAACTGAGTGACTAAGCACGTGAATGTTGATATATGTAGTTTCTTCTACTAGACTATTTTACTTCTAGCTTTCTCAGTTAGCTTCTGCTTAGCCTATATGCATCAAGTTAAATAGCACTTCTCCAGAAATGCCTGCCCTTGCCAACTGAAGGTAATCTCATAAAACACATCATTGTATGCATTTCCCTCAGGGTACTTATTACCATATGTAATTATCTGACTTTTGTTTTGGTAAGTTTATTTTCTGTTTGCTTATTTTCTGCAAGAGGATAGGACAAGAAAAAAAAGCCTGGCTTACAGTAAATGTTTACTCAAAACTTCATTTATGTGTATTTAAACATTCACTTGAGAGTCCCTTGGACTATAAGGAGATCCAACCAGTCCATTCTGAAGGAGATCAGCCCTGGGATTTCTTTGGAAGGAATGATGCTAAAGCTGAAACTCCAGTAATTTGGCCACCTCATGAGAAGAGTTGACTCATTGGAAAAGACTCTGATGCTGGGAGGGATTGGGGGCAGGAGGAGAAGGGGACGACAGAGGATGAGACGGCTGGATGGCATCACTGACTCGATGGACGTGAATCTGAGTGAACTCTGGGAGTTGGTGATGGACAGGGAGGCCTGGCGTGCTGCGATTCATGGGGTCGCAAAGAGTTGGACACAACTGAGTGACTGAACTGAACTGAACTGAACTGAAGCATTTACTTCATGATTCTTGTCTTTCAGATTTTCTTCTAACTGGACAATATCTAGCTTGTATTTTTCCACTTGATCTGATGCACAACTTATTTCTTATGTTTTAAGCCTTAAGCAGTCTCCTGAGGAAAATATTGCTATATTGTCTAAACAAGTAGAAGATATGAAGTCTAAATGCCAAGTGCTTGAAGAAGAAAAAGAAGACCTCATCAGTAGGAACAGAGAATGGGACGAAAATCTAAATTCTTAAAAGAGAGGTCTATTCTTGAAAAACAAGAACCTGAAGAGCTACAACAAAAAGTACTGCAAATGGATTCACTTCTGCAACAAGAGAAGGAATTATCTTCTGGTCTTCAGCAGAAGCTCTATTCTTTTCAAGAAGAAATGATTAAAGAGAGAACTCCCTTTGAAGGA
Source organism: Budorcas taxicolor (assembly GCF_023091745.1). Taxonomy (NCBI): domain Eukaryota; kingdom Metazoa; phylum Chordata; class Mammalia; order Artiodactyla; family Bovidae; genus Budorcas; species Budorcas taxicolor. The sequence continues at coordinate 73,812,386 of NC_068916.1, read as the reverse complement.
GAATTAAAGCAGGCCTTGGATGAGCTGGATAAATTACAGCAAAAGGAGGAACAAGCGGAAAACCTGCTTAAGCAACTGGAAGAGGAAGCAGAATCTAGAGCTGCAGAACTAAAACGCCTCAAAGAAAAGCTGAAACGGAAAGAAGCCGAACTGGGGGAAAGTAATGCTGCTCATACTCAGGCCACCCTGCTTTTGCAAGAAAAACATAACAGTACAGTGCAGAACCTGGAAGATGTTACTGCTCAATTTGAAAGGTATAAAGCATCAACAGCAAGTGAGCTAGAAGATCTTAAGGTGCCGAACGAATCACTTAAGGAAAAGCTGGCCAAGGCTGAGCAAAGTGTGGAGGATGTCCGAGATATTGGCAACTGAGAACTCAGATCAAGAATATGCATGGATACTTCTAGATCTGCAGACCAGATCAGCACTTAAAGAAGCAGAAATTAAAGAAATTGCCGTTTCTTCTCTTAAAAGAATAACTGATTTACAGAACTAACTCAAGCAACAAAGCGAAGACTTGAAGAAACAACTGGAAGAGGAAGAAGCAAGAAAAGCTGAAAAAGAAAACTCAATAGCAGAATTAACTGAGGAAATGAGTAAGTGGTGTCTCCTCTATGAAGAATTATATAATAAAACAAAGCCTTTTCAGCTACAACTGGATGCATTTGAAGCAGAGAAACAGGGTTTGTTGAATGAACATTGTGTGGCTCAGGAACAACTAAATAAGCTAAGAGATTCATATGCTAAATTATTGGGTCTTCAGAATCTAAAGCAAAAAATCAAGCATGTTGTGAAATTGAAAGATGAAAATAGCAATCTCAAATCGGAGGTGTTAAAACTCCATGCTCAGCTTACTAAAAGAAAACAAAGTGAAGCAAAACTTCAGGAGGAATTGAATAAAGTTCTGGGTATCACTTTGATTCTTCAAAGGCTTTTCTTCATGAAAGTAAAGAAAATTTTGTTCCCAAAACTCCATTAAAAGAAGGCAATAGAAACTGCTCCTGAGATCTTAGTGGAGTTTCAACAATCATGCAGGGAAACATCTGAAAAACCTGTTGAAGATTATTTTGTTCTTACTATTTATTATTATTATTATCTTGCTTACTATTGTGTTTATAATATTTTTAAATCTCTTATTTAATACGAACTTCTTGTCCTTACATATGTGAAAGGAAGTTTGACCATTTTTACCAGTGTTCTCTGACATTCTAGTTACAATTGTCAGTACTTCCTCCTTGATGCTCACCCTTATTACCTCATTCTAAATGTTCTGACGCTTTCCAGCTTTGCTCGCTCATCCCATCAAATCAGTAGTCTTTTAAAAATCATTCTCATACTATCATTTCCCTATTCTGAAACCTTAGGTTTTTTTTTAGTTTGATGCTGAAGACCTTTTCTAGTCTGAACCTCTTATGCTAGGCTAAAATACCTTGGCTTGTTCTTGCCTCTACTTTAATTCTCCTAATAATGATCATTCTGTCCCACCATCTTCCGTTTATCCAGTTCAAATAAGAAATAGAGGCAAGCTTTTTTCCATAGTTATCTCTTACCAAAGCAACTGGTTAATAATTTGCAGATTTCTAGCAGACATGACTCGGAGAAGGCAATGGCACCCTACTCCAGTACTCTTGCCTGGAAAATCCCATGGACAGAGGAGACTGGTAGGCTGCAGTCCATGGGGTTGCTACTAGTCGGACATGACTGAGCAACTTCACTTTCACTTTTCACTTTCATGCATTGGAGAAGGACATGGCAACCCACTCCAGTGTTTTTGCCTGGAGAATCCCAGGGATGGGGGAGCCTGGTGGGCTGCTGTCTCTGGGGTTGCACAGAGTCGGACACGACTGAAGCAACTTAGCAGCAGCAAATATTCAGTATGTGCCAGGCATGGTTTAGACTCCCCAAATACCATAGTGAAAACATAGACAAAGTCTTTGCTCTTTAAACTTAAGACTTTCATGAGGAAAGACAAATAATATAAGTAGTATGTGTATAAATAAAAGAACAAGAATATAAAATAAAAATTTAAAACTATAGGAAGAGAATAGAGAGCCATGAAAGTGCTCGTTTAGTTATGGTGTTCAGATAAAACCTCCCTGGGGAGATGATATTGCAACAGAGATGAATTTAGTGAGGAAACATGTCACTGAGATATCTGGGAGAAGAGCCTTCCAGGCAGAAGGTAGAGAATGTGTAAAATCCCTGAAATAGTACTGTTTGGGGACATGTGCAGATAATGGAAGGAGAAGGCAATGGCACCCCACTCCAGTACTCTTGCCTGGAAAATCCCATGGATGGAGGAGCCTGGTAGGCTGCAGTCCATGGGGTCGCTAAGAGTTGGGCACTACTAAGCAACTTCACTTTCACTTTTCACTTTCATGCATTGGAGAAGGAAATGGCAACCCACTCCAGTATTCTTGCCTGGAGAATCCCAGGGACAGAGGAGCCTAGTGGGCTGCTGTCTATGGGGTCACACAGAGTCGGACACGACTGAAGCAACTTAGCAGTAGCAGCAGGAGCAGATAATGGAAAATGTTTATTAAGTCTGGAGAAAAGTGATTGTAAAATAAAATCACAGGAGGTAGGATATCTGGGAACCAGGTAAAACTTTTAAATTGTGTTTCTAAGGAATGGTTTTTACTTCTCTTTAGCATGAGAAAGTGATGGTTGATCTGACATATATTCTATAAGAATCACACTGACTAATATGTGGAGATAAAAATGACAGGAAGAGTATAGGAGTCAAACAGGGGAGCTAATTAGAAGGCTCATGAGGTGGCCCAGGTGAGAGGTAATGGCCCCAATGGATGGTTGGAGCAGGGTGGGATGGATTCTGAAGGGAATATTCTATCATGCATACTATCATGTAAGAATTGAATCGCCAGTCTATGTCTGACGCAGGATACAGCATGCTTGGGGCTGGTGCATGGGGATGACCCACAGAGATGTTATAGGAAGGGAGGTGGGAGGGGGGTTCATGTTTGGGAACACATGTAAGAATTAAAGATTTTAAAATTAAAAAAAAATTAAAAATTAAAAAAAAAAAGAAAAAAAAAAGCAAGATTTGCTTTTGGATTGGGGTATAAGACAAAGAAAGATCTCAAAAGTAAATGCCAGATTTTTATTCTGAGAATTGGAAGAATGTTATCATCATTTATTGAGATAGAGGATATTGAGAAAAAAGTAGGGGAGAAACATCAAGTGTTTGTTTTTGGATATGTTTAATCTGAGGCTCCTCTCCGCAAGGCTGAATTAAGGCGGCGGATGGGATATAGGAGTCTTAAGTTCAGAAGAAAGCCAAGGCCAAAGAATTAAATTGTGAGTCATTAGCATAAAGATGGCATGTAAATAATGAGACAGACTAAGGTCACCTAGAGATTAAGTGCACATAGGTAAAATAAGATATCCAAGGACAGACCCTTGTGCACTCTGTTATTTAGAGTTTGGGAAGAAAATAAACATTCAGGAAAGAGGACACTGAACTAGGAAGTAGGAGGGAGGTGGGAGGAAAGAAAAAACTGCAGTATGATATAGATCAAATATCAGTATTTCTACAAGAAAGAAGTGACCATCTACATTAAATGCTAGCTAATAGGTAGAATAATATAGGAACTAAAAGTTGGCCCCTGTACTTTTTCATGTAGAAGTCATTACGACCTTGACAAGAATGGATTTGATGATTGGAGTAGGTTGAAAAAGAGTGAAAAGATAATAAATGGAGACAGCATTTCAAAGAGGTATGCTGTGAAAAGGAGAAGTTAAAGGGATGCTAACTGAAAAGGAATGCAAAATAAGAGCTTATTGTTAGATACAGAATTATCATAACAATTTTTTGATGATGGAAATAATCCAGTGAAAGAGACATTAGTGATGAACGAGATAGAGCAGTCAACTGTAGGAAAAAAGTCCTACAGTGAGCAAGAAGGATAGTTCAGATAAATGGAGTAAGACCAGTTCACTATTATAGCAGGAAAAGAGTGGGACAAGTGATCTGAGCGTTTTTGTAAGTGAGTGAATAACATGGTAAAGTTGGAATTTTAACTGATTAGGGAGGGAAATGTGAATATAAGGGAGAAAAGTCAACAGATCAGAAGTCTCTTTGAGGGAAATGAAAATTCAGAGATATTAACATTTTTTCAATTTAAATTAAAAAAAAAAGATTTTAGAGGCAAGGGAACTATTGGTAATGAAAACGTCTAGAGTAGAGCTGCTTTTTCAACTCTAACTTATTGTTAAAATCCCTCAGGAAATTGTCTTGTTTATTTACCATCCATTTACTTATTCTTTCCTTCTTGCCTGCCTGCCTACCTTCCTTTATTACCTGTTACCTGGCCCCATTCCTGAAATTGTACATTAGTTGGTCTGGGCTGTAGAACCAGAATACTGAAATTTTAAAAAAAAGGTTCCCAGGTGCTGTTGATATGCAGAATGAATGGTTTATGACCCTGGTTTGCACCCCTAGCTGCTTATGGGAATCACTTAATTTCATTTGATATTAAAAAATTAAGCTTTGGTTTTATTGTTTCTTTGGGTTGTGAAATCACAAATAAAAATGATACGAATAGAAAATACAAGAAAGTATTTGAGCAGGATGCCAAAATCTTGAAGGAATGAGATCAGTTTGCAGATGGCACCACTGGTTGGGAAATGTGGTGCAGTCTGACACTAAGATCTGGGGGATTCATTAGGGAGAAAGAAGTAATGGTTGTTTGAATGAGGAAATGTGAGGCAGGGTGATCAGTTACCCCACTAGGGGTAACTTTAGGTCTAGAATATGGCAGCTGAAACAGCCAGCAATTCAGAGACTTTAGGGGACCCCAAGAGAACTCTAGATACCTGTTAGTGTGAAGGAAATGTTACAGAAATGCTTTAGATTTCCTGGGATTTGACAACCAAACACTGTAGTGTTCAATAAATACTTGTTGATTGAACAAGTACTTTTTATTCATTTCAATATTATGTGTATACTATAGTGACCATATGATGCTAGATTCAGTTCAGTTCAGTTCAGTTCAGTCGCTCAGTCGTGTCCGACTATTTGTGACCCCATGAATCACAGCACACCAGGCCTCCCTGTCCATCACCAACTCCCGGAGTTCACTCAGATTCACGTCCATCGAGTCAGTGATGCCATCCAGCCATCTCGTCCTCGGTCGTCCCCTTCTCCTCCTGCCCCCAGTCCCTCCCAGCATCAGAGTCTTTTCCAATGGGTCAACTCTTCTCATGAGGTAGCCAAAGTACTGAGCTTCAGCTTTAGCATCATTCCTTCCAAAGAAATCCCAGGGCTGATCTCCTTCAGAATGGACTGGTTGGATCTCCTTGCAGTCCAAGGGACTCTCAAGAGTCTTCTCCAACACCACAGTTCAAATGCATCAATTCTTCGGCACTCAGTCTTCTTCACAGTCCACCTCTCACATCCATACATGACCACAGGAAAAACCATAGCCTTGACTAGATGGACCGTAGTCGGCAAAGTAATGTCTCTGCTTTTGAATATACTGTCTAGGTTGCTCATAACTTTGCTTCCAAGGAGTAAGTGTCTTTTAATTTCATGGCTGCAATCACCATCTGCAGTGATTTTGGAGACCAAAAAGATAAAGTCTGACACTGTTTCTACTGTTTCTCCATCTATTTCCCATGAAGTGATGGGACCAGATGCCATGATCTTCGTTTTCTGAATGTTGAGTTTTAAGCCAACTTGTTCGCTCTCCTCTTTCACTTTCATCAAGAGGCTTTTTAGTTCCTCTTCACTTTCTGCCAAAAGGGTGGTATCATCTGCATATCTGAGGTTATTGATATTTCTCCCGGCAATCTTGATTCCAGCTTGTGTTTCTTCCAGTCCAGCCTTTCTCATGATGTACTCTGCATAGAAGTTAAATAAGCAGGGTGACAATATACAGCCTTGACGTACTCCTTTCCTGATTTGACACCAGTCTGTTGTTCCATGTCCAGTTCTAACTGTTGCTTCCTGACCTGCATACAGATTTCTCAAGAGGCAGCTTAGGTGGTCTGGTATTCCCATCTCTTTCAGAATTTTCCACAGTTTATTGTGATCCACACAGTCAAAGGCTTTGGCATAGTCAATAAAGCAGAAATAGATGTTTTTCTGGAACTCTCTTGCTTTTTTGATGATCCAGCAGATGTTGGCAATTTGATCTCTGGTTCCTCTGCCTTTTCTAAAACCATTAAAAATAATTATTTTGACATCTCTTTATCTTATTTAATTAGAATTTATATTATGGAATATCAATAGAGTTAATTTTAAGTGCTCTGAGTTCATGCTATGTTAATCTATTACTGATGGCTGATTTACATGAACATGTAGGATCTTGTTTGAATGTAATATGGATAAGTTAATGAATATGCAAATGAACAATGACCACATCATATATTCTCACAGATTTCTGACCTACACGCTCTGCAGTATCTGACCTGGGGAGCCAAACCATAACTTCTGTAGCAATCAGCCCAGAATGGTCAGGATTTAGTCAATAGCTGCAACTTCACTCTATTTTGCCCCTGCTTCCAACTCAGGACCAACCAGAAAAGGCAAACAGGCTTCCCAAACTATTCACATGAGGTTCTTGGCTTCCAGTTAGCCAGCCTTCAGCTTCATGCCAACAACTTCCAGTTTGAATATACCTGAAGCCCTCCTTTCTTTTCATTACAAAACTATCTCATTTCCCTCCCTGTCTTCGTTTCTCTGTTTAATACAAGTGATTATGATTAGACTTCCTTGCTATTACAAGCTCTGAATAGTCTCTGTTCTGGTTGGGTGAAGTGAAGTGATGTTGCTCAGTGGTGTCTGACTTTTTGCTATCCCATGGACTGTAGTCTACCAGGCTTCTCCATCCATGGGATTTTCCAGGCAAGAGTACTGGAGTGGGTTGCCATTACCTTCTCCAGGGGATCTTCCTGACCCAGGGATCGAACCCAGGTCTCCTGCATTGCAGGCAGATGCTTTACCCTCTGAGCCACCAGGGAAACCCTCTGGTCGGGTGGTCTTTGTTTATTTTCATATGTGAGTGCTAATAAGAATGCATATGTGGAGGATAATCATGGAGCCCAGTAAGCATTAACTTACAAATATAAGGTATTTTAATGAAATATTCCAATAAAGTCAGTTCTCTTAATTTTACTTTTCAGAATTATTGATTACTGTAATTTTTGTAAAAGATATGAGGTGTTTAAATAGGTAAAAATCAGTGGCATCATTAATATGGATTTTGTTTTGGAATGAACTTATATGCTGCATTCAAAATGGTTAAAAATTTATAATTTATTTTTACCCCATAAAAAATAGGTTTAAGCTTATGAATGAGTTAATGTACATGAATATTTTCAAATGTATTTTATATACATTAATTTTTCAAGAGTATAATTTACCTAATATATAAAATATATTTGAATTATATTTGAATCATGACTTGAATGAAATGTGTAATTTTGAATATGAACAGTGATGGATATTAGAGAATTTTGTTGTTCAGTTGCTGCTCAGTCCTGTCTAATTCTTTGTGACCCCATGAACTGCAGCATGCCAGGCTTCCCTGTCCTTCACCATCTCCCAGAGCTTGCTCAAACTCATGTCCATTGAGTCAGTGATGCCATCCAACCATCTCATCTTCTGTCGTCCCCTTCTCCTCCTGCCATCAATCTTTCCCAGCATCAGGATTTTTTCAAATGAGTCAGTTCTTCGCATCAGGTGGCCAAAGTATTGGAGTTTCAGCTTAAGCATCAGTCCTTCCAATGAATATTCAGGATTGATTTCCTTTAGGATGGACTGGTTTGATCTCCTTGTAGTCCAAGGGACTCTCAAGAGTCTTCTCCAACACCACAGTTCAAAAGCATCAATTCTTCGGCACTCAGTCTTTTTATGGTCCTACTCTCACATCCATACATAACTACTAGAAAAACCATAGCTTTGAAAACTATCTGTTTGTATAATTTTTTTTAAGGTTTATTTTCAGTAAGACATTTTACCTTTTCAACATTTAAAAAAAAATCCCTTTTAAGCTTTTTACAATCCTGAATATAGATCTGTTTTAAAAATTAATAAACTATAAAATTAAGGGCTAGATATCTTTCCTTTTGGCAGAGTACTAAGATGTTACTTTTTTTTCCCTCTATGTTTTTCCTAAAGATACACCAAAAAAAAAAAAAAAATGATACTTGCTATGGAAGTATCATTTTATATGCTAACCAGAGGCCACTTACACAAATAAAAGTATTTAAGTTAGAGGAAGGTTTTATCCATTAGGAAGTGCTACGAACAAAGCTAGTACAGGTGATGGCTTTCGATTGAGCTATTTCAAATCCTGAAAGATGATGCTGTGAAAGTGCTGCACTCAATATGCCAGCAAATTGGGAAAACTCAGCAGTGACCACAGAACTGGAAAAGGTCAGTTTTCATTCCAATCCCAAAGAAAGCCAATACCAAAGAATGCTCAAACTACCACACAATTGCACTCATCTCACATGCTAGTAAAGTAGTGCTCAAAATTCTCCAAGCCAGGCTTCAGCAATACGTGAACCATGAACTCCCTGATGTTCAAGCTGGTTTCAGAAAAGGCAGAGGAACCAGAGATCAAATTGCCAACATCTGCTGGATCATGGAAAAAGCAAGGGAGTTCCAGAAAAACATCTATTTCTGCTTTATTGACTATGCCAAAGCCTTTGACTCTGTGGGTCACAATAAACTGTGGAAAATTCTGAAAGAGATGGGAATATTAGACCACCTGACCTGCCTCTTGAGAACTCTGTATGCAGGTCAGGATGCAATAGTTAGAACTGGACATGGAACAACAGACTGGTTCCAAATAGGAAAAGGAGTACATCAAGGCTGTATATTCTCACCCTGCTTATTTAACTTCTATGCAGAGTACATCATGAGAAAGGCTGGACTGGAAGAAACACAAGCTGGAATCAAGATTGCCGGGAGAAATATCAATAACCCTAGATATGCAGATGACACCACCCTTCTGGCAGAAAGTGAAGAGGAGCTAAAAAGCCTCTTGATGAAAGTGAAAGAGGAGAGTGAAAAGGTTGGCTTAAAGCTCAACATTCAGAAAACGAAGATCGTGGTATTCGGTCCCATCACTTCATGGGAAATAGATGGGGGAAACAATGGAAACAGTGTCAGACTTTATTTTTTGGGCTCCAAAATCACTGCAGATGGTGACTGCAGCCATGAAATTAAAAGACGCTTACTCCTTGGAAGGAAAGCTATGATCAACCTAGATAGCATATTCAAAAGCAGAGACATTACTTTGCCGACTACCGTCCGTCTAGTCAAGGCTATGGTTTTTCCTGTGGTCGTGTATGGATGTGAGAGGTGGACTGTGAAGAAGGCTGAGCACCAAAGAATTGATGCATTTGAACTGTGGTGTTGGAGAAGACTCTTGAGAGTCCCTTGGACTGCAAGGAGATCCAACCAGTCCATTCTGAAAGAGATCAGCCCTGGGATTTCTTTGGAAGGAATGATGCTAAAGCTGAAACTCCAGTACTTTGGCCACCTCATGCAAAGTGTTGACTCACTGGAAAAGACTTTGATGCTGGGAGGGATTGGGGGCAAGAGGAGAAGGGGTCGACAGAGGATGAGATGGCTGGATGGCATCACTGACTCTATGGACGTGAATCTGAGTGAACTCTGGGAGTTGGTGATGCACAGGGAGGCCTGGCGTGCAGCGATTCATGGGGTCGCAAAGAGTTGGACATGACTGAGCGACTGAACTGAACTGAACTGAATATACTTAGAGGATTTACCCATTAGGAAGTGCTAATACAGAGGTCAAGCTACTTGCTTTTATATAAAAATGTTATTTGAAGCTGTAAATATTTACCATGACATAAATTCTATTAGTAGCCTTTGATTAAAAAATTTTATATATTACTTCCCAATTGTATTATGGCTTCAGTGTTTCTTCGTGTATGAACCATGGATCAGTGGTATCACCTGAGATCTTGAAAGAAATATAAATTCTCAGGCACCATCCCAGATTGACGAAGTCAAAAATTTGGGGAATGTGGTTGAGAAAAATGTGTTATAATAAGCCTGGTGATTTAGATTGAAACTAAAGTTTGAGATAACCTGATCTACATAATGTTCCCAATTAATCTATGAAAATTTTCAACAATAATAACAAAAAAAAAGAATGTTTGATTTACACAGTAGAACTATTAGGCCTGATTGAAGTTTTATGAAAATTACTAAATATACCAAATATTTTTCTGCCATGGTGATAAGACTGTCAGAAGAGTTTCTGAATTGAGGGTGTAGCCTGAATAGGGCAGCAGCCTATAAAGGTTGCTGTTATTTCTTTCCTGAAGTTTTATGACCAGCTGGGTAATTCATTCAATTTATGAAAAAAGAAAAACTAAGATTGGGTAGTATTATAGTTTAGGAACCTTCAATAAATAGTCTTTGATGCTCTATTTCTTCATGAAAAATAGAAAATCTTAATTCATTTAGTAGTTACTATAGCTATCTGCTGTACCCTAGTTTCATACATCAGGGATCCCAAACTTGAGTGCATTCGTGGACCAGGTTGGTAGCTTGATTGAAGCTGGTTGAATGGCATCTTCATTTCTATATAGAATTTTTTTTTCTTCCAGTTATACTGAAATAGGCAGGCATTTCAGTTTATCATTAATTTTTCTATTTTTGTCAGAGACATGGGAACAGTAATATATCCCATTCTTTTTGATTCAAGGAGAACAACAATGTGAGCACAATGATATCCATGAACAGACTGTATCAACTTTAGGAACCATGAAGTGAGATATTGCCACTTAACTGCTGCTGCTGCTAAATCGCTTCAGTTGTGTCCGACTCTGTGTGACCCCATATATGACAGCCCACCTGGCTTCCCTATCCCTGGGATTTTCCAGGCAAGAACAGTGGAGTAGGTAGCCATTTCCTTCTCCAGGGCATGAAAGTGAAAAGTGAAAGTGAAGTCACTCAATCGTGTCCGACTCTTGGCGACCCCATGGACTGCAGTCTATCAGGCTCCTCTGTCCATGGGATTTTCCAGGCAAGCATACTAGAGTGGGTTGCCACTGCCTTCTCTGACTTAACTGTTGACTTGTCTTAATTACAGGAAGGGGGCCTGATAGGTGGAGAGAAGCTTCCTAGTAGTACCTGCTAAACTTGGCCACGTATGAAGGTGAAGTTGGCAGTGTTTTAGCTCCTGCTCTTCCTTTCAAACAGAGATCAGAAATTAATTTTTCCAGCTAAATTTTTTTAAAAACAAATTTTTGTGTGTGGTAGGTACACTTAATACAAGATCTACCCTGTAAAAATTTTACCATATTGCTAACTACACACATAATGCTGTACAGCAGATCTCTAGATCTTGTTCATCTTATATAACTGAAACTTTATACTCAATGAATAACAACTCCTTACTTCCCTCCTCTCAGCCACAAACAACCACCATTTATCTCTTGATTCTGTGAGTTCGGCTCTTTTAAATATCTCATATTAATGGAATCATTCACTATTTTTTCTTTTATGACTTGCTTATTTCACTTAAGGAATTGGTGATAGACAGGAAAGCCTGGCATGCTGCAGTCCATGGGGTCGCAAAGAGTTGGACAAGACTGAGTGACTGAACTGATACTGATATTTCACTTAATCTAATGTCCTCCAGGCTCATGCTGCAAATGGCAGGATTTTCTTCTATTTTAAGGCTGAAAAATACTCCATTGTATGTATATAGCACATTGTCTTTATCCGTTCATCTGTTGATGGGTATTTGGGTTGTTTTCACATTTCAGCTATTATGAATAAGCTGAAATAAGCATATGAGTGCATGTATATCTTTGAGATCCTGATTTCAGTTCTTTTGGAAATAAACCCAGAAGAGGTTTCTGGATTGTATAGTAATTCTATTTTCAATTTAAATTGGTCCAATAGAATCCATAGTCTTTGGCAACTGGTAAACTCTATGTATTTATTTAGGTAGAAAGTGAACTCTTGCTGTCTTCTTGTTCATATTTGAGAAAAGGATGTGAATACAGGAGGTTGAGGAGTTTTTTTCCATGATGAGTACCTTATATATTTTTAAACCGGGACCATCTAATAGCCTTAATCAAACAAAAAAAAAGGGTCAGCTTATTCAAACATATTAATCTTTCCCTGTATTTTTAACCACAAGATTTTAGAGGCTGTATCATTCTAGGACAACTAGAAAAGTGCTAATTAAACTTTAAAAGCTTCATGGTGACACTCAAAAATATCAGGTTTACTTACTTAAGGTAGCTTAGTAATGAAAAGCTTTTACAAAATTTCTTTTTTTTCTGTCTTTTGTCCTTACACTCTACCTTCCTTTCTCTTTCATAATAGACATTCCTTCTAACATGTTTGATGAGTTTATTTTGGTTTATTTTATTCTTGCTAAATAGGTATTGTTGGTTTATATGCATTATTTTTATTCATATACAAGTAATTAGATTACATTTTTAAAAAATTTGGTACTGTAAATTATTGTATAATTTCCAACTATCTTTGTCTATAAAGTGGCAAACTGCAGTTATTTAAACAAACAAAGATTTCCACCTTGTTGAGATGCATTGAAGCTTAAACAATTAATCTTTATGAGATGTTTTGACATTTCTCAGTAGATTTATGATCTTTAAAGAAAACTTTAATTTCTTCCTTAACTTTCCTTTTCTTCAGAGGCATAATATTGGAATAAGCCCCAAATTTTTAGAAATTAGATGTTTTTCAGTTTCTTTCTATTGATTTTAGAGTGAACATGCTTAGACTGCTAAATATATTAAATGCATATATTCAGGATAAAAAATTCACATTGGAGATTGTTTTTTTCCCTTTAAAGTCTCATAGGTCTCTCAAATATTTGGAGCTATGCACTAAAATGACAGGTAACAAGTTTAAAAATAAAGTAGAATTTAAATTTAATGTTCACCTAATCTTTAGTTCACTCATTCACTTCATAATTGAAAATTTATAGATATAAAAATAGACATATTGTCAGACCATGCTGCCTAATGGATAATTATTACTCTGGAGGTATAATGAAAGATTTCTCCTGTGTCTTTACATGAACATTTCCTCACAGAAACAGGACATTTTCTGTCTTTAGCATTTCACTTCCTGACTATCATTTTTGCTGTCTCTATTTTTTTCCCTCTCTGGTTCTAAAACACTCTGTCAGCCTTGCTTTCCCCAAAAAACGATATGATGTTCTAGAAATAGAGAAGAGTATAGTTTAAAAAATAAAAAGAAGAAGAAGAAATTAAGATAATAAATAAGCAAGGCAACATTGAAAAATAAAATTGTATAATAAATTCACTTTTGAATATACACATAAATATACTGAATAATTTATTCTCAAAGGTAATTTAATAGTATAAGTCTTTGTAACTTAGGTGGTTTGCCTCAGGAATGTAAGGTTGATTTAACATCTCTCTGCTGAATCACATCAATAAACTGAACAAAACAATCTTGGTGTTAGTAGAGATCATTAGAGAAAATTAAATACACAGTCTTGAAAGTACACATAAACATATTAAAATCTTTCCAGGAGGATTTTTAAGGTTAATAGCTAAATTAAATGGAAAATATTGAATGTAGCAATGAAACACCAGAGATATGTCTACAAGCAAACATAAAAACTAAATAAAGATCCTTACTGTTAATGACTGGGGAAGGTCAGTTTTCATTCCAGTTCCAAAGAAAGCCAATGCCAAAGAATGCTCAAACTACCGTACAATTGCACTCATCTCACACGTTAGCAAAGTAATGCTCAAAATTCTCCAAGTCAGGCTTCAACAGTTTGTGAACCATGAACTTCCAGATGTTCAAGCTGGATTTAGAAAAGGTAGAGAAACCAGAGAACAAATTGCCGACATCCGCTGGATCATTGAAAAAGCAAGAGTGTTCCAGAAAAACATCTATTTCAGCTTTCTTGACTATGCTAAAGCCTTTGACTGTGTGGATCACTATAAACTGTGGAAAATTCTGAAAGAGAATACCAGACCACCTGACCTGCCTCCTGATAAATCTGTATGCAGGTCAGGAAGGAACAGTTAGAACTGAACATGGAACAACAGATTATTTCCAGATCAGAAAAGGGGTAAGTCAAAGCTGTATATTGTCACCCTGCTTATTTAACTTATATGCAGAGTATATCATGCGAAATGCTGGGCTGGATGAAGCCCAAGCTGGAATCAAGATTGCCAGGGGAAATATAAATAACCTCAGATATGCAGATGACACCACTCTTATAGCAGAAAGCAAAAACTAAAGAGCCTCTTGATGGAAGTAAAAGACGAGTGAAAAAGTTGTCTTAAAACTCAACATTCAGAAAACTAAGATCATGGCATCCGGTCCCATCACTTCCTGGCAAATAGATGGGGAAACATTGGAAACTGACACACTTTATTTTGGAGGGCTCCAAAATCACTGCAGATGGTGACTGCACCTATGAAATTAAAACATGCTTGCTCCTTGGAAGAAAAGTTATCACCAACCTCGACAGCATATTAAAAAGCAGAGACATTACTTTGCCAGTGAAGGTCCATCTAGTCAAAGCTATTGTTTTTCTAGTAGTCATGTATGGATGTGAGAGTTGGACTGTAAAGAAAGCCGAGAGCAAAGAATTGATGCTTTTGAACTGTGGTGTTGGAGAAGACTCTTGAGAGTCTCTTGGACTGCAAGGAGATCCAACCAGTCAATCTTAAAGGAAATCAATTCTAAATATTCATTGGAAGGACTGATGCTAAAGCTGAAACTCCAATACTTTGGCCACCTGATGCAAAGAGCTGACTCATCTGAAAAGACCCTGATGCTGGGAAAGATTGAAGGCGGGAGGAGAAGGGGATGACAGAAGATGAGATGGTTGGATGGCATCACCGACTCAACAGATATGAATTTGAGTGAACTCTGGGAGTTGGTGATGGACAGGGAGGCCTGACATGCTGCCGTCCATGGGGCTGCAGAGTCAGGCATGACTGAGCAACTGAACTGAACTGAACTATTAATATATTATAGAATGGTGTTTTTAAAATTTTGACCTGTGTATTGAGACAATAAGATTAAATAATAATTGAACATACTGTGAAGGAGTTAAATATCATCTTTTGTGATGATAAAATTAGCTTCAGTGTGATTCTCATCAGATGAATACATTCTTTCTCAAGTGTATTCCTAAGATGATGACAGGTGAAAGAATGAGGCAGTGAAGAAATATACCTGCATGATTTTAACCGCTGATTTGATCAAGCACAGTGGCAAAGATAATTGGATACCACCACAGGTGTTCACTGTAATAATTATTTATTTACTTATTTATTTAGCCTTCTTTCTCTCACAGTCTCACTTTGAGGAACTAATTATTCCAGATTCTTCCCCATATTTCCCCCCAAAGTGATTCTGTCTAGATTACATTTGTCTGTGTTTTTAGTGCCATGACTAGATGAGGGTGGTGATTGGGATGTTTCAAGGACACTGTGAATGTATATTTGCATCTTATTCTTGTGCTGTTCAGTAGCTATTCGTGTATGACTCTTTCCAATCCCACATATTGCAGCACGTCAGGCTTCCCTGTCCTGCATTGTCTCCTGGACATTATTCAAACTCATGTCCATTGAGTCAGTGATGCCATCCAACCATCTCGTCTTCTGCTGTCCCCTTTTCCTTCTGCCTTCTGTCTTTCCCAGCCTCAGAGTCTTTTCCAATGAATCACCTCTTCACATCAGGTGGCCAAAGTATTGGAGCTTCAGCTTCAGCATCAGTCCTTGCAATGAATATTCATGGTTGATCTCCTTTAAGATTGACTAGTTTGATCTCTTCACTCTCCAAGGGGCTCTCTAGAGTCTTCTCCAACACCACAGTTTGAAAGCATCACGTCTTAGGCACTCAGCCTTCTTTATGGTCCAACTCTCACATTCATAAGTGACTACTGGAAAAACCATAGCTTTGACAATACAGACCTTTGTTGGCAAAGTAATGTCTCTGATTTTTAATACACTGTATAGATTCGTCATAGCTTTTCTTCCAGTGAGAAAGCTTCTTTTAATTGCATGGCTGTAGTCACCATCTAGTGATTTTGGAGCCCAAGAAAATAAAGTCTGTCACTGTTTCCACTTTATCTGTTTGCCATGAAGTGATGGGACCAAGTGTCGTGATCTTAGTTTTTCGAATGTTGAGTTTTCAGCTGATTTTGCACTCTCCTCTTTTACCTTCATCCAGAGGCTCTTTAGTTCATCATTCATAAGTTTCAAGTAATGCATTGCACTCCAGTCTGAAGGATTTTTTTTTTTTTTGTTTCTCCTCAAGTTCTTGGCAGCATGAACACAGTCACTAGATTTCACAGATTTTGCATTCTCTTTCTTCTGCCTGCCCCTAGTCTTTCCATTTGTTTCTAAAACACATTTATATTTAGGTAAATATTGCTCAATCAGCAACAAAGAGCCTCAGTGTACTATGTTGTCAACCTTCTTCAAGCCCAGAGATGTCACATTATGTATCCTCTTCTTCTATCTTGGTATCATTTTCATTTTAATATTATAACTTTTACAGAGTAAGTAACACTATGACTTGACAAAAACAATATAATTCTGAACAATATAAAAGGGCAACGTTTTAGTCAGCATTGCAAATGTATTGTAGCATATTTTATTTGTCTAAAAATGTTGAAATAGATTTAAATAAACTGTCTCCCTTTCTCGGGGAGTGGATGTGAGGGGGAAATAGGTGAAGATGAACAAAGAGTACAAACTTCCAGTTATAAGATGAATGAGTTCTGGGGATGTACTGTACAGTGTGGTTGTTATAGTTAATAGTACGATGTTGTATGTTTGAAAGTTACTAAGAGAGTATATTTTTAAATTTCTGACCATCACCCTTCCTCCCAGATTTTGACTATGGGAAGTGATGTGTGTGTTAACTAACCTTACATTGGTAACCATTTTTACAATATATACATATTTCAAATCACTGTATTTGTATAGCTTAAACTTATACAATGTTATTTGCTAACATACCTCAAAAAAGATAGAAAGATGTTGCTGAAATTGGTTAACATGGTAAGCAATGGTAACAAGTAACATAAAATTTAAGAATTCTTTCTGTAGAAATTCAAGATTGATAGTTTTTTTTTTAATGAAGTAAAGAGTGAAAGAGATAGAAGTGCAAATAGTTGATGTATCAAGTTCTCAGAGATAATTGTAAGAGACAGAAAGTAGGAAGAAGAATAGTTTTATTTCTAAGCAAGAAATAAAAAGTAGATCTTAAAGGAAGATGCATAAAGAAGAAATGAGCGATAGGAAGAGTAGCTTCTCAATTCAGTTAAACTATTACATAAATACAGTAGTCAATTTAAGGTACACAAACACACACATACACATATTTCTACATTCTGAGTTTAGTCACAGATTCAAGCAAGTGATATCATTGTGTTCTGTGTAGAGGTGTTCAAGGTTCAAGTTGTTCTTTTGTACTCTAGAACCATGAATATCCAAAGATGTACTGGGAAGGAGAGAGAGAGAGAGAAAGAAAAACAAAGAAACAGTATGGTTCATAGTAAGAGAGTTCTCTCTTCATTAAGAGTAGTTCTTTCTTATTACATACCTAGTTTCTGAATAAAATAGTTATTCTGAAAAAATTTATTCAGTTCAGAAAGTGATTGGAAAGACATTGTTCATTGTTCTTGGTTCATAGTTTTCAGAAAGATCATTAGGAACTGGTAGTCGATTCACGGGATAAGAAAAAAAGAAAAAAAAAAACACTAAAATAATAGTATAGACCTATGATAAAGGTTCACATATATTATCACTGACAGTTCTTTCAGATACTTGCTGGTCTAGAATAATATTAATATGAAGTAGAGTCATAGAAGGGGATATGAAGAACCCAAAGAGGATTATTATTGTTTTCTTATCAGCAATTAGAGGGGACCAAGAAAAGATTTTAGAAGATGATAGCTCTTTGACTCTTTGTCTTGGTATTAGCAAACAGTGCAGTTTTGACCCAGTAGGGAGAAATAGCTCGGTTCCTCTGGTCACAGTGGCCTCCCAACAATGGATTCCATTAAGCCAGTAGTTAATAAAAACCAGAACTGTAATTAGCTGCACAGATCCTGCCTTTGGTAGCTGTGAAATGATGTAGTGTCTCACTGTCTAGCATTATGCTCAGGTTAGGATCTCTGAATAAATGAATTTGGGCAGTCATACAGGACCTAAAGCAGAAGTCTTAATCCAGCAGCTCATTAGGTAGGTCTGGCCTGAATGTTTAGTGTGACAAACAAAATATATCTTAAATATGTGAATTCATCACTGACATTTATAAGTCCAGAAATTCACAGCTAGTCTAAGATTTCCTTCTTCCTGTGGGGGGAAGAATGGCAAAATACTGCAGTACCAGACCCTGTTCCTACATGGCAGGCATCAACTATAGGTTAGAAGTTGCTGTTACCTCTCCGAACTTACAGCCTTTGAAGACGATGACCTCTGACTTTATGAGTGGGCCTAGTTGTGTTTCTGTCCCAAGACAGAAATAAATTGAATATGAATATGACTGACTTTTTTTTCTATACTAGAAAATCTCCTCAAGAAGTTCCCTTGGGCAATTCTGTTCTGAGGCAGGAACAATTCTTAGTACGAAAATAAGTTATGACTTGAAGTGTTACATATGCTTCACTGAGAGAATCAGGAAGTATATTGCTTGAAATGTCACCTGATATTTTTTTTTTTCTTTTCACTCAAAAACTGCTGTAGCTTCCCGGCAGAGAATAATTTCTTAAATAGTATCAATGTGATTATGGCTTGACTGTTTTTAATAATTATGTCTCAGAAAGATGAACAAGGGTATGAGAGTAAAAAAATAGTTTGAAATTCAATAGAAATGGGATATTAATGTTCTGTGCTGGTGGCCTGAAGCTTTGAGTACATTTGTTATTCAGGGATACTTTAAAACTAAAACCCTAATAGAAACTGGAAACAAAAAATACAGTAACAATAAAAAGTGTTTGGGAACGCATGTACACCCGTGGTGGATTCATGTCAATGTATGGCAAAACCAATACAGTATTGTAAAGTAAAATAAAGTAAAAATAAAAATTAAAAAAAAAAGTGCTTCTTATACTAGGCCTTTACTTAGAATAATTGACAAAGATGACTTTTATTTAAAACAGTGGTATTGGAGTTCCCTGCACTTGATAGTTCTTCTGAAGAAAGGTGTTAAGTTGGGTATAAAGCTATTAAGCCATTAACTTAAATAATCCAGTGGAGCAGCTGTCAAAAAAAAATCTAATTATCTGGCCTCAGTTCAGTTCAGTCACTCAGTCATGTCCAACTCTTTGTGACCCCTTGAATCGCAGCATGCCAGGCCTCCCTGTCCATCACCAATGCCCGGAATTCACTCAGACTCACGTCCATCGAGTCAGTGATGCCATCCAGCCATCTCATCCTCTGTCGTCCCCATTTACTCCTGCCCCCATTCCCTCCCAGCATTATAGTCTTTTCCAATGAGTCATCTCTTCACATGAGATGGCCAAAGTACTGGAGTTTCAGCTTTAGCATCATTACTTCCAAAGAACACCCAGGGCTGATCTCCTTTAGGATGGACTGGTTGGATCTCCTTGCAGTCCGAGGGACTCTCAAGAGTCTTCTCCAACACCATAGTTCAAAATCATCAATTCTTCAGTGCTCAGCTTTCTTCACAGTCCAACTCTCACATCCATACATGACCACACGAAAAACCAGAGCCTTGACTAGACGGACCTTTGTTGGCAAAGTAATGTCTCTGCTTTTCAAAATGCTATCTAGGTTGGTCATAACTTTCCTTCCAAGGAGTAAGCGTCTTTCAGTTTCATGGCTGCAGTCACCATCTGCAGTGATTTTGGAGTCCCCAAAAATAAAGTGTGACACTGTTTCCACTGTTTCCCCATCTATTTGCCATGAAGTGATGGGACCAGATGCCATGATCTTCATTTCCTGAATGTTGAGCTTTAAGCCAACTTTTTCACTCTCCACTTTCACTTTCATCAAGAGGCTTTTTAGCTCCTCTTCACTTTCTGCCATAAGGTTGGTGTCATCTGCATATCTGAGGTTATTGATATTTCTCCTGGCAATCTTGATTCCAGCTTGTGCTTCTTCCAGCCCAGCGTTTCTCATGATGTACTCTGCATAGAAGTTAAATAAGCAGGGTGACAATATACAGCCTTGACATTCTCCTTTTCCTATTTGGAACCAGTCTGTTGTTCCATGTCCAGTTCTAACTGTTGTTCCTGACCTGCGTATAGATTTCTCAAGAGGCAGGTCAGGTGGTCTGGTATTCCCATCTCTTTCAGAATTTTCCACAGTTTATTGTGATCCACACAGTCAAAGGCTTTGGCATAGTCAATAAAGCAGAAATAGGTGTTTTTCTGGTACTCTCTTGCTTTTTCAATAATCCAGTGGGTGTTGGCAATTTGATCTCCGGTTCCTCTACCTTTTGTAAAACCAGCTTGAACATCTGGAAGTTCACGGTTCATGTATTGCTGAAGCCTGGCTTGGAGAATTTTGAGCATGTGAGATGAGTGCAATTGTGTGGTAGTTTGAGCATTCTTTAGCATTGGAATGAAAAGTGACCTTCTCCAGTCCTGTGGCCACTGCTGAATTTTCCAAATTTTTTGGCATATTGAGTGCAGCACTTTCACAGCATCATCTTCCAGGATTTGAAATAGTTCCACTGGAATTCCAACACCTCCACTCGCTTTGTTCGTAGTGATGCTTTCTAAGGCCCACTTGACTTCACAATCCAGGATGTCTGGCACTAGGTGAGTGATCACACCATCGTGATTATCTGCGTCATGAAGATCTTTTTGTACAGTTTTTCTGTGTATTCTTTACACCTCTTAATATCTTCTGCTTCTGTTAGGTCCATACCATTTCTGTCCTTTATTGAGCCCATCTTTGCATGAGATATTCCCTTGGTATCTAATTTTCTTGAAGAGATCTCTAGTCTTCCCCATTCTGTTGTTTTCCTCTATTTGTTTGCATTGATCGCTGAGGAATGCTTTCTTATCTCTTCTTGCTATTCTTTGGAACTCTGCATTCAGATGTTTATATTTTTCCTTTTCTCCTTTGCTTTTCGCTTCTCTTCTTTTTACAGCTATTTGTAAGTCCTCCCCAGACAGCTGTTTTGCTTTTTTGCATTTCTTTTCCATGGGGATGGTGTTGATCCCTATCTCCTGTACAGTGTCACAAACCTCATTCCATAGTTCATCAGGCACTCTGTCTGTCAGTTCTAGTGCCTTAAATCTATTTCTCCCTTTCACTGTATAATCATAAGCAATTTGATTTAGGTCATACCTGAATGGTCTAGTGGTTTTTCCCCACTTTCTTCAATTTAAGTCTGAATTTGGCAATAAGGAGCTCATGATTGGAGCCACAGTCAGCTCCTGGTCTTGTTTTTGCTGATATAGAGCTTCTCCATCTTTGGCTGCAAAGAATATAATCAGTGTGATTTTGGTGTGGACCATCTGGTGATGTCCATGCGTAGAGTCTTCTCTTGTGTTGTTGGAAGAGGGTGTTTGCTATGACCAGTGTGTTCTCTTGGCAAAATTCTATAAGCCTTTGCCCTGCTTCATTCTGTATTCCAAGGCCAAATTTGCGTGTTGCTCCAGGTGTTTCTTGACTGGGGTATATGCAACTTAGGCTAAATCTACAGCCACGAATTATTTTCACAGATTCCACCAGATAAGTCAGCTTCATCAAAAGCACAATCAAATCACATTTCAAGTTGTCTGCTAAGGAGCACCACACTATTTTGAATGGAGATAGGGAAATAATGTTGATAATTCTAGTAGCTAGTACTTACTGAAAAATCTACTAAATACTTTGCATATGTTTCTTATTTCATAATCAACCACCCAATGGCAAAGGTTCTTATATTATTACAATTTGAAAGAGGAGAAACCAAAGTTTAGAAAAGCTAAATGAATTATCTGAGATCATGTGAACAGTCAGAAAGAGAAAATTTGTGATTCAAACTTACATGTATATGTGTGTATGTGTAATATATTGTTCTGTCATGTATACATAGCCTGTGCTGCTACTGCTAAGTCACTTCAGTCGTGTCCAACTCTGTGCGACCCCACAGACGGCAGCCCACCAGGCTCCCCGGTCCATGGGATTCTCCAGGCAAGAACACTGGAGTGGGTTGCCATTTCCTTCTCCAATGCATGAAAGTGAAAAGTGGAAGTAAAGTCACTCAGTCGTGTCCGACTCTCAGCGACCCCATGGACTGCAGCCTTCCAGGCTCCTCCATCCATGGGATTTTCCAGGCAAGAGTACTGGAGTGGGGTGCCATTGCCTACTCTGACATAGCCTGTGGTACTTACCTATTAGAGTTGAGTTTGTAAATGCCAGAATTTTAAAGTCATTTCTAATAAAATACTTCTTCCAAGTGTGGTTTAGTCACCAACCACCGTCAAGCAGAATGTGAAAAATGTGATGAACTTTGCATACTTGCTCAGCAAACTTTTAAAGTGACTTTGACTTCTCACCCTAGTAGTAGAAAATAGCTCACCTCATAGCACTGACTCATCTCCTGTTGATAACTTATTTTTATCCAAAACAAATGTTAAGATCTTTTCTAATCAATGATGATCACCTTACTTTTGCTGACACTGAATTCTTCAATAGGCATTTTGCAAAGTTAGGCTCATTTGCATTCAACCAGACATCACTCTGCAAGGTGTAATTTGAATTTCTGATCACGAACATAATTTTCCATTTACTTTGCTGCAACATAGAACATATTACTAATATTACTTTATTAATTTTAATACATGGCATAATTAAAAAAACAATCCAAATTCCTAAGTCTTGTGAACTATTATTTTTCTAGGCATGCAGTTCTATTATTTACCAACTGCAGAGTTAAAATAATTTATTCTCAAGTCAGACTGACCTTTGTTTATATCTCAGTCTTTTTAAATTTTCTTTTTAACTTATTTTTTAAATTTATTTTTAACTGGAAGATAACATTGTACATGAGACAGGAATCAAGACCATCCCCAAAAAAAGAAATGCAAAAAAGCAAAATTGCTGTCTGGGGAGGCCCTACATATAGCTGTGAAAAGAAGGGAAGCAAAAAGCAAAGGAGAAAAAGAGAGATATACCCATTTGAATGCAGAGTTCCAAAGAATAGCAAGGAAAGATAAGAAAGCCTTCCTCAGCAATCAATGTAAAGAAATAGAGGAAAACAATAGAATGGGAAAGACTAGAGATCTCTTCAAGAAAATTAGAGATACCAAGGGAACATTTCATTCAAAAATGGGCTCGATAAAGGACAGAAATGGTATGGACCTAACAGAGGCAGAAGATATTAAGAAGAGGTGGCAAGAATACACAGAAGAACTATGCAAAAAAGATCTTCATGACCCAGATAACCATGATGGTGTGATCACTCACCTAGAGCCAGACATCCTGGAATGTGAAGTCAAGTGGGCCTTAGAAAGCATCACTATAAACAAAGCTAGTGGAGGTGATGGAATTCCAGTGGAACTATTTCAAATCCTGGAAGATGATGCTGTGAAAGTGCTGCACTCAATATGCCAGGAAATTTGGAATATTCAGCAGTGGCCACAGGGCTGGAAAAGGTCAGTTTTCATTCCAATGCCAAAGAAAGGCAATGCCAAAGAATGCTCAAACTACCGCACAATTGCAAATATCTCACACACTCGTAAAGTGATGCTTAAAATTCTCCAAGCCAGGCTTCAGCAATACGTGAACCATGAACGTCCAGATGTTCAAGCTGGTTTTAGAAAAGGCAGAGGAACCAGAGATGAAATTGCCGACATCCACTGGATCATCGAAAAAGCAAGAGAGTTCCAGAAAAACATCTATTTCTGCTTTATTGACTATGCCAAAGCCTTTGACTATGTGGATCACAATAAACTGTGGAAAATTCTGAAAGAGATGGGAATAGCAGACCACCTGACCTGCCTGTTGTGAAATCTGTATGCAGGTCAGGAAGCAACAGTTAGAACTGAACATGGAACGTCAGACTGGTTCCAAATAGGAAAAGGAGTACGTCAAGGCTGTATATTGCCACCATACTTATTTAACTTACATGCAGAGTACATCATGAGAAATGCTGGGCTGGAGGAAGCAGAAGCTTGAATCAAGAATGCCGGGAGAAATATCAATAATTTCAAGATATGCAGATAATACCACCCTTATGGCAGAAAGTGAAGAATTAAAGAGCTTCTTGATGAAAGTGAAAGAGGAGAGTGAAAAAGTTCACTGAAAGCTCAACATCCAGAAAACTAAGATTATGGCATCCGGTCCCATCACTTCATGGGAAATAGATGGGGAAACAGTGGAAACAGTGTCAGACTTTATTTTTTTGGGCTCCAAAATCACTGCAGATGGTGATTGTAGCCATGAAATTAAAAGACACTTACTCTTTGGAATGAAAGTTATGACCAATCTATTCAGCTTATTAAAAAGCAGAGACATTACTTTTCCAACAAAGGTCCATCTAGTCAAGGCCTTAGTTTTTCCAGTGGTCATGTATGGATGTGAGTAGGACTGTGAAGAAAGGTGAGCACCGAAGAATTGATGCTTTTGAACTGTGGTGTTGGAGAAGACTCTTGAGAGTCCCTTGGACTGCAAGGAGATCCAACCAGTCCATTCTAAAGGAGATTGATGTTGAAGCTGAAACTCCAGTACTTTGGCCACCTGATGCGAAGTGCTGACTCATTGGAAAAGACTCTGATCCTTGGAAAAATTGAGGGCAGGAGGAGAAGGGGATGACAGAGGATGGGATGGTTGGATGGCGTCTCCGACTCAATGGACATGGATTTGAGCTTACTCCGGTGTTGGTGATGGACAAGGAGGCCTGCCGTGCTGCGGTTCATGTGGTTGCAAAGAGTTGGACATGAAGAGCCACTGAACTGAACTGAACTGAACTGAACTGTATTGCTTTACAATGTTGTGTTTGTTTCTGCTACACAACGATGTGTATCAGCCATGCTGCTGCTGCTGCTGTTAAGTCACTTCAGTCGTGTCTGACTGTGTGACCCCATAGACGGCAGCCCACTAGGCTCCTCTGTCCCTGGGATTCTCCAGGCAAGAACACTGGAGTGGGTTGCCATTTCCTTCTCCAATACTTGAAAGTGAAAAGTGAAAGTGAAGTTGCTCAGTCGTGCCCAACTCTTAGCTACCCCATGGACTGGAGCCTACCAGGCTTCTCCATCTTTGGGATTTTCCAGGCAAGAGTACTGGAGTGTGGTGCCATTGCCTTTTCTGATACAATATGACTGCTACCTCTTGAGTCTGCCTCCCACGTCACCCCCCCATCTCCCTAGGTCATCACAGAGCACTGAGCTGATTGCCTATGTTAAACAGCAGCTTCCCACTCGCTGTCTATTTTAAACATGTATATATGTCAATGCTACTCTCTCAATTCCTCCAACCCTCTCCTTCCTCTGCCGTGTCCACCAGTCCATTCTCTACATCTGTGTCTTGATTCCTATCCTGAAAATAGGTTCATCAGTGACATTTTCTAGATTTCATATATATGCATTAATATACAATATTTACTTTTTCTCTTTCTGACTTTCTTCACCCTGTATAATAGGCTCCAGTTTCATATACCTCACTTCACTTTCACCTTACTCAAATATCTGTCTTGATACTTAAAAAATGTATCACATTAGGCAAGCAACTTAAATACTCTGAATTTCAATTTTCTTTGTTTGTAGAATAACCACACTACCAGATTCATGGGATTCATGGCACAGGGACTTTGTGAGATAATACATGAAAAGTACTTTTCCTAATGAGTGGCACATAGAAAATTCTGAACACAGTCAAAGTTTATTTTCTCTCTCTTTTTTACAGGTATACTTTTAATTTTCCTCTTGTTTTCTTGATTTTTCCATCACTGCCTTAATGATTTTCATATTTTATGTTAGAGTAGGTTATTTAATGGAAATATACATGAATCTTTGAAATGATCAGTGAATTTTGGCAGAGGAATGAGGTAACAGATCTACTGTAGCAGGGATAGTTCATGGAGGCAAAAGGGGCCAGTGGAGATCAGTGCTCTGATCATTCCCAAGAATTATGCCATTTCATTGACATCTTCATGTAATATTACTGATAAGTGATGATATGAGTTTTTTTACATGCGACTAAAATTTTTTTAAAAAGGAATGATTTAGGTATGATGTTACTGATGATTTACTTCCAGAGCCCATAGTTCTTACTGGTGGTGAGTATTAAAAAAAAATTATTATTAGCCAGGATGGTATTAGTCTGGCAGATAGTCAGGAAGAAAGCTCAGAAACTCCCATATGAAGAAATATGAATGGGATTCAGTCTGGGAAAACATCTGAGTGAACCTCAGAGAAGATTCTTGTCTTGGGTATAGAATTAAGTAAGGTTACTCTTAGGTGCATGAATGTGAACGAAACTTGCTCTGAGGGACATGGGTCCTAAAAGCTAAAAATTCTGGATAGGAAAAAGGTTCATCACAATGAAAGCAGGCTAGACTCAATACTGGAGTATATAATATTTGAGAATAAATTTCAGAAACATCTTCTATTATGTCCTGCTTTTCCATCCGTTATAATGTACATGACTTAGGACAGAAATAGCAAGGTTGTTTATAAAAGAAAGAAAGAAAGTGAAGTCGCTCAATCATGTCTGACTCTTTGTGACCCCTTGGACTATAGCCTACCAGGCTCCTCCATCCATGGGATTTTCCAGGCAAGAGTACTGGAGTGGGTTGACATATCCTTCTCCAGGAGATCTTCCTGACTCAGGGATTGAACCCAGGTCTCCCACATTGTAGGCAGATGCTTTACCGTCTGAGCTACCCCAGAAGTCTAGCTTACGTAGGAAAACTTGAAAACTGTTACTAATGTCATTTTTGAAAATTATGAAGTCATAATAATTTATGAGTTTAAATGCCTGAGTTTAAGCCTTATGCCATCTCTTATAAGCTATATGACTT
This sequence comes from Budorcas taxicolor, assembly GCF_023091745.1. NCBI lineage: Eukaryota > Metazoa > Chordata > Mammalia > Artiodactyla > Bovidae > Budorcas > Budorcas taxicolor. The sequence goes on along the minus strand of NC_068916.1, from coordinate 73,785,409 downwards.
TGGCTATATTTCTTTTTTTGTTTGTTTTTTTGTTCTTTGTAGCTGTTTCATCTATAAAAGGGATAATCTGGTTACTTACCTCATAGGCTTTCAGAGAGGGTTAAATGAGTTAATATGTATAACATAGCTTAGAACAGAACTCAAGTTCACTGTATTGACTCAATGTCAACTATTATATCACTGAATGAAATGGTGCAAATCATTCTTTATATTGCCATTTTTACTAATGTCATGATATGTGTACCATATATTAAAAATTCCCCAAATATGTTATTTATTCCTACAATTAGAGCTGAGAACATAGCAGACAAATGCACAGAATGTGTTGTTTGGGTTAATAAAGACCCATTTGAATGGTTACAATTTGAATCATATCTAGTAAGAATATTTTATTTTTTGTATAATTTGGTTCTTATATATATAGTCCTATGAATGACAGAACAATCCTTTTTTTTTTTTTTTCTTTTTTGAGATCTGTGAGATTCTTTAAAATGAATCTCTTGTGGTTTTCTTCCAAGGTCCGAAGTACCAGAAAAAAAATTTAAATATACAACTGACAAATTTTGAGCCATATCATCATGATGATAACCAAATCAATGCATCATTCTGAGGACAATGGCAGAGAGGCACTGTGAAGGCTGGTAGCAGAAACCAAAATAATAAAATGGTATTCTATGCTGAGAGAATCAAATAAATCCAAGTATCATTGAAACTGATTTGATTCCAAATTCAGTCCAAAATTGCAGCATGCATTTTTTAAATAGCCATACAAATAACCTATTTGCATACAGTGACCTTTCTGGTGGAAATCATATTTAAAATCTGCAATGATAACATGTCCTTACTTGTCATTTTATAGCTGAATTTTCATATGAAGAGTAGCATACTTTTAAAAATTTGATGCCTCCTGCCCATTAGCCTACTGTTAGCAGATAATAGAATTATTATTATGATGATATTCATTGGATATTTACTCTAGGCTAGTCACCATACTAAATCTTACCTGTTTTTATTCATTTAACTCCCCAACAATGCTACCAATTATGTACATTTATTATCTCAATTATCCTTAGAAAATTATTGCTTAAATTTGTTATTTATTCCTGGTTTTCCAGCTAATACATGACAGAGCAGTACTGAACTCAGGATTCCATTCTTAACCTCTGTGTAATATTGCTCATATATGGTATGATGGGTCGTATACATATTCCTTGAAATTTAGTAAGAAACGTGTTTTTTTTCAACATGTGAACGTAAGATATCATCTAATAGTTCTCAACATAGGGGATAGTCGACTCTGACAATATAAGAGAGTTTAAGTGGTTTATAGAATTGGCATTAAATAATGTTGAGGGTGGGAAGATTGTTCCCTGTTCAGTCTTGCTCAGCCAGAACTATCTCCAGAAGAAAGCATGACTCTGGTGATCATTGCTTTCACTTTCTTGAACACAAGATTTATATTTTATTGAGTTGTCCTCAGAATTTGTGCTCATCAGTATCAGGTAAACAGCAGTGCCTAGATAGAATTACACAGCCTTATTTTCTTTAGTGACAGATTTTATTTTCTTGGACTCCAAAATCATTGCAAACAGTGACTGCAGCCATGAAATTAAAAGATACTTGCACTTTGAAAGGAAAGCTATGACAAATCTGTGCTGCGCTGTGCTTAGTCATTCAGTCGTGTCTGACCTAGACAGTGTATTAAAAAGCAGAGACATCACTTTACTGGCAAAGGTCTGTATAGTCAAATTATGGCTTTTCCAATAGTCATGTACAGATGTGACAGTTGGACCATAAGGAAGGTTGAGCATCAAAGAACTGATGCTTTCAAACTGTAGTGCTGGAGAAAACTCTTGAGAATCACTTGACTGCACGGAGATCAAACCTGTCAATCCTAAAGGAACGACCCTAAATATTCATTGGAAGGATTGGTACTGAAGCTGAAACTCCAATACTTTGGCTACCTGATAAGAAGAGCCAACTCACTGGAAAACACCCTGATGCTGGGAAAGACTGAGAGCAGGAGGAGAAGTGGGCAATAGAGGATGAGATGGTTGGATGACATCACTAACTCAAGTAACATAAGTTTGAGCAAACTCTGGGACATAGTGACAGACAGGGAAGCCAGACAGGCTGCAGTCCATGGGATCGCAAAGAGTCACATGCGACAGCAATGGAACAACAACAACAACATTTTGTTTAATTTATTTTAGTGTGTTTTCTATCAATATAAAATTTTATGAGAATGATACAAAGTGATTTTCACTCATTTGGGTATAACAAAATCCAACAGAAGTACAAAAAAATGGAAGGCTTTGAAAAAACTCTATTTCAGTAGTTTTTTGAAATCCTACAGCTTTGAGTTTAAATTCTGCCACTCAGTCCAACAGCCCCTCACTACCTGCCACCTGTCCTCATCATTTTGTTCTGTACAAACCTGCTAAAATAATCAATTTCTTAGTATTTTCACCTAAAAAATGGTATAGAGAATACAAATCTTATAAGATTCTTTGTATTGTTAAATGTTTAAATATGTATAGTGCTTATTGATGCTTTTGAACTGTGGTGTTGGAGAAGACTCTTGAGAGTCCCTTGGACTGCAAGGAGATGCAACCAGTCCATCCTAAAGGAGAACAGTCCTGGTGAAAGGTTGTTGCTGACACACAAAAAGATGCTGGGACTCTTGGCCTCCAGAGGAGAAGAATTCAATCCGGGGCCAGAGACAGGGCTTGATCACTCAGAGCTTTTGTGTAATAAAGTTTTATTAAAGTATAAAGGAGATAGAGAAAGCTTCTGACATAGGCATCAGAAGGGGGCAGAAAGAATACCCCCTTGCTAGTGTGAGCAGTGGAGTTATATACTCCCCAGTGAATCAAAAGAATGTCTGGAGGTTGTAAAGACCTCACCAGACCTACTCCCATAATTTACATTTTAAGGTAACAGGATTAGCCAGAAGGTTTAATCCAGAGACTGTCACAGGCAGGATACATTCTTGTTATATAACCCTAAGGAATGTAGAAGGAAAAAAAGTTTGTCCTTTCTTCCTCCTTGAGAATTCCAGGCCCCTCTCTCCTTGGGAACCCCTAGAATTCTTGTCAACCTGCCTAGGAAATGACTCTCTCACTGGGTGTTCATTGGAAGGACTGATGTTGAAGCTGAAACTCCAATTCTTTGGCCACCTGATGCGAAGAGCTGACTCATTTGAAAAGACCCTGATGCTGGGAAAGATTGAGGGCAAGAGGAGAAGGGGACAAAAGAGGATGAGATGGTTGGATTGCATTACCGACTCGATGGACATGGCTTTGGGTGGACTCTGGAAGTTGGTGATGGACAGGGAGGCCTGGCGTGCTGCAGTTCATGGGGTGGCAAAGAGTCAGAGACGACTGAGCAACTGAACTGACTGACTACTCCGTGGTAGACATAGTAGTCATCAGTAGGTAGAGCTATTAATATTATTTTTTCCCAGCTCTTTACTTATCGATCTCATTTCCAAGTCTCATATTGACTATCACTATATCAAAAATTACATATTACAGTAAGTGAACTCAGAAAAAAACTAACTCCCTGGAATTTACTGCTCTCTGAGTTGTTAGATGCTATTATGAAAATAAAATTTATCACAGTAACAGTTATTGCAGTACCAAAATTTCAAGTCAAATGAATAAGTTAAATTTAAAATTATGGTACTGGAGAAGACTCTTGCGAGTCCCTTGGACTGCAAGGAGATGCAACCAGTCCATCCTAAAGGAGACCAGTCCTGGGTGTTCATTGGAAGGACTGATCTTGAGGCTAAAACTCCAATACTTTGGCCACCTCATGCGAAGAGTTGACTCATTGGAAAAGACCCTGATGCTGGGAGGGGTTGAGGGGCAGGAGGAGAAGGGGATGACAGAAGATGAGATGGCTGGATGGCATCACCAACTCGATGCACATGAGTTTGGGTGAACTCCAGGAGTTGGTGATGGACAGGGAGGCCTGGCGTGCCGCGATTCATGGGGTTGCAGAGAATCGGACATGACTGAGTGACTGAATTGAACTGAACTGAACTGAAGTGAATCTATTTTTCCTTATTGTAGGTCAATCAAAGTATGAGTGTCATATATAATTCAGCTAACAAAGATAATCAGAATGTGACCACACTACTTTGTCAATAAAGGTCAGAAATTAAATTTCCTTACAGATACTTTTTATAATATGAAATTTACTAGAAAAATAAATGGGGATGGGCTGTGTTTAAAATAATAATAAATGGAAGAGTTTATTGATTATAAATGTTTAATAAATGGCAGAGCTTACCTCATCTGCTTCTGCCAGAAGTAAATCTGGTTGCATAGGAGTAAATGTTTAAATTCCATAGAGGCTCTAAACTCGAAGAGTTTTTCCTGATTACAGGGCCACTTCACATTAAAATGTACCTGACTGGACCAAGCTATCCCACCGCCAGGATTTTCTTCTTTAACTTTACAACAGTGCTTCTTCTCATACGTATGAAATCTCATACCTGGAGACTGTTCAAGGCAGACTCTGATTCATTAAGTCTGGGGTGCACCCTGAGATTCTGTATTTCAAAGAAACTACTAAGCAGTGCTGATGTTGTTATTCACAGACAAGATTCTAACCAGCAGGCATTATATCAGTTCCTTAGAAAGACCTCCATGACCATACCGCTTAAAGTAGTTCTCTTGCTAATACTTCTATTCCAGCACCCTGTTTTAGGGCTGCTTCCCAGGTGGGCTTCCCAGGTGGCTCAGTGGTTAAGAATCCACCTGTCAATGCAGGAGACACAGGAGAGACAAGAGTTTGATCTCTGGGTCAAGAAGATCCCTTGGAGGAGAAGTAAATGGCAACCCACTCCAGTATTCTTGCCAGGAAAATTCCATGGACAGAAGAGCCTGGTAGGCTACCATCCATCACAAAAAGTAAGACACAACTGAGCAACCGAGGATATATGTGTGTGTATATATATATATATATATATTTTATTGGATAATTAAAATAATTATTTGTTTACTTTTTGTCTGTTGTGTGTAGAGAATAAATTTCACAAACTTAGGGACCATATTACATTGCTCATAATATCTCTAGTGCCTGTCTGACACTTAGTAGATGCTCAATAAACAGATGACCAAATAAATAAAGAGCTACACCTACACTGTCTCAGTATACCACAGGTTTACCTAGAACAGTGCTTCTCAAATTTCAGTGTGCATCAGAAACTTCTGAAGGGCTTGCTAAAATCCAGATTGCTTAACTCTCCAGTGCAAGCTTTCTGATTCAATAGGTCTAGAGTGAATTCTGTCAGTTTGCAATTCTAAGTTCCCAGGGGGTTGCTGATGCTGCTAGTCCAAAAAGTGCACTATGAGAACTGACTTCTAACAAAAGATAAACTGTGGCTCAGACGGTAAAGCATCTGCCTACAATGTGGAAGACCCGAGTTCGATCCCTGGGTCAGGAAGATCCTCTGGAGAAGGAAATGGCAATGCACTCCAGTACTCTTGCCTGGAAAATCCCATGGAAGGAGGAGCCTGGTAGGCTACAGTCCATGGGGTCGCACAGAGTCAGACATGACTGAGCGACTTCACTTCAGGTCAGTTCAGTTCAGATGCTCAGTTGTGTCCGACTCTTTGCATCCCCATGAACCACAGCATGCCGGGCCTCCCTGTCCATCACCAACACCCAGAGTTTAACCAAACTCATGTCATTGAGTTGGTGATGCCATTCAACTGTCATCCCCTTCTCCTCCTGCCCTCAATCTTTCCCAGCATCAGGGTCTTTTCAAATGAGTCAGGTCTTCGCATCAGGTGGCCAGAGTATTGGAGTTTCAGCTTCAACATCAGTCCTTCCAATGAACACCCAGGACTGATCTCCTTTAGGATGGACTGGTTGGATGTCCTTGCAGTCCAAGGGACTCACAAGAGTCTTCTCCAAGATCACAGTTCAAAAGCATCAATTCTTTGGCGCTCAGCTTTCTGCACAGTCCAACTCTCACATCAATACAGGACTACTGGAAAAACCATGACCTTGACTAGACAGACCTTTGTTAGCAAAGTAATGTCTCTGCTTTTTAATATGCTATCTAGGTTGGTCATAACTTTTCTTCCAAGGAGTAAGCATCTTTTAGTTTCACAGCTGCAATCACCATCTGCAGTGATTTTGGAGCCCAGAAAAATAAAGTCAGACGCTGTTTCCACTGATTCCCCATCTATTTCCCATGAAGTGATGGGACCAGATGCCATGATCTTAGTTTTCTGAATGTTGAGTTTTAAGCCAACTTTTTCACTCCTCTTTCACTTTCATCAAGAGACTTTTCAGTTCTTCTTCACTTTCTGCCATAAGGGTGGTGTCATCTGCATATCTGAGGTTATTGATATTTCTCCTGGCAATCTTGATTCCAGCTTGTGCTTCTCATGAGGTACTCTGCATGTAAGTTAAATAAAGAGGGTGACAATATACAGCCTTGATGTACTCCTTTTCCTATTTGAAACCTATCTGTTGTTCTATGTCCAGTTTTACCTGTTGCTTCCTCACCTGAGACGTGAAAAGCAAAGGAGAAAAGGAATTGGAGAAGACTCTTGAGAGTCCCTTGGACTACAAGGAGATCCAACCAGTCCATTCTGAAGGAGATCAGCCCTGGGATTTCTTTGGAAGGAATGATGCTAAAGCTGAAGCTCCAGTACTTTGGCCACCTCATGAGAAGAGTTGACTCATTGGAAAAGACTCTGATGCTGGGAGGGATTGGGGGCAGGAGGAGAAGGTGATGACCGAGGATGAGATGGCTGGATGGCATCACGGACTCGATGGACATGAGTCTGAGTGAACTCCGGGAGATGGTGATGAACAGGGAGGCCTGGTGTGCTGCAATTCATGGGGTTGCAAAGAGTCGGAGACGACTGAGCGACTGAACTGAACTGAACTGAATACCCTTTTGAATGCAGAGTGCTAAAGAATAGCAAAGAGAGATAAGAAAGTCTTCCTCAGCAATCAGTGGAAAGAATTACCAAAAAACAATAGAATGGGAAAGACTAGAGATCTCTTCAAAAAAAATTAGAGATACCAAGGGAATATTTCATGCAACCATGGGCTCAATAAAGGACAGACATGGTATGGACCTAGCAGAGGCCGAAGATATTAAGAAGAGGTGGCAAGAATACACAGAAGAGCTGTGCAAAAAAGATCTTTACGGCCCGGATAATCACGATGGTGTGATCAGTCACCAAGAGCCAGACATCCTGGAATGTGAAGTCAAGTGGACCTTAGGAAGCATCACTACAAACAAAGCTAATGGAGGTGATGGAATTCCAGTTGAACTATTTCTAATCCTGGAAAATGATACTGTGAAAGTGCTGCACTCAATATGTCAGCAAATTTGGAAAACTCAGTAGTGGCCACAGGACTGGAAAAAGTCAGTTTTCGTTCCAATGCCAAAGAAAGGCAATGCCAAAGAATGCTCAAACTACCGCACAATTGCACTCATCTCACATGCTAGTGGGCTTCCCTTGTGGCTCAGAGGTTAGAGTGTCTGCCTGCAATGCGGGAGGCCTGGGTTTGATCCCTGGGTTGGGAAGATCCCCTGGAGAGGGAGATGACAACCCACTCCAGTATTCTTGCCTGGAGAATCCCATGGATGGAGGAGCCTGATGGGCTACAGTCCACGGGATCTCAAAGAGTCAGACACGACTGAGCGACTTCAATTTCACTTTCACACGATAGTAAAGTAATGCTCAAAATCTCTAAGCCAGGCTTTATCAATACACAAACTGTGAACTTCCAGATGTTCAAGGTGGTTTTAGAAAAGACAGAAGAAGCAGTGATCAAGTTGCCAACATCTACTGGAGCATCAAAAAAGCAAGAGACTTACAGAAAAAAAAGGTTAATACTAGTCAGTCTCAAAAGATTAAGGCTAATGCTCTCTGAAGAAATATTCAGGTCATCTAATTTCCTAATCATTTTGCACTTATGGTTTGGTTTTCAGTATTCACCTAACAATTGTAAATACAGAGTTCATACCTGTGATCATTGTTCATTTTGTTATCTAAATTTTATATATGTATATATTATATATACATATATAATATATTATAATTCCCTCCCTCTGTCCCTCTTTCATTCCTTTCTTCCTTCTTTTCATTGCCTTAAGGAAAATGAAGAAGTGCTATCTCTGATCTTGGCAGGCTCTTTTTAAGTCTCACTTCATGTTCCTTGCTCATTGCCTTCTCCTGACATTTTGTGAACATCAAGGCTGGACTTTGAGATCATTCACTCTGATATGCCTGGCTTGATTTCTTTCAGAATAGCTCAAAGCCAACAGAACTACCCTTTCCTGTCTTGTTGTCTTTTTTTTTTTTTTCAGCATGCAAAGCCTTACCTTCTTGCTCAAATTATGTTTTCTTTTCTTTCCACTTTGTAATGATGAAGCATCACCAGAAAATGGAGGAGACTGAATAATTTCTGCATAAGCTTTCTAGTGCATGTTAAAATATTGAAGTCATCATTGTTAAGTGCATTGTGAATTTTAAGAAGGGGTATGTGATATCTCATTCTTCCTTTAATTATCTCTAGCAAATAGTAACATGGGTAATGAAGATTAGAATTTTGGCCACAGGCAAGATATTAATGTGAATTGATATTTTAATTTAAATACTGATTAATAAAAAAGGTACTTTAAAGGGAAATTAAGTGTTTACTCAATGTAAAAAGTTAATATCAGCAGGCAATTTTAAAATGTGTATTTTAATAGATGTCAGGTTAAAGTTTGATTTGAAGCTGCCAAAAACATTGCTTTCCATAAAGATAATTTAAATAAATTCAGCAAAATGCATTATTTTTCCATAGAAAATCACAGGTACACTAAATATCATTTTATTTTTATTTGTAAACACAAATTCTTATCATCATGTTTGAAATTTCCATTGCAATAGTTTTTTTCTTTCTTGAAAGCCTCTCTGCAGAAGATCTGATGAAGTTGTGATAAAAATAACTACTTAAATTATACAGGGAAGTGTTGAAAGCTTCTCAAAATTTGAATAAGATGTGTTTTATGATTCTAATCCAGTTCTCTGACCTGTATTTTTTTTTTCTCTAAGGTATAGCATTTATTCTTATATAATTTCCAAAACTATTAGCTGATTGGCTCTGTAAAAAGTAGTGTTTTTAGATTGTGATGCCTGATTTTTAGGATTTAAGATACCTGCTATCAACTGAGACAAAAGAGATACGCCTTTGGGTTTAGTATTTTTCATCTCTTTGGGAAATTTTCACTGCTCTGTATTAAACAGTGATATGCAACCAAATGTAAAGTGGAAGTCATAAGGTCTGCCATAGTATTACAAGTTTATTTGTGCTAATTACAGCATAAATGCCACATTGGTTTTCAACAATTCTTTTGCTGGACAGTTCTTCATGCAGCCTGAGAAAGCGGCATAAGACAGGTTAGACAGTGCTGAGACTCTTTAATTAAACTCTGGCTGATGTTCCAGAACCTCTCTTCAGAGCCTAGGGAAATAATAATATTTATTTACAAGGCATCTCTTACCGTAAGGCTTTCAGTTCTCCTAAAAAGAAAAACTAAGCATTCTGTTGGAATTTATAGCACTTTTGTGCAAATGTGGATTTCATTGATTAACATGTTCCAGATTCCATTTTGCCTTTTTTACCCATCAAAATAATTCTTTCTATAAAAATATAATGAGGAAAACTAGGACTCTTTCTGTTCTCATCTTTTATCCAAGTTCCCTTCATATGACTACATAATTACAAGTCTGATTTGGTAAACTAGAAATGCCCTTGAGAGAATTAAATTAATTTCCCCTACTTTTTAATTGGAGGAGGGATTCCATTTCTTGCATATTTAACTATTTATATGTAACCATGAATTTTTCTCTCTCTCTCATCCAATTCCTGAAACTTGTTTCACAAATATTTAAAGTGGCTTATTAGAGAGCATATAATAATGAATGGATACACTTAAAACCAGGCTAAAATTTGAGGGGAAAAAGATATAGAAACAAGTAGAGCAAAGTATTAATATATTATGTTAAATAAATGCCCTTTAACCTTACACACAACTTCACCAAAGAATATACATACATGACAAATAAATAAAATGATATTTGACACTGTTAGCCATTAGTAAAATAAAAATTAAAACCACAATGCAATACCATTTCATACTCATTAAAATGTCTAATAGCCAGTTCCTGATATCTGTGAGGATGTGGAACAACTTGAACTTTCACATGTTGGTGGGAATATAAAATGTCACCAAAAAAAGTTTGGCGGTTTCTTACTTTATGACCCAGCAATTCCTTTCTTGGTGTGTACTTTACATAAATGAGGTATAATCACACAAAACCTGTATATGAATGTTTATAGCAACTCTATTTGTGATGCCAAAAAAATGGAAAAATGCAAATGTCCTTCAGTGAGTGAATAGATAAAACTGTGGTATATCTATACAGTAGAATACTACTCATTAATAAAGAGGAATGGAGTACTGATGCATACGAAATCATGCGTGTATCTCAAAGGCATCATGCTGAGGATTTATATTTTTCACAAAAACTGGATTTTGTAGGCATTATCTCTTTGAATACATCCTCTCCACCATCTGCCTATTCTCTTACCCATGGAATTCCTTTTAGATGTGGAACAGAGCTTCTCTGTAGGAGAAGATGTGGGAAAGAAGCCAGTCCTTAAAGGTCTGTAATGGATCATTTCATTTAGAAGACTTTCTGGAAGAAAGCAAAACTGTAGTGATGGAGAACAGATTAGTGGCTGCTAGAGGCTGGGGTGAAAAAAGGATACAATTGCAAAATGAGGTAGCATGAGAAAGTTTTCCGTATTATGAAACTGTTAAGTGTCTTGATTATGCTGATGTTTATATAAGTATTTATTTTAAAATACATAGATATACATACCAAAAAGTCAGTTGTATTACATGATAATTAAATAAATGAAATAATAAAAAGAACACACACATTTAGAAGAACCAAGCCACAATTTTGCCTCTGAGTTCTCCTTTGAACAAAAAATATAATAATTCCTATAGATAAAGTCATGCTAGCTGCTCAGGGTCATGTTTATTCCTTACAGAATATAACACATATGTCTAATATAATAAAAATGTCTATTTTAATAACCTGCAGTACAAATCAGCAACAAATCAAATTGTACTGACCCATATCTTTTTTTTTTTTAATCTTCTTAATGCCTCTGTTTGCTCTTAAAGTATAGGTGTTCTCCAGGTTGTATCTTCATCTTAATTTCTTCTGGTTTAGCATCCTCTCCTGGAGAAATCTCTATCAGTCCAGTTGCTTGATCTAAAATCATCATGATGAAGATGACTTCTAAATCTGTACCTGTAATCCTAATGTCTTTTTCATCTCTGTTTATAGCTGTTTGTGTAGTATCTTCTTTTAAATATCTGACTAGTCCAAAAAAATCACTTTCCAAAATTTTTAATTAATTGCTCTTCTAAAGTCTAAGATTCCTCTGAAGTCATTAACCTCTTGGTTACTAAAGCTAGAAATATTGTCTTTTTAACCTCCTCCTTATACTTACTGTCTCTCAATAAACTGGTCACTAAATTTAGTTGAGTCTTTAAATTCTACATTTTTTCCATCACAAAAACTAAATTAAAGCCTTAATCGTAGCTACTTTGGAATGTTATAATACTTCTCTATGGTCTGTCTGATGCCCACATGTTATTTCTGTAATTCACTTTTGTACTCTTAGCAAAGTTGTCCTTTTAGCATTTGTTGCTTCATAAAATCTTTTTAATTCTCCTTCTCTTGAATAGAAATCTTACTTTCATAGAAAATAAAATCCACACTTTATCTGATATTCTTAACTGCCAATAATTTAAATCTCCTTAATATTTCTAATATCCTCCAGTGCTGCAAATACATCACCACTACTGTCTACTTACCATAGGCCACCCGACTGTTGTCAACGTTCTCGGTTTTGTTGTTTCTTGAAACCAGCCCATTTCTGATCAACTACTTGACCTTCTATGGGAAGTGCCCAGTATATGTATGTCTCCTTGGCCTGTAAGGTTTCTGGATTCCTTCACGTTTCTGCTCGTACACCATGTCTTTCTTGAAGACCCCCAGTTCAGCAACTTGGAATTCAACTTAGCCTCCTTTGAGTTTTTGTAGGATGATTAGTTATTTTGCTTTGTTTTATTATGCATGCATATAATCACCACTGAGACTATAACCTTCTTAAGAGAAGCAATCATATATTAATCACATTTTCTTGCCCTAAATCCTTTTTGGAATAAGGTGCAGCACATGTACATATACAAAGAAATAATTGTCCCTTTCTTGTTAGATCTGGAACAATGCTCCTTACACATAAGATATACAATAGATGCTTCCTCTATAAATAAATGTATGAATGAAAAGCAGACAGATTAAGGAGACTAGGGAGTTTTGAAAATGTTATCCCATACATTACAATTATAGGAAGATTATCATTAGCAATAATGTGTTATTATAAAATCATTCTGCATGATCAGGTAATGTCAACATTTATTTGTTGTGCACCTGCACTTACCACTCAAGGGCAAATTATATTTTCAGTCTATCATTCAACTGCTCAAAATTCAGTGTCTGCCTTGGTATATAAATGATTAAATTTGAAGTTTTATTTATTGTTTCATTTATTGCATTTTTATTAACTGTTCTTTATCCAACAAAGCAGCACATATATCTCAATATATGAATATTGTACTTTTAAGTATTCCCTATGATTACGCCTCTACCGCCCATCCTTCTTCCCTTCCTTCCATCCATCTTCTTTGTCCTTTTTTTTCTGTTTTCCCTGCCACTCTCCCTCCTCCCTCCTATACCACATTTATCATGCCCTCCTCCTTTCCTTTCCTTTGTATCATTCCCCTTTCTCTTTAACATTTCTTATTGTTTATTATCTACTACATCTTGATCTGAAAATGCCACAAACGCTATGAATAGTTACTGTACTGAAGGAGCTCACAGTCTAGAGTGAGCCAACTCAATTTTTTGTTTTGTTTGTTTTGTATCTGTGTGTGTTTCACTATCCTTATTTAGAATCATGTTTATTCTCACTGTGGTACAACCCACCATTCCCTGTACTCAGCCTTCACTTGACATGCAGGAATGTAATTATGCCCTCTCTTCATTCTTGCTTTTTCCAGAATGAGCAAACTTTCCCTGTCTTCATAGCAGATGTGAGCTCCACTATATACATTTGCTTTTCTATATTTCATTTCTTTAGTTTGTAACTCATTTTCATAACATTATGCTGTCACTGATGTTCTGTAGCTGCTTGTTTCATGTGTCCTTGTCATATGTTTCTCAAGGTTATTGGGTAGTTTTCATGATAGTCCTCATTGCTCCTGGAATGATGCAATATGCTTGAGCAATTGAATTCCTAAGATATTTGAAAGAACCAATCAAGAAGAAGATGAAGTGCCTTTTACTTTTGAGTAAAAACTCAAGTTTTCTTAGGAATATTCCGATGTTTTGTAAGCCAAATTGTATACAGTAAACTCTGGAAGTATAGCATCAAATGTCACTAGTGTTTATGAGTATATGATTTGAAAGTATTTTACTCTCTTCTTCACACTTTTCTGTATTGCACAGATATATTTAAATGTGTGTAGTATTTTTATTGAAATAAGTTAATTTTAATCAAGGTTAATAGAATGTCTTATTATGTACTGAAATATATATGCCCAAATAAAAACTATTCCTAATGGGTTTTGAATTTCCAAAGAAAAACTACATGTGTTTTCCCTTCCCAAGAATACTGGAGGTGATCAATATATATTGGAGACAGATACATATAGGACTCCTTGGTAAAAGACATTCCACTCTATATTTCACTGTGTTCAAGGACATTATTGTTCACTTTTTAACAATAGAGGGCAGTAGAATAATGGTTCATAAATTTATTTTTGATAAAACTAACCAGATCCTTCATTCTAACCTCTAGAAAAATGATCAAAATAGTTCTGATATGTTTACCAAAGAAGAAAACTCAGTGTCATGGTTTTGCTTTTATTTGTCTAGAATAATGTTTGTGTGTGTGAGAGAGAGAAGATAAGGCCGTTTGGAAGTGTTCAGAATCTGGCACTCTTTCTTTGACCTTGTGTTAACTTTGCTGGGGTTTGAAGTTTCCACCAGAGCTCTACTAAGCAATATTTATGTTGCCCATTGGTCTTGTCACACAGGGTATATCTGTTCACAAGTTTAGAGAAAAAGGAAAGGAATCAGTTTAGTCTAGCTACTAAGTACTGTATGGTAGTTGAGAAAAATAACACAATAAGTGATTGAATTAAACCATTTGTGTTCAAATGTGCTTTCACATGGGTTATGTAAAAATCAACTCCTGCAAACTAAGTGTCCTCAGGTGGAAAGTGACAAAGTGCAAACTCAGGGAAATTCTCTACTAGTGCTATGCAGAGTCATATGGAGACTAAGTTAACAGAACAACAAAAAAAATCAGCATTATGATCCTGTCCTTATTTAGCATTTTTATGGTTTGTTCATTGTGGATTTTTTGATATTAATTTTAATTTAGAAACATTCAATAAAATATTATTTATCTTGATTAGTGTTTTCTTTCTTGGCATCTCCTTGAATTTGGTCCCTAAGATGAGTATCTCATTCCCCACATCCTAATCATACCCTGGATAGTTACTCAAACCAAAATACTGTTACATCACAGCAGCATAAAAAAAACTGGAATGAGATGGGATGATAGAAAGAGAAATGGAAATCTCAGAAAAACTATCATAAGTGAAGTGTCCTGCTGTGGAGAATTCTTAATCTGATACACAATGAAATTTATATCAATAAATTACGTTTTCAGCATATTTGAAATGCCACTCTCTCTCCTTCAAGAACAAGTAGGCACTGCTACCTTGACCGTGTATTTCTTTACGTCTATATTTTAGAGTGCACTTGTAAAAGTGCAATTGGTTTAATTGCTTATTTCAGAGAGAAACAAACTAAAGGGGAACATATCTAAAGTGCTCATGCTCAGTTATGTCTGGACTGTAGCCAGCTAGGCTCCTCTGTGCATGGAATTTTTCAAGCAAGAATACTATAGTAGGTTGTCATTTTCTTTTCCAAGGGATCTACTCAACCCAGGGATTGAACCCACATCTCTTGCATCTCCTGCATTGGTAGGTGGATTCTTTTACCACTATGCCACCTAGGAAACCCCAAAACAATCACAATTTGTATCTTCCTTTAGTCCTCTTCTCTTCATTTTAGAACATGATTCACCATCTCAGAATGTGTTTATCCTAAGAAAACTGACATTAGTTCTCAAAATACTAGATCTTCTGGAGAAACTCAACTGCCCTAATATCAGACAACTTGGTACTTTACCAAGTACAGCTTGGTACTTTTTCCATATGCTTTTTAAATAAATCAACGTAAGAAATGGAAGAAGGTAACAGGGAAAGAAGCAAAACGTGAGGAATTAGTTATCAATTTAAAATAGACTTGGCCAGGAATGGTAAAAGAGTAAATTCTAGCTAGTCTTGGACTTAACAGAAGTCCAGTGCTTTTGAACTGTGGTGTTGGAGAAGATTCTTCAGAGTCCCTTGGACTGCAAGGAGATCAAACCAGTCCATCCTAAAGGAGATCAGTCCTGACAATTCATTGGAAGGACTGATGCTGAAGCTGAAGCTCCAATACTTTGGCCAGCTGATGCAAAGAGGTGACTCATTAGAAAACACCCTGATGCTGGGAAAGATTGAAGTCAGAAGGAGAAGGGGATGACAGAGGGTGAGATGGTAGGATGGCATCACTGACTCAATGGACATGAGTTTGAGCAAGCTCTGGAAGATGGTGAAGGACAGGGAAGCCATGTCTGAGTGACTGAAAAACAACAACCTTGGTTCAAATTGCACACTTTATAAAGATTATTTTTCAGTGAACTGAGAGAGAAGAACTTTCTCTGCTCAAATAATTTGTGCAACTGCTGTGTCCTCTTGGAGAAGCACGTTAAAGGCTCAGAAAAGTCCTGCAGATTCTCCCTGAAGGATTAACCAAGCATTTTCCAAATGTGTTTGACACTGAAAGAAGCTTCTTTTTAAAAATATAACACTAAGACACATGTTTCACAGTTAGTATTCTGAGAAATGCAATTTGGGGATTGTTGACCTATATTCAGAATATAGAGATCTCAATATACCTTGGCACAGCTTAAGAAATAGTAATAATTGCTAATAAAAGCAGTAACTAACATTTGTAGAATGTCAATTTTTTCTCTGGGTCACTGCCTATAAAGAACAGACAATTGGTTTACTCTTCTTTCCTGTCATATTATTCTCTTCCTTTGTAAAAATATTGACAATTAAAAAATTTTCACATCACAAATTAAAATTTATATACTAAAATACAAATGTGCAAAATCTTACATTTTGTGATCGATGCTTGCCCATGTGGGCATTTTAAAGCTGATAGAAATGCCTTCCTTGTGACCTAAATTTATATTTTAGTGGACCACTTGCCCTCTGTTCTGAAAATTTATGTCTTTGTATTATATTTGTTGTTATGCATTCCTTATCTTCACTACTAGATTGACAGTTCCATAAAAGCAAGATATTTCTGTTTCAAATGCACTGATCCAGTGTTACTACTATATTACCCTGCAGTTCTTCTTAATACCTGATACAATGTAGGCCTGAAGAAAGTACTTATTAATTAAGCAAATTTCTGGAACCCTATTTCCTAAAATTTTAAACATGATGTTTTTTAGATGATGGTTTGCTTATTCATTAGATATACTAGTTGCATTTATTCAAATAGAAAAACCCACAATGCAAAATGATTCAGTAGATCTAAAAGTCAATTTTACATTTATTAAACAAGATTTGTGCAAGAAGAATCTATCCTTTATTGTTTCCCATACCTCAGGAAGAGACTGGTGTTAAAACCTAAAGTTTTTTTTTTTTTTTTTTTGGTCATTTGAGAATCCCATATTACAAAGGACCAATAAAGAGATAGTCAGGCTATGTCCCAAATGGGAGAACCATCCTTTTACATGCCTCAGGGACAATTTATTCTTCTGAATGATCAAGGAATATGAAGTCATAAGGTGGTTGAATATTTCAATATGTTTGTCAAACATTCAGTTTGTATGGTTAAAATATGATAGTTGAGTCAATGGGACCTTCCAGTTGGTGGGACTTGGAAGTTTTAGCTATAGATACCATAATTGGACCTATGAGAGGAATCAAAAAAGATTCTTGCCAATGAAATGACATATCATTTTGAGACTCTGTATCTACAGTTTTGGAGGCTATTGAGGTTTTCCTTCTTAAACTCATTATTAGCACCAAGAGTCTATCACCTTTGATGATATTTTCTCTTGATGTGAGAAAGCATAAGCCTGTTGTATAACTTCTCTTTTTCTTTCTGATAAGTGACCTTTCTTACTCAAGTTAGCTTGGTTGTATGAATACATGGGCTTGCCAGGTGGCTCAGTGGGAAAGAATCCGCCTGCCAATGCAGGAGACTTGGGTTCAATCCCTCAGTCAGGAAGATCCCCTGGGGGAGGAAATGTCAACCCACTGCAGTATTTTTTTGCCTTGGAACTCCCATGGACAGAGGAGCCTGGTGGGCTACAGTTCATGGGGTCACAAAGAGACATGAGTGCATGACTGAACACATATATACACATGAAGACATATGTACATACAGACCCACACAGATACTATATATGTGTGAAGTAAACCAGTTCCCAACTCCACTCATGGGATGTTAACCTACTTTGAATATTCATTTTTTGAAAATAATTCTTAGTCCTATTTTCAAGTGGCAATTCAGCTGGTTTAATTTATAGTTCATTAAATTTTGCTAGAAAGGAGCAAGAGAGTCATTATAAACTGACTCATAAGTATATTGACCCAACATCTAACAACATTGACCTCCTTGCAGTGTAAATTTAATTAAAATAGCTTTAGACAGAACAAAATTAACTTCAGACAATAAACAAAACAAATGGCTTTAATAAATACAGTTACCTATTACTATTATTTTACATCACTAAAAGATTTTCATCGATATCTTCTGGAAGATAATTGCCTATAAATTCAGGTGTAAAATATTTCCTCATGAACTTTTAATGTTTCCTTATCTTCAGGATAAGAGTTGTATTTCTTTAAAAATTTTTATTTAAAGGCTGAACTTCTTGGCCTTATATATAAAAGATACTTTAATTAAATAAATCTATATAAGATATGAATAAAAATAGACCAAAAAACTTTGGAAGATTTGAATTAAATTTCTTAAACTTGAAAAAAGGCAGAAAACTTGTTAAACTTTCTAACAAGGGAAAATAAAAATAAGTGTCATTAGCATAAAAATTGTGTGTGGGTATAATCATTGGGTATGAAACACATATATTTAACAACTCAGCTCATTTATACTCCCTAAGGGTAACACTAGAGCAATTTGACATAGCTGCCACATTACATCAGCAAATGAATATAGCAAGAATTTAAGAGAAAAGTAGTATAATAAAAGCTTCTAATGTTGACAGATTTAGATTTCTTTATTGTGATTATAGGATTTAGCCTGTTGAAGGCTATTTTATATGCCATAGTCCTTTTATTTCATAAGCATTTCTGAAAAAAAATTCTAAAACATGCAAAAGATCACTTCTTGGTTTGAGCATTTCAGTGCTCTTGCTATTGCGTAGGCTTTTGTTTGTTTATTTTAGTTTTATATAGATAATTACATATCAGAATACAGAAAGGTAGGCAATTTGGCCATTTGCTTGTAACTATTACAGAAGTGAACTAAATTGCACTTTTCAGGACAGAATGAAAAAAATCTTAGAGGAAAAGTAGCCTGTTAAGTGTCTTAAAACTGCTCTTTTCATAGTGATTTTGGACCAACTACAAATAGGAGAGATGAGTCATCATCTGAAGCTCAAGAGGTCATGGGAGAATTCCAGACACCCTTCCACAGTACACACTCAGAACACCCCAAGGTATGGAAAATATTAAATTTGGAAGCATACTAGTAATATTATAATACTTCCTTTACTATGTAGATTAAAACAGAGGTTACAGTACTAATAATTACACAGCATTCCAAAATTAAAAGTTCCAATATCGTGAGCATTGGCGTAGGAAATCTCTCTGGGAGAGGTTGGACCAGTGATAGAAACATTCCAGTGTTAAGAGAAATAATGCTGTCTTCCATAGTGAATTATGTCTGTTTTAAGCACTGAAAATCCAATGTTTATCATGGTGACTGGCACGGAGTAAGCACTCAAAAAATGTTTGGCTTTTGGCACTACTAACCTGCCATAGTAAAATGAGATCAGGGCTAATGATCTCATGCATTCTCCTCCATGGTATTTCAGTCATGTTCCACATTGTGCCAGTGGTTATTTGCCAGTAACACAGTGGTTGACAAGGTATAAAAGGAAAAGGCTGGATCTGGAGTCTGGACCTAGATAAACTGGAGGAGGGAATAGTTAAAAGGCCTTCAATTTCTAAGTGAAATTCTTTGTCCAAGAGACTGGGCTTCTGTTGTCTTCTTCCCTTCAGTTGAGAAACAGAGCCCTGAAAAACCTTAAATTCCTCACTGAAGAGAAAAAGAACGATGATTATTATAAGAATGATACTAATGCACAGTGTGTAGAATGAGTTCCTAAGTCAGGTGATACGACATACAAACATCTTTCTGTATTTGAATAGCTTTTTAGGCTTTGCTTCTTACTCCAACTCCTGGGGAAGATTACTTAGGGCAGATGTGAATAACATTTTGAAAATCTTACCAATTCTGGAGTTACTACTTTGCAAGCTCCTCAATTGCTTTTAGGCAGGAGGAGAAGGGGACGATAGAGGATGAGGTGGTTGGATGGCAACCCCAACTCCATGGACATGAGTTTAAGTAAGCTCCGGGAGCTGGTGACGGACAGGGAAGCCTGGCATACTGCAGTCCATAGGGTCACAAAGAGTAGGTCTCGACTGAGCAACTGAGGAGAAGGCAATGGCACCCAACTCCAGTACTCTTGCCTGGAAAATCCCATGGACAGAGGAGCCTGGTGGGCTGCAGTCCATGGGGTCTCTCAGAGTCGGACACAACTGAGCAACTTCAGTTTCACTTTTCACTTTCATGCATTGGGGAAGGAAATGGCACCCCACTCCAGTGTTCTTGCCTGGAGAATCCCAGGGATGGGGGAGCCTGGTGGGCTGCCGTCTATGGTGTCGCACAGTCGGACATGACTGAAGCAACTTAGCAGCATCAGCAGCAGAGCAACTGAACTGAACTGCACAACTGTTTTTAATTACTTTTAGTGACTGTTTTAAAATATCTTATTAAAATTTAAAATTAAAATATAACTATTTCTCAGTATGTGTAATGCAGATGCTTATTGTTTAAACTATACTTTATAATGTATCAGTTCAGATCAGTTCAGTCGTTCACTCATGTCCGACTCTTTGCAACCCCATGAATTGCAGCAAGCCAGGCCTCCCTGTCCATCACCAACGTGCACAATAATTATATTACCTATGTTTATTCTATAACCATTTTATAGAAAATGTTTGTGTATAAATTAACTTATTTGTATACAATTTAAAAATAAAATTAATGTAAAAAGTAATGTGCATGTCACCAAGAATGAGATGTTCTTAGCTGTTCAGTTCAGTTCAGTCGCTCAGTCGTGTCTGACTCTTTACGACCCCATGAATCGCAGCACGCCAGGCCTCCCTGTCCATCACCAACTCCCGGAGTTCACTCAGACTCACGTCCATAGTCCATGATGCCATCCAGCCATCTCATCCTCTGTCGTCCCCTTCTCCTGCCCTCAATCCCTCCCAGCATCAGTCTTTTCCAATGAGTCAACTCTTCGCATGAGGTGGCCAAAATACTGGAGTTTCAGCTTTAGCATCATTCCTTCCAAAGAAATCCCAGGGCTGATCTCCTTCAGAATGGACTGGTTGGATCTCCTTGCAGTGCAAGGGACTCTCAAGAGTCTTTTCCAACACCGCAGTTCAAAAGCATCAATTATTCGGCGCTCAGCCTTCTTCACAGTCCAGCTCTCACATCCATACATGACTACTGGAGAAAGCATAGCTTTGACTAGATGGACCTTTGTTGGCAAAGTAACGTTTCTGCTTTTGAATATGCTATCTAGGTTGGTCATAACTTTTCTTCCAAGGAGTAAGCGTCTTTCAATTTCATGGCTGCAGTCACCATCTGCAGTGATTTTGGAGCCCAAAAAAATAAAGTCTAACATTGTTTTCACTGTTTCCTCATCTATTTGCCATGAAGTGTTGGGACCGGATGCCATGATCTTCATTTCCTGAATGTTGAGCTTTAAGCCAACTTTTTCACTCTCCACTTTCACTTTCATCAAGAGGCTTATTAGTTCCTCTTCACTTTCTGCCATAAGGGTGGTGTCATCTGCATATCTGAGGTTATTGATATTTCTCCCTGCAATCTTAATTCCAGCTTGTGCTCCTTCCAGCCCAGCATTTCTCATGATGTTATAAGTTAAATAAGCAGGGTGACAATATACAGCCTTGACATGCTCCCTTTCCTATTCAGAACCAGAGTGTTGTTCCATGTCCAGCTCTAACTATTGCTTCCTGAACTGCATATAGGTTTCTCAAGAGTCAGGTCAGGTGGTCTGGTATTCCCATCTCTTTCAGAATTTTCCACAGTTTCTTGTGATCTGCACAGTCAAAGACTTTGGCATAGTCAGTAAAGCAGAAATAGATGTTTTTCTGGAACTCTTTTACTTTTTTGATGATCCAGCAATTGTTGGCAATTTGATCTCTGGTTCCTCTGCCTTTTCTAAAACCAGCTTGAACATCTGGAAGGTCAACCTTCCAGATGAGTGCAATTGTGTGGTAGTTTGAGCACCTTTGAAATTGCCTTTCTTTAGGATTGGAAAAGACTTTGATGCTGGGATGGATTGGGGGCAGGAGAAGAAGGGGACGACCAAGGATGAAATGGCCGGATGGTATCACTGACTCGATGGATGCAAATATGAGTGAACTTTGGGAGTTGGTGATGGACAGGGAGGCCTGGTGTGCTGCGATTCATGGGGTCGCAAAGAGTCGGACACGACTGAACGACTGAACTGAACTGAACTGAGGTTTGGAATGAAAACGGACCTTTTCCAGTCCTGTGGCCACTGCTGAGTTTTCCAAATTTGCTGTCATATTGAGTGCAGCACTTTCACAGCATCATATTTCAGGATTTGAAATACCTCTACTGGAATTCCATCACCTCCACTACCCCTGTTCGTAGTGATGCTTTCTAGGCCCACTTGACTTCACATTCCAGGATGGAGTGATCACACCATCATGATTATCTTTGTTGTGAAGATCTTTTCTCTACAGTTCTTCTGTGTATTCTTGCCTCCTCTTCTTAATATCTTCTGCTTATGTTAGGTCCAGACCATTTCTGTCCTTTATCGAGCCCATCTTTGCATGAAATATTCCCTTGGTGTCTCTTATTTTCTTGAACAGATCTCTAGTCTTTCGCATTCTGTTCTTGTCCTCTATTTCTTTGCACTGATTGCTGAGGAAGGCTTTCTTATCTCTTCTTGCTATTCTTTAGAACTCTGCATTCAGATGCTTTTATCTTTCCTTTTCTCCTTTGCTTTTCACTTCTCTTCTTTTCACAGATATTTGTAAGGCCTCCTCAGACAGCCATTTTCTTTTTTGCATTTCTTTTCCATGGGGATGGTCTTGATCCCTGTCTCCTGTACAATGTCACGAACCTCATTCCATAGTTCATCAGGCACTCTATCTATCAGATCTAGACCTTTAAATCTATTTCTCATTTCCACTGTATAATCATAAGGGATCTGATTTAGGTCATACCTGAATGGTCTAGTGGTTTTCCCTGCTTTCTTCAATTTAATATGAATTTGGCAGTAAGGATTTCATGATCTGAGCCACAGTCAGCTCCTGGTCTTGTTTTTGTTGACTGTCTGGAAACTCTCCATCTTTTGCTGCAGAAAATATAATCAGTCTGATTTCGGTGTTGACCATCTGGTGACATCTGGTGATGTCCATGTGTAGAGTCTTCTTTTGTGTTGTTGGGAGAGGATATTTGCTATGACCAGTGCATTTTCTTGGCAAAACTCTATTCATCTTTGCCCTGCTTCATTCCACACTCCAAGGCCAAATTTGCCTGTTATTCCAGGTGTTTCTTGACTTCCTACCTTTGCATTCCAGTCCCCTATAATGAAAAGGATATCTATTGGGGGTGTTATTTCTAAAAGATCTTGTAGTTCTTCATAGAACCGTTCAGCTTCACCTTATTCAGCATTACTGGTTGGGGTATAGACTTGGATTACTGTGATACTGAATGGTTTGCCTTGGAAACGAAGAGATCATTCTGTCATTTTTGAGATTGCATCCAAGTACTGCATTTCGGACCCTTTTGTTGACCATGATGGCTACTCCATTTCTTCTAAGGGATTCCTGCCCACAGTAGTAGATATAATGGTCATCTGAGTTAAATTCGCCCATTCTAGTCCATTTTAGTTCGCTGATTCCTAGAATGTCAATGTTCACTCTGGCCATCTGTTTGACCACTTCCAATTTGCCTTGATTCATGGACCTGACATTCCAGGTTCCTATGCAATATTGCTCTTTACAGCACTGGACCTTGCTTCTATCACCAGTCACATCCACAACTGGGTTTTGTTTTTGGTTTGACTCCATCCCTTCATTCTTTCTGGAGTTATTTCTCCACTGATCTCCAGTAGCATATTGGGCACCTACTGACCTGGGGAGTTCCTCTTTCAGTATCCTATCATTTTGCCTTTTCATACTATTCATGGGGTTCTCAAGGCAAGAATACTGAAGTGGTTTGCCATTCCCTTCTCCAGTGGACCACATTCTGTTGGACCTCTCCACCACGACCTGCCCGTCCTGGGTGGCTCCATGGGCATGACTTAGTTTCATTGAGTTAGACAAGTCTGTGGTCCTAGTGTGACCAGATTGACTAGTTTTCTGTGAGTATGGTTTCAGTGTGTCTGCCCTCTGATGCCCTCTTGCAACACCTACCATCTTGCTTGGGTTTCTCTTACCTTGGATGTGGGGTATCTCTTCACGGCTGCTCCAGCAAAGTGCAGCCACTGCTCCTTACCTTGGATGCAGGGTATCTCCTCACTGCCACCCCTCCTGACCTTAAACATGGAATAGCTCCTCTAGGGACCTCCTGCGCCCGCACAGCCACCATTCCTTGGATGTGGGGTTGCTCCTTCAGGCCCCTGCCCCTGTCCTTGGATGCAGGGTAATCCTTCATGTCCTCTCTGCCATTCCTGCATCATTGCAGCCTGGCACTCTCAGCCGCTGCCCCTGACCTCGGACGTGGTGTAACTCCTCTTGGCCACCGCCTCTTGGGCATGAGGTCCTCCTGGCTTCTGCCCCTGACCTCAGACGTGGGGTAGCTCCTCTCGGCCACGCTCTGTGTGCAATCGCAGCCGCCTGCACTGTTAACAGAAAGTAAAACCACATGGAAAACAAATATTTTTTTATCATTTAGAAATATATAACATATTACTCCCTTAGCAGGATATGTATTTTTCTTCCATGAGTTTCCAAGTCATGTTAGCTATTTCACCTCATTGGTTTGTTTTGAGGTTTTGTAAGTTGAGAACAATAGTTGGCACAGAATTTGCTTTTTAATAAATTTTATCACTTTGACTATTGAATTGATACTTCAACTGAAAATGGAAACACTTGGTATTCAGCTCTCCCTTATTAGTTTAACAAAGCTCAGACTCTGGCAGTATTTGTTTTTTTGATTCTAGTGTGGATTTCTTATGGCCATTAAAAAGTCTACAGTATATGAAGTGGTTTGAGATATTGTATTGTGGATTTCTTTTTTGTTTTGAATTTGAATCAACCTATACAAAAATCTTGAACTACTTTCTAAATTGAGCTCATATTTTTTTCTTTATGAGGACTCTGCTGAGCCTTCCTGTTGGCCCTACATCTGTATTGACTTCCTAGGGCTGCAATAACAAATTACACAAACTAAATGGCCCCAAACAACAGAAATTTATTATCTCACAGTTCAGGAGTATAGAAGTCAGAAATCAAGATGCCAGCAGGGTTAGTTCTTTCCGAAGCCTTTGAAAGTTTGTTATGTTTCACTCGCCTAGCTTCTGGTGGAAAAAAAAAAAAAAAAAAGGTGGAAGTGTTAGCCACTCAGTTTTGTCCAACTTTTTTGACCCTATGGACTGTAGCCCACCAGGCTCCTCTGCTCATGGAATTCTACAAGAAGGATACTGGAGTGGGTTGTCATTCCCTTCCCCAGGGTATGTTCCAGACTCAGGGATCAAATCTGGGTCTCTTGCTTTGCAGGCAGACTCTTTACCATATGAGCTACCGGAGAAACTAGCTTCTGGTGGTTGCCAGAATCCTTAGCATTGCTTGGCTTGTAACTGCATTGCTCTGATCCCTGCCACGCTAATGCCCTTCTTCCCTGTGCATTTCTCTGTGTGTTCTCTATTCTCTTTGTAAGTATACGGGTCACTGAAATGAGTATGTCTAACCCAGTATGATCTCAATGAGATTCCTGGTGTTCATGAATTGGGGGGAGGGGGCATTACACAACCTGTTGCACAATGTATTTCATTCTTCTTCATAAACAAAACTCTCCACATTATGAGATTCCTGGTGTTCATGAATTTGGTGGGGGGCATTATGCAACCTATTACACAATGTATTGGATTCTTTTTCATAGTTCAACAAAACTCACACTCTTGTCATTTCTCTAGAGTGGATTACCTCTTAACCCTGAAATAATCTGGAGTGTATGAAGTATAGTGTCCTTTTTTTGTGGGTATGCATATTCTGCCTGGATACCGCCTTTATACAAATCTACCTTATCAGCTACTAATACCAAGAAAAAGTCATTTCTATTCCGTGTTTCTCTTTGAGAATATAAACTTTTTCAGGAGAAGGAGCATGAGCTGGCACTTTTGAAACCTTAGGCAAACACATAAAAGGCACACTGTCCAGCATATAAAAGGCAACGTGTTGACATTATTCATTTATTCATTCATTTAGTCATCCATTACTTACTGAGAGCCTTCTTTGTATAAACACAACCAATATAGCAGATGGGAGAAGATATGTTGGATCACATGCCTTTTTGAATATTAACTCAGCAATTTTCTAAAATGATACATTTGCACACACAGGTTAACACACAATTCCACAGAGTTCAGAGAACCCAGAGATTCATGTACTCTTGGTTAAAATTCCCTAACTACTTATCTTTGAAAAAAGAAAAAAAAATTATTTTGTATTGGAGTATAACTGATTAACAATGTTGTGGTAGTTTCAAGTGGACAGCAAAGCAACTCAGCCATACATATACATATATCCATTCTCCCCCAAACTCCCCTCCCATCCAGGCTGCCACATGATATTGAGCAGAGTTCCCTGTGCTATACAATAGACCTTTGTTGGTAATCCGTTTTAAATTTAGCAGTTACTTTGCTTCAGTTTTTTCATTACTATGAGTAATAAGTTTACTTATAAAAATACCTGTCTTATATATTTGGCAATAGATAGTAGAAATCTTGAGTAATACTGTGCTAAACCAACATAGTTTTGTCTTTCTCACTTAAAACTAATTGTAGATTTTGAAAGTTGCTGGGATTTCTTCAGTTCTTCAGTGGCTTCTTCTAAGACCCAACCCCTTTCAACTAAATTCTCTCCCTTTGTTAGAAAGGGTATTGACTTCAGACTGTAGGACTTAATTCAAAGAAGGGAAACAGTGATTGACTAAGAAAGTAAGGACCTTACGTCTCTCACCTCACATTAGAGAGCAGAGATCTTTTTCCTATTAACATCCTAGCAGACTTCCTGTTCTGTTCATTCAGCCAAAAGAGAATAACATGGAAACCCTTGAATACAAGCAGTGCTGGGAATTAGTATCTATCCATGACTAGATTAGATCAATAAGAAGTTATTTTCAGGAGCTGGGTACATTGCCTTGCAGAACATAATTAAAATTCTTTTAGCAAAGAAGACAGGTGGGATGTCTGTTGAGTAGATGAATAAGAGTATCTGTCACACATGTGTACATCTTTAAAGCTTAGAAATTACTTTCCGAAATATAGTCTCATCTGACTATCATACTTGAGGCTCAAGAATCATTTCCCATCTGCTGCTGATGAAACCAAGGCAGAGAAGAGTAAACTGAGTTGCCTGAAGTTGCACCAGTAAGTAGCTGAGCAGAAATATAATCCAATATTCCAAATTACTGAATCTGGGCCCATTTTTAAAGCATGTTCTTTCAAATGTCATTGAGCATTCAAAACAGGTAACTATCCTTTTAAAAGAACAGGGTAAGAGAATGCTTAAGGATGAATTCAACTGAATTAATTTGAATTTCCAGTTCACATTGCCTGTAAAAAGTTGATTCCCTCGATGTAACAATAATAGTAATAAAAAAGAGAGAGGTCAAATTAAAGATATACTAAGTGAGCTTAGTACTAGGTAGAATAAAGCATGAGAATCCCATACCTTGTTCTATTTGAAAGGAAAGATGTCTGGGAAGAGTCCGTCTTTAAACTGAGTTTGCTATTCTCTCATCCAGAGAGTGCAGCAAACAAAATCATCTATTGCCTCCACTTTATGAGCTGATAGGAACAATGATTGTAGTAGAAATGCACTAGTAACCTGTTTGAATTGTGGTGCTGAACAAGACTCTTGAGAGTCCCTTGGATTGTGAGGAGATCAAATCAGTCAATCCTAAAGGAAATCAACCATGAATGGTTTTTGGAAGGACTGATACTGAACTTGAAGTGCCAGTACTTTGGCCATCTGATTGGAAGAGACAACTCACTGGAAAAGACTCTGATGTTGGGAAAGATTGAAGTAAAAAGGAGAAGAGGACAATAGAGGATGAGATGGTTAGAAAATTGCAGAGGAAGGTAAACTTCCAAACTCATTCTGTGAGGCCACCATCACCCTAATACCAAAACCTGACAAAGATGCAATGAAAAAAGAAAACCACAGGCCAATATCACTGATGAACATAGATGCAAAAATCCTCAACAAAATTCTAGCAATCAGAATCCAACAACACATTAAAAAGATCATACACCATGACCAAGTGGGCTTTATCCCAGGGATGCAAGGATTCTTCAATATCCACAAATTAATCAATGTAATTTGCCACATTAACAAATTGAAAAATAAAAGCCATATGATTATCTCAATAGATGCAGAGAAGGCCTTTGACAAAATTCAACATCCATTTATGATAAAAATTCTCCAGAAAGCAGGAATAGAAGGAACATATCTCAACATAATACAAGCTATATATGACAAACCCACAGCAAACATTATCCTCAATGGCGAAAAATTGAAAGCATTTCCCCTAAAGTCAGGAACAAGACAAGGGTGCCCACTTTCACCGCTACTACTCAACATAGTTCTGGAAGTTTTGGCCACAGCAATCAGAGCAGAAAAAGAAATAAAAGGAATCCAAATTGGAAAAGAAGAAGTAAAACTCTCACTGTTTGCAGATGACATGATCCTCTACATGGAAAACCCTAAAGACCCCACCAGAAAATTACTAGAGCTAATCAATGAATATAGTAAAGTTGCAGGATATAAAATCAACACATATAAATCCCTTGCATTCCTATACACTAATAATGAGAAGGTAGAAAAAGAAATTAAGGAAACAATTCCATTCACCATTGCAAAGAAAAGAATAAAATACTTAGGAATATATCTACCTAAAAGACCTATATATAGAAAACTATAAAACACTGATGAAAGAAATCAAAGAGGACACTAATAGATGAAGAAATATACCATGTTCGTGGGTCGGAAGAATCAATATAGTGCAAATGAGTATACTACCCAAAGCAATCTACAGATTCAGTGCAATCCCTATCAAGCTACCAGCCATATTTTTCACAGAACTAGAACAAATAATTTCAAAATTTGTATGGAAATTAAAAAAAACTCAAATAGCCAAAGCAATCTTGAGAAAGAAGAATGGAACTGGAGGAATCAACTTGCCTGACTTCAGGCTCTACTACAAAGCCACAGTCATCAAGACAGTATGGTACTGGCACAAAGACAGAAATATAGATCAATGGAACAAAATAGAAAGCCCAGAGACAAATCCATACACATATGGACACCTTATCTTTGACAAAGGAGGCAAGAATATACAATGGAGTAAAGACAATCTCTTTAACAAGTGGTGCTGGGAAAACTGGTCAACCACTTGTAAAAGAATGAAACTAGATCACTTTCTAACACCACACACAAAGATAAACTCAAAATGGATTAAAGATCTAAATGTAAGACCAGAAATTATAAAACTCCTAGAGGAGAACATAGGCAAAACACTCTCAGACATAAATCACAGCAGGATCCTCTATGATCCACCTCCCAGAATACTGGAAATAAAAGCAAAAATAAACAAATGGGATCTAATTAAACTTAAAAGCTTCTGCACAACAAGGGAAACTATAAGCAAGGTGAAAAGACAGCCTTCGGAATGGGAGAAAATAATAGCAAATGAAGCAACTGACAAACAACTAATCTCAAAAATATACAAGCAACTCCTGCAGCTCAATTCCAGAAAAATAAACGACCCAATCAAAAAATAGGCCAGAGAACTAAATAGACATTTCTCCAGAGAAGACATACAGATGGCTAACAAACACAGGGAAAAAATGCTCAGCATCAGTCATCAGAGAAATGCAAATCAAAACCACAATGAGGTACCATTTCACACCAGTCAGAATGACTGCGATCCAAAAGTCTGCAAGGAATAAATGCTGGAGAGGAGTGTGGAGAAAAGGGAACTCTCTTGCACTGTTGGTGGGAATGCAACCTAGTACAGCCACTTTGGAGAACAGTGTGGAGATTCCTTAAAAAATTGCAAATATGACCCAGCAATCCCACTGCTGGGCATACACACCGAGGAAACCAGAACTGAAAGAGACACGTGTACCCCAGTGTTCATCACAATACTGTTTGTAATAGCCAGGGCTTGGAAGCAACCTAGATGTCCATCACCGGAACAATGGATAAGAAAGCTGTGGTACATATACACAATGGAGTATTACTCAGCCATTAAAAAGAATACATTTGAATCAGTTCTAATGAGATGGATGAAACTGGAGCCGATTATACAGAGTGAAGTAAGCCAGAAAGAAAAACACCAATACAGTACCAATACAGTATACTAACACATATGTATGGAATTTAGAAAGATGGTAATGATGACCCTGTATGCAAGACAGCAAAAGAGACACAGATGTGTAGAACGGACTTTTGGACTCTGAGGGAGAGAGAGAGGGTGGGATGATTTTGGAGAATGGCATTGAAACATGTATACTATCATGTAAGAAATGAATTGCCAGGCTATGTTTGATGCAGGATACAGGATGCTTGGGGCTGGTGCACGGGGATGATCCAGAGAGATGATATGGGGTGGGAGGTGGGAGAGGGGTTCATGATTGGGAACTCATGTACACCCGTGGTGGATTCATGTTGATGTATGGCAAAACCAATATAGTATTGTAAAGTAAAATAAAGTAAAAATAAAATTTAAAAAAAAAAAAAAGAAAGCATCACTGACTCAATGGACATCAATTTGAGCAAACTCCAGAAGATAGTGAATGACAGGGAAGCCTGATGTGCTGCAATCCATTGGGTTGCAAAGAGTTGGACACAACTAAGCAACTCGGAGAAGGCAATGGCAACCCTCTCCAGTACTCTGGCCTGGAAAATCCCATGGACGGAGCAGCCTGGTAGGCTGCAATCCATGGGGTCGCTAGGAA
The DNA here is from genome assembly GCF_023091745.1 of Budorcas taxicolor. Classification (NCBI taxonomy): domain Eukaryota; kingdom Metazoa; phylum Chordata; class Mammalia; order Artiodactyla; family Bovidae; genus Budorcas; species Budorcas taxicolor. The sequence goes on along the minus strand of NC_068916.1, from coordinate 73,754,593 downwards.
TCAGACATGACTGAGCGACTTCACTTTCACTTTTCACTTTCATGCATTAGAGAAGGAAATGGAAATCCACTCCAGTGTTCTTGCCTGGAGAATCCCAGGGACGGGGAAGCATGGTGGGCTGCCGTCTCTGGGGTCGCACAGAGTCGGGCAGGACTGAAGTGACTGAGCAGTAGCAGTAGCAACTGAACAACAAACTTGTGCTCTAGAACCAATCCTACAGTATGATACTGACTCCCCTGAGCAGTACAGTGGTGACGGGAGGCTTGAAAGATTTGCATTTGTAAAATAGAATTGGGGCAAAACTATTAATATTTCTAAATATTTTCAAGAAATGAATGTATATACATCATAGTGGATGTGGTTTTCTTCTGATCAGCATTCATTACTCTCTTTTTTTAACCTCAATTTTATTTCCTTTTGTGGAACCACCCTCTCTCATGTTCATTTGACATGGTTTTGGGAATTCTCAGCCCATTCTCTTATTCCAGGAGTGGTCAAGTGAGCCATATCTGGCCATATTCTGCATCTCAATTATCAGTATTTAGTTCTGGGATGCACACATGAAAATAAGACAAATCTAGACTTTTTGCTGAAATGACCAGGAAAGAGACACTATTTTATGCTTAGCTTTCTAAGTTGCTGGGACACATGAGGCTAAGGGAGACCCTGGCAATTCCTAGAAATGGAGAAGTAAGAAGATATTCAAAGGGGGCTCTCTTCTTTATCGAACATCTGTAATATCACAGGCAATATTTACATAGAGTGTCTCATGTAATCTCATACAAATCCTATAAAGCCAATGTTAGTTCCCTCATTTTCAGATATGACTTAAAGAGGTTAAGTAACTTGTCTAAGATTACACAGTGTCAAAGCAAGAATTTGAACTCAGGTATGTGAGATGTTGAAATGGGTTATATTTACAATTTCTTTCCAATCTGAGTGTTCTGATAGCCTAAGAGCATACATATAAGTTTGTGGAGGCTCAGATCATAAAGAATCTCCTGCAATGCAGGAGACCTGGGTTTGATCCCTGGGACATGAAGATCCCCTCAAATAGGAAATGGCAACCCATTCCAGTGTTCTTGCTCAGAGAATTCCATGGACAGAGGAGACTGATGGGCTACAGTCCATGGGTTGCAAAGAATTGGACAATGACTGAATGACTAATACTTTCATACATTTATGCACATGTTACGGTTATGATGTGCTGAGATAAAATTATATATTATATAGTGGTTTTTTGCTAAAAAGCAACTGCATCAATCCTGATAAGAAATCAAATCTCTGGTCAGAGGATGTTTTTGGCCAAGGCCAAACTGGTGACCAAGAAGCATCTCTTTCTGTGATATGCTGAGCCAAATAGACATTGCTAGTCTTTTTCCATGAGAGATTGTGCTCAGTTCAGTTCAGTTCGAGCTTCCTCAGTAGCTCAATTGGTAAAGAAACTGCCTACAGTGCAGGAGAAGAGAGTTCAATCCCTGGGTTGGGAAGATCAACTGGAGAAGGAAATGGCAACCCACTACAGTACTCTTGACTGGAAAATCTCACGACAGAGGAGCCTGGAGGGCTACAGTCTATGAGGTTCCAAGGGTCGGGCACAACTTAGTGACTAGGAACACTACACCAGTTCAGTTCAGTTGCTTGGTTGTGTCTGATTCTTTGTGACCCCATGGACTGCAGCACACCAGGCTTCCTTGGCCATCACCAACTCCTGGAGCTTGCTCAGACTCATGTTCATCGAGGGTCGGTGATGCCATCCAACCATCTCATCCTCTGTCATTCCCCTTCTCCTCCTACCTTCAGTATTTCCAAGCATCACGGACTTTTCCAATGAGTCATTTCTTTGCATCAAGTAGACAAAGTATTGGAGCTTCAGCTTCAACATCAGTCCTTCCAGTGAATATTCAGGGTTGATTTCCTTTAAGATTGACTGGTTTGATATCCTTGCACCCCAAGGGACTCTTAAGAGTCTTCTCCAACACCACAGTTCAAAAGCAGCAAATTTTCAGCACTCAGCTTTCTTAATGATCAAACACTAATATCCATACATGACTAATGGAGAAAACATAGTTTTGACTATATGATCTTTTCAGTAAAATAATGTCTCTGCTTTTTAATATGCTCTCTAGCTTGATCTTAGCTTTCCTTCCAAGAAGCAAGTGTCTTTTAATTTGACTGTTGCAGTCACCATCTGCTCTGCTTTTGGAGCCCCCCAAAATAAAGTATCTCATTGTTTCCTTTGTTATCTATTTGCCATGAAGTGATGGGACTGGATACCATGATCTTTGTTTCTTGAATGTTGATTCAAGATTCAGATTTTTAAGCCAGATTTTTCATGCTCCTCTTTTACCTTCTTCAAGAGGCTCTTTAGTTCCTCTTCACTTTCTGCCATAAGGGTGGTGTCATCCATATATCTGAGGTTATTGATAGTTCTCCACCTTATCTTGATTCCAGCTTGTGCTTCATCCAGTCCATGATTTCACATGATGTACTCTGCATATAAATTAAATAAGCAGGGTGACAATATACAGCCTTGACATACTTCTTTCCCAATTTGGAACCAGTCTATTGTTCCATGTCTCATTCTAACTGTTGTTTCTTGAGCTGCATACAGATTTCTCAGGAGACAGGTAAGGTGGTCTGGTATTCCCATCTCCTGAGAAATTTCCAGGTTGTTGTGACCCAGATAACCATGATGGAGTGATCATCACCTAGAGCCAGACATCCTGGAATGTGAAGTCAAGTGGGCCTTAGGAAGCATCACTACGAACAAAGCTAGTCGAGGTGATGGAATTCCAGTTGAGCTATTTCAAATCATGAAAGATGATGATGTGAAAGTGCTGCACTCAATATGCCAGCAAATTTGGAAAACTCAGCAGTGGCCACAGGACTGGAAAAGGTCCGTTTTCATTTCAATCCCAAAGAAAGGCAATGCCAAAGAATGCTCAGACTACTGCACAGTCTCACATGCTAGCAGTGTAATGCTCAAAATTCTCCAAGGCAGGCTTCAATAGTATGTGAACCATGAACTTTCAGATGATCAATCTGGATTTAGGAAAAGCAAAGGAACCGAGATCAACTTGCCCACCTCTGCTGAATCATTGAAAAAGCAAGAGAGTTCCAGAAAATAATCTACTTTTGCTTTCTTGACTATGCCAAAGCTTTTGACTGTGTAGATCACAACAAACTGTGGAAAATTCTTCAAGAGATGGGAATACCAAACCACCTGACCTCCCTCCTGAGAAATCTGTATGCAGGTCAAGAATCACTAGTTAGAATCAGACATGGAAAAATGGACTGGTTCCAAATTGGTAAAGGAGTATGTCAAGGCTGTATATTGTCACCATGCTTATTTAACTTAAATGCAGAGAACGTCATGTGAAATGCCAGGCTGGATGAAGCACAAGCTGGAATCAAGATTGCGGGGAGAACTATCAATAACCTCAGACATGCAGATGACACCACCTTTAAGGCAGAAAGGGAATAAGAACTAAAGATCCTCTTAATGAAAGTGAAAGAGGAGAGTGAAAAAGTTGGCTTAAAACTCAACATTCAGAAAACTAAGATCATGGCATCCGTTCTCATCACTTCATGGCAAATAGATAGGGAAACAAGGGAAACAGTGACAGACTTCTACAGATGGTGATTTCAGCCATGAAATTAAAAGATGCCTAATCCTTGGAAGAAAAGCTATGACTAACCTAGGCAATGTATTAATAAGCAGAGACATTACTTTGCCAACAAAGGTCCATCTGGTCAAAGCTATGGTTTTTCCAGTAGTCATATATGGATGTGAGAGTTGGACCATAAAGAAAGCTGAGCGCTGAAGAGTTCATGCTTTTGAATTTTGGTATTGTAGAAGACTCTTGAGAATCCTTTGGACTGAAAGGAGACCCAAACAGTCAATCCTAAAGGAAATCAGTCCTGAATATTCATTGGAAGGACGTGTGTTGAAGCTAGAACTCCAATACTTTGGCCACATCATGTGAAGACCTGACTCGTTGGAAAGTCCCTGATGCTGGGAAAGATAGAAGGCAGGAGGAAAAGGGGATGGCAGATAATGAGATTGTTGGATGGCATCACCGACTTGATGGGACATGAGTTTGAGCAAGCTCCAGGAGTTGGTGATGGATAGGGAAGCCTGGCATGCTCCAGTTCATGGGGTCACAAAGAGTTGGACATGGTTGAGTGATTGAACTGAAAAATTGAACACAGTCAAAGGCTTTAGTGTAGTCAATAAAGCCGAAGTAAATATTTTTATGGAATTCCCTTCCTTTATTGATGATCCAGTGGATGTTGGCAATTTGATATCTTGTTCCTCTGTCTTTTCTAAATCCAACTTGAACATCTGGAAGTTCTCAGTTCATATACTGTTGAAGCCTAGCTTGGACAATTTTGAGCATTATTTTGCAAGTTTGTGAGATGAGTGCAATTATGTGGTAGTTTTGAGAACCCCATGAACAGTATGAAAAGACAAAAATATATGACACTGAAAGATGAACTCCCCTGGTCGGTAGGTGCCCAATATGCTACTGGAGAAGAGTGGAGAAATAGCTTCAGAAAGAATGAATAGGCTGAGCGAAAGTGAAAACAATGCCCTATTGTGGATGTGGTCAGTGATGGAAGTAAAGTCCGATGCTGTAAAGAACTAAATTCCATAGGAAACTGCAATGTGGGTCCATGAATCAAGGTAAATTTGAAGTTTCCAACAGGAAATGGTAAGAGTAAATACTGACATTTTAGAAATCAGTGAACTAAAATGGACCGGATTGAACAAATTTAATTCAGATGACCATTATATCTACTCTTGTGGGCCAGAATCCCTTAGAAGAAATGGAGTAGCCCTCATAGTCAACAAAAGAGCCTGAAATGCAGTATTTGGGTACAATCTCAAACATGACAATAATCTCTGCTCATTTCCAAGGCAAATCATTCATATCACAGTAATCCAAGTCTATGCCCCAACCACTAATACTGAAGATGAAGTTGAACGGTTTTTTGAAGGCCTGCAAGACCTTTTAGAACTAACACCAAAAAAAAGATGTTCTTCTCATCATAGGGGACTAGAATGCAAAAGTAGGAAGTCAAGAGATACCCGGAGTAACAGGGAAGGTTGGCCTTGGAGTCCAAAACGAAGCAGGGCAAAGGCTAATAGAATTTTGCCAGGAGAACACACTGTTCATAGCAAATACCCTCTTCCAATGACACAAGAGAAGACTCTACACATGGACATCACCAGATGGTCAATGCTGAAGTCAGATTGATTATAGTCTTTGCAGCTGAAGATGGAGAAGCTCTATACAGTTAGCAAAAAAAGAAAAGACCAGGAGCTGACTGTGGCTCAGATCATGAACACCTTATTGCCAAATTCAGACTTAAATTGAAGAAAGTAGGGAAAACCACTAGACTATTCAGGTATGAACTAAATTAAATCTTCTACAATGATACAGTGGAAGTGACAAATAGATTTGAAGGATTAGATCTGATAGACAGTGTGCATGTAGAACTGTGGACAGAGATTCGTAAGATTGTGTAGTGTAGTTTATTACAACTGCATTTGCTTTCAATGGAACCACCATCCATACAGTTACTCAGGACAGGAACTGGGATTCTTCCTTAACCACCCTTTTTTTCTCATTGCCCATCACTATTAAAAAGTTATGTTTACTTCACATCCAAGATACATCCTGATTCTATATTTTCCCATCTCCTCTGTTACCATTCTAGTCATGTTACCATTTTCTGTTAGTTACACAAAAATGTCATCATGATCTTTTAAAAACAGAAAACAAAAATTATCACTTCCATGTTTAAAGTGCTTCTAACGGCTCTGTATTGCAATTAGAATAAATTCCTAGCTTATTACCAAGCCAGTAAGAGTTTTATATCTTCCTTCTACCTATGCCTAAACTCATTCCCTACTATTATCTTTTCTCCTACACTTTAGCAGTCCTAGTCTTTATAAAAATATATTACTTCTTAAGCACCTTGAGACTATTTCTGCTTCAGAGATTTTACATACTGTGTTGTCTTCTTGAAGTCCTCTACCCCTGTGTCTTTGCACAGCTGATATCAACTCAGTTGTCATCTGTCATCACTGACTATGGGGGACCTTTTGAGCACCCTGCCTAAAGTCCCTTGCATTAGTTACTTTTTTTCCCATTGTTGTTGTTTAGTTCTTAAGTTGTATCTGACTCTTTCCAGTCCCAAGGACTGGGGCCTGCCCGGCTCCTCTGTCCATGGGATTCAGGCAAGAATACTGGAGTGGGTTGCCATTTTCCCCTTCAGGGCATCTTCCCAACCCAGGAATTGAACCCAGGTCTCCTGCATTGAAGGTAGATACTTTACCATCTGAGCCAGGAGGGAAGCCCTTTTCCCCATTAGCCTGTTTTAATTTCTTCAAAGAATTTGTCACATTAACTGAAATTATCTTATTTATGCATTTATTTACATTTTTATCTTGTTTTCCTTACCTTCCACTTACTCAAGCTCCATAAACTTAAAGGCCCATGAGGGGCAGGAACTGTTTCTCTATGCAGTATGTGCCCAGTAATAATAGTTAAATGAGTGCACTAGAGTTGCAAAAAAACTAATGAACCCTGCATGAAAAGTTGACTTAAGTCCTTTCACTAGTATTTATTTCTCTGCCCTTGTGTATTTACTTTTATGCTTTGGATACAAGTGGGAAACCAGTTAACTGAGGGAGACACAAAGCCCTTTGGGTGTGTTATTGGATGGAAAAAGGCAAGAGACTGTCATACTTATGTAGTTCTCTCTCTCTGAACCCGCAGATTCAATATGAAAATCAAACAAGAAAGCTTTGTGTTTGAAAATGAATTCCCTGCAGTAGAGATTAGCATGTTTTTGACATTTGTACTCAAATTCACTTTCCCAGAAATGAACAACCACCAAGGGTGATGGATAAAGGGTTGTGCAATTTCTGTCAATAGCAGACACTATGCTTAATTTTATTTTTGGCTCAAATACTCTGGTCAATTTATAACAATGCATTATATAGAAAGTATACCCTGTACCCAAAGAGTATATAGAGGAGAGATATAAATATTTTATAATGCTTAATATCCTGGATTGTAACTTGCTATTTCCATAACCTTAGGCACAACATTTCTCTATTTCTGGAATACAAATAAAACATTTCTTTCATCAGCAAATTGACATTATTGATTGTAAATGGGTATTACTCAAAGTGTAGGTAAATGAATTCTTATAAGTAATTAAATTACTAGTCTGTTAGTTATAGTATGATATTTACCCCAATTACTTGTTGAATTTTCCCCAGAAATGATATCATGAGGCAATGAGACCCATGGGCCTTGCCTAATGGCTCGGACAGTAAAGAATCTCCCTGTAATGTGGGAGACCGGGGTTCATTCCCTGGCTTGGGAAGAGTCTCTGGAGAAGGGAATGGCAACCCACTCCAGTGTTCTTGCCTGGAGAATTCCATGGACTTCTAGAAGACCCTGGCAGGCTACAGTCCATGGGGTCTGCAAAAAGTCAGACATGACTGAGTGACTAACACTTTCATTGATATCCATGGTTATACCAGTGCTACCCAGTAGAAGTTTCAGTGATGATGGAAATATTCTGAATCTGTATTGTCCAAAATGGCAACCACTATACATGTGGTTATTGAGCACATGGAATGTGGCTAGTATGGCTGAGGGATTGAATTTTAAGTTTTACTTATCTTAAATTAATTTTTATTTAGGTAGCCACATGTGGCTAGTAGCTTTAATATTGGACAACACAGGTAGGTAACAATACCCTTGAGAAGTGAAAGTCACTCAGTCCTGTCCAACTCTTTGTGATCCAATGGACTATACAGTCCATGGAATTCTCCAGGTTACAATACTGGAGTGGGTAGCTTTTCCTTCTCCAGGGGATCTTCCCAATCCAGGGATCGAACCCAGGTCTCCTGCATTACAGGCAAATTCTTTATCAGCTGAGCCACAAGGGAAGCCCAAGAATATTGGAATGGATAGCCTATCCCTTCTCCAGCAGATCTTCCTGACCTAGGAATCAAACTGAGGTCTCCTGCATTGCAGGCAGATTCTTTACCTACTGATTTATCATGGAAGCCCTAACAATACCCTTAATGGAACTAACTATAGGTTTTTCCAGTTCATGTATGGATGTGAGAGTTAGACTATAAAGAAAGCTGAACGCCGAGAACTGATGCTTTTGAACTGTGGTGTTGGAGGAGACTCTTGAGAGTGCCTTGGACTGTGCAAGGAGATCCAACTGGTCCATTCTAAAAGAAATCAATCCTGAATATTCATTGGAAGGACTGATGCTGAAGTTGAAACTCCTGTACTTTGGTCACCTGGCATGAAGAACTGAATCATTTGAAAGACCATGATGCTGGGAAAGATTGAGGGTGGGAAGAGAAGGGGATGACAGAGGACGAGATGGTTGGATGCCATCACTGGCTCAATGGACATGAGCTTGAGTAATCTTTGGGAGCTGGTGATGGACAGGGAGGCCTGGCATGCTGCAGTCCATGGGGTCTCAGAGTCGGACACGACTGAGTGACTGAACTGACTCTCTGATACATAGAGATCTGTACAGTATGAATTAAACTATCCAGAGAGATTAGGTACCTAGCCAAAAATGATGCAATTACTTTGTCTATAAAACATTTGCCTTTCCTCTGATCTTCAAGCATCTTCTGCCTGTGACATAGCCAGGAACACTGAAGCAGCAGTAGGAACAATTTGGGGACAGGAGGTCCTTTTAGATCAGTGGAGTCATAGACTAGGGTACAGTCATATGATATGCTAACTTTAGAATCTAACCTCTCACACCACATAATAAATCTCTTAAAATAAATTGAGATAAGGGCTTAGTGTTAAAATTGGTTGAATTGATGTGCAAGGTCAAACACTTTGCAATCCCCACTTACCCCAACTTATTTCTACAGATTTCCTTATAGTAAAAGCAGAGTGATATGTAGAATTTCTTTTGTTCTTTCCTTATTCAATTTCAATGTTTCTCAAATTTTAGTGTGCAAAAAATTTTCTGGATTACATTGGGTACACAGGATTGTGTGTACTGTATTTTCCAGGTAATTTTAAGGCAATTTTTTCATAATTGATTTTGCCTTTTGTGCTGACTTGAGTAACTCCTGTAGGACTCCTCTACTCTTTCAGTGCTTAATCCTAGCTCTTTTATTTACAATTATTTTCTGCCAAGGTTGTAAAGCAAATCAATTCAGTATTGCTTCAGTTACATTTAAAACTTAAAAAAAAATCATACCTATAATTGTTTAAATTATCTAAATATTTGTAAAGCTAATTGATAAGAGCAAAGTTTAAAATAATCTAATAAATTTCAAGCATCCAAATTCTGATTCAGTCAGTTCAGTTCAGTCGCTCAGTCAGGTCTGACTCTTTGTGACCCCATGAATCGCAGCACGCCAGGCCTCCCTGTACATCACCAACTCCTGGAGTTTACTCAAATTCATGTCCATCAAATCGATGATGCCATCCAGCCATCTCATCCTCTGTCGTCCCCTTCGCCTCCTGCCCCCAATCCCTGCCAGCATCAGAGTTTTTTCCAATGAGTCAACTCTTCACATGAGGTGGCCAAAGTATTGGAATTTCAGCTTCAGCATCAATCCTTCCAATGAACACCCAGGGCTGATCTCCTTTAGAATGGACTGGTTGGATCTCCTTGCAGTCCAAGGGACTCTCAAGAGTCTTCTCCAACACCGCAGTTCAAAAGCATCAATTCTTCAGCGCTCAGCTTTCTTTATAGTCCAACTCTCACATCCATACATGACTACTGGAAAAACTATAGCCTTGAAAAGATGGACATTTGTTGACAAAGTAATGTTTCTGCTTTTTAATATGCTGTCTATTTGGCCATAACTTTCCTTCCAAGGAATAAGCGTCTTTTAATTTCATGACTGCAGTCACCATCTGCAGTGATTTTGGAGCCCAAAAATATAGAGTCAGTCACTGCTCCCACAGTTTCCCCATCTATTTGCCATGAAGTGATGGGACCGGATGTCATAATCTCAGTTTTCTGAAAGTTGAGCGTTAAACCAACCTTTTCACTCTTTTCTTTGACTTTCATCAAGAGGCTTTTTAGTTCCTCTTCACTTTCTGCCATAAGGGTGGTGTCATCTGCATTTCTGAGGTTATTGATATTTCTCCCAGCAATCTTGATTCCAGCTTGTTCTTCTTCCAGCCCAGTGTTTCTCATGATGTAGTCTGCATATAAGTTAAATAAGCAGGGTGACAATATACAGCCTTGGCATACTCCTTTTCCTATTTGGAACCAGTCTGTTGTTCTATGTCCAGTTCTAACTGTTGCTTCAGTTCAGTTCAGTTCAGTCGCTCAGTCATGTCCGACTCTTTGCGACCCCATGAATCGCAGCATGCCAGGCCTCCCTGTTCATCACCATCTCCCGGAGTTCACTCAGACTCACGTCCATAGAGTCCATGATGCCATCCAGCCATCTCATCCTTGGTCGTCCCCTTCTCCTCCTGCCCCCAATCCCTCCTAGCATCAGTCTTTTCCATGACCTGCATATAGGTTTCTCAAGAGGTAGGTCAGGTGCTCTGGTATTCCCATCTTTTTCAGAACTTTCCACAGTTTATTGTGATCCACATAGTCAAAGGCATTGGCATAGTCAGTAAAGCGGAAATAGATGTTTTTCTGGAACTCTCTTGCTTTTTTGATGATCCAGCAGATGTTGGGAATTGGATCTCTGGTTCCTCTGCCTTTTCTAAAACCAGATTGAACATCAGAATGTCACGGTTCACGAATTGCTGAAGCCTGGCTTGGAGAATTTTCAGCATTACTTTACTATCTGTGAGATGAGTGCAATTGTGCGGTAGTCTGAGCATTCTTTGGCATTGCCTTTCTTTGGGATTGGAATGAAAACTGACCTTTTCCAGTCCTGTGGCCACTGCTGAGTTTTCCAAATTTGCTGGCATATTGAGTGCAGCACTTTCACAGCATCATCTTTCAGGATTTGAAATAACTCAACTGGAATGCCATCACCTCAACTAGCTTTGTTTGTAGTGATGCTTTCTAAGGCCCACTTGAATTCACATTCCAGAGTGTCTGGCTATAGGTGAGTGATCACACCATGGTGATTATCTGGGTCGTGAAGATATTTTTTGTACAGTTCTTCTGTATATTCTTGCCACCTCTTCTTAATATCTCTGTTTTTGTTAAGTCCATACCATTTCAGTTCTTTATTGAGCCCATCTTTGCATGAAATGTTCCCTTGGTATCTCTAATTTTCTTGAAGAGATCTCTAGTCTTTCCCATTCTGATGTTTTCTTATATTTCTTTGCATTGATCTCTGAGGAAGACTTTCTTATCTCTCCTTGCTTTTCTTTGGAACTCTGCATTCAGATGCTTATGTCTTTCCTTTTCACTTCTATTCTTTTCACAGCTATTTGTAAGGCCTCCTCAGAGAGCCATTTTGCTTTTTTGCATTTCTTTTCCATGGGGATGATCTTGATCCCTGTTTCCTGTACAATGTCATGAACCTCCATCCACAGTTCATCAGGGACTCTATCTATCAGATCTAGGCCCTTAAATCTATTTCTCACTTCCACTGTATAATCATAAGGGATTTGATTTAGGTCATACCTGAATGGTCTAGTGGTTTTCCCCACTTTCTTCAATTTATGTCTGAATTTGGCAATAAGGAGTTCATGATCTGAGCCAGAGTCAGCTCCCAGTCTTGTTTTGTTGACTGTATAGAGACTCTCCATCTTTGGGTGCAAAGAATATTATCAGTCTGATTTTGGTGTTGACCATCTGGTGATGTCCATATGTAGAGTCTTCTCTTGTGTTGTTGGAAGAGGGTATTTGCTATGACCAGTGCATTCTCTTGGCAAAACTCTTAGTTTTTGCCCTGCTTCATTCCTCATTCCAAGGCCAAATTTGCCTGTTATTCCAGGTGTTTCTTGGCTTCCTACTTTTGCATTCCAGTCCCCTAAAATGGAAAGGACATATTTTTTGGGTGTTAATTCTAAAAGGTCTTGTAGGTCTTCATAGAACCGTTCAGCTTCACCTTCTTCAGCATTACTGGTTGGAACATAGACTTGGATTACTGTGATATTGAATGGTTTGCCTTGGAAACAAATGGAGATCATCCTGTCATTTTTGAGATTGTATCCAACTATTGCATTTCAGACTCTTTTGTTGACCGTGCTGGCTACTCCATTTCTTCTGAGGGATTCCTGCCCACAGTAGTAGATATAATGGTCATCTGAGTTAAATTCACCCATTCCAGCCCATCTTAGTTCACCGATTCCTAGAATATCGACGTTCACTCTTGCCATCTCCTGTGCGCCACTTCCAATTTGCCTTGATTCATGGACATGACATTCCAGGTTCCTATGCAATATTGCTCTTTACAGCATTGGACCTTGCTTCTATCACCAGTCATATCCACAACTGGGTATTGTTTTTGGTTTGACTCCATCCCTTCATTCTTTCTGGAGTTATTTCTCCACTGATCTTCAGTAGCATATTGGGCACCTACTGATCTGGGGAGTTCCTGTTTCAGTATCCTATCATTTTGTCTTTTCATACTGTTCATGGGGTTCTCAAGGCAAGAATACTGAAGTGGTTTGCCCTTCCATTCTCCAGTAGACCACATTCTGTCAGTGGACCAAATTCTGATTAGTAATGCCTATTTCCATCTTTTTTTATCATGATTTCCACGCCAGCAGAAGTTGTGCAGTTTTAGAATCTTATCAGAGTCAAGTTATTAAAAACATTATAGGAAACTAAATATTCCCTTTTATGCTCTTGGAATTTTCTAGATAGGTTCCTGAATATCTGCTTACCCAGAAATTCAGATTGTCCAACAGTTAATGTCTATGTAAACTAGTAGATTCCTAAGCATCATACCAGAGACTGTTTTATAAGCAAAAATATATCAAATAGTTTTATCAGTATTCAGATATTTTGTTACAGTTGTCATAAAATAATCATATGTGGAATAAATGTGAGTGATTAACATTTTAGACCTTATTTTATGAGTTATCAACTATTTTACCAATCAAGTTGTGTCAAAATATTTAAATCAGTGATTTTGGACAAGCATTACATGTCCTGGAATACTTTTCACAGGTTGGCAGACAAATTGTGATCGACACATAAAATATATTTGGTGTTTCTGAAACACACACACACACACACACACACACACACACTCTCATAGAGTTTATGTTATTCATGAGGAATGTTTTATTTGTATTTTTAGAGATGGAAGTATGTTGAGATCTATATTTAGAAGAAATGCTTAGATAATTTATTAAATGAGAGTAGCCTAAATCTTACCATATTTATGAAACCAACAATAATATTACAGTCCTATGTACTTTACAATGTCTGCAGTATTTAATATGACACTGAGTCCTGAATTCTCTAATAGTGCCCCATGCAAATGTGCTTGCTGTTTAACCAAAGCAAATCCTTCTTATGTCTTGCTCCTATGACTAAGACTGTAATATGGGCAAGAAAATGGACATAGTTCCTCATGTTCCTACAGAATTCCAAGAGTAAGCATGGGAGACAAATAGGATACCCATGTTCTTCTTTAAAGGTTTCTATTCCTTGACTACCCTTTTTACTGATTTTCAGATAAAATTAATTTCACTCTGATTTCTTAGTTTAGATCTTATTTCCTGATTGGTCCACAATTCACTTCTGCAAATATTGATTTGAGTCCAGTCACCTTGCTAGATGCTGAAAAATTGTCCTAGCTCTGAAAATTTCCACATGTACTAAGTAATGTTATCCTTATGTTTATACTTCTATAGTCTTAATTTATCTTCCTTCCAACTCTGAGTTATATGACTATCATAAATATTTATTGAGGAATTAGTAGAATCTCAATAAATACTTACTGAAGTGATGAAAATGTAAATGTACAGGACAGTGTGCTAGGCCTATATTTTAAAAGATCAATGACTCTGGCTGAGTTTGAGGTGGAAATCGGGAGCTGCAAAGCATATTAAGAAGAGAAAAACTAATTTGGTCTTTGCTATAATATCAGAAAATATCATTTCTCCCTCCCTCCTGAAAAGAAAGGATATAAGCATGAATCTGATTGAATGGAGCTTGAATATGCTTTCATGAGTCATATTTTTACTCAGAAGAGAGGCTGTATATCAGGTTATCAGGTTTAGCATCTGGAAATCAAACTGAACAAAATGATCACATCAACCTTTCCAGTGTTCTTTTGGTAACAGATAACTGTTGCACAGTAAAGCATTCCACAGTGGGCCCTACTTGTGCAGAATTGATGCTACTCAAGATAGATGGCAATGGCACCCCACTCCATTACTCTTGCCTAGAAAATCCCAGGGACTGGGGAGCCTGGTGGGCTGCCGTCTATGGGGTCGCACAGAGTCGGACACGACTGAAGCAACTTAGCAGCAAGATAGATGGGCTTCCCAGGTAGCACTAGTGGTAAAGAACCTGCCTGCCAGTGCAGGAGCCATAAAAAGACAAGGGTTCAACCCTTGCATTTTGAAGATACCCTGGAGGAGGGTATGGTAACCCACTCCAGTATTCTTGCCTAGAGAATCCCATAGACAGGCAAGCCTGGTGGGCGGTGGTCCATAGGGTCACAAAGAGTCAGACATGACTGAAGCGACGTAGCATTAGATAGATTTAACCTTTATTGCTGGAAGAAGTGCTCTGATAAGCTGGTTCTAAGGGAAATCCTCTTCCAAGGGAAACAAGAGCAGCAGTGCCCTCTCTGTTGGCTGAGGTAGAGGAGGATAAAGAGGACTTTATGAAGTTTTTTATATGTTTTGTATTTTTTTAGGCTAGGGGAGAAACCAGGTTCTCAGTGAAAAAGAATGCTATGGAACATAGACAAGTATATTTCAGATATACCTAACCTTTCCCCCCCTCTTAATAATCCTCTGGTATTTCATTTGTATGACTATCCCATACATCTTTACTGAACTGTAGTAAGGAGTCAAAATTTGGGGATACAGTCCTTCTCAAGGAGTTGCTATTGTGTATGAAAGAAAATCACACATAGCAGCATTACTGGTGTCTTAATTCAGATTTATATAACTCAAAGGTAAAGCTAGGGAACCCCTACCAACTCTCTCATAGTCATTTGCATCCTATGACTTACATAAGGATAATCACTCACACTGTATCAGTGACAAGCAGATACAGGTTTAACTATTCTACTGTGGACTGGGGAGAGGGGAAGACTGTGGCATTCATATGGCAAAGGAGACTAAGAGACTATGTGGTCTGATTTAACTAGATTTCACAACAGAACATTATCTTAAAAAGTAAGCAGATTTTTAGATGTGTTTTGGTGACTAACACTCCTCTGATCAAGAAAAATGATAAACAGTTTTTCATCTTGTGGGGGAAATAGACTTTGTTAGTTAAAAGATCTTAATCTTTGAGGGACATTTCAGTGCCCTGAGCACTTTACTGTGGGTAACCCGTGAAGGGAATCTTTGTTTAATAAAAGATTGTTGGATTATTATGGAATATAAGATTTGAAGCATAAATGATGTACATCAGCAGCATCAAAATCCAAAAATTATTTTTAAGTAAATATAAGTGCATGGAAACATCAAAAATTATTTTGGCTGGATTTTGCAAGGGATTCTGTATCCTATGAGTGGGAAAGGTGGTCTGGCTGCTGCTAAGTCGCTTCAGTCGTGTGCGACTCTGTGCAACACTATAGATAGCAGCCCACCAGGCTCCCCTGTCCCTGGGATTCTCCAGGCAAGAACACTGGAGTGGGTTGCCATTTCTTTCTCCAATGCATTGAAGTGAAAAGTGAAAGTGAAGTCGCTCAGTCGTGTCCAACTCTTAGCGACTTCATGGACTGCAGCTTACCAGGCTCCTCCGTCCATTGGATTTTCCAGGCAATAGTACTGGAGTGGGTTGCCATTGCCTTCTCCGAAGGTGGTCTGGAGCCAGCAAAAATTGGGTAATACTGGGTTAGTCAAAAAGTTCTTCTGGGTTTTTCTGTAACATCTTAACAGAAAAACCTGAACAAACTTTTTGGGCAACCCAACATGTTCAAGAGCTAACAGGATGTGGGAACATTAAGATAATTAAAAAAAATAAAGTATGACAATTAATGGGTTGTGTCCTTATCTTCACATTCACACCTGTGGGTTCTTTTATTGTGAATTAAGCTAATCTGGGCCACTTGGGTCTCATTGTCTTCATTAGTAGTCTAATGACATTAGACATTCATTTTCGGCAAATGTGCGATGAATAATCTGAACCATTCCTGCTTTCCTGACCCACACCAGGAATCACAAAATATCCAAACACAGACAAATGGGATAGGACTTCAGATGCTAGAAAAGAATTTTGGAAATAGTGAATAGGAAGACAATAGATACGAGTGACAGTGTTATATGAAGGAGAATCAAGAGAGAGGAAAGAGAACTGCAAAACAAGTTTTCTAAATGAATAATTCATTCAGCTAACAGAAAAAAAAAAAATCTAGAAAATACCTCTGTTTGATAACAAATTCATGATAGATGGAGAAAAACCTGACAGAAATAACAAGTAAAAGTTAATACTCTAATTTCTTTTAATGGTAGGATCAATTTACTATTTAACATATTTCAGATGTCTTCCAAGAATATAATGCTTTGTGTTCAAGTAGCATTTTGAGAAGTACTTGGAAAATATATGAAGTATTAAGAGAAAATGAAAGCAACTATAATATCACAAGTGTACTAAGTCGCTTCAATCGTGTATGACTCTTTGCGACCCTCTGGACCGTAGCCACCCAGGCTCCTCTGTCCATGGGATTCTCCAGACAAGAGAACTGGAGTGGGTTGCCATTTCCTTCTCCAGGGGATCTTCCCGACCCAGAGATAAAACCTACATCTCTTCCATCTCTTGCATTGACAGGCAGGTTCTTTACCACTAGTGCTACCAGTTTCTGCTCCACGAAGCCCTTGGTTCTTGGGGACCTATCAGGTTTCCCCCAATGGCCCTAAACTGACAAATGCTTGTGCTTACTGTATATTTTATGAAAATGTGGACTTTTTCATCTTTGTATATTAGCTTGGAATGTATCTTGGAAAATGTGTAAACATTTTTTATTCAACAAAAAGTTGATGAGAAAGTTCAGTTGTTAATTTTTGATACATCTATGTCTATTATTCTTAGAAACTCAGGGAAAAATATTTAAATCTCCTTCATGATAAACTTAAAATGACTACTTTGGCTGTTGAGTGTGCTTGTGTGCTTTCTAGGGTAGTGAATCTCAATCCTAGCAGCACTTGGGTGGCACCTGTGGACTTTGAGATATTAATAATACCAGGGCCTGGGGCTCATCTCCAGAAAACCTTAACTTTTAGGTTTGTTTGTTGGACTCTGGATATGAGTACTCTTAAATAGCCTTCACATTTAAAAAAATATATTCTATTATGGTTGAGAAACACTGTTTTAGGGAAAAACATTTTCATTTAGCTTTGCAATCCTTTAAACTTTCCCAAATATTGATAAATTTTATTTCTCTGTACTTTACGTTGTCAGAGGCAAGGTAGTGTGAAGTCCCTGCATGATGAATGCCTATCTTTAACCCATGCTGTTTGTATGGAAGAATAAGCCTGTGAACATGATCCACACGTAGTTCCCATGGTTCCATAGCAGAATAGTCTTTAAGTGTGTCTGGCTCAGTCATTATTATCATGTGTTAGCATGAAGACTTATTGGAACATAGATTGGTTCCCATGAAATACACCCTGATTTGACCATATTAAAGATTCATATTTTAAAAAGTGCTATTTCCATTTTCTAGTCAATGAACTGAACATAAAGCATATTGACTAGTGGCTAAATAACTCATCTCTTTACCCCACTATGATTCACTAGAACTCCTTCAAGATTGACTTTCCTGGAGAGGAACCAGCTGCATATTGACATAAACCAATAGGAGAAGCTGATGCTGGGACTAAATGCAAAATGTTAAGTAGAAAAGCAGATGGGTAATATAGGCAAGAACAGAAATTAAATGTCACAAAGAAAAACTTTCTAAGTTTAGAAACAGAAGCATTTACATCTAATATGATTTCTGCTTCTGATTCTTAAATACTTTCCATAATCACTTGTCTCTTAATACCTGATTGCACTTGACTTTTTAGTGCACCTTGGCTGATTAGCAAACTGGCTTCATCAGGAGGAAAATGTGTGTGTTTTTTAGAGGAGAGGAGTTGTAACACCCTCTGAGAAAAGAAAATATTATTGCTCTGTTAACTTTACTGATAGAATGGATGAAAAATAGTGTGGACCAAAATGGTCATATTCTCCTTAGGATTCTGTTGCCTCACTTGCTGCCTTTTCTGCTGGGACTCCAAAGGTTTCTCAATGACCTTTTCAATTTATTCTATTGGGATACTAGCCATTTATGGAAAAACACCTTGAGAGAAGCTTTTTACTGTAGCAGCAGGAATTCTCATCCCACTCAAGGGGCATGAAGTTGATGAAACTCTGCAGAGAAGGAGAGCACTAGTTCAGGAGAAGGAAAAGAACTTTCCCAGATGAATCCCAAGCAATTTACCGATGTTTAATAAACCTTTTATTGTGGTTTAAATAAGTTCTGCTATGTTATTACTCTTAATCACAAATATATATTTAAAATTTATTTAAAAAGTCACAGGGGGATGCCCTGGATTAGAGCAAGTATTGAAGTTTAATAGACTGTGAGTTCCTTTATTGCACTCAAAGTATTAAAATATTACCTCTTTACATGTCTAAATATTTGCTCATAGTATGCAATCCAGACTTTGTTTTGCAAATGTTTAGAGGCTTTGCATAGCTAGATAATTTTAGATAAATCTCAGAGGATATATTTACATACGAGAAATGTCATCCCCAAACACACCACACACCAAACACACCCACACATACCATTGTGTATTCTTCAGTGTCCTCCAAAGCTCAAGAGAGTTTTTGTCATTGTTTTCTCCATGTTTTAGCAATAAAATGATCTCTTCTGCAATAGATGGAGGAATAAGCTGACAGAGGGGAAGAGTTAGCTATTGTTCAGCCACCAAGTTGTGTCCAGCACTTTCAAAACCAATGGATTGCAGGACACCAGTCTTGCTTGTCCTTCATTGTCTCCCAGAGTTTGCTCAAACTCCAATCCATTGAGTTGGTGATGCCATCCAACCACCTTTTCCTCTGCTATCCCCTTCTTCTCTTGCCCTCAGTGGTTCCCAGCATCAGAGTCTTTTCCAGTGAGTTAGCTCTTCACATCAGGTGGTCAAGTATTATAACTTCAGCTTCAACATCATCCTTCCAGTGAATATTCAGGGTTGATTTCATTTGGGATTGACTGGTTTAATCTCCTTACTCTCCTAGGAACTCTCAAAAGTCCTCTCCAGCTTCCAGCACCACAGCTCAAAAGCATCAGTTCTTTGGCGCTCAGTCTTTTTTTTTTTTTTTTTTTTTGTCCAGTAACTTTTTTTTTAATTTTTTTTAATTTTAAAATCTTTAATTCTTACATGTGTTCCCAAACATGAACCCCCCTCCCACCCCCCCTCCCCATAACATCTCTGTGGGTCATCCCCATGCACCAGCCCCAAGCATGCTGTATCCTGCGTCAGACATAGACTAGCAATTCAATTCTTACATGATAGTATACATGATAGAATGCCATTCTCCCATATCATCCCACCCTCTCCCTCTCCCTCTGAGTCCAAAAGTCCGTTATAGACAGCTGCGTCTTTTTTCCTGTCTTGCATACAGGGTCGTCGTTGCCATCTTTCTAAATTCCATATATATGTGTTAGTATACTGTATTGGTGTTTTTCTTTCTGGCTTACTTCACTCTGTATAATCGGCTCCAGTTTCGTCCATCTCATCAGAACTGATTCAAATGAATTCTTTTTAACAGCTGAGTAATGCTCAGTCTTTTTTATAGTCTAATTCTCATATCCACACATGACTACGGGAAATACAGTAGATTTGACTATATGGACCTTTGTCTCTGACTTTTAATATGCTGTCTAGATTTGTCATACCTGTTTTTCCAAGGAGCAGGCATCTTTTAATTTCATGGCTGCAGTTACCATCAAAAATGATTTTGGAGCCCAAGAAAATAAAGTCTGTCAATGTTTCCAGTTTTTCACCACCAAAGCCTTTGACTGTGTGGATCACAGTAAACTGAAAAATTCTGAAAGAGATGGGAATACCAGACTACCTGACCTGCCTCCTGAGAAATCTGTATGCAGGTCAAGAAGCAACAGTTAGAACTGGACATGGAACAGTAGACTGGTTCTTAATAGGAAAAGGAGTACATCAAGGCTGTATATTGTCACCCTGCTTATTTACCTTCTATGCAGGCTACATCATGAGAAACACTGGACTGGAAGAAACACAAGCTGGAATCAAGATTGCCGGGAAAATATCAATAACCTCAGATATGCAGATGACACCACCCTTATGGCAGAAAGAGAAGAGGAACTAAAAAGCCTCTTGATGAAAGTGAAAGAGGAGAGCGAAAAAGTTGGCTTCAAGCTCAACATTCAGAAAACTAAGATCATGGTATCTGGTCCCATCACTTCATGGCAAATAGATGGGGAAACAGTGGAAACAGTGTCAGACTTTATTTTGGGGGCCTGCAAAGTCACTGCAGATGGTGATTGCAGCCATGAAATTAAAAGATGCTTACTCCTGTAAGGAAAGTTATGACCAACCTAGCTGCTGCTGCTGCTAAGTCGCTTCAGTCATGTCTGCCTCTGTGCAACCTCATAGACGGCATCCCACCAGGCTCTCCGTCCCTGGGATTCTAAAGGCAAGAACACTGGAGTGGGTTGCCATTTCCTTCTCCAATGCATGAAAGTGAAGAGTGAAAGTGAAGTCGCTCAGTCGTGTCCTACTCTTCGTGACCCCATGGACTGCAGTCCACCAACCTGGACAGGGTATTAAAAAGCAGAGACATTACTTTGCCATCAAGGTTCTGTCTAGTCAAGGCCATGGTTTTTCCAGTAGTCATGTATGGATGTGAGGGTTTCACTCGAAAGAAAGCTGAGCACCGAAGAATTGATTCTTTTGAATGTGTTGTTGGAGAAGACTCTTGACAGTCCCTTGGACTGCAAGGAGTTGCAACCATTCCATCCTAAAGGAGATCAGTCCTGAGTGTTCATTAGAAAGACTGATGTTAAAGTTGAAACTCCAGTACTTTGGCCACCTGATGCAAAAAGCTGACTCATTTGATAAGATCCTGATGCTGAGAAAAATTGAAGGCAGGGGGAGAAGGGGAAAACAGAGGATGAGATGGTTGGATGGCATCACCAACTCAATGGACATGAGTTTGGGTAAACTCTGGGAGTTGGTGATGGACAGGGAGGCCTGGCATGCTGCCATGCTGTCCATGCTTCATGCTGTCCATGAAGTCGCAAAGAGTAGGACACAGCTGAGTAACTGAATTGAGGTGAACTGATTTGCCATGAAGTGATGGGGCCAGATGCCATAATCTTAGTTTTTTGAATGTTGAGTTTTAAGCCAGCTTTTTCACTCTCCTTTTTCAGTTCAGTTTATTTTAGTTCAGGTGCTCAGTCTTAACTGACTCTTTGCGACCCCATGGACTGCAGCACTCCAGGCCTCCCTGTCCATCACCAACTCCTGGAGCTTGCTCAAACTCATGTCCACTGAGTCAGTGATGTCATCCAGCCATTTCAACCTCTGCTGTCCCCTTCTCCTCCCACCTTCAATCTTTCCCAGCATCAGGGTCTTTTCCAGCGAGTCAGTTCTTTGTATCAGGTGGCCGAAGTACTGGAGTTTCAGCTTCAGCATCAGTCCTTCTAGTGTATATTCAGGACTGATTTCCTTCAGGATGGACTGGTTTGATCTCTTTGCAGTCAAAGGGATGCTCAAGAATCTTCTCCAACACCACAGTTCAAAAGCATCAATTCTTCAGTGCTCAGCTTTCTTTATAGTCCAACTCTCACATCCGTACATGACTATTGGAAATACCATAGCTTCGACTAGATGGACCTTTGTTGGCAAAGTAATATCTCTGCTTTTTAATATGCTGTCCAGGTTGATCATAGCTTTTCTTCCAAGGATCAAGCATCTTTTAATTTCATGGCTTAAGTCACCATCTGCAGTGATTTTGGAGCCCAAAAAAGTAGAGTCTGTCATTGTTTCCATTATTTCCCCATCTGTTTGCCGGGAAGTGATGAGACCAGATACCATGATCTTAGTTTTCTGAATGTTGAGTTTTATGTCAACACTTTAACTCTCCTCTTTCTCTTCTATTAAGAGGCTCTTTAGTTTTTCTTTGCTTTCCATGACTGGAAAAATCAGTTTTCATTCCAATCCCAAAGAAAGGCAATTGCAAAAAACTCTCAAACTACTGCACTTTTGCACTCATTTCACATGCTAGCAAAGTAATGATCAAAATTCTCCAAGCCAAGGTTCAACAATACGTGAACCTTAAACTTCCAGATGTTCAAGCTGGATTTAGAAAAGGAACCAGAGATAAAATTTCCAACATCCACTAGACCATTGTAAAAGCAAGAGAGTTCCAGAAAACATTTACTTCTGCTTTATTGACTATGCCAAAGCCTTTGACTGTTTGGATTACAAGCTGTGAATAACTCTTAAAAAGATGCACTATCAGACCACCTCATGTGCGTCCTGAGCAATCTGTATGCAGGTTAAGAAGCAACAGTTAGAGCCTGACATGGAACAAGATATTGGTTCTGAATCAGGAAAGGAGTATGTTAAGGCTGTATATTATCACTCTGCTTATTTAACTTATATGCAGAGTAACTCATGTGAAGTGCCGATCTGGGTGTAGTACAAGCTGACGTTCAGATTGCCGGGACAAATCTCAGTAACCTCAGATATGCAGTTGACTCTCCTCTGTAACCCGCATCAAAAGGCTCTTAGTTCTTCCTCACCTTCTGCTATTAGGGTGGTTTCATCAGCGTATCTCAGGTTCTTGATATTTCTCCCAGCAATCTTGATTTCAGCTTGTGATTCATCCAGCCTGGCATTTTGCATGATGTATTTTGCATATGGGGCTTCACAGATGCTGCTAGTGGTAAAGAACCCACCTGCCAGTGCAAGAGACACAAGAAATGAGGGTTCGATTCCTGGGACTGGAAGATGCCCTGGAGGAGATGGCAATCCACTCAAGTATTCTTGCCTGGAGAACCCCATGTACAGAGGAGTCTGTTGGACTACCGTCCATAGGACCTAGCATTCCAGGTTTCTGTGCAATATTGTTTTTTTTTTTTTTAAATTTTAAAATCTTTAATTGTTACATGTGTTCCCAAACATGAACCCCCTCCCACCTCCCTCCCCATAACATCTCTCTGGGTCATCCCCATGCACCAGCCCCAAGCATGCTGTATCCTGCGTCAGACATAGACTGGCGATTCGATTCTTACATGATAGTATACCTGTTACAATGCCATTCTCCCAAATCATCCCACCCTCTCCCTCTCCCTCTGAGTCCAAAAGTCCGTTATACACAGCTGTGTTCTAAATTCCATATATATGTGTTAGTATACTGTATTGGTGTTTTTCTTTCTGGCTTACTTCACTCTGTATAATCGGCTCCAGTTTCATCCATCTCATCAGAACTGATTCAAATGAATTCTTTTTAACGGCTGAGTAATACTCCATTGTGTATATGTACCACTGCTTTCTTATCCATTCCTCTGCTGATGGACATCTAGGTTGTTTCCATGTCCTGGCTATTATAAACAGTGCTGCGATGAACATTGGGGTACATGTGTCTCTTTCAATTCTGGTTTCCTCGGTGTGTATGCCCAGCACTGGGATTGCTGGGTCATAAGGTAGTTCTATTTGCAATTTTTTTAAGGAATCTCCACACTGTTCTCCAAAGTGGCTGTACTAGTTTTCATTCCCACCAACAGTGTAGGAGGGTTCCCTTTTCTCCACACCCTCTCCAGCATTTATTGCTTGCAGATTTTTGGATCGCAGACATTCTGACTGGTGTGAAGTGGTACCTCATTGTGGTTTTGATTTGCATTTCTCTAATAATGAGTGATGTTGAGCATCTTTTCATGTGTTTGTTAGCCATCCGTATGTCTTCTTTGGAGAAATGTCTATTTAGTTCTTTGGCCCATTTTTTGATTGGGTTGTTTATTTTTCTGGAATTGAGCTGCATAAGTTGCTTGTATATTTTTGAGATGAGTTGTTTGTCAGTTGCTTCATTTACTATTATTTTCTCCCATTCCGAAGGCTGTCTTTTCACCTTGCTTATAGTTTCCTTTGTTGTGCAGAAGCTTTTAAGTTTAATTAAATCCCATTTGTTTATTTTTGCTTTTATTTCCAGAATTCTGGGAGGTGGGTCATAGATGATCCTGCTGTGATTTATGTCGGAGAGTGTTTTGCCTATGTTCTCCTCTAGGAGTTTTATAGTTTCTGGTCTTACATTTAGATCTTTAATCCATTTTGAGTTTATTTTTGTGTGCGGTGTTAGAAAGTGATCTAGTTTCATTCTTTTACAAGTGGTTGACCAGTTTTCCCAGCACCACTTGTTAAAGAGATTGTCTTTACTCCATTGTATATTCTTGCTTCCTTTGTCAAAGATAAGGTGTCCATATGTGTGTGTATTTATCTCCGGGCTTTCTATTTTGTTCCATTGATCTATATGTCTGTCTTTGTGCCAGTACCATACTGTTTTGATGACTGTGGCTTTGTAGTAGAGCCTGAAGTCAGGCAAGTTGATTCCTCCAGTTCCATTCTTCTTTCTCAAGATTGCTTTGGCTATTCGAGGTTTTTTGTATTTCCATACAAATCTTGAAATTATTTGTTCTAGTTCTGTGAAAAATATGTCTGGTAGCTTGATAGGGATTGCATTGAATTTGTAAATTGCTTTGCGTAGTATACTCATTTGCACTATATTGATTCTTCCGATCCATGAACATGGTATATTTCTCCATCTATTAGTGTTGCCTTTGATTTCTTTCATCAGTGTTTTATAGTTTTCTATATATAGGTCTTTAGTTTATTTAGGTAGATATATCCCCTAAAGTCAGGAACAAGACAAGGGTGCCCACTTTCACCGCTACTATTCAACATAGTTCTGGAAGTTTTGGCCACAGCAATCAGAGCAGAAAAAGAAATAAAAGGAATCCAAATTGGAAAAGAAGAAGTAAAACTTTCACTGTTTGCAGATGACATGATCCTCTACATAGAAAACCCTAAAGACTCCACCAGAAAATTACTAGAGCTAATCAATGAATATAGTAAAGTTGCAGGATATAAAATCAACACATATAAATCCCTTGCATTCCTATACACTAATAATGAGAAAGCAGAAAAAGAAATTAAGGAAACAATTCCATTCACCATGGCAACGAAAAGAATAAAATACTTAGGAATATATCTACCTAAAGAAACTAAAGACCTATATATTGAAAGCAATATTGTTTTTTACAGCATCAGACTTCACTTTCACCACCAAACACATCTACACTGAGCATCATTTCTGCTTTGGCCGAACCTCTTCGTTCTTTCTGGATCTGTTTATGTGCTCTTCTGATGTCTTGTCTTTTTGCCTTTTCATACTGTTCATGGGTTTCTTGAGGCAAGGATACTGGAGTGCTTTGCTATTCCCTTAGTGTACCAGGTATATTACGACAAAAGAAGCTTCAGTTTAGTTCAGTGGCTCAGTCGTGTCCGACTCTTTGCGACCCCATGAATTGCAGCACGCTAGGCCTCCCTGTTCATCACCATCTCTCGGAGTTCAGTCAGACTCATGTCCTTAAATTTCAGTTTAGAGTCAATTTGCAAGCACTCATCATTGCTTTCTAACAATGAAGCATCACACTGGCATGCATGGTGGGCCCTGTAACATTTCTCTCTCTAAAGATCTGTTTTCTCTTTCTTGTAGAATAATCACAAATTGCTTCATCAAAAATTCCATTATCCATGTGCATCTAGCAGGTCTTATTGTACTGTAAACTTAGTTGCCTTTCCTGTTTTTATTAGTAATGCCTTGAGTGTCACAAAACCTAATTTGATTTAATTTCCAGTTCCTCATTTATATTATGTGTTACCTGGTACATTGTGGGCAAGTACAGTATAGGCTTACTAGTGTGAAAGCTAATTATTCTCTCTTCAAATTTTCAAGGAAAAGAAAATGTGGATGACTTTTATAGAGAATTAATTTATCCAAGAATATATGTAAGTTATAGGCCAGATATTTGATTATAAATTGTCTCCTTTGCCTATCTTCATTATGTGTAATCTCTGGGGTACTTTTATAAAAATTTATTTATTTTTTAATTTAAGGATAATTGCACATCAACAAGAATCAGCCATAGGTACACCCATGCTCAACAAAAACAAAGTATCCCATGCTCAACCAGCCAAGAGATGGACATGAAACCTAAGTACAGGTTTTTCTCCTGAGAAATTGATTCTTGAGACATTCATGGAAGGATTGACTAAGGTGATTATCCAATTGTTTCTTCCCCCTAGATTCCTCAAGCTTCTCTTGTGTCTGCCCTTTTGGAAGTCTTCATGTTTTTTTCTTTTTAAAAAATGTTATTGATTTACTGGGTTTCACGGGGTCTCAGTTGTGGTATTTGGGGATCTTTGCACAGGATCTTTTGTTGCAGTGCATGGCCTGTCTAGTGGTGTTGCCCAGGTTCTGAATGTAGGCTCAGTAGTTGCAGTATGTAGACTTGCTTGCTCCACAGCATGTGGGATCTTAGTTAACCAACCAGGGATCAAACCCATGTCCCCTGTATTGTAAGGTAGATTCTAAACTGACCACCAGGGAAATGTCAGTTGACTTACCCCAGCAGAGTGGCTTTCTGTTCATAGTTTCCCAACAACCCTTTCCAAATGTAGTTATAGTATATAAATAAAAAACATGATGAAGAAAAATATCACTGGTTTCTTAATTCTTTTGCCTCAAAACAGAGAAAAAAATTATTAAATGAGTCTAGTTGGATTGCTTTTGCAAGATCACACAAAGCTTTTTAATTCTGAAAGGTGACCTATTTGTGAAAAAAATAATCTTTTTGTTTAGCTGATCTGTCAGTCTGGCTGACCTGATGCTGATGATTTTTTAGCTCAGTTGATGTTGACTTTGATTTCCTCAAAAATTACTATATGGGCTACTGAATTGTATTGTTGATAATCAAGGGCAAGACTGTTTTTGAACAACTGTCTCGTATGTGGTCAGCTTGGTGGGTCATTTAAAAAAAGGCAGCTGCTAAGAGTAAAACCAGACTAAAATTTGTCATAATAAGGCCATGCAAAGTGGAATATAATTGCAATAATTTATATGACTTATTTTGCAATATGGGATTTGTACTTTGTTTTCTCTGTCTTAATGGGCCATGAGGGATAAAAGTCAAGGGTTATATTAATTTATAGTCAAAAGAAACTATCACTTTCATGTTAGTAGAGTTGGCTACTACCATATGTTCTGATTTCCTCTGAAGGAACACATTACCTGCTGCACGGAGTCTCATTTCTCCATTTTGCTGGGTGGGTAATCTCATGTATATAGTACCTCCTAGACTCCAGTAACATGAATTAGCCTGAAGAGAATGTTGGCTGGCTTTGCAATGCTTTTTAATTTTGCCTGTGAAGCCTGTGAAATTTAATTTACATTCCCCTCCAAGTAGGCTAAATTGTAGTTATTATACAACTGAGTTCCACCTGTCCTAAGCTTCTCTGATTTTCTTGTGGCTTCCTTGGCTGCCTGAGGCTGGAATATGCCAAATTCATTTTGTTTCTAGGAAGTGCCCCAGCCTCTTTCTCTCTCACTCTTCTTGGGAGTTGTTTTTCTAGACTAGTTGGTAAGTTTGTTTTGTTTGCCCTAGAGCAAACACATCATATAATGCATTACTTATCAACCCAATTATACAGTGCTTAAAGCCTTCAGAAGAAAGAGCTCTAAAATATAGATGAGGACTATAGTTAGGCCATTTAAGAGGTCTGTTTTCCTAAATGTGAGCCATTATTTAGTCAATTTGCTAAAGCATAAATTCCATTATATTGTTGATGGATTGTTAGTGATTATTTGGCTTTCTTGCATCTGCCCAAAGAAAGATATATGAAGACATTTAAAATGTCTGTGATACTTTTAAAAAGAACTGTAAATGGGAAAAGCTTATAAATTTACTGAAATATAAGGTCATTTTCAGATTGTTGTAACTCCATATCATTTTTTTATTTTCATCTGTCATGAAATGTCTTTTAGAGTGAATGTGGGAGATACTTATGGCTTTAAGCCGTATAGTAGCAAAGTCTTCAATATTCTTTTTTGAGTACTGGTTAAAACAGCAGTGGAATTAATGATACTCATAAATTAAATGTACATTGCATCCTGTATGATTTTTGTGGATTGAAATGTGAGATAGTTGTATAAAGAGCTAATTATCTGCTGAATTTAATCCATCTGTATTTGAATGCTTTAATTCAGAATCCAAATGTTTTTGCCAAGAGAGTAAAGGATATTTCTAAAATCAGTCAAATACTTGTATTTACAGGGGACATCTGCCTGTTTATATTTTTAATAGAGTAACTTCCTCTAATATATTTTTAAGGATCTGTTGAAGGTTTCATTCCTGATTGTCCTTTTCTTTAACTGAAAAAATATTTCCAGATTTTTATATTTAATATATTGAATAGAGATTTACTGAGGAAACACAATTGCTCCATAAAATATGGGGCAATTATACAATTAAATTTTCTCATCTGAAACAGAAAGTAAGTAGGTAAAATAGATGGATGATAGTTGGAAATATAGATGATAGGTAGGGTAGAAAGATAGATAAAAACAAAGAATACGGTTTTTGTGTGGTTAAATTGAAAAGAACCATGCAATTTGAAACGTTTGCCTCACTTATTATTCTATTTTAAAAAAAGAGGTGTGTCTGTATAAATTCTGAAAGTATGATGAGACAGTAGCATTTCTGCTTTCCTAGATTCTCTTTTTTTCTCTTCTTTTACGAGAACAAATAAAACCACTCAGTGCATAATGTACCAACGTCTGATGCCTGAGTCCTTCAGGAATTTTGAAGACAAAAGCATATAGCGAAGGGATGATTACCCGAGTCGAGCTAGAATATTTAGATACGTGAAGATTCAGTGCTGCTCATGGAAACGCCATGCTTTGTATTTTTCAATACAAAGGAAAAGATAAGCTAGTTTCCATGTGCCTCCATCTGGTGTTTTTTGTGCCTAATTATCCACTAGCATTTTTTTTCTCTCTCTCTCTCTCTCTCTTAGATCTTAAACCTCTGCTTCTCCCAACTTCTTCTTTAAAAGAAAAATTTAAAAATCCTCAAATAACTGTCAACTTGAACAAATATGTATTCATATTTAATTTTCCCAATCTAATACCCTCCCCCCGCCCCCGCCCCCCCCCCCCCCCCCCCCCATCAAGCCACCAAAATCTCATTCTTCCCTTTTAGGGTCAAACTACTTGAAAGAATGTCTTTGCTTCTTCTCTTCTTCACCAAACATTCAGTACATGATAATTTGTCTTCTGTACTCACCACTCCATTAAAACTGATCTCATCCAAGATATGAACCATTCTCTAGGTGTTAAATGTAATGACCACTATTCAAGCCTTAACTTATTTAACTTCTCTACACTGTTTGTCCCTGTTAAGAACAACTACTTTTGCCTTGAAACATGTTCTCTTGACTCGTGTGATGCTAGACTCCTTGTTCTTCAGTCTCCTTCTGTGGATAATTCTTTCCTTCCTTTTCAGTGCCCTTTGATCGTGTTTGTCCGCAGTCTTGAGACTCCACACTCTACATTTCTCCAGTCTCTACACTCTCTAGGAAAACTCCTTTACTCTCATGGCCTCAAATTCCAAAGATTTGCTGATGATTCACACTGCATCTCTGGAACTCTGGAGCTAAATATCCAGTATTTACTCTTGGATATCTTTCTCTATCATTATTCCTTCCATGCTTCTGGAACCCTCTCAAGCCTGCTGTTTCTTTCATGTTTTCTCTTTCCAAACCATCTCATGCATACAGTTACTAACAACTTGTACACATCCTTTGGTCTTATGTGGTACCTCCTCCTGGAACCTTTTTTTTTTTAAGTTTTATTAGAATATACTTTCCAATGTTGTGTTAGTTTCTATTGTACAGTGAAATGAATCAACTGTATGTGTACATATATCCCCTCTTTTCTGGATTTCCTTTGCAGTCAGCTCACCACAGAGGACTGAGTAGTGTTCCCTGTGCCACATAGTGGGTTCTCATTAGTTATCTATCTTGGTAGTGTATAAATTCAGTCCTTTTGCTGAGCACTCTCCTATGTGTTCCCATGCTCCCACAACAACATTTGCTCTCTAGCTTATTTATCACAGGAGATGGACCATTTATAGCAAGTCATGAGGAGAGTGAAAAAGCTGGCTTAAAACTCAACATGCAAAAAATGAAGATCATGGCATCTGTTCCCATCACTTCATGGCAAATAGATGGAGAAACAATGGAAACAATGACAGACTTTATTTTCTTGGCTCCAAAGTAACTGCAGATGGTGACTGAAGTCATGAAATTAAAAGACACTTGTTTCTTAGAAGAAAAGCTATGACCAACCTAGACAGCATATTTAAAAAGCAGAGACATTACTTTGCCAACAAAGGTCCATCTAATCAAAGCTACAGTTTTTCCAGTAGTCATGTATGAATGTGAGGGTTGGACGGTGAAGAAGGCTGAGCGCCGAAGAATTGATGCTTTTGAACTATGGTGTTGGAGAAGACCCTTAAGAGTCCTTTGGACTGCAAGATCAAACCAGTCAATCTTAAAGAAATCAATCCTGAATATTCATTGGAAGGACTGATGCTGAGGCTGAAACTCCAGTAGTTTGGCCACCTGGTGCGAAGAGCTGACTCATTAGAAAAGACCTTGATGGTGGGAAAGATTGAAGGCAGGAGGAGAAGGGGACAACAGAGGACAAGATGGTTGGATGGCATCACATTCTCAATGGACATGAGTTTGAGCAAGCTCTCAGAAGTTGGTGAAGAACAGGGAAGCCTGGCATGCTACAGTCCATGGTGTTGCAAAGGGTCAGACCTTACTGAGTGACTGAACAACAAACAGCAAGAGGAAATCAGTCTTATCAATAATAGTGGGGCTTTTTCAGAAGTTGATTGACATGTAGTAGTGAATTTCAGATTCTATGCAAAAAAGCATGGTGGTCAAGTGTACTTTTACTTGCAGATTTTCTTAATTGCACAAATCAAAACACAATTAAAAGTGACTAAAACTGACATCAAGCTGAATTAATCAAAATAGAATTTATTGCCTCTAGTCACTAAAAAACTCCAGGTTGTCCATTAGTATCTGGATTTGGGGGCTTATGTGATACTAAGAGCCATTTCTCTTGGCTTTTGTCTTCCTTTTATGTTGGCTCCTCAGTGAGACAAGTCATTCTCCAATAGAGCTTCTTTTCTTCATGGCAACAAATGTCTCGAACTTCATTACTATGGGTTGGATTGTTTCTATGCCTGAACTAGCCATTTATAGTAGGGGGTCATTATGCTCTCATCTATAAGCCTTGGTCACATACTATCTCCTTGAACAAGAGGTAGTCAGATAAAGTAAGTTACATTAACTGAGAATAGGGGAGAAGGTTCTCACATAAAACTCATTTTGTTACCAGAAGCAGTGGGAGAGAATTCTGATGGACAAAATTGGTAAATCAGTTAACTTGAAGATGATAGCTCCGGCCATGCTCTTGATTATAATGTCTTATGAGAGAATTTTAAAATTTCCCAAAGTGGGTGCTCACGGTTTTATAAACAAAGAAAATATAAACTGTTGGGTTTTTAATGGTTTTATCATTGTGTATAATTTTATATTACAATCCGTGTAAACTCATTGTTAACGAGGACTTGGCATCTATGATTTTCACCTGAATAAGGACTTGGCATGTATGATTTTCACCTGAATATTTGAAGAAACTAAATACTGTTAATTAAAAGTTTTAAAAAATGGAATCACTTTTCCAGTTTTCCGTGGCCCAATATACCTTGAATTCTCCCTTCTCGCAGTATTTTTCAACAGAGCAGTCACATATCTTTAAAAATAATTACTGTGTTTGCAGAATTACATGCTGAAAGCATAGTGGTACCTGCAGGTCCGCTGTGTAGTCAGTTCTAAAAGTTACAAAGCACAGTAAGTGAATTTCCCTCCTGGATGTAGAATGTCTACATAGGTAGCTTAGGAAATGCAAAGCCAGCTACAAAGTATTTATCCCACCTCAGGCAAAAGCAATTAGCATGCTAAGAAGCACATGTCCTTCTAGGTCATTTTAGTTGCGAAGCTGTCTTTTTAAAGATAAACTGAGCTTTCTTGTGAAAAGAAACAGCAGCATTCATTTTAGTTTCTGATATAAACACACACACACACACACACAGACACACAGGCAAACTTGGAAGTTAGAAAAGCAACACATAACATTTCTGAATCCCCAGATTATCATTTGTTAGCCATTCCCTTCTCCAGGGTATCTTCCTGAGGCGAAGATCAAACCCTGGGCAGTCCTGCATTGCAGGCAGATTCTTTACCATCTGAACCACACAAAGCCTATCTTTTTCCAGCTAATTGCAAATCGATATTCGCCTTAGGAGATGTAAACACACTTTAAAAGTATAGAATACTTAGACTATGACTTTGTAGGACATTTAGGCTAAAAGAACATGCAAATATCATTCCAGCTTTTGAAAACATGTTGGTTAGAAAATGAGTAGCACCTTTACAATTTTCAAGGAGAGTCAAGCCCAGACTGTTCTGTTGCTATGGACTTATAACAAGCACACAGAAAAAAAAAAAAAAGGAGGAAAGGAGACCACATTGGCACGTTAATATATATATTTTTTTAATCTCAGACTTCCCAGGTAGCCTGGATGGTTTCATGGAGAACTGGAAGCTGAGCTCAGAGTTGTTCAAAGAATTCAACCCAAGGGCCAGTATCTGTTTCTTCCTAGGCACTGGGAATTTACATCTCCCAGAGTGTCAATCTTATTGGGTAGTGTGCCATCTCAGGGAGCACTGGCTTTCCTCATATTCAGTGTTCACAGGGTAACTTTGGCTTAGGCACTATTCACTGGTCCCACCAAAGAAAACCAGGAAATGTTTTTGGATGTTGTACGTATGAAATGAGCAGTCCTGTACTAGAGGAGCCACTTTGAACTGCTTCCTTGAAAGAAGCGTACTGAGTAAGATAGTAAGCTCTGAACTTTCCTCAAAATTAATCAACATATTCCCCCAAATTCCAACTTTTATTTTGGAGTTTCAACATATCAGTCAGGGTAGGCTAGCTTATGTTGTGGTAACTAATAGTCAAAGTTGCTCAGTCCTGTCTGATTCTTTGTGATCCTATGGACTGTAACCTGTCAGGCTTCTCAGTCCAGTGAATTCTCCAGGCAAGAATAATGGAGTGGTTAGCCATTCCCTTCTTCAGAGAATCTTCCCAACCCATGATCCCCTGACTTAGTGGTTTTGTCAAATTCAGACTTAAATTGAAGAAAGTAGGGAAAACCACTAGACCATTTGGATATGACCTAAATCAAATCCCTCACAGTGAAAGTGAGAAATAGATTCAAGGGATTATGTGATAGACAGAGTGCCTGAAGAACTATGGATAGAAGTTCCTGACATTGTACAGGAGGCAGTGACCAAGAACATTGCCTAGAAAAAGAAATGCAAAAAGGCAAAATGGTTGTCTGATGAGGCCTTACAAATAGCTGGGAAAAGGAGAGAAGCTAAAAGCAATGGAAAAAAAGAAAGATATACCCATTTGAATGCAGAGTTTCAAAGAATAGCAAGGAGGAATAAGAAAGCCTTCCTCAACAATCAATGCAAAGAAATAAAGGAAAATAAGAGAATGGGAAAGACTAGAGATCTCTTCAAGAAAAATCGAGATACCAAGGGAACATTTTATGTTGACGAGCACAATAGAGGACAGAAGTGTTATGGGCCTAACAGAAGCAGAAGATGTTAAGAAGTGGTAGCAAGAATACACAAAAGAACTATGCAAAAAAGATCTTCATGACCCAGATAACTTCGATGGTGTGATCACTCACCTAGAGCCAGACATCCCGGAATGCGAAGTCAAGTGAGCCTTAGGAAGCATCACCATGAACAAAGCTAGTGGAGGTGATGGAATTCCAGTTGAGCTCTTTCAAATCCTAAAAGATACTGTGAAAGTGTTGCACTCAATATGCCAGCAAACTTGGAAAACTCAGCAGTGGCCACAGGACTAGAAAAAGTCAGTTTTCATTCCAATCCCAAAGAAAGGCAATGCCAAAGAATGTGCAAACTACCACACAATTGCACTCATCTCACATGCTAGTAAAGTAATGCTCAAAATTCTCCAAGTCAAACTTCAAAGGTACGTTAACCACGAACTTCCAGATGTTCAAGTTGGAGTTAGAAAAGGCAGAGGAACCAGAGATCAAATTGCAAGTATCTGCTGGATCATTGAAAAAGCAAGAGAGTTCCAGAAAAACATCTACTTCTGCCTTCTTGACTACTCCAAAGCCTTTGACTGTGTGGATCGCAACAAATTGTGGAAAATTCTTCACGAGATGGAAATACCAGAACACCTGACCTGCCTCCTAAGAAATCTGTATGCAGGTCAAGAAGCAACAGTTAGAACTGGACATGGGACAACAGACTGGTTCCAAATAGGAAAAGGAGTACTAAAAGGCTATATATTGTCACCTGCTTATTTAGCTTCTATGCAGAGTACATCATGCGAAATGCCAGGCTGGATGAAGGACAAGCTGGAATCAAGATTGCTGGGAGAAATATCAATAACCTCAGATATGCAGATGACACCACCCTTATGGCAGAAAGTGAAGAGGAACTAAAGAGCCTCTTGATGAAAGTGAAAGACAAGAGTGAAAAAGTTAGCTTAAAATTCAACATTCAGAAAACTAAGATCATGGCATCCAGTCCCATCACTTCATGGCAAATAGATGGGGAAACAGTGGAAACAGTGTCAGACGTCATTTTCCTGGGCTCAAAATCACTGCATGGTGACTGCAGCCATGAAGTTAAAAGATGCTTGCTCCTTGGAGGAAAAGCTATAACCAACCTGGACAGTATATTAAAAGCAGAGACATTACTTTGCCAACAAAGGCCCATCTAGTCAAAGCTATGGTTTTTCCAGTAGTCATATATAGATGTGAGTTTTGGACTATAAAGAAAGCTAAGCACTGAAGAATTGATGCTTTTTAACTATGGTGTTGGAGAGGACTCTTGAGAGTCCCTTTGACTGCAAGGAGATACAACCAGTCAATCTTAAAGGAAATCAGTCCTGAATATTCATTGGAAAAACTGATGCTGATGTTGAAACTCCAGTACTTTGGCTACCTGATGTGAAGAACCGACTCATTGGAAAAGACCCTGATGCTGGGAAAGATTGAAGGCAGCAGGAGAAGGAGATGATAGAGGATGAGATGGTTGAATGGCATCACAAACTCAATAGACATGAGTTTGAGTAAGCTCAGAGAGTTGGTGATGGACAAGGAAGCCTGGTGTGCTGCTGTTCATGGGGTCACAAAGAGTCAGACACAGCTGAGCAACTGAAATGAACTCAACTGATAATAAAGATTTATTTCTTGGTCATTTAATCTTCAGCAAATCAATGACTCCAGGGCAGTTGAATGCCACATGAAGCTCAGCAACCCCGTAAGAGTCAATCTTGTGACATCACCATCTCAAGAGCTAGCTTCCAGGGGAAGAAAGAGCTAAGCAAATTCACGTCTATCCTAAATATTTCGAGCAGTACCCATCAATTCCATACAAAGTCCATGGTCCAGAACTAGTCACATCGCCTTGCTTCCTATAGGCACACTGGGAATTGGGAGAGGCATATCCAGTGAGTATACAATTTATCTGTCATTCTCAATTTGCTGTCGCTGTAATGGGTGTGCACACCATGCTGCATAGGATTATTGCTTCCCTGGTGGCTCAGAGGTTAAAGCGTCTGCCTCTAATGTGGGAGACCTGGGTTCGATCCCTGGGTTGGGAAGATCCCCTGGAGAAGGAAATGGCAACCCACTCCAGGATTCTTGCCTGGAGAATCCCATGGATGGAGGAGCCTGGTGGGCTACAGTCCATGGGGTTGCAAAGAGTCAGACATGACTGAGCAACTTAACTTTAACTTCAGTAATCTAGGACCACTATATAACAAATGAAATTGTAGATCTAATGTGCTTAGCACATTTGTTACAGAGCAAGTACTAAAGAAATAATTACTCTCATTGTTACTTTCTTTCAGAAAAGTAACTATTGGTATAGTCATTACTTATAGTCTCATAGATTCTTCATAGTACTAAATATACTTTAGTATATTTTAACTTTTAAGATCACTTCAAAACACTTTCATGAACTTCAGATTTTTTTTTCCTCTGTCTTTTTTTCTTCTTGGTCACTCATTTTTAACCCTATTAAGAGATTTGACAACAGTTTGAAACACTTCAACATTGGATCGAATCATAATAACTGAGAATATTTTTTTCCAAGTTGGAACTTCATTTAAGCCTGCAGGTACACACATAATAGGTTTGGCTCTCATTGGGGATCAGAATACATTTAGTCTGGGGAGGGAGGTGGGAGGGGGGGTTCATGTTTGGGAATGTATGTACATTCGTGGTGGATTCATGTCAATGTATGGCAACACCAATACAGTATTGTAAAGTAAAATAAAGGAAAAAACAACAACAACAACAACAACAACAAAAAAAAAACCCTTCATTCTCTTTCCACAGATGAAGGAGTCATATTCAGATTCTCTAAGACAATATGTTTATTTTGTACATATAACTATACTATGAAAGCTAAGGATAACTCAGATATATCAGTGACTTCCAAATCTCAAAATATTGATGAATACATAGGACAAATTATACATAATCATATATAGATTAAGCTGTAAGTATCAGGAAGAAAATATAATACCCAGTCAGGCAACTGGGGAAGGTGACCTTGGAGAGGAAGTTTTTGAGATGATGTCATTGAATATGTAGTATTTTAGAATGTGGAGATGAGGAAAAAGAGAAAATAGGCAAAAAGAAAAATACAGGCAAGAATATAGCAGGTCCTAATCTTTTAGTAAAGAATGTTGTGAAGGGCGCTTTAAAGATCAAGCTCATGTACTAGGGACCTTGAAGGTTATAATCACAAATACTTCTTAACCTACTCAATAAAAATAGTTTTCAATTAACTTTCAGTGCATTCCAAACCTGATAAAATAGATGAAACAATGTTCCCCAATATAGATAGCAACAGCTGAAATGTATACAAGCTAATGCAGCAGATTTCCATTTTCCATTCTTAGTCTTTTAGGAGCTTTGAAGGAGTGAGAAAAAAATCATATAGAGAGTAAGTTTTTGAAAACTTTCAAAGTTTTCCAAGTAGAAGTTGAAAAATATTTTAGAAAACTTAATGAAAGTCTTGATTCTTTTTCATGTGTAAGAAAGTTTTCAGAAAGTCTGTTTTGGTTGTTGGATCTGTCAGAGGGAAGGATTGTGTGGTTAGTATATTCAGCTTTTATATTTGAAAAAGTGAAAGGATTAGATAGAGCAGGACAGTAGTTTGAAATTATATTGGAATGATGTGTTTAATGTTCATTGTGAAAAGCACTATCATGATCTTTGTTAGATCTATCTTTGTTAGAACTGGAGAAATGAGGCCACACAATGGATGCTATTCAAAATAGATATTTAATTATAAATATATTCTCCTTTGTTATTAAGCCATTTTGGAAAAATCAGTTATAGATTAATTAATAATTACCATTTTAAAAAGTTCTGGTTGAATTATTTTTTTAATTAGTTGCTGATTATTCACAGCAGTGTCCTGCAACAAATCATAAAGTGTGTATTTTTAAAATCAAGTGATAACACAGGATATAAGAAAGTCTGGTTAAGCTTGCATCTGCCAAAAAATAGGCAACTTGAGATAAATATTGTTCTTTAATCTGTTTTTACATGTTTATAGGTACCTGGAATGAGTAAGTGCTCAGATAAAAACATTATGTATAAATGTGTCAGGCTTTATACACTGATATGATGCTGTAAGAATGTTAGCAAATAGGATTATTTTTCTTTCATTTTTTTTAAAGAGGATTATTTTATGCTGTTCATTTGGCAGAATCTACAATAAAATTATATTTTTGGCTTCATTTCAGTACAAAACTAGAAATGGTGATTGCTTCGGAGCCACTTAAAGGCATCTTCCTTAGAAACATCATGCTCTTGCCATTTTGCAAAATTGTGTCCAAGAAATGCAATGATTCTCAGCATTCTTGAATATGTGACAGAATTGCTACTATTTTAAGCTGAGCAACATCAAGTTCACTTGTTGCTCAGTGTAAATGCAAACCTAAAGATGGTGTGGTTGAGAGAAATCAAGCAGCATGCTATATGTTATTAGATAATATTATGGAGTGAGGTTTTATAATTTATTTCATGTTCATGATAATTTTTAAAGACTTTTAAAACCAAAAATATAATGTACTAATAATCTGAGATTTTTGAATAATAATTGTCAACCTTAGGTCAATGCAAGCATTTTTGTTTTTGTTTTCTCTGAAAGTGACTGTGTAATGGGAAAGGGTTTACTAATTCCTACCTCTTTTTCTATTCTTTGGTTCTACATCAAGGAAACCAGTGTGCTTCTCAAAATGGAGACTTGACTTCCTGGAATGGAGCTTTGGAGAAAGAAGAAAGCCTGAAGAATAAACAGTAATGGCAGGGAGTTGCCATCGAAGGTATGAACTATTTGGTGAGTTCAAGATGTATAGTCCCCAAACCAAGATGAAAGAATGGGATAAGGACCTACAGTTCCCAAATTCTTCTCCAAGTTCATCTCCCAGGGCTGTTACACAATTCATTTTGCTTAATTTTATTTTTAACAATAGAAACATGTTGAATTATGTTGTTTTACTCACCCAATTTCTGATTCTGATAGCAATCTATATTAAGCTGAATTGAAATGACTCCTTTATTTTCATATGTTGTTGCTTCTTTTTCTAAAAGCTCTAATTCCTTTAATTAGGTTGTGGGTCAATGTTTATTCAGTGCCATACAGTTTAAATTAATGTAGGTTAATGATGTGTTTACTTTTCAGTGATTATAGGGTGTACTACACTCTATTTCTTCTCTTCCTTTTCATTGAGCATCTTGTAATCACCTG
Source organism: Budorcas taxicolor (assembly GCF_023091745.1). Taxonomy (NCBI): domain Eukaryota; kingdom Metazoa; phylum Chordata; class Mammalia; order Artiodactyla; family Bovidae; genus Budorcas; species Budorcas taxicolor. The sequence goes on along the minus strand of NC_068916.1, from coordinate 73,715,399 downwards.
CCTTTTCCAAATCCTAATACCTAAGGCATGACAAATCTCTTGTATTCACAGTAAGCCACTGTGAAATACCTTCCCACTAAGACAGTTCCAAATGAGAAAGCCGTCTTTGGTGGCTTTGTAGATGCTCTTTGACCATTTACACATTTCTCCTTCATTATTTCTTACATCTGGTCCAACATTGATGCTTCTTCAAACCCTTTCCTTCTCCCTAATTCCAAGATCAGGATGGGAATGTCTTGTTCTAATAGGTGTGAGTCATTAGTTGAGAGGAGTAAAAATTCATTAGAAAAGGAAGCTAGATGAATATGGAAAAGGGATGGAGAGCAGAATTATTTTTCCAAGTAATAGGAAAGTAAACATGAGAAAAGTAACCTGAAGCAAACTGTTTTCATTTCTGAATGAATGCTATATTTATGATTATGGTCTTCATGCCCAATAATTATCATAAGGAACCATGTCAGAAAAATCCTTAAATCTTCTTTTATATTTGTAAATAAAAAAACTTGTCACTTAAATGCAATAACCAGAAGATGCTCATGAAAATCAGCCAAATATCTTTTACTTTCACATATAATACACATCTATTCCTGTGTTTTTCCAAAGCACCATTTTCTTATGAAGCCATACTATTTGTTGACATGGTCTGTATAGCATTTCATCACAGGAAGAAGTTATTTGAAATTTTGCTAGTAGGCTGCCCCAGGTTGGTTCAAAGAATTTACCATACTTGCACCTGTAGGCAGTTCTTCCTGTCTAATACATTTCATTCAAAACAATGATTTCCAGAAACTTATTTGTACATCAGAATTCTCTAGGGAGTTTGATAAAAGCTGGGCAAACAGCATGCTAAGCCTAGTGAGTCCACCTCTCTAGGCTGGAAACTGTGGGCTACATTTTTACCAAATGAGCATGTTTATTTCTCTGAATCTGGGAAGCTCTTTATTGAATGTTTTCTGAATTTGCGTACATTGAACATTTTAGATGAACATATCTTAATTCTGGCCAGTTATCATAATCACCTTGGGAGCATTCAAGCACTTACAGTTACAGCTCTCATCCACACAAATATGATTATGTAGATCTTAAGATGGGCAACCAGAATCCATATTTTACACAAGGACCTCATATAATTCTTATCAAAGCCACACTTGGGATGACTTTCTAAAAGCACATTAATAGCAGTTTCATCTTCAGTATTCAACAGTTTTAGAAAAATCTGAACTTGGCAATGATCCGATTTTTTTTTTAACCATACTAAAGTTAATTAAAATATTTGACATTAAATATCTGAACATGGAACAACCCTTAATTATTTATGTACTCCTTAAAAATAAAGTTATTACACTCTTGTTTGTTTAAAAAGTATACTAAACTTCTACTGAGATATTCAGTAAAATTTTATGTATTACTCATACATATATGTATACAAATGAAATATCTAAAGTGGTTTCCGTAATTATTTACCATATTGTCTTATGCAATCCTTTATAAAGTATTGAATTAAAAAAATATTTATTATGTCTTCTGTTAATAGAATGTTAAACATTCTATTATCCAAAAGGATAAGAACTTTCTATGATACATTCAGCAGTGCGCTCCTAGGCCCTATAATAGTGACTGGTACATAATAGGGGTCAGTAAACATTTGTTGAATTTATAGATCATGTATTATATAGATACACACCATTATTTAGATAAGCCATGTGTCCATATATAAGGTTGACATATTACCCAATCATGTGCACACACAATATTTGTGTAATATTGTAGATGTTAATAAAAGTTCATTCTATTAGTCAAGAAAGTTATTTTATTCAAAGGCATAGGAATCTCCCATAAGTCCAAAATAAAAAGAGGGTTTGGTAATCTTGAATAGATCGCCTCATCTTTTATATATGAAAGGGGCCCAGAGGTCTTATTTAAGATATTTTATTAGTATTTCTTTTCAGGAGGGTCACACCACTCCTCAGGTGTTATGAATGACTCTCACTTAATGTACGTGAAAAGCAGTCACATCATGCTGCGGTCACATTGACTCATAAGGAATGTGTCAGCTATTTGTCTTCATTCACATGATGAAAAGTGTAGTTAATGAAACTGTTACATTGTCACATTGCAAACCTTTAGAATCAAGTGGCTAAAAATATTTCCTTATGGTATAAGGGAGTGAGGACACTAAAAGCTTACCTTTAAAACTATTTTTAAAGGATGAGGCTATTATAATTGCATCTTTTCTCTCTGGATAATAGCCTTTTCAACTGAAGAGTGCCTTTTAGAGGTGTTCAGTATAGCAGTTCATTGGATCCTCAGCTTGGCTATACTACCAAATATGGCACCTGGGAGGCAGGTGGATGTATGGCATATATAATATTTTGTTCATTTATGTATTCATTCTTTCAAAAACATTCATTCTGGTAGTAGTGTTTGTTATTCCAGAAACTATTAGGCAACCTCTAGAAGATGAGAGATAATGATGGATTATCATAATGATGGAATCAGTAAAATGTTATACGCTATGATAGTGGTATATATGCTGACTGCACTGGAAATAAAAACAAGGACTTCTACAGGACAATGGCATCAAGGATGGCTACCTGGAGTTGCAGATACTTGTGCTGAGTTTTGATGTTGAGTTGCATTTATCCATCGCACAAATATTTACTGAGTGACTTTTAAGGAAACTAGGCTACACTCTGAATATACTATGGGGAAAAAGACAGACATGAATACTGCCATCATAAACTCATAGTCTGTGAGGGGGACAGACATAAAACAAATAAAAATATATGCTAAGTGAGGAAAATTCAATAAGAGAACATTGCAGATAGACCAAAATGTTGACAAATTGCTTAGGGAAAGCCTCTCTTAGAGAAAATGATATTTGATTTGACACCTTAAATGGAGTAGAAGTTAGCTAAGCAAAGACAGAAAAGAGCATTCTAGGTAGCAGAATTTCCTTTATTTTACTCAAAGAATTTTAAAAAATTATTTATTTTTTAATTGAAGGATAATTGCTTTACAGGATTTTGTTGTTTTCTGTCAAACCTCAACATGGATCAGCCATAGGTATACATATATCCCCTCCCTTTTGAATCTCCCTCCCCATCCCATATCTCTAGGTTGATACAGAGCTCCTGTATTTCAGTTTCCTGAGCCATACATCAAATTCTCATTGGCTATCTATTTTATGTATGATAATGTAAGTTTCCAGGTTACTCTCTCCGTACATCTCACCCTGTCCTCCCCTCTTCCCATGTCCATAAGTCTATTCTCTATGTCTGTTTCTCCATTAGTTCAGTTCAGTTCAGTCAGTTAGTCGTGTCCAACTCTTTGTGACCCCACGGACTGCAACACTGCAGGGCTCCCTGTCCATCACCAACTTCTGGAGCTTACTCAAACTCATGTCCATTGAGTCAGTGATGCTATACAACCATCTCATCCTCTATCATCCCCTTCTCCTCCTGCCTTTAGTCTTACCCAGCATCAGGGTCTTTTCAAATGAGTCAGCACTTCATTTCACATCAGGTGGTGAAAGTATTGTAGTTTCAGTTTCAGCATCAGTCCCTCCAATGAATATTCACGACTGATTTCCTTTAGGATGGACTGGTTGGATCTCCTTGCAGTCCAGGGGACTCTGAAGAGTTTTCTCCAACACCACAATTCAAAAGCATCAATTCTTTGGCACTCAGCTTTCTTTATAGTCCAGCTCTCACATCCATACATGATTACTGGAAAAATCATAGCTTTGAAGACAGACCTTTGTTGGCAAAGTAATGTCTCTGCTTTTTAATAGGCTGTCTAGGTTGGTCATAATTTTTCTTCCAAGGAGCAAGTGTCTCTTAATTCATGGCTGCAGTCACCATCTGCAGTGATTTGAGAAGAGAAGAAGAGAAGTCACTCAGTCGTGTCCGACTCTTTGCGACCCCATGGACTGTAGCCCACCAGGCTCCTCAGTCCATGGGATTTTCCAGGCAGGAATACTGGAGTGGGTTGCCATGAGAGCCCCCCAAAATAAAGTTTCTCACTGTTTCCACTATTTCCCCATTTATTTGCCATGAAGTTATAGGACCAGACACCATGATCTTAGTTTTCTGAATGTTGAGTTTCAAGCCAACTTTTTCACTCTCCTCTTTCACTTTCATCAGGAGGCTCTTTAGTTCTTATTCCCTTTCTGCCATAAAGGTGTTTCATCTGCATATCTGAGGTTATTGATATTTCTCCCGGCAATCTTGATTCCAGCTTGTGCTTCATCCAGCCCAGCATTTCTCATGATGAACTCTGCATAGAAGTTAAATAAGCAGGGTGACAATATACAGCCTTGACGCACTCCTTTCTTGATTTGGAACCAGTCTGTTGTTTCATGTCCAGTTCTAACTGTTGCTTCCTGACCTGCATACAGAATTCTCAAGAGGCAGGTCAGGTGGTCTGGTATTCTCATCTCTTTAAGCATTTTCCACAGTCAAAACATAAGAATAATAAATGTTTTTCTTGAATAACTGCTTTCTGAGCCCTTCCCTCACTGGGAATCACAGTTCATCTCACAGTCCTCCAACACTGTGCTGATCTCTGGACCTCTTTTGGGGGCAGCTCAGATTCTAATCTTGTCCTACCCCTGTATGTTCTTACCTCCAGTGTCCACAGCCATCAGAACTAGCGCATTTTATTTGTGGGAGCTCTCAATGGCCATTTATATATTCCATGGACTCAGAGTCTGCCTAGTTGATCATGTGGATTTAATCTGTTGCTTGTACAGCTGGTGGGAAGGTTTTGGGTGTTCTTCGTTAGCCACACTGTCCCTGGGTTTCAATTGTGGTTTTACTTCCACCTCTGCATGTGGGTCATCCACTGGGGTTTGCTCCTGAGGCTGCCCTTGACGACTTGGGTTTGCCCCAGTGAAGGCCTGTTGTGGAGGTAATGCAGCTGCTTGGGTCACAGGGGTTCTGGCAGCACTAGGTACACAAGAGCATTGGACGCTAGGGCAGCAGGAAATATAGTGCTCTAGAAGGCTATGGCAACCAGTAATGGCCAATGTGCTCCAGTATTCTTGCCTGGAGAAACCCCCTGACAGAGAATCCTGGAAGGCCACAGTCTACAGGGTTGCAAAGAGCTGAACATGGCTGAAGTGACTTTGCCTGCATAGATCCAAGACCTTTTTCTTTTTGCCTTGGGCAGCTCTGCTGCAGTGAGGGTTGAGCATGAAGGTGGCACTGCTGCTTGGGTCGTGGGGACCCTGTTGGCACTAAGTGTGCAGGGACATGGACTGCCTCAGCTGCATGAATTAAGGCACAACAGAGTCTTTCTTTGAGCCTCTGGTAGCTGGCAATCAGAAGGCCCCTTTGGCTAGTCTTTCTCCATAGCTCCCCCATTCAGACACTTAGAGGGCTCCCTTGCCTGAGGTCCTTCTCTGTTTGGCTTATCAGGCAGATAGAAGGACCACCCTGGCTGGGGTCCTACTCCATAGATCAGTGCATCAGGCACTTAAAGGGGCATCCTGGGTGAGGTCATACTCTGTAGTTTGGCACATCAGTCACTTAAGGGAGCACGCTGGGTGCGGTCCTCCTCTGTAGTTCTGTGTGTCAGGCACTTGACAGGCCAGTCTCTCTATTGTTCAGCTGCTGATGCTGGCGTGTGGGGAGAGTGAAGCTATGGCTCCAGCCTCTACGCTGACTAAGCAGTATCGCCTTGCTTCCTTGGCTTCCTGGCTTTCCTCCACAGGCATTTCCCACCACAATCTCCTCCCTCACATCCCCTAGGTCCATCTCTCCACAGTCAACAACAGCCCTCACCGTGAGATTGCTCCACAATCCCTGAGCGCCAGCTCCCAGCCTCTCTCTGTGCTCTTCTCAGGGACCTGCATCCCTGTCTTGGGTATGGATGGCTGCAGCAAGGACTGTCTGATTCTCATTCCATTTAGGCTGCCACAGATCAGCTGTTTCACTCTCAGCCTTAAACATTTCTCCTCTGACTCAGACAGTTGCCCCGCTGTGGGTATTGGACCCCCTGCTTCAGTTCCCCCACCCTCTAAGGGCAGGTCCTGTCCTAGTAACACTCCTGTTTTCCCTCTTGTTCCTTCATCCTACTGTATTTTGCATGGTTCTATATATTCTTTTCCCTTGGTCAGGTACTTCTGTCCTCTCTCTGCTGGTGTTCTGCGTGCACTTCTGATGGTGTCTGACGGTATATTCCTGATGTATCCATGGAGAGAGATGTACTCCATGTCCACCTACACCTCTGCCATTTTGTTCTTTTACTCAAAGAATTTTGCCCTGAAACAATGACCAAACAAAAAAAATGAAAAAGAATTTTTAAAGCATTGCCTTCTCTGAACATTGTGGTAGTAAAAAATTTTCAGAACACCATGCATTGTTATTAAAAAAATGGAAACTAAATTCTTTTTGTAACTATGCATGTTGACAGACGTTAACTAGACTTATTGTTTTGATCATTCTGTAATATATACAAATATCAAATCATCCCATTTTATACCTCTAGCAAACATAAGGTTATATGTGAGTTCTTCCTCAATAAAAAAAAAGTATAAAATATTTCAGATTAAACCAAAAGTGATGGTTTGGAAACTGTTTGGTTAAGAGCCTGAAATATCTTCTTTTTCCTTTTTTGATTTCTTCCTCTGTCTTTCAAAAATTATTCTTAGGAGGGAATAGAAGATATTTTAGAAACAGTCATCAGAACATTGCTTAAATTTAATTTTGCTGTTATTTTTAAGTTATATAGTCACTTTTGATTTCATGGGTTTATTGCTATTGAGTTTTTTAAACTTTCAAATGTCATCTTATGCTTGGATCAGTGCAGCTGAAGAATGCTGTAAAATACACAAAGACCCAATATGTAGTTACTGCCTTTCTAACTTTTCACTCTTCAACAAACTTTTCTATTTATTACCCTCCAGCCATAATAACTCACTCTTGTCAGATTGTATTCCTTTCTGCCCATCTGCATTTTCAGTACATTTCTGTTCTCATTCGATATTGGTTATGCGGCACTACAGCACATTCATGAGATCTGGTTTTCAGGTCTCTAGTGATGCAAATGCTTTCTCATGTGCCATGGGGCAGAGGCATTCATTTGGTTTTACAAGAAGAGGGCAATGGTATATCAAAGTCTCTGAACCTTTTCTCCAAGGCTTCTTTGAGAAACTGACATTTACATGGGGAATTAATGAAGCTGTTCCTGCAAAAGAATGAGAAAGAATACGGGAGAGATAGGAATACCAGGAAGTGAGAAAATGCATTTACAAATTTCAGAGAATTCAATTCAGTTCAGTCACTTAGTTCAGTTCAATTCAGTTCAGTTCAGTCGCTCAGTCGTGTCCGACTCTTTGCGACCCCATGAATCGCAGCACGCCAGGCCTCCCTGTCCATCACCAACTCCCGGAGTTCACTCAGATTCACGTCCATCGAGTTAGTGATGCCATCCAGCCATCTCATCCTCGGTCGTCCCCTTCTCCTTCTGCCCCCAATCCCTCCCAGCATCAGAGTCTTTTCCAATGAGTCAACTCTTCGCATGAGGTGGCCAAAGTACTGGAGCTTCAGCTTTAGCATCATTCCTTCCAAAGAAATCCCAGGGCTGATCTCCTTCAGAATGGACTGGTTGGATCTCCTTGCAGTCCAAGAGACTCTCAAGAGTCTTCTCCAACACCACAGTTCAAAAGCATCAATTCTTCGGCGCTCAGCCTTCTTCACAGTCCAACTCTCACATCCATACGTGACCACTGGAAAAACCATAGCCTTGACTAGATGGACCTTAGTCGGCAAAGTAATGTCTCTGCTTTTGAATATGCTATCTAGGTTGGTCATAACTTGTCTTCCAAGGAGTAAGCGTCTTTCAATTTCATGGCTGCAGTCACCATCTGCAGTGATTTTAGAGCCCTCCAAAATAAAGTCTGACACTAGTTCCACTGTTTCCCCATCTATTCCCCATGAAGTGATGGGACCGGATGCCATGATCTTCGTTTTCTGAATGTTGAGCTTGAAGCCAACTTTTTCGCTCTCCTCTTTCACTTTCATCAAGTCACTCAGTCGTGTCCAACTCTTTGTGTCCCCATGGACTGCAACACACCAGGCCTCCCTTTCCATCACCAACTCCCAGAGTTTTCTCAACTCATGTACATTGAGTCGGTGATGCCATCCAACCATCTCATCCTCTGTCATCCCTTTCTTCTGCCTTCAGTCTTTCCCAGCATCAGGGACTTTTCTAATGAGTCAGCTCTTCACATCTATTGGCCAAAGTATTGGAGCTTCAGCTTCAGCATCATTCCTTCCAATGAATAGTCAGGATTGATTTCCTTTAGGATTTGACTGGTTTGATCTTCTTTCAGTCCAAGGGACTCTCAAGAGTCTTTCCCAGCACCACAGTTAGAAAGCAATTCTTCAGTGCTTAGCCTTTTTTATAGTCCAACTCTCACATCCATACATGACTACTGGAAAATCCATAGCTTTGACTATATGGACCTTTTTTGGCAAAGCTTTTCTTGGCCTGAATCTAAAACATCAGATGATTCTGGGGCTCCTTGGATTAATTTCAGTAGCATGCCACAGGAAGCTTTAATTTTAATGAACTGAGTTGAGAGTGTTTTATTATGTTTATTATGTTTCTTAGTTATAATAAGAAAATAATCCCACTGATCAGGTTTGTTTAGTTTTTAATTTAGAACTTATGTTACCTCAGAATAGATGTGTATCCTATATTGAAGTATCATTTCTATCCTCAAATCATTTGTAGTAAACAAAAAAATCCTTAAAATTTCATTTCAGTTGCTATGCTGTCCTGCAGTACATATTTTATTTTTGGCATTATCATTTGATTATTCTCTAAACATTCTTATGTCCTTCGACTGATAGTCCAAAATATTAAGCAATTTTTGCATCTTTCTAAGGAGATTTAACTCCCTCAAATGATTACCTAGAGCCTACATAATCTCCTTTAGATCTTCCAGGTTATTTGACCTACCATTTCAAACAGTTTCATTAGCTTTTTTTTTGTACTTTATAGATCTGAATAACTAACTGGAACAGAAATGAAGGTACTAATGTAATCAAAATGAGAGTTAGTGAAGCAGAGCCTATACTGAGAGCTAGTTGACATGATTAAGCGATTAAAAAAAAAAAAAACTTCTGTATTGCATTCACAGTTTAAAAGAAACCAACCAATGTTTCTGTATATTCACAATCTAATTCAGATACATAATTCATCATTTCTCTTAATTCTGCACATAGTTTGAGATGTAAAAGAATCCTAAACCCAAATGTTAAGTGGACTTTTTAGAGGTAGAGTACAGTTGGTACATTGGAGGTAATAAGAGTTGCTTTAAGTATAAGATATGCTAAAACAGGGTGATGAAAAGGGGAGCTCTGCCACCAGTGTTTTATAGTTTTCTATATATAGGTCTTTAGTATTTTATTATTTTCGTTGCAATGGTGAATGGAATTGTTTCCTTAATTTCTTTTTCTACCTTCTCATTATTAGTGTTTAGGAATGCAAAGGATTTCTATGTGTTGATTTTATTCATTGATTAGCTGCAACTTTACTATATTCATTGATTAGCTCTAGTAATTTTCTGGTGGAGTCTTTAGGGTTTTCTATGTAGAGGATCATGTCATCTGCAAACAGTGAGAGTTTTACTTCTTCTTTTCCAATTTGGATTCCTTTTATTTCTTTTTCTGCTCTGATTGCTGTGGCCAAAACTTCCAGAACTATGTTGAATAGTAGCGGTGAAACTGGGCACCCTTGTCTTGTTCCTGACTTTAGGGGAAATGCTTTCAATTTTTCACCATTGAGGATAATGTTTGCTGTGGGTTTGTCATATATAACTTGTATTATGTTTAGGTATGTTCCTTCTATTCCTGCTTTTGGGAGAGTTTTTATCATAAACGGATATTGAATTTTGTCAAAGGCTTTCTCTGCATCTATTGAGATAATCATATGGCTTTTATTTTTCAATTTGTTAATGTGGTGAATTACATTGATTGATTTGCGGATATTGAAGAATCCTTGCATCCCTGGGATAAAGCCCACTTGGTCATGGTGTATGATCTTTTTAATGTGTTGTTGGATTCTGATTGCTAGAATTTTGTTGAGGATTTTTGCATCTATGTTCATCAGTGATATTGGCCTGTAGTTTTCTTTTTTTGTAGTATCTTTGTCAGGTTTTGGTATTAGGGTGATGGTGGCCTCATAGAATGAGTTTGGAAGTTTCCCTTCCTCTGCAATTTTCTGGAAGAGTTTGAGGAGGATAGGTGTTAGCTCTTCTCAAAATTTTTGGTAGAATTCAACTGTGAAGCCATCTGGACCTGGGCTTTTGTTTGCTGGAAGATTTCTGATTACAGTTTCAATTTCCGTGCTTGTGATGAGTCTGTTAAGATTTTCTATTTCTTCCTGGTTCAGTTTTGGAAAGTTGTACTTTTCTAAGAATTTGTCCATTTCTTCCACATTGTCCCTTTTATTGGCATATAATTGCTGATAGTAGTCTCTTATGATCCTTTGTATTTCTGTGTTGTCTGGAATGAATCGCCAGTCTAGGTTTGATACAGGATGCTTGGGGCTGGTGCACTGGGATGACCCAGAGAGATGATATGGTGAGGGAGGTGGGAAGAGGGTTCAGTATTGGGAACTCATGTACACCTGTGGCAGACTCATGTTGATGTATGGCAAACCAATACAGTATTGTAAAGTAAAATAAAGTAAAATAAAAAGAAAAGGGGAGCTCTGACATAAAAGCCATCCTGTCAAAAATCCAAGCCCTTGTTTATAACAGAGACATTTGGGGAAATAATCAAGACAACAGACCAAAGTCAGGCTTTAAAAATGACAAGGAAATGTGTCAGTTGATGGGAGAGGATGTGGGAAGCTGCAAAGTGAGCAAAGCGTATTTATTAAGAGCCTGGGCCTGGTTGACGGTCATGTAAATTGAATCTTGAATCCATAACTGAGTGGTGTTGGTCGAGGGACTTCACTTTGAACTTGAACAAGTGACTTCGGAGAGCCTCAGTTCTCTTATTCTGGCAAGTGACATAGCTGTACGTGTCAGTTTCTTCATGTGTATGAGGAACAATTGATGAAATTAATGTTATTAAACTGTTGTGAAATGCAGAGAGATAATTTATATAGAACTCTTAGCAGAGCACCTGGTATACAATAGGAACCAGCGAATATTAAATATTACAATGGTTATGATTAAGATAGTGTTTGCCAATTGTTATTCAGAACTCTGGGGGTTTAGAAAATATGAAGAATGAGACCCATTGTTACTTAGGGGAAAAGTAGCACTTGCATAAATCTAATTAGACAGGGCTTAAGGGCAGGCTCCGGAAAAGGCAATGGCACCCCACTCCAGTACTCTTGCCTGGAAAATCCCATGGTTGGAGGAGCCTGGTGGGCTACAGTCCATGGGGTCGCTAAGAGTCGGACATGACTGAGCGACTTCACTTTCACTTTTCACTCTCATGCATTGGAGAAGGAAATGGCAACCCACTCCAGTGTTCTTGCCTTGAGAATCCCAGGGATGGGGGAGCCTGGTGGGCTGCCGTCTATGGGGTCTCACAGAATCGGACGTGACTGAAGTGACTTAGCAGCAGCAGCAAGGGCAAGCTCAGATGGAAAAGAATCTGCCTGCAAAGTAGGAGACCTGGGTTCAATCTCTGGGTTGAAAGATGCCCTGGGAAAGGGAATGACAACTCACTCCAGTATTCTTGCTTGGAGAATTCCATGGACACAGGAGCCTGGTGCGCTACAGTCCATGGGTTCACAAAGAGTTGAACATGACTGAGCAACTAACACTTTTACTTTCTAAGGGCAGGTGCTTTGTTCTAGAAAGACAATGTGGCTCCAAAATAATCTTGCTGTTGGCAAAGTAGGGAATATGTTAGTACAAAGATGCTGCTGCTGCTGCTGCTAAGTCGCTTCAATCGTGTCCAACTCTGTGCAACCCCAGAGACGGCAACCCACCAGGCACCCCCGTCCCTGGGATTCTCCAGGCAAGAACACTGGAGTGGGTTGCCATTTCCTTCTCTAATGCATGAGAGTGAAAATTGAAAGTGAAGTTGCTCAGTTGTGTTCGACTCTTAGAGACCACATGGACTGCAGCCTACCAGGCTCCTCCATCCATGGGATTCTTCAGGCAAGAGTACTGGAGTGGGGTGCCATTGCCTTCTCCGACATAGATGCTAGGCAAATATAAATGGGCTTTTGAGAGTAATAGGAAAAGATATTGAAACTTTTCGTGTCTGCCTGCAACAGATTGAGGTTATCAGGAAATTCAAATCAGGCCATCCAGCTGTGACCAGTGGAACTGGCAGAGGCGGGGATATAAAATTAAAGAATTCATGCACAGCACTTGGTAAATGCTTCATAAATAGGATTTGTAATTGTTGTGCTTTCCTTGAAATATTTTCTACTCTTGACATCCCTACTAACAAGGGTTGCCAGATCTAGCAAGTAAAAAATAAAGAATTCTCAGTTACATTTGAATTTCACATGAGCAATGAACAATTTTTAGTATTTCTATAGTATTGCATATAGTTAGAGCTTTACCAATAACCCACTCTTCTTTATCCACTATACTTCTCAGTTATTCTTTGGTGGCTCCTTGAGTTGGATGGACCTTTTATGCCATGTGAGAAATTCCTTTCTACTTGTAAGCTTTGTATATGGTATTCTCTTTGCCTGGAAAAGATCATTACTCCACTGTTAGCCTGGCCATAGGATTCTCATCCTTTAAATCTTGGAGAACTCTGATTAAACCCCAGACTAGGTTAAATTCTTTATTGTGCAGTTTCACAACACACTTTGTAGTGCATATTACCCTTAAATTTAAAGAATGTCTGTTACTCTTTCTAAACTCAACTCCAGGGTGCTAGAACTACATTTGATCTAATCTCTACTGAGAGGCTCAAACCCAGCACAGGAAACCCATTCAATAAACATTTGTAGAATATAGAGACAAAAATAATTGTAATTATTATTCTTATTTTTAAAAAACAGTTTTATGGAGGTATAATTTATATACAGTAAACAGTAAACTCATCATATTTAAACTGTATAGGTGACACATTTATGCATCCATGAAATCATCACCATAAAACACTGAGCATATTCGTTACCCCAAAAGTTTTCTCATGCCCTTCTGTAATCCTTCCCTCTTACCTTTTTCAGCGGCCAACCTCAGCTTTTTAAAGTCTGTAAATTATTTTGCATTTTCTAGAGTTACGTATGACTTCCCTGGTGGCTCAGATGGTAAAATATCTGCCTACAATGCGGGAGACCCGGGTTCGATCCCTGGGTTGGGAAGATCTCCTGGAGAAGGAAATGGCAACCCACTCCAGTACTCTTGCCTGGAGAATCCCATGGTTGGAGTTTTCTTGCTTTCACTCATAGTTCTGTAGAAGCTCCCTTTCCTGTTGGTCTACCTCTCCTTCCCCAGAACTCACCTACTTACCATTGCATCTCTTCCAGAGGCAAAATACTACTTCCTTCCTCAAACAGGATTTCCTTCTGGTGTCTATCTTGCATCTGTAATGCATTCTGTAATCTTGAGTAACATCTCATCCTTTAATCAGATGCACCTTACTGTCTCTACCCTGTTTGAAAAGCTCCCAACAGGATTTGCTGGATCCTTTAATACTTGAACTATTAGTTAACATGTATCTCTAATAAAATAAGTTTTTAACTGAGCAGAACAGCTTATCTCATGTTGAATAAATGCTATCTGCCCTATTAGTAAGGCCCTGTGTGTATGCTAAGTTGCTTCAGTTTTGTCCTACTCTTTGCAACTCTATGTACTATAGCCCACCAGGATCCTCTGTCCATGGAATTCTCCAGGAAAGAATACTGGAGTGGGTGGCCGTGCCCTTGTCCAAGAGATCTTCTTGACCCACGGATCCAACCCATGTCTCTTATGTCTACTGCATTGGCAGGTGGGTTCTTTACCACTAGCACCGCCTGGGAAACTAGGAAGGCCCTAATTCAGATTTTTAAGCCTAATGTGTCTCAGAGGCAGTACTGAGAAGCCAAGTGTGCTTTTCTTCTCTGCCTAGGTCTTGGCAGTGACAGAAAAGTGTCTTTAAGTCTGTCTTTCTTTTCTACTTCTGAAAGGGTGGCTCCAATACTGGTTCAGAATCTCTTTGATATAAATTGTGTGTGTGTGTGTGTGTGTGTGTACAAATTCCTCTTACCATATACCCCCATTTTACTTATATATCACTCTTTTATTCTTGCTCTATCAGTTTAGTATAGAGCTGTTTCAGTTTCTTCAGCAGTTTTGGTAACACCTATACTATGTTACATTCTCTAAGCTAAGGTTAAACAACCCACTCCATTTCTTCTCCAGGGGATATACCTGACCCAGGGACCAAATTCAAGTTTTCTGTGTTTCCTGAATTGCAGACAGATTCCTTACCTGCAGAGCCATTAGGATATAGCACCATAATGATTTTCTAATTCATATGTAAGCAGTACATGCAAAGTCAAGTAGGTCTTAGAAAGCATCACTATGAACAAAGCTAGTGGAGGTGATAGAATTCCAGTTGAGCTATTTCAAATCCTAAAAGATGATGCTGTTAAAGTGCTTCACTCAATATGCCAGCAAATTTGGAAAACTCAGCAGTAGCCATAGGACTGGAAAAGGTCAGTTTTCATTCCAATCCCAAAGAAAGGCAATGCCAAGGAATGTTCAAACTACCACACAATTGCACTCATCTCACATGCTAGCAAAGTAATGCTCAAAATTCTCCAAGTGAGGTTCCAACAGCATGTGAACCAAGAACTTTCAGAAGTTCATGCTGAATTTAGAAAAGGCAGGGGAACCAGAGATCAAATTGCCAACATCCTTTGGATCATCAAAAAAGCAAGAGAGTTCCAGAAAAACATCTACTTCTGCTTTATTGACTAAGCCAAAGCCTTTGACGGTATGGATCACAACAAACTATGGAAAATTCTTCAAGAGATGGGACTACCAGACCAACTTACCTGTCTCCTGAGAAATCTGTATGCAGATCAATAAGCAACATTTAAAACCAGACATGGAACAACAGACTGGTTCCAAATTGGGAAAGGAATATGTCAAGGCTGTATATTGTCACCTTGCTTGTTTAACTTATATGCATAATACATCCTGCAAAATGCTGGGCTGGATGAAGCATAAGCTGGAATCAAGATTACTGGGAGAAATATCAATAACCTCAGACATGCAGATGACACCATCCTTATGGAAGAAAGCAAAGAGGAACTACAGATCCACTTGATGAAAATTAAAGAGGAGCATGAAAAACCTGACTTAAAACTCAACATTCAAAAATGGAAGATCATGGCATCTGGTCCCATCACTTAATGGCAAATAGATGGGGAAACATCAGAAACAGTGACAGACTTTATTTTGGGGGGCTCCAAAATCCCTGCAGATGGTGACCACAGCCTTGAAATTTAAAGACACTCACTTGTTGGAAGAAAAGTTATGACCAACCTAGACAGCATATTAAAAAGCAGAGACATTACTTTGCCAACAAAGGTTTGTCAAGTCAAAGCTATGGTTTTTCCAGTAGTCATGTATGTCATGGATGTCAGAGTTGGACTATAAAGAAAGCTGAGTGCTGAAGAATTGATGCTTTTGAATTGTGGTGTTGCAGAAGACTCTTGAGAGTCCCTTGGACTGCAAGACATCAAACCAGTCAATCCTAATGGAAATCAACCCTGAATATTCACTGGAATAACTGATGCTGAAGCTGAAGCTCCTACACTTTGGCCACCTGATGCCATTGGAAAAGACCCTGATGCAGGGAAAGATTGAAGACAGGAGAAGAAGAGGATGACAGGGGATGAGATGGTTGGATGACATCACTGACTTGATGGCCATGAGTTTGAGCAAGCTCTGGGAGTTGGTGATGGACAGGGAAGTCTGGCATGCTACAGTCCATGGAGTCACAAAAAGTCAGGACTGAGCAATTGAACTGAGCTGATGAATAAAAATAATTCTGTAATTATAATCACAGGTGCAGTTGTTTTATGTTCTATGAATAAGGATTTTGATCAATTCATCTATAAAGATAATTCCTTTAATATTAATATATGAGCTGACCTGCATGTATTAAGAAAGTTGAAATGGCTTGTTAGTGTTTTTGGAATGCTGTAAAACAGAAAACAGAGGTTCAAAATTTGTCAGTGTGAAAGTTACGAAGAAAAATGGTTGATGTGATTACAGAGTATGTGGGTTTAGAAGGCTACATTAAGCAATTATTGTCACCTGGGCTTCTACTCGTAAAGTTCGCACTTCAGATTAACCCATCTGTTGATTCACATAGTAGGTTTGATGTTGATGACATTCTGATTTGTGCCATTGGAAAAATCAGTGAAAAAACTTAAGGTAATTTAAAAAGAATCAGATTTTAGTTGAATCAGCTGAATATCTTTATCCTCCCTCCATGTTTTCTCATGTTAAATTATTTAAAAAATAAAGGTAAAGGTTATAGAGCTTCAGTTACCCTACACAGTAAAAAAGGCCAACATTTCTTAAGATTTAGAAGAACCAACTTTAAATAAATTGGTAAACTTTTATGTAAAATTAAGTGAAAATTGTAAACAATCTAGCAAGTTAAGCATCACTGTAACGGTTAATTAATTACTCACACAGGAGCAAAACAACAATGACACATGATATATGAGGATAAATGCATTCCTAATAGTGTGCCCCAGCCAGAAGGTGCAGTGACTGTTAATCTGTGACTGCTTAGATAATGCTGTTTCCAGTTCTCCAAATTTTGCAAACAAAACTGTCATCCTCCTTCACACGGAGGAAATGTGTGACCTTCCACAGTCACTTAACCTTTCTGTGTTTTCTCATCTTGAAAATGATAATGTCATAATCAACACCACTCCCATGTGAGGCGATGGATGTTTTCTGCCTCACTTTTGAAGCTGTTTTATGTAAAGCAGTGTGAGTTTTGCCAAACATGCTGTGGTATAATGAGAATTTTTATTAGAAGTCATACTGTGAGGCTAGTTAGCTGACTTACAGCAGAAGAAATAAACTAGGATAGAAGGCTGCATTCTTATGTGAGTAGATGTATCCAGTTCTGTGAAACCTGATCTTGATCTGTTTTATGATCTCAGAAAGCCTTTTTGAAAATGATTGTCAAGGATTAAAAAAGATGAGAGGTGGCAGAGATTTTAAAGAGAATACTGAAAGGAAGGTCTTTGAATCACCCTCTACTTTGTCTGTGTTAGCTCTTTGTCATATATCATAGCTATGCTTATAGAAAATCAATTTTGAGTTAATTACTTATATTTAAAACAATTTTTTAATTTTAAAATCCAAGCTACAGCAAAAAAATCATAATGTGCTTGACAAATAGTTCATCATTTCTGAGATTTTGAAGCCCTTTATAAATTGTCCTTAAAGCAGAGCATGATCTTAGTGGGATATATGTCTGAAGTTCTTGATATTCATACATAAATCTGAGTTTTAACAAATATGTTATTTTTAAAGATAAAAACTGGAAAAAAAATTACTTTCACTTGTTAAATTATTGTTGTTTGAGTTCTAGAGGTTGAATCAGAATAAACAGTCCTCCCTAAGTTTGATATCAGAGCTCATCTAATTGGTTCTGATAGACAATAAGGGATGATTATCAAGAGTGACTCAGGTCAGTAGGCCTGCGTGTGAGTTTTGGTTTTACCAACATAGTACATCACCAAAGCTTCAATGTAATTAGCCGTAAGGTGACAATACACTGGATACTTACTGTTTTAGTCAGCACAACATCCTGTTAGTTCTCTTATAATAGCTTCCTGAGTTTCTTCTTGGTCTTCCCACGTGGCTTAGTGGTAAAGAATCCACCTGCCAATGCAGGAGACACAGATCCCTGGGTTGGAAAAATCCCCTGAAGAAGGAAATGGCAACCCACTCCAGTATTATTGCCTGTAAAAACCCATGGACAGAGGAGCCTGGTGTGCTACAGTCCATGGGGTTGCAAAGAGCCAGCTATGATTGAGTGACTCAGCATGCACACACATTTTTTTCTGTGAACTACCCTCCCTTGGATCCAATGCTTGTATTTCAGACAATGCTGGATGTGCCATGTGGCTTCAGAGGTAGGCACGTGATTTAGGCACAACCACAGAATATCAATGATCAAGCAACAGCCCAGGATCATAGTTGGAATTACTGGAAAATCTATAGGACTGAAAAACCAGACGGATAATTTTTTTTTTTTTTTTTAAGAATCTGCTTCCAGATTAAGTCAGCATGTGCTGTGCTTGCTGTGCTTCGTCTCTCAGTTGTGTCTGACTCTTTGGGACTCTATGGACTGTAGCCCACCAGGCTCCTCTGTCCATGGGGATTCTCCAGGCAAGAATATTGGAGTGAGTTACTATTCCCTCCTCCAGGGGAACTTCCCAACCTAGGGATCGAATCCAAGACTCCCGAACTGTAGGCAGATTCTTTACAATCTGAGCCACCAAAGTCAGCATAGTGGAAAACAAAACAACTGGAGAGTACAGAGAATCCATGCAATATTGTTTGGTCATCCTAACCTTCTGTGCCTGAAGACAAACCTCCTCCTTAAAATTTCAATTTCATAAACAAATATATCTCACTAATTATCATTATTATTATTACAAAAGTATTGAATACAGAGTATGATTTGTAATATTTATATTCTTATAGGAATTTTATGCATATAAAGTATGTTTTTGGCATAATGACTGTAAATAAGTGCTCAATATGATTTGTCTGTGTGTTACCTGAGTCAGTGCAACAAGGGTGTTTATTGTCACCCTGCTTATTTAAATTATATGCAGAGTAAATCATGCAAAATGCTGGGCTGGATGAATCACAAGCTGGAATCGAGACTACCAGGAGAAATAACAACCTCAGATATGCAGAAATGGCATCTCTGAGTTCCTATTCACTTTCTAATAGCAGAAAGTGAAGAGGACTAAAGAGCTTCCTGATGAGTGTGAAAAAGGAGAATGAAAAAGCTGGCTTAAAACTCAAAATTCAAAAAAAAGATCATGACATCCAGTTCTACCACTTTATGGCAAATATGAGGGGGGAAAATGGAATCAGTGATATATTTTCTTTTCTTGGGCTCCAAAATCACTGTGGACAATGATAGCAGCCACCAAATTAAAAGGTGCTTGCTCCTTAAAAGGAAAGCTATGGCAAACCTAGACAGCATATAAAAAAGCAGAGATACCACTTTGCTGACAAAGGTCCGTATAGTCTATTCTATGGTTTTTACAGAAGTCATGTAAGGAAGTGAGAGTTGGATCATAATTGATGCTTTCAAATTGTAGTGCTGGAAAAGACTCTTGAGAGTCCTTTGAACTGCATGGAGATCAAGCCAGTCAATCCAAAAGGAAACCAACCCTGAACATTCACTGAAAGGACTGATACAGAAGCTGAAGCCCCAATACTTTGACCATCTGCTGTGAAGAGTCTACTCATTGGAATAGACCCTGATGCTGGGAAAAAATGAAGGCAAAAGGAGAAGAGTGTGGCAGAGGATGAGATGGTTAGATGGCATGACTGACTCAATGGACATGAATTTGAGCAAACTCTGGGAGATAGTAGTGGACAGAGGAGCCTTGCATGCTACAGTCCATCAGTTCAGTTCAGTTCAGTCACTCAGTCGTGTCCCACTCTTTGCAACCCCATGAATCGCAGCACGCCAGGCCTCTCTGTCCATCACCAACTCCCGGAGTTCACTCAGACTCACATCCATCGAGTCAGTGATGCCATCCAGCCATTTCATCCTCGGTCGTCCCCTTCTCCTGCCCCAAATCCCTCCCAGCATCAGAGTCTTTTCCAATGAGTCAACTCTTCGCATGAGGTGGCCAAAGTACTGGAGTTTCAGCTTTAGCATCATTCCTCCAAAGAAATCCCAGGGCTGATCTCCTTCAGAATGGACTGGTTGGATCTCCTTGCAGTCCAAGGGACTCTCAAGAGTCTTCTCCAACACCACAGTCCACAGGGTCACAAAAACTGGATGTGACTTAGCCACTCAACAGCAACAACCTGAGTCAATTTAAATCAATGACTAAACCCCACTGACACTGTGAACTGAAGATTGAGAGTCCATGACAGTCTTCTACAGAATATTCTCCTAGCACTAATGAGCAACTTTGTAAAACATAACAGATAATGTTAAAGTTAGAACCAGTTATCTTAAACAACTTCCCTGAAATGCCTTTATGTAGCACACTGCATGTATCTTATGTATTCATGCTCCTAGCCACCATCCATATTCCAATCTAAAGTCAGAATCTGTCTTGACAATATCAATACCTAGACTCCATGGGACAAGAGCATAAAATTTAAAAATGAATATTAACCAATGTAAATAATTTACAGTTTTAAGAGTCTGGGTCACAGAAGAATTAGAGATACTCTAAATCACATCTGTGTAAAGATTTTCACTGGTATTTTTGGAAGGAGAAACTGAAAAATTATCTGATTTTATGGAGTCCACCCATTCTTAATTTTTTTTAACTGCCACCATTCCCAGAAGCTTCTACATTTAAGGTACCTTTAATTATATTATATGCAGGTCTGAAGCAGGAGGCAGAAAACCTATCTGAGAATTTCAGATCAATATTCTGGCTTCCAGTGTGGGTACACCTGAATAATCAGCACACCTTGAAGAATGTAAGAACACTCTGCCATCTGGATATATTACACTGACTGTGGATATCTGCATGCAGGAACAGTCTGGGCATCTGTCCCAGTGTTCCTGTGCAGTACTCCTTTAACATGGAGAATTTGATTTCACAAATGGCACAAAAAATGCATGCTTAAGAGTCTTATAATAGAGCTGTTAACACATTAGCAATCTGTTAGCAGTCTGGACTGTTATGAGCAAGAACCTACGCACAATATGAACCATCGTTTATTTTTGGCCACACCAAGAATGTACAACATTTATTTTAATAAACTAAGACATAAAAAAACAGGTCAAGATGCACCGAATGGGGTACTGAGAGACAACAAAACGTTGTTGGTTCTTTATAAGGACAAAGGATAGACTGGGAACTTGCAATTTGTTTTTAATTATCACAAATATAGCCAAGCCTTTCCAGTCACTCTAGGAGAAATGTCAACTACCATGCGACCTTTTTTTAGTGATGATTGGTTGATGCCATTGTTTACAATCCACAAGAATTGTCTTACAGAGAAATACTCCATTGGAAACCTGTCACTGTATGCTCTTCAGCTCAGTTGCTCAGTCGTGTCCGACTCTTTGTTACCCCATGGACTGCAGCCCACCAGGCTTCCCTGTCCATTACCAACTCCCAGAGCTTACTCAAACTTACTCATCCATCGAGTCGGTGATGCCATCCAACAATCTCATCCTCTGTGTCCCCTTCTCCTCCTGCCTTCAATCTTTCCCAGCATTAGGGTCTCTTCCAATGAGTCAGTTCTTTGCATCAGATAGCCAAAGTATGGTGTTAGCTGGTTGCTAACACGAAGTTATTTTATTCCTTTTTGGGGATAGGGAGGTCCAAGTCTATACATACTTGTACATGATTCTGGTGAAACATTTTAAGTGGGAAACTGTTTAGGGTTAATGTATGTGTACCAGCATGAAAACCAGGGTGTTCCTGCAGATTATGATACACATTATCTGACCTCTGAAAGTTAAGCTTCTGCAGGGAAGAAGCCCATAATCTGATTATACATAGCACACATACAAATTATGGAGGGGCTATGTACATTTAATTTTTGAATTTTGGTCTTTTTCTTGGAATCAGAGGAGGAAAATTACTGATTGAAAATCAGAGGCAAAAGAAAACAGAATCAGGGTTTTGGTGTGAAAGCAGAGTCTTCATGTACAGTGCACAGATTGCACTTGCATAAGGATTACATATTTAAAGTGGATTTTTCCAAACTCAAAATATAATGGAATCTTTGCAGAAGAATGTCTGTCACAGATGGGATGCAATTTCAGACATAGTAACTTGCTCCATAGAGAGGTGGGACCAGAGTAAGTGGCATCATTAGTACAACAGAATTCTGACCAAGATGAGAACTGCACCAGTAGAGCTGTGATCTTTATGAAGCACAAGTAATTTTTATGTTTTCTTTTCGCTTCATAGCATAAGTAGCAAAATAAGTTCCTCTTTTTCCTTTCCGCAAGTTGCTTTTTGCATAAGTCCATAACCCACAACCATACCTCTTTTCCTGAGAATAAACTATTGATCCCGTTTTGTCTGACTGACATGAAACTTGGATGAACTAGCCTTGTTAGGCTGAGTCTTGAAGAGGCAGGGCAAGGGAGTGAGAGTGTTGGAGGTTCACAGAATGGCTCCCATACCCCAGGGCAAGGAGACAGTGAAGAAAGAGGGTGACCATTCTAGATTGGTAGGTGGCCATATAAGCCTGATATGCATAGGCACCAATACTGTGGCACAGGCTTTTGAGATAAGAAAAAGTATTGCGAGTTCGGCTGGCAATGAGACAGGAGGCCAGGATCAAATCTGTCAAACTTCTATAAATCAGAGGAGGACAGCTGGTATGCTGAAGCCCTGGCATGGCAGGATTTGACTTCTGGAGGGCTCTGGAACTTGGCAATTTATGGGAAGGTGTGGGGAAAGGGCTTCAGCAGCACAGATTTCTGGGTAATAGATTCGTCCTTTTCAAAAGGGTCCGGGACATTCAGGTTCCGGGTCATACCCTAGGATTTTTGGTTCCGTGGAAGGGGAGAGTTTTGGTTCTGGGAAGTTTTGAAGTCAAAATTTTCTCCTCTGCGAATGTCTACTGCATGAGTCTCAGTTTCATTCTGTTACAGCTTAAAAACAGTTCATTATCTGGCTAGAACCAGGATAGAGCCCGAGTGAGGTTGGCTCTGTGTTGGCAGCAGGTTTAATAAGCAAGGAAACAGGAGTAACGCTTACTTGGGCCCCCGCGAGAGGAAGAAATCACCCTCTACATCCACCTGCCAGAATCTTAAAAGTTTATACAGAGGCTTCAATAGAGTTCAGTCGCCTTAGCTTCAAAATGGTCTCAACATCACCTTTCTCTCTCGAGACTACTCCTGGAACCAGCTCCTCCGGTGGGAATGATGGCAGAACACACACTCTAAGGACAAGGGAGAGGGTGAGGAGCCTCCAGTTGCCAGGATTCAGCTTGGGGGTCAGCTAGTGAGCACAGCTTCTGGATGGCCTCCTCCAACAGGTGTTTCTTATGATTGAAAGTTCACTGAGGCGGAGGACAAGTAGGTAGTTTTGAAGAGCTCAGGCCTAGAGTTCAAAAGAAGATACTTGTGAGTTTTAGAAACAAGCTGAATGTATCTGAGCTGCAGCATTGAACTCTGCAGTTACAGAAAAAGGAATGGTGAGCTTAAATGGTGAAAAGGTGAGTAACTCCTGGCATCTCGACTTTTTTAGTGAGCTGTTTGTTGCATGGAAACGATAAATTAATTTAAAAGGCATAAGATACTACTGCTTTTAAGAATGCTATTAGAAACACAGCTGTGGGTAAGGAAATAACCATACTTAGTAGTGGGGTTGGAGAAGGCAATGGCACCCCACTCCAGTACTCTTGCCTGGAAAACCCCATGGATGGAGGAGCCTGGTGGGCTGCAGTCCATGGGGTTGCTGAGAGTCAGACACGACTGAGCGACTTCACTTTCACTTTTCACTTTCATGCATTGGAGAAGGAAATGGCAACCCACTCCAGTGTTCTTGCCTGGAAAATCCCAGGGACAGGGGAGCCTGGTGGGCTGTCATCTATGGAGTCGCACAGAGTCGGACAGGACTGAAGCAGCAGCAGGAGCAGCAGTAGTGGGGTTATAGTCTCAGTCCAGTTCTTATTGAAGAGATGCTTCTTTCTCTCAGGAAATGATGTGGTCATGCAATCGATTACCGTGCCACATGTATCAGCTTAAGTGCTTGTAAATAAGTCAAATTATTTAAAGTATAATAATCTGCAGTAAAGGACTTCAGTTTGTTTTTTTCCAAATTCATCATGAAAAGTTGCTGATCACACATTTTCAGCAATATGCGTACTTTAAGATTATATAAAATTATTTTTCATGAACTATATTTAATCTTCTGGAGATAAACTGAAAAGATGACTGTTTCAGTTGGCAGGACTGGTTGATCATTCATCTCTCCTCAACATTTGGAAAAAGAAAAGAAAGAAGACAAGACTCCTAAAGGTACTGTGTGGAAACGATTTCCTTGTCTCAAGATGGTCAGTAGTCCCAGGTGTATTTAACTATGGCTGATGATCCAATTAAGCCAATTAAACTACCCTTATCGTTCTTGTTTCACTAAGTATTGCTTTCCATTTACCTCTATTCATTTGCTTATTTGACTGCACCTTTTGAAACTACTAAGATAATTTCCAGAGATAAATCACAATTTTTTTATTATAAAAATATGTCAGAAATAGTTTTTAAAACATGCAAGAAAATACATATTTAAGGAATAAATTTGTTATTAACAATATTATTTGTAATATCCAATTTCAGAATTCCTGTCGTACTAAGTCATACAGTTCATACAAATAGTGAGTTTTGAAGAGTATGATTTTGCAGCTTGTCAAAAGCTTTCCTTAGAGCATTGGAGAAGTTGGTATGAAACCTTCCAGGTAGAAACCTGTTCCATGATTGCTCACTTATATACAACTGCTTAACTGGCTTTTCTTTGTTTAGACACCTATGAAGGTCCCTGTTTTACAAGGAACTAGGAGGAGTAACTTAGCAATTATGTAAGAAATTGGAATTAGTCCAGTGAACCTTGTGGAAAAACAATAAATAAGAATCCCAAAGGATAGAAAATAGAAATACCTGTTCCTGAGTCATATACCAGCTTGCCTTGGTTAGGGCATAGGTATTAATAAGAGTCTCCTCTGAGTGTAGGAAACATCCACTTCATTGGACTGAGAATGAGATTCACGTTGGCTATGGGGAAGTATGTATGAAGATATCTTGCCATTTACTAGCTTCATAATCTTCGTTAAATTACTAAAATTTTTTGTGTTGAAGATGCTTCATTGGAAAATGGGTATAAAAGCAATATCTACTTAATTGGGTTATCATGCAGATTAAATGAGTTAATACTGTGAAGCACCTAAACACCTCCAACATTTTAGAAACATCTCACTGTTTTTGTGCTGTACAAAAACAAAGGTACCAGGATGAAACAATGCAATGTCTCAGTGTCGTTTAGTTGCTAAGTCCCATCTGGCTCTTCTGCAACCCTGTGGACTGTAGCCCACCAGGCTTCTCTGTCTGTGGGGTTTTCCAGGCAAGAATACTGGAGTGGACTGTCATTTCTTTCTCCAGGGGATCTTCCTGACCCAGGAATCAACCTGCATGTCCTGCATTGGCAGGAGGATTCTTTTTCACTGAGCTACCTGGAAAGCCCTTTGTGCACACTAGTCTTTATTAAATACCAGATTTCCGTTTCCTCATTCCATTTTCCCATATGGGAAAAGAAAACACATTCTTCAAAATGAATGATAAGCTTTAGAGTGTGGTCATTGGTTGTCACACTTCCTGCCTGGATTCAAACCCTGACTCCTGTGTACATGTGTGATCTTAGGTAAGGGCCTTAAACCACACTGTGCTTTGTTTTTCTCATTTGTGAAATAACACTTAGTACCTTCCAAACAGAGTTTGCTATGAGGATAAAATAAAATAATGGCTGCTAAGGGCTTACTCATTACAATGCCATTGTAAATTTTCAATGATGCTGTTTTTTATTATTATTGTTAGTATGTTACTGCAGACAGTTCAATAAAATATTAAATCAGTATATGAAAGAGGGTAATATTTTTCACCTAAGTTGGTTTTTTATGTCTTCTGGTTTAATGAATGGTTTTCCAACATTTTTTCATTATTGGCGCACCTATGAATTTAGTGAATAGTGTGAAAGAATAAAGTAAAATGGATGTAAAAATAGTCTAAAAGGTAAATGATTTCTTCTTCAATCATCTCAAAACTAATATCATTGTATTTAAATATATAGTTAGGTATTTTATTACCCAGGTGATTTTCCTACTATTTGAAATTATTACTTGTCCTGATAGGAAGTATATCAAAATAAGACTTTAAAATTTTGCTCGCATACTGCAGAGCTGATGAAGAAGAGCTGTGAAAAGCAAAATGGAACAAGGTAGAGATATTCAAGACTTGAAATGTACCCAGGGGGTCTTAAAGTCTGGACGGCAAAAGAGTTTCATAGTTCTACTTTCATGAAAAATATGGATTGAAAAGGAGTGGAAAATCTGCCCTTCCTCCTCCACCAGTTTCCATTTCAGTGTTGAAGTATCTTAGTTCCCTGGGCAGTGAAATGTGGTTGCAAAATGACAGATGCCTTTCCAGAGGCAATACTGCTCTTCAGCCCCATTAATATTTTAAGTTTACACTGAAATAGCAGGTGAGACTTCTTTGGTGGTTTTGGCTGAAGGGCAATGCTAAATCCTGAGAAATAAATAAGCCTTTTGAAGAACAGCACCCCAAGCTCTGTTCCACAAGCTTGCTTTGATGCTAGATGAATTATAATGGCAATTACTACTATGAAGGTGAAGGTGAAGTCACTCAGTCGTGTCTGACTCTTTGCGACCCCGTGGACTGTAGCCTACCAGGCTTCTCCATCCATGGAATTCTCCAGGCAAGAATACTGGAGTGGGTTGCCATTTCCTTCTCCAGGGGATCTTCCTGACCCAGGGATCGAACCCGGGTCTACTCGCATTGGAGGCAGATGCTTTAACCACTGAGCTTAATTCCAAAAATTAAAGAAACACCTACTTTCTTTCAAGTTCTGCTATAGTATGCAACATTTTTTCAAAGATACTCAGATTCATTTATTACTTGCCTCAGTTTCTGCATGGATCGCTTGCCCTTCTAGAACTCTGATGTCTTTCTGACACACCCTCACCTGAGATATGTAGGTGTGCTTGCCACTACCTAATTGTTCTGTCCTCCAAACCAAAGAGCAAGAGCATAATCCTTTTCTAATGGTCTGGACCCCTGAAAACTGGATGCTTTATTTTCAAACAGAAAATAGGACTCTCTCTGTATTTCTCTCCATGGGGAGGCCATTTGTTTAATGCATTCAGCTCTTCTGGGGGCTCACATTGCTTTAGTTGATGCTTTGAAATGACTGGTTGTTATAATTCAGACACCTAAGGCCTTTCGCTTAAAAACTTTAGTTAAGGAATAGTTTTAATGCCGCATGAACAAAATTAAACAAGCTGTCTGCTCTTATTGAGAAATACTGCAAATGCTTATGCATACTAGGAAGAATCCAGGGGAAAGAAAATGAGACATACCAGGTCGGAATAACTTATTATTCCGTTGTTAACGTCTTGTTAGTTGTTGTATTGTTAATTTTTATTAAATACCAAGAAATAGGTCACTGTAATTATTGAATTCCAGTTGTTTTCATGAAAGATACAGTATAAAAATTGAAAAGTAGCCGACAGTTTTTGACGGCTGATTGTGAAGGAGGAGAAAATTTGCATCTTCTCTTTTGAATTTTTAGCTGAGACCCCTGCAGTAAAAGACATTAACAAGAGAAAAACAAGCAGAAGTTTATTAACATGTGTAGCTCATGTACATATGAAAGATACCAAGGGAAAAATTATTAACTTCCTGAAGTGGCTTAGAATTCAGGATTAAATATCATCTTAATAGGAAAAAGGAAGGGAAAATACAGGCCTACTAGAGGAGAGTGAATGACTTCTAGGGAAAGTCGAACAGGATCTTCAAAGAATAGATGGGAGGTGTGACAGCTTAAGACAGAGTTAGTTTGAATGTGGTGTCAAGTTATAGTCATCTCTCCTCTGTTAAGAGTCTGTCTTTCTTGGCTGATGAAACTCCATGGGAGGGGATCTGTGACTGCTAGTTCCCTTTTGGAGGCTATGTTTTTAGGCAGATAAAAGCAGTTCAGAGAAAGCCTCTTCCTGAATTTGCTGTTGAATTGCTAGTGCTTCCAGTGCAAAATAATCAGTATACCAAAAGTGGCATATTTGGGGGTAGCATATCCTGAACTCCTCCATCATGTTTTGGGGTTATATGTTCTGCTACCTTTCACTGATCATTGGTAGGGAAGATTCTGTGTTTAGGACTTTATGTAAATCCTTCATTTAAATTTTACAGTGATTTGTGATCTGGAGTTTTGATCAAGATACAATGAGATAATGTCTACAGGATACTTAAAATGAATGGTTTCTGGCACACGGTCATTATGCAACGCATGGTAGTATTACTCCTTTTGTAATTTCCTGCTGTACTATTATGTGAAATATGATCATAAATATCTGCAGTAGTTACGGTGAAGCCCCCTGAAAAGTTCAAACATATTTGAATAATGATTACATTTGAAATATAAATTGATTCAAGGGAAGTATTTTTGACCAGGACCTTTCAGATGTATTCCTTTCCATCCAGTGTGTACTAATCTGTATGGCTAGAAACATGAGAACTTTTAAAAAAAAAAACTGGTCTTAAAGAGCGTGTAAATGAATTGGGAAGATGTCAAGGCTGCAACACAGTTACAGAATAGTAGATAATGATGTATGATCAAATGCTAAACAGTATGACATAGGCTTTAATATGACAAAAATAAAGTTTGGAAAATTATTTGGAGAGGTAAAGCCTGCTTGGGTCTTTGAGTTTGATGACAATTTAGCTAATTTTATTTTAAAGAGATAAAGAAAATCAAACTGTTAATAATACTGATGATTTTTTTCTGTCCAGGGAGTTCTTTTAGATGCTATCACCATTTAAAAGTGAATATATGATCTCTCACCAAAAATACTGTACAGATGTGTGGCCCATCACAAGTAAAACTCCATACTCTTCATCTTAGAACCTAACATTCTATATCTTGACTCCAGTCAGAGGCCCTTAGCTAGGTCTAAACAGATGTTCTGTGCCTGGACATCAACAAGGCTGAAGCTGGCATCTCAGTAGGCAACACTTACCCCATCCCCCTCCTCCCCTTCTTTCTGTCTCTCTTGCTTATGTACCCCTTGAGTATTGGTTGAAGATAGCCTACTTTCTAAGAGTTGTATTGATGTGCTAAATCTGTAAGAGAAAGATCAGGACTTAAAGTTTCGGCAAGAGTAAATCTGCTAACTTAATAGCATTTAAGATTGATCTCTTGGATTTCTTTCACTCACCTCTCTCTCTCTTCCCCTCTAGTTATTTATTAATATTTTATAACTTAGTTTCAAAAATGAGACCACCGTACAGAAAATACTTATGTTCTTGCAATCTCATCAGTAATCTGTAACGTCTGCAAGATGTCTTGATGGAACACTCGGTGGGAATTCTGTCCTTGACTGTTCCCTGACAAATCTGTGTTTTTCTTTTTTTCTGTCCTTTTTTTCCTTGTGGATCCTTTTTCCTTTTATGTTCTTCTCGTTTACCCTTCTTGATGAGCAGAATAGAGCTATTTCCATAAAAAATGTCTTTGTCCTAATTCCTGTAACATATATATATATATATATATATATATATATATATATATATATATATATAATTTGCCTGGTTACCTGACAAAGTAGGCTTGAGATTGCAGGTGGACTTAATACCTTCAATCAATTGACATTAAAATAAGGATATTATTTTAGATTATCCAGGGTACCACCATATAATCACAAAGGTATTTAATTGGAGGAAAGATACAGAAGAAGAGAGGCATAGAGAGATCTGTGGCTATAGAGGAAAGGCACAGAGATGATGACTTTGAAAATGGAGGAAGGGATCATGAAACAAAGAACTTGGGCAGCATCTAGAAGCTGGAATGTGCAAGAAAATGGTGTATCCCCTGAAAAAAAGCACAGCCCTAACTACATCTTGAATTTAGTGGTGGACTTCTAACCTGCAGGATTGTAAGATAATCAGCTCATGTTATTTTAAGCTAGTGAATTTGTGATAATTTGCCATAGAAGCAATAGGAAACTAATATTCCTTCATAGATTCAAATGCATAGTCTAGAATCCATCATGATAGAAGCTCTGTCATGATGTTCTGTGGCTTTCACAATTGCTGGGATTATGTTTTACATATAGAAGAAATTTAGTGAATGCGTATTGGGTTGGTAATGAGTAGATGTCTCCCATAGAAAAAGTATTAATATACTCAGTTGAAGGAGTGTGGTGACTAGTGTGTGTGTAGAGAGGCCCATCTGTACTTAGTAGGGAATTTTTCTGAAGTATATTGGTAAGTTAAAGTTCTAAGATACAGCTAAAATCTAGCAAAGAAGGAAGACGGTGGGATGGAGCAAGAGGACTGAAAGAGGATCTTCCAAGGCAGAACAAGTGTATTAGAAACAGAAGGAGAAGGAGGCTCTCTCTGATATCACTGGCTTCCTGGTGACTGAAGCTATGTATGGGGGTAGTCTTCCTTAAGATAGGGTGGAAACTGATTGATTTGGACATGATAGGTGATTATGAATTATTAATATGTTCACTCACTGAGATTACCTTGCTGTCTTTGTGTTAAGTAAGGTCTTAATATTTTAATGCATTTAACTTTATAATGGACTAGACTAAGTTTTATTTCTGGCTCTTTTATGTGTTCTACAGGTCTCAGTTTACTCAGTTGTAAAATCAGGGAAACAGTTATACCATCTAATATAGTTGTCAGGAGGACGGTACGATTTTTACACATGTAAAGCTCTTAAGTTTCTGGATCCCAGTAAATGTATTGCTAAATGGTAAGTTTTGTTATTATGAAAATAATTATATAATACTTACAAATTTAGGAAGGTGAAGCCTCCAATGTTAGACACACTGATGCTTCTGTCAGTTGTGCTAAAAGGTGCCCTATTTTCCTAGAGGTTCTAAAAATTGGCTACATTCCACTCCAGTGCAGGCTTACAGAGCATTCTACTTAATGTTAGAGGAAGATGTGTTAATTTTAGCTGTCACAGCTGGGCATTTATTAAATATAAGCATTTCATCAGCAAGAACAGTAATTTCAAAACACATGCAGGCATTCTCTTACATAATCAGGATATGTAAGTTACTAACATTTGTGTTCCACATGGTTTACAAGATCATGAAATTTATGGGATGATTATGCATGATACACACACAGTTCTGTAGAGATCAAAAGTAACATGATATAACCTCATAATTAAAAGACACATGTTAAATACATGAAATGATGGTTGAGAACAAGAGTGTATATAATAAATTGCTAATTTTGTGCAACAGAAAATAGCCTGTTCATAACCAAATTTTAATTTTGGATTGAAATGATAATACAGAGAGCTCAATAAGGTCCTGGTGGCTAGAATCATCTAGGAAGTCTGCATGAGGAGCTTGGACTTGTTTGGGCTTCGAAACACAATGTGGTAGAGAACAGTGGAGGTGGCAATTTCAGACAAGAGAAATGGTATCAGAAAAAGATTATAGGAAGCACAATCATGTTGAAAAGTAGGAGACAATAATAACTTCTATCTCCAAGGGGAGCTGGGTGGAGGAGATATCTGGAAATGTGTTTAATTCTTGGAAGTTTTGTTCAGGCTTCCTAACCACCACAGATAAGGAAAAGGCTGGAATGAAATAAATGGCCTGCAAAACACAGTGCTGTTGTCTTTGTCATAACTTTACCTTGGCTTTTTCTTTGTTTTAATCTGAAATTTGTGGGTACTTTATTTAAAGTTGCAGAGAAAAAGAAATGAGAACAAATGAAGTGAGACAATTCATTTTAATCTTAAGCCAACCATACCTTCTCACATCTTCTCTAAAGATGTTCAGACTCCTTCTCTACTAATTGGCCCTATTATATATAATTTGACTGTTCAGAGGTTTATTCTGTTGGAGAAGGAAAATAAATGAAGAGCAAAATGCAGATGTTCAAGTACCAAGCCTCATTAATTAGACATGTATTAACTAATTCAAAAGACCACTTGCTGTGCCTCAAGAGATCCACAGAGAAGTTAAAGAGATTTTATTTTATGTCAGTCTGTCCTTTTTGCTTAAGTTTTATGCTAGGCCCCAAACAATACTATTGTTTAAATATTCCAATCTGGGATAGATAAATAACCACCATTTTCTCAAACATAGTCATTTGCCTATTCCACCGACATTTTTAAATATACACTTACTCTTTTATTCCCTTAATTATTTTTTGCCATATTTACAGGTCAAAAACTTGTTAATTACTCAACATTTCTCCATAAGTCATTTTTTGTTTATTAAATAAATGCATCTTAGAGAAGGACTTTATGCCAAGAATAGGAATGGAAGACCAGTATTGTTTGCTCTGTATAAAAATATGTATTTGGCAGAAATAATAAAACGAAAATCCATCTGTAACTATGGTTGCTCCCTGAAAATTCTGTCTCAGAAGCCCTTATTCTCTTAGTTAAAAAGCAAGATTTGTGAAAGGAAGAATGACAAAAGAACATGATCCCATGATGTGGTTTGATATTACTTCATGCTATGTCTAGGCACTGTGTAGAGCCATCTGGCTCAGCACTGAAATTGTGAGGGACAGTAGTGAAAAGAAAAGACAGCTAGAGTAATGTGAGCCTGTTGGTTCCCAACTGGACAGTGACACAGCTCTATTTTGCATGTACCACAAGCTCTGTAGTGACTTAAAAGTTTACGTTCTCCATACTGACATTGATAGCTTATATACTGAGTAACTTTTATAGGATTATTATTGTTATATCTCACTATTAAAACTCCATAGCACTTTAACCTCCCTAAAATTGGTCCATTCATTTATTCATTGCCATTAAACAAATATTAATTGAGTGTCTGTTAGGTGCCAGACACTTTTTTTAGGTACCAGAGATTCAGTAGATGAACAAAACAAACAAGAAGAAATCCCTGTCTTCGTGAAAACTAGCAGTCAGCAGATAAATAAGTAGGTAGGTAGACAGACATAGATAATGATCAGTGTTAAAAAGGAATGTAACCTTGGAAAAGGGGACAGGGAAGGATGGGCAGGAAAGGGCTCAATGAAAGGATGATATTTGATCTAAGGCCTGAATGAAATGAAGAGTAGTGTTGATACATGGATTGGAGAAGAATGTCCCAGGCAAAGGAAGAGTGAACATAAAACCCTTAGGTATGAAGAGACAGCAAGGTCATCAGTGCTGCTGGAGTAGCTTGATGGAGGGAGTGGAAGAGAAGAGAAAATCAGAGGGGCAGTGAGGGGCTAGATCCTGTAGGGTTATGGAAGGCACTGCATGAATTTTGGTTTTTTTCTCTGAGTGAAATAGTGGTTATGTTGGGGTTAGGAGTATGTTCTGAGGTACATTTTAAATGATCATGTAGATAATGGGTTATCTACCATTAAGAGAATGTGCAGTCGCTGAAGATGGGAAAACAATTAGATAGCTGTTGCAATGATTGAGACATGAGATACTGTTGATTTGGATCAGAGTGGTACTATTGATGATGAGTTTTCTGAATGTATTGGAAAGAACAGACAATGGATTTTGCTAGTTGATTTAAAATCAGGAATAAATCCAAACGGTTTGGCCTTAGGAACTGAAAGGATTCCCGTAACTAAGATGGGTAAGATAATGAAAAATTTTGGTGGGCTGATGGGGTGAGATTAAAAAAAATCAGTTTGAAATATAATAATTTCAAAATGTCTATTATTGGACATCTAAAAATAGGCATCAAATAAATTGTTAAACATTTAACACTGAAGCTCAGAAGTGGAGTTTGGATTAGGATACTAAATTTGTGAGGGTTATCTTATAGATTGGATTTAATAAAATGAGATTAGATGAAATCAACAAGGTAATGTGCATTGATAAGAGTAGAAAATTTAGGACTGAGCTTTGCTTAGTGGTTGAGGAGATGAGATGAGATGAGCAAAGAAGAGTTGACAATAAGGAAGGGTTGGGGGAAGGAACCAGGAGTACATGGTGTTGTGAAAACTAAGGAAAGAAAATTATTTAATAAGGACATATAAAATGTTAAACGTGCAGAAAGTTCAACAATGGTGACCTCTGAGGCTTAGATATTCCTTTTGATAATATGAAGTCATCAGTCACTTTGACAACAGCAGGTATGATGGAGGATTGGAGACAACAGGCTGAACTGGTATAGAAAAATTGGATAAAAGGAGTATTAGGACTTTGGAAGAGTTTTGATGTAAAGTGAATGGAATGTTGGTATTACTTGAAAGGGGAAACAGGGTCAAAAGAGGGCTTGTTTAAAGCAGCTCATGCAGCTAAATACCAGAAAAAGGAACAGCCCAATTAAAAAGTGGGCAAAAGACCTAAATAGACATTTCTCCAAAGAAGATATACAGATGAACACATGAAAAGATGCTCAACATCACTCATTATTAGAGAAATGCAAATCAAAGCCACAATAAGGTATCATCTCACACTGGTCAGAATGGCCATCAACAAAAAGTCTATAAACAATAAATGCTGGGAAGGATGTAGAGAAAAGGAAACCCTCTTACACTGTTGGGAATGCAAACTGGTACAGCTGCCATGGAGCCCAGTGTGGAGATTCCTTAAAAAACTGGGAATAGAACTGCCATATGACCCAGGAATCCCACTGCTGGGCATACACCCCAAAGAAACCAGAATTGAAAGAGACACATGTACCCCAGTGTTCATTACAGGGCTGTTTATAATAGGTAGAACATGGAAGCAACCTAAATGTCTGTTGGCAGATGAATGGAAAAGGAAGTTGTGGTACATATACACAATGGAATATTACTCAGCTATAAAAAAGAACACACTCGATTCAGTTCTAATGAGGTAGATGAACCTGAAACCTATTATACAGAGTGAAGTAAGTCAGAAAGAGAGAGATAAATGCTCTGTATATTAGTACATATATGTGGAATTTAGAAAGACAATCCTACATGCAGGGCAGCAAAGGAGATACTGATGTGAAGACGGACTTTTGGACTCAGTGGGAGAAGATGAGGGTGGGATGATATGAGAGAATAACACTGAAATATGTACCTTGCCATCTGTAAAATAGGTGACCAGTGCAAGTTCAATGCATGAAACAGGGCACCCAAAGCCCCAGAGGGATAGGGTGGGAAGGGAGATCAGAGCAGGTTTCAGGATGGGGGAAACGTGTATACCTGTGGCTGATTCATGTTGATGTATGGCAGAAACCATCACAATATTGTAAAGTAATTATCCTCCAGTTATATTAATTAAAAACAAAAATCATAAAAGATGCTATTAAAAAATTTTAAAAATAGGGGACTTTTTATGTGATGGTAGAAATTACACTGTATGTGTAAGTCAAGTGAAGACATCTGGCAAAAAGAGAAGAAATAGTGTCAATATCATGAGAGGAAACTTCAGGATCCGTGCTCTTGATTAGGCAAAAGAATGTGGGATCTGGTACATAAACGGAAGGGTTAGCTTTTCATCACAATGTGGACAGCTCATCTGTAAAAGCAGGAGGGAACAGGAGGAGCATGTGGGCTCAGGTAGCTTTTGTCCTCATAATTGTGAGTCATTCTTTCATTTGGTACAAATTGTGTAACCTTCAGTGATTTTTTCCATGGTTTTTCTATCTTAGAGTGAATACCTTGCAAGACACAAATCAATTTTTTAGAAGGTTTCTTCAATAATAATTTCTCATACTTTCTTGAACACCAATAATATTTAGTAATTAATACAGCATACTTCAGTATTTAACATATAATGCCCTGTTTTGTCTTTTGTTTCTACATTAAAGATAAAGATCTCTGTAGTGTATTCATAGAATCAACTTGTAAGCTCGTGTGCATTTTTAAGGCCTTTCTTAAATCACTATTTTTCTGAAAAACCTTCTATGAATTCTCTGCAAGAATTAAATCCTTACTCCTTTTGCCTCTATCATATTTGTTCCATATCTTTAAAATATCAAACTTTAATTGCAAAATATTGCAAATATTCCTATTGTTCTCTCCTGTTGACTCAAAAAATTTTTTTTCAGTACCATAATTACTTTATCTGGATATTCTTTAAAATTTTATTTTATTTTTTATTGAAGTATAATTGATTTATAATGTTGTATTTCTGGTACATAGCAAAGTGATCAGCTTGCTTATATATTTATATATATTATATAGATGTGTATATTCATTTTCAGATTATTTTCAGTTCCTTATGCTGTACAGCAGGTCCTTATTGTTTATTTATAATAGTGTGTATGTTAATCTCAAACTCCTACTTTATCCTTCCTCTCCTTTTCCCCTTTGGTAATCATACATTTGTTTTCTAAGTCTCTGGATCTGTTTCTTTTTTTAAAGTAAGTTTATTTGTGTTATATTTTAGATTCCATATTTAATTGTATTGTGTGATGTTGTCTTTGACTTACTTCACTTAATATGATAATCTCCAAGTCCATCCATGTTGCCATACTCTATTCATTCTTTGGGATAGAGATTGTTTATTTATGTTTGTCTTCCCAGCTGTAAACAGACCATGTGATACATCATAAGTGAAGAACTTATGAATGAAAAAATAAAATGCTAGCATCATATTTCATATTATGAGCTGATTACAAATAAATTACTATTGTTAACTTTGAAATCATTTGATTTTATAGTGTTAAAAGTGATTTAATTTCCTAAGAAATTTAAATGGACAAAGGAAGGAGGGTGACTTACCTATGACAGGAAGCAGAGTATGTGTATTAGTGTTTGTAATGGCATCACTTCATGGGAAATAGATGGGAAAACGGTGGAAACAGTGTCAGACTTTATTTTGGGGGGCTCTAAAATCACTGCAGATGGTGATTGAAGCCATGAAATTAAAAGACACTTACTCCTTGGAAGGAAAGTTACAAGCAACCTAGATAGCATATTCAAAAGCAGAGACATTACTTTGCCAACTAAGGTCCGTCTAGTCAAGGCTATGGTTTTCCCAGTGGTCATGTATGGATGTGAGAGTTGGACTGTGAAGAAGGCTGAGTGCCGAAGAATTGAAGCCTTTGAACTGTGGTGTTGGAGAAGACTCTTGAGAGTCCCTTGGACTGCAAGGAGATCCAACCAGTCCATTCTAAAGGAGATCAGTCCTGGATGTTTTTTGGAAGGACTGATGCTAAAGCTGAAACTCCAATACCTTGACCACCTCATGCGAAGAGTTGACTCATTGGAAAAGACCCTGATGCTTGGAGGGATTGAGGGCAGGAGGAGAAGGGGACAACAGAGGATGAGATGGCTGGATGGCATCACCAACTCGATGGATGTGAGTTTGGGTAAACTCCAGGAGTTGGTGATGGACAGGGAGTCCTGGCACTCTGTGATTCATGGGGTCGCAAAGTGTTGGACACGACTGAGCGACTGAACTGAACTAAACTGAATGGTAGGTAGGTCTTATTTATGGTGATTTCAGTCTAGAAATACATCATCTTTGGGCATTTTCAGATAAGTGTTTCATTTTCATTGATTTTTTTTTTTGTTTTATTTTCTTTAGTACAGTTCTTTTCTATATGACTCTCCAGCTGCCATCCTTTTAGTAGATGGTGTACTGTTCCAATTTCACTTTGGTCATTATATTAAATCTTATATTTGCCCAAATTTGTTATCACCATTTGCATTAAAGTGGTGTATTATTATTAGTTCTGACTTTCTTGGTAGCTCAGCTGGTAAAGAATCTACCTGCAATGCAGGAGACCCTGGTTTGATTTCCTAGGTCAGGAAAATCCCTTGGAGAAAGGATAGGTTACCCACTCTAGAATTCTTGGGCTTCCTTGGTGGCTCAGATGGTAAAGAATCTGCCTGAAATGCAGGAGATCTGGGTTTGATCCCTGGGTTGGGAAGATCCCCTGGAGGAGGGCATGGCAACCCCCTCCAGTATTCTTGTCTGGAGAATCTCTATGGACAGAGAAGCCTGATGGGTTACAGTCCATTGAGTCACAAAGACACGATTGAGTGGCTAAGCACACACACAAAAAAAGCATTATCTATTTCCTCATGATAAAATTTTAGAAATGAAATTAAAATATTAGAAAAGTAAAAAGAAAATAGAAAAGATAAATACAAATAGGTCCTATGTTGTATGCCAGTATAATTCTATTGAGAATGGGTTGTTGAGAAGATTTGTGAGTCAACTCCCAACTCAGTGGGAAAGTTTGTTGAGATTATTTGTATTTGTCATACAATATATAATTCTATCATCCTTTCAATTTCCTCTCTAATGAGTTCAACTCTGGAGGCTTCTGGAGCCTTTTTTTCACTTCTGGAGCCTTTCAACATAAAAAATAATCTTATCCCTAACTAATCTATCCATAACTCTTTGTTATGCTAGAAAATGCTTCATTTTCATATTTTCTTTTAGAAGGCAAATCCAAATTGCATCTTCCTGCCTACTCCATTCTCACCCCTGCATTCTATCTCATTTGCCACTTTCTTCCCAGATTTCTATAACAATAACTGCCATTTATTTGTGTTCTTAAATACAGTTTACCTAGGACAGTACTTGGCATGCAGTTCACATTCACATTTCATAGATACTTTTAGTGAATGGATGAGTGTTATGTGGCTGTGTGGATGAATGGATGAGTGGATGATTAATACGTAGTGTTCAGACCTATTACTATTCTGTGGACTAAAGAATGTGTATCAGTTCTGTTCTTCACAATTATTCTGTGAAGTCAGTAGTATTATCTTTATTTGCAGATGGAAAAACCCAAGTCTAGAAGTCTAGGAAAATCAAGCTCCTTAAAGTCCTATATGGGAATACTGAGAGGGACTGACTCCAAAATCATTGCTCTTTCCATTAAACCGGGCAACCTCTGTATAGAATGTTACCACTTTTATACTGCTATTAAGAAATCCATCATAACTCTATAATACATTATTCATTATTTTTACAATAAACCTTGATTAAATTACTGTTGATAAGCAATATAATATTATTATAGATAATGATAATAATAATGATGGTATGTAGAGATTGCAAATTGGTGACTTCTGAACCAGATATACATATAAGTTTTTTGAGGGGGAAATGGAATGGAGATAAGGGAAGAAAAGGAAGCTGTATTTAAAAAAAAAAATTGAGCTAGTACTTTGTGAATTGGAAGAATTCATACACATACACAGATTCAGATATCTGGCTTCTCTGGAGCAATCTGTAGCTACATCAACACATAGGACTCCATTCTTTCTGGCCCCAGTAAGTTGGAGTCTGAGACCTGCTGCCCCCTTAGAAGTAATAACACCCTATGATTTCCCTATTCCCGTAGACCAGTTATTTAGAGACAATCTGTCTGGTTTCTTTAGACATTTGCATTTGAAACCAATCAAATGATGTATCCAAGAACTCTCTTTTAAGTAAAATGTCAAGAACATTTTTTTCCCTGTTTCCCTTTTCTCTATACAGTAAAATTATGTTAAATTGCAGCGAAATGTAAGAAGAGAGGGCTACTGAAGACAGCATCCTCTTCCTTCCTCTAGTGGCACTACATCAAATGTTATTACCAGGGCTTAAGACACTCTCTACTGCAACAATTACAGTTAATGTGGAAATGAAGTAATGAAATCACTTTAAATCATTGAAGGCAAATTTACATCTAGTTTCATGATATTGATAAATACCTGATTAAGCTATAATAACAATCAGTTGAGAGGAGGAGAAAAAAATATAAATAATCATCACCCAAAACTCCAAATTGAGATTCAGTTTATACTAATGTTCACTTTTAAGAGAATTTTAATAGATTCTTTTTAATCTGAATTTAGCTAAAGAGAAGTTATTTCCCAAGTCACCACATTTATGGTTTTGTATTTCCAAGGGCATGAGACTAGTATGGTGAAAGAAAAAAGTTTCTATGATTTTAAAGTTATACATGTTATATTTCCCGTGTTTGTAAGAGCTCAGCATTAAAGAGCTCTTGTGTGTAAACCAACTAATGGTTCAGTTGTCTGATGAATGAGGGTAACTAATGATCAAAATAAATCTGTGAGTTTGCTGTCAGTGTTTTTAAGAGCCTATTGAGGTAGAAACAATAATCTGTGATATTCTTTATGACATTCGGAGGAACTAAATAATGTTCATTATTCTATCCTCTTCTTGTTAAAAAAATAACAGAGAATTTAGCCAGTGGACCCAGGATTGTACTTTAGAAAGGTGACAAAATTCAAAGTAAAACCAGGCTCATTTCAAATGTTAACTTTATAGGTTAGGTGTATCTCTAACGTTTATTGTAGCCACAGTATCTAAACCCACCACATAGGGCTTTTCAACAGGAACATCAATATCATCTGAGTCCTCTTGATTATAAATAGCACCAGCTAGTCAATAATTTTATTAGAACTTTATCAGAATCTGTTTTTAGTGTATTCACAGCTATACAAGTCTGTATATATAAAACTCAGAGGTGATACCCAGGTGTTCAAATAATCATTATATATGTACATGGAATGGGATTCCCTGTTGCTCAGATGGTAAAGAATCTGCCTGCAATGTGGAGATCCAGGTTTGATCCCTGGGTCGGGAAGATCCCCTGGAGAAGGAAATGGCAACCCACTCCAATATTCTTGCCTGGAGAATCCCATGGACAGAGGAGCCTGGTGGGCTACAGTCCATGGGGTCACAAAGAGTCGAACAGGACTGAGCAACTAACACTTTCACTTTCCATGTCTATATACTTGGAATGTTCCATTTCACATACTTTCAGGATTCACTAAATCATAGATTAAAATCTCTAGGAAATTCTACTGTCACAAGCTTTGATCTTATGAATTAGATTAATTGTTTTGTGTCAAAGATCAAATGTGAAATTATGGAACCATGTCACTAATAGTTACTCTGGCTATAGATGAACATCTAGGGAGTATGTTATGAAGAAGAAAAATGACTTAGGTCTACATTCACACCCAAGGGCTGTAAACAACATCAAGTCAAATCATTATTCACTCATCTCATTTACATATATATATATATATATATCGTAAATATTTCTAAAATATATATGTAAAAACTCAAATTATAAAGACTGTTTACCTTTTTTCCCATAGGTATTAAAGGGATAAGAGAAATAAATTATTTTCATTAAGACTTTTTAATACTAGCTCAGTAGCTATAAATATATTGATAACATATTCATGTCCTTAACTATGTATTTATCTGTATCATGTAGCTAACATGTATTGAATTCTTTTGTGTCATA
The DNA here is from genome assembly GCF_023091745.1 of Budorcas taxicolor. Lineage (NCBI taxonomy): Eukaryota > Metazoa > Chordata > Mammalia > Artiodactyla > Bovidae > Budorcas > Budorcas taxicolor. The sequence goes on along the minus strand of NC_068916.1, from coordinate 73,674,316 downwards.
CATTGCACTAAGTGCTTGCTATGTACTACTCACAAATAACTCCATTTGGATTGTAATATTAGATGAGGCACCTACAGACAAATAAGGTTAAATAATTTACCCACACTTAGTAGGCAAGAGATCCAGAATTTTATTTTAGCTCCATCACAGCCCAAAATCTGTTGAGGAACACTGTATTGTCCCTAGTGAATATTGTTTTACACACATACATAGACATGTACATATACATATAAGTATATATAGACACATATTTAGACATACAGCAGTAACACATGAATACATATGTACAGTTATATAATTGATGTGAATTATACATGAATTATTGAGAGTATATAAAATGAGTTCTACATCCTAGTGTATATGTACATGGTAATTCCCTAAATTTTCACTATCAGGTAGAGTTCCAGTACCAAACCCATCACCTCCCCTTAAACCTTTATTGCTTTCTCCTGCACACTATTTATATTTTTGTCATCACTGTTGTATCAACCTTCCGATTACATGTTCATAATCTTTATTAATTCTTCCATCATGTTTTGTATCTGACCTCACACTGTGCAATATAATTTTGTTGAGGCAAAACCTCTCTTCTGTTTTGTGGACAGTTGATTCTAGTTGATTATTTTGTGGCACTTTGAAGTACCTTAGTTTTAGAGAACCGTTTCTAACATACTAGCTGATGAGCTTGAGTTACTTCTCTTTCTCTTTTTTTAAAGAGAAACTTACATGTTAACCAAAGACTTTTCAGACTAAAACAACTTCAAGAACTAAATGAATACTTTCTCTCCCAGAAAAGTGTTTTTATCAGAATTTGTGTTTTGCCTTGAACATTTCAATGATCTGTTCCATAGTTGCCCATCAAAAATACTTTATTTCACTCTGTATTGAATAGTGTCACCATCTTTCCATGACAGAGAAATTTCTCTGGCAGAAAAAATTTTAAGAGACTTTTTTTTTTTTAATGTCAAGTGTGGTTATTTCTCACTAGTTACCAATCCATTCAGGACAGTGGGTATTTCAAAATAGAACCAGTCTGTTAAACCATATTCCAGTTTGAGATCATTTCTTCATCAGTGACAGTGGAAACTTGATTCATAGAAAATGGTATCAAATGGTGCCTTTGAATGAACTTCACAGAATACCTAAAAACAAATGAATGCTTTGAGTATATTTAATATACTGAAAAGTTCTTAAATATGTATATGGGTCACTATGACTGTTTGGAATATTAGGTTTGAAGAGTGAAGGAATTATTTTTTACTGTGTAGCTGCTTCTTAAAAGATCCTGGAAGTGTTGAAAAACTGAGACATAACAAGAGATATAGGTGTTCTTAGATGATCTGTTTGTGTCTGTTTTGCTAGTTTTCAAAACTTCATAAATGAGGATTTTGTGTATGTCCATGTTGTATCCTTTTTACCAATTATCTCTTCTTACTGTATCTTTCATAATAGGAATGCTGCAGTCGAAATTCAATTTGGATAAGGGAAGGATTTCACATGTTAGGGAAATTATGAGATCAGGAACATATTAGGACATTTTGTAAGCTCTTCTTCTAAGATTTTGCTTGGGATACAGGCATAAAGGGCTCATGAGTTTCTCCTACTCAAGTATGAGTTGCAGGCACAGAAGGAGAGCCTGCTGGCTAGGAAGCCTCAGGAAGTAGAGCAATGAAGCTGACTGTGCAATACTCCTGGAAGACTTCAACCAACTATACTATACCTTTGTAAGTGAGTTATGCTCTGAGAATTGACTGGATATTTAACATCCAGACTGTTTACAATCCTTAGAGTACTACTTATTAGATCCTTCCAAACACTGTTATGTTAGGAACTATGAGTTGAAGGAATAATGGCTTGACCAGGGGTCACACCTTCTGGAATCTAAGCCTAACTGCCTTATCAACTAGTTCTTTTAACCTGTGCCATGTGGCAATTTTACTCTATATCAATGCAGTGTCAAAAATGATTAACATATGCATATTATGGCATGAGTGTCTGGGAGAATTAGCTCCAAGGTACAAAACTCTTTAAGCCTGTTTTTGGTCTGATATGTGAATCCCCAGCCTCTAGCTCCATATACATAACAATACTGTAATACATTACAGAAAAAGGAACAAAAAATACAGAGTAAGTTCAAAGGGGAAGAAGGGGATTTCTTTTCCAGGATGGCAGTATACCAGCTCCCTAGAAAAGCAAGCAAACCTGGGGAAAACTTTTAAAAAGCAATCCTTTAAAGTTTTTGTAAATTGTACCAAGTGCATACCAAAGTGAAGAAACACTTATATGAGAAAATGTACTAAAGCTCAGTAAGAATAGCAGAAGTCTGACATTTGAGCTATGACCCATTCTCTACCTCTTCTTCCAAAGGTTTGTTGGAAACTACACTCCACCTATGTATATGGGCAGATGTGGTAAAAAAAAAGACGGGGCTTCCTCTCCCCTCAGCTCCCATTCAGGGCTTACCGTATCTCACTGAGAGAGAGAGAGACAGGCTCCCAAGCATTTATCATCTCCTCCAAGCTGAAGAGGCTGTTTATGAGGAAGGCAAGTGAGAGTTCAGGGACTCCCTCTCTCCTCTGGCCCTATTCAGAAGAGAGGAGATCTACCTCATGCGTGGAAGACTGAAAATCTTGCAACCTAACCACTGTTGCCCCAGCTTAAGGTCAAGGTTCCATGAAGGAAGACACAAAACAAGAAGACAAAAAGTTGTTGTTCCTCCCAGAGCCTAGTATAGTGTGTCAGAAAGCTTGCTCCGGGGAAAGTACAGCCAATAGGAAAAGAGATTACAAAGCTCTCACAATATGAACTGACTTTATTTGAAAAAAAAAAATATGGGGAAATTAATACCTATGAGCACTCTTAAGACAATATCTCCTCTTAACTATACTCTGTATGATAATTAATGATGAATGTGTGCCTTTATACTTTAGAATAACACCAAGAAGTGGCTGTTCAGTTTTCCTGGCACCACTTATGGAAGAGACTTTTTTCTCCATTGTATATTATTTATTTGCCTTCTTTGTTGTAGGTTAATTGACCATAGGTGTGGGGATGAATCTCTGGGCTTTCTATCCTATTCATTTGATCTGTATTTCTGTTTTTGTGCCAGAATCAAAACAATATGGTCCACACTGGTAGTGTGGACTTAAGCCACGGAATCTTAATTCCTCCAGCCTAATTTTTCTTTCTCAGGATTGCTTTGGGTATTCAGGGTGTTTTGTGTTTTCATATGAATTTAATTGTTTTATTCTAGCTGTCTGAAAAATTCCATTGGTAATTTGATAGGAATGGCACTGAATCTGTAGATTGCCTTAGGTAGTATAGTCATTTTGATAATATCGAATCTTCCAATCCAAGAACATGGTATATCTTTCTCTGTCATCTTTGACTTCTTTCATCATTGAGTTACAGTTTTCAGAGTACAGATCTTTTACCTCCTTAGGTAAATTGATTCCTAGGTATTTTATTCTCTTTGGTATGTTGGTAAATGGGATTGTTTGCTTAATTTATCTTTCTGACCTTTTGTGTTTGTGTATAGAAATGCCAGAGATATCTGTGTATTAATTTTTTTCCTGCAACTTTAGTTCAATGGTGAGCTCTAGTATTTTTTAAATTTTTATTTACTTTTAATTGAAGGATAATTACTTTATAGTATTGCATTGGTTTCTGCCAAATATCAACATGAATCAGCCATAGGTTTAACCTATGTCCCTTCCCACTTGAACATCCCTCCTACCTCCTTCCCCATCTCACCCTCTAGGTTGTTACAGAGCCCTGATTTAAGTTTTTTGATGGTGTCTTTAGGACTTTCTATGTATCATGTCATTTGCAAACAGTGACAGTTTTACTTCTTTTCCAAGTTAGATTCCTTTTATTTCTTTTTCTTCTCTGGTTGCTGTGACTAAGGCTTCCAACACTATGTTGAATAAAAGTAGTAAGAGTGGAAACTCTCTCTGTCTTGTTCCTGATCTCATGGGAGATGCTTTCAGCTTTTCACTGTTGAGAATTATGTTACCTGAGTGTTTGTCATATGTGACCTTTATTATGTTGAGGTATGTTTCCTCTATGACCATTTTCTGGAGAGTTTTTATCATAAATTGGTGTTGTATTTTGCCAAATGCTTTTTATGCATCTATTGAGATGATCATATATTTTTTATTCTTCAGTTTATTAATGTGGTATATCACACTTATTGATTTGAGGATATTAAAAGATCTTTGCATTCCTGGGATAAACCCTATTTGATCTTGATATATGATCCTTTTCATATATTATTCAGAAAAACATTTAGTTTCAGGTTGTATGTTTTAAATGGATGACTTGTATGGGTATGTGAAATATAATACATCCCAATAAAGGCATTTTAAAAACTAAGCAGATAAATTTTATATATCAGAAAGAAGAAAAGAATTCAAAGCTAGAATCATGAGCTACAGTTGACATTATATAGTCCACCAGAGTAGCAGAAAATGATTAGACTACAGGAGTTGAGGCTTCAACAGGCAAATAAAAATAAGAAAGTGGCATTAGCCTTGTGCATTGTGAGGAGCAGTTTCTGAGATCCCTGTCTAAACTAAAAATCCAAGTACTGTCCATTCTATGAGGTATAGAAAGTCTCCTCTCACTGGATTGAGGATGAGGTACAGAAGGCCACATTTAGAAATAGGACCTCCAATCTTATATATCATGAGGGTAGTAACAGGTGAAAATTCAGCACTACTCATGGAAAAGCATTGTAAGTGGAGGAATCAACAGGAAAACTCACCCAGAACCAATAATCCCAGGAACCCTGTAGAGACAATGCAGAATCACTTCTCCTCGACCTGTTGTCTTCAGATTTCAGGGCATGAACAACTTTTGTTTTTGTTTTTTTTTTGAAAGCTAAATAGATACCTCTTGCTGCTGCTGCTGCTAAGTCACTTCATACTGTTAGAAAGTATAAAACCCATGAACGGTGACAAATTAAGAGGTTCACAAATGGTGACTGGAATTTCAGATGCCAACAAATAAAAGTGACATATCACATGGAAGTAATAAAAGACTCTGTAGTTATTTTCTTAAAGTGGTTTTATGACTTCTTTACCCCATGTGTGCTTAATCGCTAAGTTGCATCTGACTCCTGGTGACCCCATAGACTGTAGCCCACCAGGCTGTCTGTCCATGGGATTTTCCAAGCAAGAATACACCCCGTAAGTCATGGGAAATGACCTGTTTGATTCATGTCCTCCTGGACATGGCACAAATTGATGCTTTTTTCACTCTCCGCTGCACTCAGTTCTTCAGCATTTACTATCTAGTCTTGGTTCTCATTTGCCTATAATCTATCACTTCCCAAGAATTTGGCTCATGTTCTACTTGGTAATTTCCTCCATTTTAATATCCTTCTGCTGCTTCCTGTTCAACTTTTCAAAGCCTGATTTCTGCTCTGAATCCTTTCAAAGAGACAGTTTTTTTCCTCTCAGAATATTATAACACGGCTGTTATTTATCTGTTACTTAGAACTTACCATACTGCACTCCCTTTGGAGTCCTATTCATGTCTGTCTCATTCTGTAAATTACAAGTTTCTGGGAAGTAGTTCTTAACCACGTTAGTTACCTTCTCCACAACTTCTACACCCCATGTACAGTGTAAAGGTCTGCCACATTGATATGTGGCAAAAACAATAAATATTAAAACAATAAATATTAAAAGTCTAAGCCAAAAAATAGAAAGCCTTTTAAAAAGTTTAAAAATTTTATAATCCTTTATCTAACTGAAATTCATTGTCATTGTCAGGAAGATTTGTAATATCAACAGTGAATACTTTGTTACATTTAGCAGACTGAGAGAAATTCAGAAAAATCTACCCCAGACAGGCAAGAGAAGCTGTTCATAAGAAGCTAACAGGGACTGTACTACACTTTATTCTTGTGCTTCGTCTCATGTGATTCTCACAGTATTTCAGTTTCCTATCTTGTAAACGAGACTTGGAATTGTTAAATAGCTTGCCTTTGTTTTTTCAGCTAAATAGGGATGGGTATCAGATTTGAACCAGATCTTTCTGACTTCTAAACCACTTCAAAAAGTCATGCTTTTGCTGGCATATGCACCGGTGCAAAAAAACACAGGGTTATGTATGATGAGATGGTAAATGTCTGCTTGTGTTTCTGATTCCTTGTCTGGGTCAGCTTACCTTCACAAGTCAAAACAGTGATGACTCTCAAATGAGTTCAATAGCTTAGAATATATTGAGACATATAGTATTTCTTGATTTTCTCATTTACCTAGGATCACACCAATTTACTTTGATGTTGCATTAGCAATTAGAGATTTTGACAGCTTCATCTGTATTATACGCGTATCCTTTTATGCAATAATAAGGTGAGAATGTTATGATTACAGGATGTCTTCAGTAACAGACACTTGAAAACCGGGATGTCTATCAAGTGTGTCATGTGTCTAATTAAAACTATTCATGGCTTTGGAGAAAAATGTTTGCTAATAGCTAAGATATTTTTCTACCTTCCCTGGCATGTGTTAATCATACTCCTGGTGTATGTTCAAAAAATAATGAAAAAAATAGATTTTTTAAAAAAGTGAAGAAAAAGCTAATAGTTTGATAACGAAACATTTGTCAAAAATACGTTTATAAACCATGAGGCATAGTTTAATTCCTAGTGTGATATAGTGAGATCTGTATACTGGAGCTAGAAAATCAAGTTTAAATTCCAGCTCTCCTACTTAGTAGCTACGTAATCCAGAGGAACTCACTCAATTGCTTGGGCTCTGTCTTTTTTAAAATTTAATCTAATTAATAGGTCATTATATTTGCTTCAAAATGTTTTTAATTGGAATTAAATGAGTTTAAGAAGAAAAGCCCAAACTAATACATTTGTTAAAATCCTTGAAGTCTTTTGAAAAGAGTTTATCAGTAAGAATGGCCATTTGTTAATGCTTGTGAAAGACACTGAATAGGTAACATATCTAATTTATATATATAATAAATATCCATATAGTGATAAATATATTATAAATAATAATTATTATATTGTATATAGTAATAACAGACACACACATATATAATCACTTTGAAGAGGTAAGCAGACATTTTAATATAGTTGTTAAATGTACAGCCTTTAGAACCAGCTGGTTGGGTATAAAAATGTCTCTCCCACCTACCAACTTTGTGAATTTGGTAAGACACTCAAACTTTGAAAGCCTTAATTTCCTCCTCTATAAAATGGGCTTATTAATATAATTTGCTTCATTTTGTATTCCTGAATAATTAAATGACATATATTTAATATAGTGTTTTGTACTTTGTGAATACTCAGTAGATGATGGACATGTCTGTTATATTTGCTTAACCAATGAGGAAACAGAGGTTCAATTAAGTATCTTCCCTATGTTTCCATAGGTATAAAACACTAATACTCTTCTCCTATAACATGTAACAGTTCACATTCAGCTGATTTATTTTCCCCATTAATGGAGTTTTTTCTTTGTATCCTGATATGTCTGAATCCTACAATGACTTACCTTCTTGTTCAAAATATTTTAATTGTGGATCACTGATTAAAAAAAGATTCAAACTTCTGAATGCAGGATTTTAGTGGCTCTTTCTGAAAATTATGATTAGCAGGGTCTCTGTGAGAATCAAATTAGGATTTTCATATGAATTGTTTTCATTAATAAAATAACATGAATTAGTAATTATATAGTGATTTTGCATTTACAGTTATTAGAATTTATAAACATTTTATCATTTTGAACCCCTAAACATGTTGTGAGATAGGTTAAAAAAGACAGGACAATAAAGAAGCTGAGGCTTGGGAGTTAACAGAGTTAGGCCAGTGCTGAAGAGGTAGTAATGGTAGAGCTGAATTAGAACCCATGCTGCCTCTCTGTGGGAGTGTACTTTTAGGGTATCACTAATAAAGCCCAAGTACTTTAAGCACGAAATAGGAAGTGATTTGCAACCCAGTTACATCCAATTTTAATATTGGTGCCTTTTTTTTTTTTGTCCTAACTGATATTTACCTCAAAAACAAATAGAGAATCAATGGCATTTGAATTACAGTGCAATCATTGTTCTTTATGCTGGACATCAGTTCAGTTCAGTTCAGTCACTCAGTTGTGTCTGACTCTTTGTGACCCCATGAATGGCAGCATGCCAGGCCTCTCTGTCCATCACCAACTCCTGGAATTCACTCAGACTCGGATCCATCGAGTCAGTGATGCCATCCAGCCATCTCATCCTCTGTCGTCCCCTTCTCCTCCTGCCCCCAATCCCTCCCAGCATCACAGTCTTTTCCAATGAGTCAACTCTTCTCATGAAGTGGCCAAAGTACTGGAGTTTCAGCTTCAGCATCATTCCTTCCAAAGAACACCCAGGTTTGATCTCCTTCAGAATGGACTGGCTGGATCTCCTTGCAGTCCAAGGGACTCTCAAGAGTCTTCTCCAACACCACAGTTCAAAAGCATCAATTCTTCGGCGCTCAGCTTTCTTCACAGTTCAACTCTCACATCCATACATGACCACTGGAAAAACCAGAGCCTTGACTAGACGGACCTTTGTTGGCAAAGTAATGTCTCTGCTTTTGAATATGCTATCTAGGTTGGTCATAACTTTCCTTCCCAGGAGTAAGCGTCTTTCAATTTCATGGCTGCAATCACCATCTGCAGTGATTTTGGAGCCCAAAAAATAAAGTCTGACAGTTTCCACTGTTTCCCCATCTATTTCCCATGAAGTGATGGGACCAGATGCCATGATCTTCGTTTTCTGAATGTGGAGCTTTAAGCCAACTTTTTCACTCTCCACTTTCACTTTCATCAAGAGGCTTTTTAGTTTCTCTTCACTTTCTGCCATAAGGGTGGTGTCATCTGCATATCTGAGGTTATTGATATTTCTCCTGGCAATCTTGATTCCAGCTTGTGCTTCTCCCAGCCCAGTGTTTATCATGATGTACTCTGCATAGAAGTTAAATAAGCAGGGTGGCAATATAAAGCCTTGACCTACTCCTTTTCCTGTTTGGAACCAGTCTGTTGTTCCATGTCCAGTTCTAACTGTTGCTTCCTGACTTGCATATAGGTTTCTCAAGAGGCAGGTCAGGTGGTCTGATATTCCCATCTCTTTCAGAATTTTCCACAGTTCATTGTGATCCACACAGTCAAAGGCTTTGGCATAGTCAATAAAGCAGAAATAGATGCTTATTTAATGTTGACATAATGAAGACAGAATAGTGTAGGGTAAACAATTGTTACTGCAAAGGATCCAGAGTGTATTTCAAATGAGGCTTCAAGTGTGTAGGCTCCTTGTGGCCACGTGGGAATAAGCTTTCACATAAGCTGATGAAGTGGGAGGGTTGTTTCCATGTGTTCTATCTACCTCTAGTGAAAAATGTTTTCATTTCATCACCCAGACTTTATGTAGTGGCTGTTGTTTGCATTCCTTCCAGTGATATCTATTCTGTATGTCTATTAAAGTGAAGTGAAGTCGCTCAGTCGTGTCCGATTCTTGTGACACGTGGACTGTAGCCCACCAGGCTCCTCCGTCCATGGGATTCTCCAGGCAAGAATGCTGGAGTGAGTTGCCATTTCCTTTTCCAGGGGATCTGAACCCGAGTCTCCCACATTGCAGGCAGACGCTTTAACCTCTGCACCACCAATGGCTTCCCATGTCTATTAAGACATTGGTAAAAAAAAAAACAACAATAAGAAAATAAAATACTGTGTGATACAGCCTCAATTCTGAAGATCTAGTGGCATAGAAAGGAAAATATGATTTGCTTCTCTACACATCAAGACTCTTTATCAGAAAGAAATTCCAGACAGTTGATGGGAGATGATTCATAAACTCTGACCACTCTCAAAGGGAAAAAAACCCCTTTATCAAAATGACAGCTATATAGGCCATGCGCTCTTCTGTGCTATGATTTCTATGTCATAGCTCTTCAGGTTCCTAATCAAAATCTCTTAGGCTTGTTGCGCTTTGCTCTGAAAATTCTGCTTCTATTTATATCTACAGGTTGTCCATCCACTCTGAGACACAAAGCTGATAAAGATAACAAAGGCTCAGTAGATAAATCGGTGACTGAAAACTCCTCTAAATGTCTGGAGGATGAGATAGAATATGGAAGACAACATGAACAACATCCTACTCTCATAGTTTACAATGTTGGTGACAGAATGTGGGTATTAAAAGTTTAGGCTCTGGATCTTTTTTTTTTTTTTCTTACTCTGTGCTTGGACAACTTAACCTCTTAAATTCTTTTGTAATCTCTGAAATTAATAATTAGGATGCATAACCAATGAGGATTTTTTGAGAATTAAGTAAATTCTCAAAAACAGTTTTTGACACTATAGAGGCATCCATAAATGCTTTCTGGTAAAATTACAAATATATCATTTGACTGCCATAAAAGTCATATGCGATTAACACATTAAGCAACATTAGGCCCAAATCATCAGTTAAGAAAATATGCCCTGATGGTCAAATGAAGATAAGCTACTATAGTAGCCAAGTTGTTCAGTCATGTCCGAATCTTTGTGACCCCATGAACTATACAGTCCATGGAATTCTCCAGGCCAGAATACTGGAGTGGGTAGCCTTTCCCTTCTCCAGCGGATCTTCCCAACCCAGGGATTGAACCCAGGTCTTCCGCATTGCAGGCAGATTCTTTTCCCTCTGAGCCACCAAGGAAGCCTTCAAGGCTACTTCTGGCATGTCCAAATGAGGTTGGCAAATCCTCTTCCTCAAAAGTAAATATATAGTTTGACCAAACTGCCAAAAACAACCATTTTGGTTCTCTGGAATTTAGCCAAATGCATATAGCAAATGGAAATGCCTTTTTTTTTTTTTTTTTTTTCATGAGAAACTACTAAATTTCAGCTAAGAATAGTGGGTGTCTGTAGCATTCTTGCCTGGAGCTGCTCCCATCTGCTTTCCTTTCCAGCTTAGCAGTCAGTTTGCTTCTATCAAAGAGAGACAAACTGAGAAAATCAGCAGCATTGATGCTGGAGAAGGATCAATTAATTGAGTAGAAAGCAGAAACCCTGCACCCAGCAGAGAAAAACCAAAGGCCTGCAGATACCCTAGACTGAGATTTCACTCCCAGTCAAGGTAAATGGCAGAGCCACAGACTAAACAGGGATTTAACAGGAAAATCTGGGAGGTGAGCTAGCCATGGACAGCCTTGATACACTTAGTATGTCTGAATATGAACAAAGGCTGTGCAGATTTGCATCAAACAATCCATATAGTTCAAGATATCTAAATATTACCAGCAAGAGGAGACTGCACAACATGTAAAGGACACACGAGAGGTTCTAGCAAAAGTAAAATGGGGTCAGATGGAAAAGTGCTTAACTTTGAGTGTGCTACTAAAACTATGCATGGACCCATCGGTCAGTCCTGCACTGCACAATACTGAAAGCAAATATCTCCTTAAATTTCCCTCTCAAGTTCCTTACTGGTCTTACTTTAGTCCTGGCCCTGCAGTGCAGTCACACAGGCTACTCCTAGCTAGCTCCATTTAAAACTAGAGTAATAACAACGATAATAAATCTAAACTAAGCAAAGACCTCAGGTGGCACATTGTGAGAGATTTCATTAATGTAGTCCAGCCATGTTACTAAATAAAGACAAAAGAGCAATAACCTTCTGGGGGATGGGGGAATAAAAATCAGAAACAATAGTTACTATAAGATACTATCCTTTTCAGAAAATTATCCTTTTCAGAGAATTCCTTTATTATTTCTTATATAATTCTATATTATTTCTAAATTATATAATTTCTTATATAATTCTATATTATTTCTTATAAACGAAGTCTGTTAGCAATTGGTTTTATTAGTTTTGGGTTATCTATGAATGCCTTTATTTCACCTCCAATCCTGAAGAATAATATTGTTAGATATAGAATTCTTTTTGGTTCACATCCCTTTTTCTTAGTCATTCCACTGCTTTCAGGGCTTTGTTATATCAAATTAGAAGTCTGTTGTTAATCATTTTGATGTTCTTCTTTACTCAGAAGTTATTTTTCTCTTTATGCCTAACATAAGGTCACAAACATTTTATGCTACATTTGATCAAGAAGTTTTATAGTTTTGTTTAGACTCTAGACTTAGGTGTATGTCTGTTTTGAGCCTTTTTTAAATCTAAAGATATACAGTTGCTCTAGCTCCGTGTGTTGAAATGGCTATTTTTTTCTCCATTTAATTGCCTTTGTAACTTTGATGCTGGGAGGGATTGGTGGCAGGAGGAAAAGGGGATGACAGAGAATGAGATGGCTGGATGGCATCACCGACTCGATGGACATAAGATTGAACTCCGGGAGTTGGTGATGGACAGGGAGGCCTGGCGTGCTGCGCTTCATGGGATTACAAAGAGTCGGACACGACTCAGCAACTGAACTGAACTGAACTGTACCTTTGATAAAAGTATACTTTCCACATAGGTGTGGGAACTGGATTCTGTAATGTTTGTGGTAAGAAAGTGTATTCTGACATCGTTGAGTGTGCATTCTATAAATATCTAAAAATATCAATTACTAAAATTGGATAATGTTCTGATCTACAAGTTTATGTATGTTTTTTATATCCATTGAACTTAACACTTTATGTGTCTTTAGTATTTTATGATGTATTGATGTAGTATTTCTGATGTTTGTTTACCTGTATCTGCTTTTAATATTTTCAGAGAACTATTAGATTCTTTAAAAATATCTGTAGACATGTCTTAGTATCTGAGGCCCTGAGGATAAAGGCAAAAGAAATGAGAAACTTGTGACTGAGCAGATTATGAACTCTTAGAGAAGCTTTTCCTTTTTCCAAATGATGCTATCTCTGAAACAAATTGAGTCTGTCTCTCCTTTTCTAGCATTGTTTTATCTAATCTAAATTCTCAGATTCCATAAAACATTCACGTTGTCTGATACCAAAATTTCATTTGTCTCAGCTCCTACTGATTCTTCTTTATGTTTTCTAGTTCCTTGTTAAAATTCTCACTGTGTTCATCTGTGCTTTTTCCAAGTTCAGTTAGCATCCTTAATACTTTGTACTCTTTATCTGGCAAATTACTTCTCTTTTTCTTAAGTTGTTTGTCTCAGGTTTTGTTTTGGTTTTTTTTCCCCTTTGCTCTTTCATTGGAAACAAATCTCTCTTCGTTTCATTTTGTTTAAATTTATCTTTATGAAACTTAGTGAAGGTTAACTAGTCCCAGTCTGTAAGGGGTGTGTTTGTGTGTGTGTGAGTCTCTATGTAGTTTACGTGTGCCCAGTGGCTTTGGTAGGAGAGCTGGATCTGAAATGAGCAAGGCTCACACCTTCCCCCGTGGGTGTGCTGGCAGCTGTCAGCTTGATATGAGCGGGGGCTGGAGATGGAGGGGATAGAGCCAAAGCCAGGTGTGACCTGGGGCTTCTCCTATTCTCAGTGGCCATCACTGCCCTCTTGAGGGCAGGGTCAGATCCCAAGATGCTGAAGCTGTGGCCCTGAGGGTTGGAGATTAACTGACTCCATTTCTTGTAAGTGTGCATTTTTACCACTCTCAGCAATGACACCTTTGCTTGAGAAGGGAACAGTTCTGGAGTGAGAGGGGCCGCAGTTGGTGCCTGATGCAGGCTGGGGTGCTCACTGGGGTGGTCCTGGAGTGTCAGAGCTACAGACAACTGCCAATCCACCACCTCTGCAAGCAGCAATAATGGCCACCCTCGCCCTGTTCAGATCGGTGCCAGGTCTGAGCTGGTTTTGTTCACCTCAGGTGCTCACTCTCTTTAGCCTTTGCTCTAGGGGGAAGTTGCCACAGAGCTGGAGGAGTCAGAGGGGCACTTGACATGGGCCAGAGTGCATGCTGAGCTGGTCCTGAAAAAGTGTCCTGAGCGACAGGTGCTTTCAGTCTGCTTCCTCTGCTTGTTCCTGAGAGTGAGCAGGTATGGTGAGCTGTTCACAAGAGAAGTCTAGGTTCCTACAGCTCTTCCTTAAGTCCCACTTGTTCAAAACCAGGAAACGGGACTTGTCTTCCTCGCGTCGGACCCTGGGCTGAGATGTCCAATATGTGGCTCAGATTGCGCACTCGCCAAGATCTCCAAGCCTATATCCTCACCTTCCTGTTCTGTGTCCCCTCTTAAGGGACTCAGTTCCGTACCTGATCTCATCTCTTCCCTTTCAACCTGTTTCCTGTGGATCTTTTTTTATAGCCTTTTGTTGTTGTAGAGAATAACTGAAATAGATGATTGAAGAGTGGCCAAAGGGCACTGCTTAAAAAAATCAAACAGTACATCCTTCAAGACCAAATTTTTTTCTTTTATGTAAGGAATCCCAATTTCAAAAGACCAAATGATGATCTATAGATTATTTAACTTATTCCTCAATATTTAAATTTTCTTTATAGTGCTTGTAGCATCTCATTACCAGTTTTTGGGGGGCTAATGTCTCATTTCATAATCTTGTTTTTTCTTAAAGGTGAAATTAAATAGAGCTTTGCCCCAACTCCCAAACTCTGAAAGTCTATACCAAAATTCTTAAACAAACCTCCTTTTTCATTTCTAGGACATTGCAACTGGTTATAATTGAGCTTCTGATAAATTTTATCTAGGCAAATTGAATGTTTATCATATTTAATTTCTAATAAAGTGTCTATTTTCTGAACACTAAAATTTAGAACTGTCTTCTCAACTAATTGTGAAGTTACAGAACAACAAGTTTTTACAATTTCAATCTAAATGTCTTCAGTGTAAACTATTTTATCATCACATATTATTCCATCAGTTTAGTTCAGTTCAGTCACTCAGTCGTGTCTGACTCTGTGGCCCCGTGAATCGCAGCACGCCAGGCCTCCCTGTCCATCACCAACTCCCGGAGTTCACTCAGACTCGCATCCATTGAGTTGGTGATGCCATCCAGCCATCTCATCCTCTGTCATCCCCTTTTCCTCCTGCCCCCAATCCCTCCCAGCATCAGAGTCTTTTCCAATGAGTCAACTCTTCGCATGAGGTGGCCAAAGTATTGGAGTTTCAGCTTTAACATCAGTCCTTCCAAAGAACACCCAGGACTGATCTCCTTCAGAATGGACTGGTTGGATCTCCTTGCAGTCCAAGGGACTCTCAAGAGTCTTCTCCGACACCACAGTTCAAAAGCATCAATTCTTTGGCGCTCAGCCTTCTTCACAGTCCAGCTCTCACATCCATACATGACCACTGGAAAAACCATAGCCTTGACTAGACGGACCTTTGTTGGCAGAGTAATGTCTCTGCTTTTTAATATGCCATCTAGGTTGGTCATAGGTACATATAAAAATATGCTGAATTTCTCACTCTAGAAATGAATATGCTTAATAGTGAAAAATTATATATAGTGATCAAAAATACTTGAAGTGTATATAATAAACTCATTTAGGTTCTGAAATGAAATCCTCTGATGTGTTTTCTCATTTACTTTAGCAAAATTGTTATTTTCTATGTGGTTATTGATTGATGGCAAAATGGTTTCCTTCAGATATGTTTATATCTGTGGATAGAATGTATGTAAAAACTAAAACTTTGTAGGAAGCCCAGCTGACTTTTTTCCTAGCCCAACATAACCTTCAGGCTAATATTGCAAATTTATATGGAGAAAAGGAACTCAAATTAATAATAGTTATATTTTTTAGTGTGTTACTTTTTAAAAAATATGTATTCATTGCCTTTGTCTTTTTCTCTAATGAAATATTGGCAATTCTTGAAGACCATGAAGATGATAAAATTCTGAAATTACCAACAAAATTTGAACTAGGCAACGATTTCTTCTGTATTCTTTGTGTTCAATTCTTTTCACAGAGCACTGTTTAAAAACTCACTTTCATTTCTGTTTTTTACTTTCTCTTTCCCTTTGGAATTGCTGAAAGTCTGGAATCTATAACTAAAAATTTTCATATAGTTAACATTAATTCTGTAGTCAGGAATGAGAAAAACAGGCTGAAGTAAAACCAGTGGACCATATGAAAATCTCCATTTTTATTAGACACTAAAATCTGTTCTAATAGTCTGGTTTTGACTAATTTATATTTTTTCCAGGGAAAATGTTAGTAAAATCAGCAGTAAAATCTATATGCCAGACATCAGAAAAATGTCATTAAATATAGCAGGAAATAGTTAAGAAAGCTCTTCAAAAGTTGAAGAAATGATAATAAATCTACAACAATGTATATATTTTATTAACTAATATGCTCTGGTAACTTGCAAAATTTAACATTTTCATACACACACACACTTAAGACATCATATGAGAGTTCAAATTCTAGCAGTTAAGAAATTCTTACAGTTACATATACAAGCCACATAAAAATGCTGGAAAAGAATGACTTTTAATTCTAAAATAAATAACATAAGCCTCTGGTTCTAAGAATGGAAGAGTAACTTCTGGATTCTAGAAATAAAGAAGGGACTTGGTCAGACTCACTTTCTTCAGAAAAATAAGAAAAAGAAAACCTCAGAGAAATATCTGAAGTTGCTCTTTGAAGGTACTAAACAGTGATCAAAAGCTGGGAGAAACCAGAGCAAAATATATCTAGAAAGATGAATTTCAATTTCCCCAGTCTTGCTAGGATAGCGAAAAGAAACACGTTGAGGTTAGAAAGTATTGGAGTTTTAAGAGCAGCCAGTGTAGGTCAGGTCCAGGAAGGAGAATGACAGAAGAAATGATACCAAAGAATCTACATTTAATTCATCCCAGTCATTGGATGAGGACTCAACCATGTGTGTCTAGGTGAGACCTAACAGGACATGGTAAAACTCTAGCCCTTAGATGCTGAAAGAATTGTACAGAGTTCATTGGCTTACTTCTCAAGGGACACAAATTGGAATCTGAGTACAACCAAGTTAACTGCCCGGAGAAACAACTTTTCAGAGGAAGTTAACACAATGTCCCTTTTCTAAGTGCTTCCCTAATAGCTCAGTTTCTAAGTTTTCTAAAGCTTAACATTCATAAAATTCAATATATATATAGTAAGAAATTACTAGAAATGTAAAATTCAGAATTTTGTGACCTATATTTAAAAAAATGAACATTTGATAGAAAACAACTGAGGTAATCAGAGGTCATAATTAACATATAAGGACTCAAGATCTATTTCTACAAATGTACTCAAATACATAAACAGTAAGTTAACAGAGATCAAATGTCAGTAAAAAAAAAAAACTATTAAAAAATACAAATTTAAAACTAGAAAGTACAGTAACTAATTAAAAATATTAACTAGAACAGGGGACTTCCCTGGTGATCCAGTGGCTAAGACTCTGTGCTGTCAATGCGGAGAGCCTGGGTTCAGTCCCTAGGGGCCAGGGAACTAGATCCCATGTGCTGCAACTAGGAACTGGTACAGCCAAATGATTAAATATTAAAAAAAATATTAGCTAGAGAAGAATAGCAATGGTGGAAATGATCAATGAACTTGAGAACAGATGAATAAAAATTATACAATCTGAAGAACACAGAACAAAACTGAAAGAAAAATCTTATAAACCTGTATGAAATGCTACATATACAAATGCTATGTTATATGTATAACTAGAATTCCTGAAGGAGAGAAGAGGAAGAATGGGTAATGAAGAAGAGAAAAATCAGAGAAATAATGGGTGAAATATCCCAATTTATAGCTCCAAGAAGCTCAATACAATAGTGCAGAAGCATAAATATAATAGCCATTATACTATGCATATCACTAAATGCTGAAATTAAAAATAAAGATAAAATATTGATAGGAGCCACAGGACATTTAGATATTACATATAAGGACAGTGGTTCAAAATATGGTTGCTTTCTCAGGAGAAACAACTGCTTCAAAGTACCCAAAGAAAATAGCTCTAAAGAGACAATTCCACGTTCACAGAAATTCTTTCAGAATTAAAAATGAAACAAAGGCATTTTCAGCTAAATACTGAGTATTTCACTACCAGAATATCTGCCTTAAAGGAAATTTCAATCTACATAATTAAATGGGAATCACCAGAAATAATAAATAGTAAATATGAGTATATACAGAAGAACCTCTGCCTCTCTCTCACATTATTTATTTATTTAAAATACAATGACCACTTCAAGCAAATAGTATAACACAACAGAAAACTGCATGTTTATTAATTATATATGATAAAATAGCCTAAAAATAAGGTATGTTGCAAGCTTCTCCTATGTTTTATATGAGATGATAAAATACATGAGGTAATGCCAATACTCTGATAGTTAATGGAAGATGACAAAGACTATACACGTGTTAAGTAGCAGTAATAATCACTATGATTAGCTAACATGACAGAGTTGATCTAACCCACGTGGAAAAGATAAATGGTGAGCTTTGAGATGATATAAGAATATTGAGCATCACAGATGTGAGTTTTGTCTCCTTTGTCTTACCATAGTAATGTTAGTTTCCAGTTACTGGCATTGAATTATCACTGATTATTATCCCAGTTGTATAGTTGAAAATATTGAGGCTTAGATAAGGTAAGTTTTTGCTTTCTTCATATAAAAATGGGAAACTGAGGGCAAGACAATGGGAGATTTATTTTTCATATTATTAGTTTTATACATTTAATATTTTAGTGTGCATAGTTTATTTCAAAAATAAATAGTTATATGTATCACAATTAAATCAGATTGCTTTACTATTTTCCTGAAGCTGAAACCTTAAATTTTAGAACATTTTATATTTAACTTCTCAGTTTATTTATTGGACTGTGGAATTAAATATAGACACTCACTTTGGAAGGCAAACTGACAGAAAAAGAGTTGGCAAGCTTATGTAAGTACCCAAATATAATAAAAGTAAGCACTATTAAGAGGTCTTTGTCTATGTTTTCAGACATAGTCTATACAAAAATATGTACAGATATATACATAAACATACAAACATGTAAATTAAAAAACTTTTTGCTAACAAAACCCAGGTTGGAAACTGCATTTTTCTAGGTATGTGCTTCAGGAAATTAACCCTGTGGTACTCATTTGTGTCTGATTACAAAAATATGAGTTATACAGATTGAGTCATTGAAAAATACATGAGTCCATGGCATTGATGATGGGAGGAGAGAAAAGAAGGGATAGAATAAGAATTTGAAGACCAGAGTAAAGTCTCAGTAATATTGCATAGTTAGTTGCGTGTAATGTACTTTTTCTGTATACCAAATGAAGTAATGTAAGTTGAAAATGCTATTAAAGATATATAAAATGAAAAATACAGTCTTAAAAGCATTTTATCTTAACTAGTAAAAGTGTTTTGTCTTAAATGCTTTAATTATCACTTTTCAGCTACTATTTTTATTACAGTTTGTGACATATAATCTTTTCTGCAAGGAGATTGACATTGTGGAATAAATTAGGTAACAGTGTGTTCACTCTTTTCTCTGAATTAGAAAGGTTTTTAAATAGTTTACTATTTATACTCTCAAGTGTTTTGTTTGAGATATGCAAATAATTTGTTGTTTCCTTCAATCTATATTTATTGTTTTCAAATATTATATATCCTTTCCTATTTTCTATATATTCCTTCTTTTCTGTCACTCACTGAGAGGAATATTGAAATCTCTTATTACAGTTGCAGATTATTGTTTTCTCTTTGTCTTTTTCTCCTTGAAATTTTACCAGTTTTTGTTTGTGTAATTTGAAACTCTGTTATTAGGTATAGATACCGATGTCCTCTTGACAGACTGACTACTAATATGAAATAATTTTTATATGTGGTACTCCTCTTTCTCTGCAAGATACTTCATCTGATGTTAATAAAACCAATTCTAACTTCTACTTTCTTTTAGTTTTAGCGAGATATATTTTTTTATCCTTTTAACTAGTTTATATCTTTACATTTAAAACATGTTTCCAATCGATAGCACATAGTAGAGTCTATCCAACATGATAAGCTTTCACTTTTGAGTGGGATATTTATGCCATTTATATTTAACTTGACTATTGATGTGGTTATTAAATCTGTCTTCTTGTTACTTGTTTTCTACTTGTGTCATGTGTTGCTTCCATTTTACTCTTTTTTTTCCTGACTTCTTTTGAATTTTAAATATATCTAGCTTTACAGTTTTTACTTGCTACAACTCTTTCTTTTACTTCAGTTGTTGTTTTAGGGTTTACAATGTATATTTGATCTTAGTCACAGTTTATCTGCAAATGATACTATACATTTTCATGCACAGTATAAGAATCCTAAGATAATATACTTCCAATTCTCCTCTCCAGCCTTTCTGTTATTGTTGTCATTTACTTTTACATATGTTATAAATATTATACTTCATCATTATTATTTTGTTTAAAAATTTATTTACCTTTTAAAGAACTTTAAACATAAAGCCATACATATTTAGTAGTTAACATTTCTAGTAATTTTTTTTCATTTTTTTGTATCCATATGTGTATAATTCTTCTTCCACCTGAAAAGCTTCCTTTAATGTTTACAGTAAGTCTAGTTTGCTATTTATAAATTATTTCAATGTTTGTAAGTCTGATAAAGTTTTTGCATATTCACTGTGTATAAACTTGTAAGTTGACTGATACACTGCTTCAGTGCATTAAGTATATCAATCTACTGTCTTCACACTTACATTGATTATGAGAAATCTGCTACTATTTTTATGCTTTTTGCTCTCTGTAATTGCTTTATTTCTTAAAGTTAAAAAAATTCGCATGTAAAAATATTTGTGTCATGGATTTGATGAATTTGTTTACGAAATTCATGTTGTTTTCTTTATATTTCTTGCGCTTGGGGTTCACTGAGCTCCTTGGAAAATTTGGGATCATTGTTTTCTCAATTATTTTTCTGATACCTTTGTTTTCTTCCTTTGGGAACTCCAGTTATTGGGTTGGCCAGAAAGATCATTTGGGTTTTTCTACGTGATGTTACAAACAAACTTTTTGGCCAACCCAGTATATATATGTTAGGCCTACTGAAGTTGCCTCACTGTTCTCTAATCCACTTTCTATTCTCTAAATTCTGTCTTTTCTTTTGTGATATTTTGAATAATTTTCAAATTCACTAATGTTTTCTTTTGCAATATCTAATCTGCCATAATCCAGATCCATGTATTTTTCATCTCAGATATTATAATAGTTTTTATTTCTAGAATTTAATTTATGTCTTTAAAATATTTTCCATTTTTTACTTGACCTTTTAAATAAATATAGAAATAATATAATTTAGTATTATAATATAATACTAATAATATAATATATAGTATATAGTATATAATATAATTATAATATACATTATATTATAATGTATAGTATAATATATAGCATATAATATAATATAATATATAATAATATTATATTATAATGTAAAGTGAAGTTGCTCAGTCGTATCTGACTCTTTGTGAGCCCATGGGCTGCAGCCTACCAGGCTCCTCCGTCCATGGGATTTTCCAGGCAAGAGCACTGGAATGGGTTGCCATTCCTTCTCCAGGAGATCTTCCCAACCCAGGGATTGAACCCCGGTCTCCCTCATTGTAGGCAGATGCTTTACTGTCTGAGCCACCAGGGAATTCCACTGGCATTTGGTTAAAAACAGGCACACGAAACAGCAGGAAAATGATTTGTATAAGGAGAAACATGAATCAATCAAAACCAACCTGAAATTGAAAATGATATTAGAATTTTCATAAAAAATAACAATATATAAATTTTTTTACTATATTATTTTACATTATATACATTACATTATATACATTTTACATTACACACATTACATTATATACATTTTACATTACATACATTACATTATATATATTTTATATTACATATATTACATTATAGTGTAAAATAATATAGTAAAATAATAATTTATATATTGTTATTTTTTATGAAAATTCTAATATCATTTTCAATTTCAGTTTGGTTTTGATTGATTCATGTTTCTCCTTATACAAATCATTTTCCTGCTGTTTCGTGTGCCTGTTTTTAACCAAATGCCAGTGAATATTTTTTCTTTCCTGTAAATTTGAATGAATTTACTATGGTATGATTTGCTTCTTAGGGTCTTGAACTTAAGACATGATTAGTCTGTGGCTAATTACCCTCCATTCCTGATAGAATACCCTTCTAAGAAGGGTATAGAGTATACTCTCCTCTATAAGCCACAAAGATTTTATAGTCCAGGTGGTGGGAATAGGCACTGTTCTGTTCTCGCGTGAGGTAACTATTGGGTACTGCTCATTTTTTAAATTGATTTTGTTGCCTTTTTTTAAGATTCAGTTTGCCTTTTTGGTTTTTCTTTGTATCCTTCCTCCTTTACTTCTTTTCCCTTTCATTTCCCTCATTATTTACTTTTTTTCTCTCATTATCTTAATCCTCCCATAGTCCCTGCTCTTATTCATTCTTCTTACTTTCCCATTTGTCTTTGAAATATCTGAAAGTGCTTTAAATGTGGACATAGCATTGTGCTAAATCTAGATATATATTTGTTGTTATTATTTAGTCACTAAGTTTTGTTGAACTCTTTTGTGACCCCATGAACTGTAGCCAAGATGGAGAAGCTCTATATAGTCAGCAAAAACAAGACAAGGAGTTGACTGTGGCTCAGATCATGAACTCTTTATTGCCAAATTCAGACTTAAATTAAAGAAAGTAGGGAAAACCACTAGACCATTCAGCTATGACGTAAATCACATCTCTTATGATTATACAGTGGGGTGACAAATAGATTCAAGGGAGTAGATCTGATACACAGAGTACCTGAAGAAGTACCTGAAGAACTATGGACAGAGGTTCATGACATTGTATAGGAGACAGGAATCAAGACTGTCCCCAAGAAAAAGAAATGCAAAAAGGCAAAATGGTTGTCTGAGGAGGCTTGAAAATAGCTGTGAAAAGAAGAGAAGCAAAAGGCAAAGGAAAAAAGGAAAGATATATCCATTTGAATGCAGAGTTCCAAAGAATAGCAAAGAGAGATAAGAAAGACTTCCACAGTGATCAATGCAAAGAAATTGAGGAAAAAAGAGAATGGGAAAGACTAGAGATCTCTTCAAGAAAATCAGAGATACAAAGGGAACATTTCATGCAAAGATGGGCACAATAAAGGACAGAATGGTATGGACCTAACAGAAGCAGAAGATATTAAGAATAGGTGGCAAGAATACACAGAAGCACTGTACAGTAAAGATCTTCATGACCCAGATAATCATGAGGGTGTGATCACTCACCTCAGTTCAGTTCAGTTCAGCCACTCAGTCGTGTCTGACTCTTTGCGACCCCATGAATTGCAGCACGCCAGGCCTCCCTGTCCATCACCATCTCCCGGAGTTCACTCAGACTCACGTCCATCGAGTCTGTGATACCATCCAGCCATCTCATCCTCTGTCATCCCCTTCTCCTCCTGCCCCCAATCCCTCCCAGCATCAGAGTCTTTTCCAATGAGTCAGCTCTTCCCATGAGGTTGCCAAAGTACTGGAGCTTCAGCTTTAGCATCATTCCTTCCAAAGAAATCCCAGGGTTGATCTTCAGAATGGATTGGTTGGATCTCCTTGCAGTCCAAGGTACTCTCAAGAGTCTTCTCCAACACCGCTCACCTACAGCCAGACATTCTGGAACGTGAAGTCAAGTGGACCTACAAACAAAGCTAGTGGAGGTGATGGAACTCCTGTTGAGCTATTTCAAACCCTAAAATATGATGCTGTGAAAGTATTACCCTCAATATGCTAGCAAATTTGAAAAACTCAGCAGTAGCTACAGGAATGGAAAAGGTCAGTTTTCCTTCCAATCCCAAAGAAAGGCAATGCCAAAGAATGTGCAAACTACTGCACAATTGCACTCATCTCACATGCTAGCAAGGAGAAGGAAATGTCAACCCACTCCAGTATTCCTGCCTGGAAAATCCCAGGGATGGGGGAGACTGGTGGGCTCCCGTCTGTGGGGTCACACAGAGTCAGACACGACTGAAACGACTTACCAGCAGCACCAGCACATGCTAGCAAAGTAATGCTTAAAATTCTCCAAGCCAGGCTTCTATAGTACCTGAATTGTACACTTCCAGATGTTCAAGCTGGATTTAGAAAAGGCAGAGGATCAGAGATCAAATTGCCAACATCCGCTGGATCATGGAAAAAGGAAGAGAGTTACAGAAAAAACATCTATTTCTGCTTTACTGACTATGACAAATCCACTGACTGTGTGGATCATAGCAAACTGGAAAATTCTTCAAGAGATGAGAATACCAGACCACCTGACCTGCTTCCTGAGAAATCTGTAGGCAGGTCAAAAAGCAAGTTATGACCAACCTAGACAGCATATTAAAAAAACAGAGACAAAGGTTTTTCCAGTAGTCATGTATAGATGTGAGAGTTGGACTATAAAGAAAGTTGAGTGCTGAAGAACTGATGCTTTTGAACTGTGGTGTTGGAGAAGACTCTTGAGAGGCCCTTGGACTGCAAGGAGATCCAACCAGTGCATCAGGAAAATCAGTCCTGAATATTCATTGGAAGGACTGATGCTGAAGCTGACACTCCAATACTCTGGCCACCTG
This sequence comes from Budorcas taxicolor, assembly GCF_023091745.1. Classification (NCBI taxonomy): domain Eukaryota; kingdom Metazoa; phylum Chordata; class Mammalia; order Artiodactyla; family Bovidae; genus Budorcas; species Budorcas taxicolor. Next base: position 73,649,845 of record NC_068916.1, on the reverse strand, counting down.
ATGTGAAGAACTGACTCATTTGAAAAGACCCTGATGCTCGGAAAGATAGAAGACAGGAGGAGAAGGGGACGACAGAAGATGAGATGGTTGGATGGCATCACCGACTCAATGGACATGAGTTTGAGTAGACTCCAGGACTTGGTGATGGCCAGGGAGGCTTGGCGTGTTGCAGTCTATGGGGTGCAAAGAGTTGGAGTGACTTAACTGAACTGGACTGTAACCCACCTGGCTTCTCTGTCCATTGGATTTCCCAGGACAGAATACTAGAGTGGCTTGCCATTTCCTTCTCCAGGGTTCTCTCTGACAAAGGAATCAAACACATATCTCCTGCATTGCAGGTAGATTGGTTAGTGCTCAGCCATCGGGGAAGTATTAAATTCAGAAAAAAAGCATGGGAATTATTACAGCATTGCCAAATAAATTTTAAATATTAAGCATACTGTGAAAATCAGATTAAGATAAAGATATTGATGAACATAGGATTAGGTTATCTGAAAAGAAATGAAGTTGGCATTGATATCAGGTGATCTTTGCAAGTCAAGACACAAACACAGTTAAGCAGGAAGGTTGGTTTTTGGGAGCAAAATGTATTTAAGGTGATACTTGCGAGTTTTATTTATTTATTTATATATACATAGTTGATTTACAGTGTTGTGTTTCTGGGTAGAGCAGTGATTCACATATGCACATTCTTTTTCATATTCTTTTCCATTATGATTTATTATAGGAAATTGAATATACTTCCCTGTGCTATCCAATAGGATGTTGTTATTTATCTGTTTTATAAATAGTAGTCTGTATCTGCTAATCCCAAACTCTAAATTTATCCCTCACCCTCTCCCCTTTGGTAACCATATGTTTGTTTCCTATGTCTGGTAATCCGTTTCTGTTTCATAAATAAGTTCTTTGTGTTATATATTATATTCCACATATAAGTGATATCATGTATTTTTCTATCTCTGTCTGACTTAATATGGTAATTTCTAGGTTCATCTATGTTGCTACAATGGCATTATTTCACTTTTTATGGACAAGTTGTATGTGTGTCTGTGTATGGAATCTTTTTTATCCTTTCATCTGATGAATTGTTTATCCGTTCAATTGATTAATATTTAGGTTACTTCCATATCTTGGCTATGTTAAATAGTGTTACTGTGAACATTGGGTGCGTTTATCTTTTTGAATGAGTGTTTTCTTTAGATATATGCCCAAGAGTGGGATTGCTGGACCATATGGCAACTGTAATTTTAGTTTTACAAAAACCTCCATAATGTTTACCATAGTGTCTTCACCAATTTACATTCCCACCAACAGTGTAGCAGGGTTCCCTTTTCTGCACATCCTCTCCAGCATTTGTTATTTGTAGACTGTTTAATCATGGCCATTCTGACTGGTATGATGTGGTACCTCATTATAGTTTTGATTTGCATTTCTCTAATAATTAGTCATGTTGAGCATCTTTTCATGTGCCTATTAGCCATCTGTATTTATTCTTTGGAGAAATGTCTACTTATGTCTTCTGCCTGTGTTTTTCTTGGGTTGGTCTTTGTTGTTATTTAATTGTATGAGCTGTTTTTATATTTTGGAAATTAGCCCTTGTTTGTCTCATTGTTTGCAAATATTTTTCCCAGTCCTTATGTTTTTTAATTTTGTTTATGGTTTCCTTTAATGTGCAGAAACTTTTAACTTTGATTGGATTCCATTTGTTTATTTTTACTTTTATTTCTATTGCTTTGGGAGACAGACTTAAGAAAATGTTAGTACGATTTATGTCACAGAATGTTTTGCCTATGTTCTATTCTGGGAGTTTTATGGTACCATTTCTTTTATTAAAAAAATGCCATTTTGAGTTTGCTTTTGTGTGTATAGACAGGATGTGTTCTAACTTCCTCGATTTACATGTGGCTATCCAGTTTTCCTAATACCACTTACTGGAAGAGACAGTATTTTCTCCATTGTATATTCTTGCCTCCTTTATCAGATTAATTGACCATATGTGTGTTAGCTTATTTCTGGGCTGTCTTTTCTGTTCCACTGATGCATGTATGTTTTTGTGCCAACACCACATTGTTTTGATTACTGTAGTTTTATTGTATTATCTGAAGTCTGGGAGGGTTGTGCCCCCAGCCTTGTTTTGTTTTGTTTTGTTTTTTCCTTATGACTGTTTTGGTAATACTGGGTCTTCTTTGGTTCCCTATAAATTTTAGTACTATTTTCTCTAGTTATGTGGTAAATATCATGGGTAATTTAATAGGGATCATATTAAATATGTAGGTGGCTTTTGGTAATATGATCATTTAACAATATTAATTCTTCCTATTGAAGAAGATCAGATGTCTTTTTTTTGAATAATTTTCAGTTTCCTTTATCAGTGTTAGGTAGTTATCAGTATATAAATCTTTCATCTCCTTGGTCATGTTTATTACTAAGTATTTTTAATGTGATTTAAAAAGGGATTTTAAACTTCTGATATTTCATTGTTAGTATAAAGATATGAAGCAGATTTCTGTATGTTAATTATGTATCTTGTTACCTTACTGAATTCAGTTATCAGTTCTAGTAGTTTTTGTGTGAAGTCTACAGGGTTTTCTATATATAGTATCATGTCATCTGCATACAATGATAATTTTACTTCTTCCCTTCCAATTGGATAACTTTATTTTACTTTTTTCGTGTCAGTTTGCTGTGGCAAGGACTTTGAATACTATGTGGACTAAAATTTGTAATAGTAGGCATCCTTGTCCTCTTCCAGATTTTAGCAGGAATGTTTACAGATTTTTACTGTTGAGTGTTCACATTGGCTGAAGGTGGGTCATAAATAGCTTTTATTGTGTTGAGATATGTTCCCTCTATACCCACTTTGATAGTTTTTATAATGAATGGGTATAGAATTTTACCAAGTACTTTTTCTGCTTCTATTGACATGATTATGTGGTTTTTGTCTTTTCTTTGGTTGACATGGTACGTCACATTGCTTTGCATGTGTTGAACCAATCTTTGTGACCCTACCATGAATCCAACTTGGTTGTGTGGCATGACCTTTTTTCTGTGCTGTTGATTCCATTTGCTTATCAACAAGGATATTGACCTATGATTTTCTTTTTTGGTATTGTGTTTATCTGATTTTGACATCAGGGTGATAGTGGATTTATAGATTATTTTGGTAATGTTTTTCCCCTCTTCAGTTTTTTTGGAGGAGTTTGGGAAAGATTGGTGTAAGTTCTTCATTGTATGTTTTGTAGAATTCCCCAGTGAGCCATCTGGTCCTAGACATTTGTTTCCAGAGGTTTTCTTTTCTTTCTTTCTTTCTTTTTTTCTTTTTTAACAGATTCTATTTCGCTTCTAGTGATTGGTCTCTTCAAATTACCTGTTTCTTTGATTCAGTTTCAGAGAGCCTGTGGTTTTGGAAATATATTCATTTCTCAGAGGTTGTCCAGGTTTTTTCATATAAATTTATTATAGTATTCTCGATAGCTTTTTGTATTTCTGCCTTCATTTTTTATTTTGTTTGGGTCCTCCTTTCTTCTTCATGAGCCTGGCCAGAGGTTTCTAGATTTTGTTTATCCTTTCAAAGAAGCAGTTCTTGGTTTCATTGGAGACTTTTTCCTATTTTATTTTTAGATGTCTATTTTGTATATTTCCTCTATGCTCATAATTATTTTCTTGCTTCTTTTGACTTCACATTTGGTTTATTCTTCTTTTTCTAATCCATTTAGATGGTGTGTTGTTTGTTTGAGATTTTTCTTGATGTTTGAGGAAGATCTTTTTTGCTATGAACGTCCCTTGAAGAACTGATTTTGCTGCATCCCAGCAAAAATTGTGTTTTCATTGTTACTTGTCTCATGGCATTTTTAAATTGTCTCTTTGATTTCATTATTGACCTGTTTTTTAGTAGCATTTATGTAGTCTCCATGTAACCTTCCCCCCCTCCCTAATTCGCTTTCTTTGGCTGATTGCTAGTTTCATGACTTTGTGGTTAAAAAATAATAATAATAATGCTTAAAATAATTTCTATCCTCTTAAATGTCTTAAGTCTTGTTTTGTGTCTTAGAATGTGGTCAATCCTAGAGAATGTTCCATGTGCACTTGAACAGAATGTTATTCTCCCCCCGTCCTGAAAATATCAAATTAGTTCAATTTCTGTATTGTGTTATTTAGCAGCTCTGTTTACTTACTGATTTTTTTGATCTGGAAGGTCTATCCATTGATATTAGTGGGGTGTTAAAGTCTCCTACTTTTATTATATTTCTGTCAATTTTTTTCTTTATGTCTGTTAATACCTTTTTTTTTTTAGAGGTGTTCCTATAATAGGTGTGTATATATTAATGAATATGACATCCTCTTTTTGCATTGATCCTTTCTACTGTTTAAAATACTTTGGTTTTGACTGTGCTCGGTCTCGTTGCTGCATGTGGGCTTTTCTCTAGCTGCAGCAAGTGGGATTACTCTTCGCTGCATACTCAGGCTTCTCATGGTGGTGGCTTCTCCTGTTGCAAGCCTGGGCTCTAGGCACATGGCTCCAACATTTGTGAGATGTGAGCATACTAGTTGCAGTTCTTGGGCTCTAGAGCACAGGCTCAATAGTTGTGGCACCTGGGTTTAGTTGTCCCGTGACATGTGGGATCTTCCCAGACCAGGAATCAAATTCCTGTCTCCTGCATTGGCAGGTGGATTCTTTACCACAGAACCACCGGGGAAGCCCCCAACAGTCATTATGTAGTGTCCTTGTTTAGCTTTTTTTACAGCCTTTGTTTTAAAGTCTATATTGACTGATGTGAGTTTTGCTACCCCCATTCTTGTCATTTCAATTTTCATGAAAATTCTTTTCCCATCACTTCACTTTCACTCTCTGTGCATCATTTGTCCTGAATTGAGTCACTTGTTGGCAGCATATTATAAGCTATTATTTTATATCCAATCTGCCACTCTGTGTCTTTTGATTGGAGCATTTAGTCCATTGACATTTAAGGTAATTACTAATACATATGTATTTAGTGCTATTTTAAGGTATGTTTTCCAGTGGATTTTGTTTTTCTTGTTACTTTCTTTTTCCTTTTGTGGTTTTGTGTTTTCCTTTTCTATTCTGTTTTTTCTTTTTGTTGTTGTGAATCTGTTGTATGTTTTTGATTTTTGGTTTCTGTGTTTTTCAGTTATGCTAACTTATTACTATATATACATTTATACTGGTAGTTATATGGGTTCAAGCACAGAGTAAAAAAAAATATATTTTCTTGCTTCCTCCCCCATATTTCATATTTGATGTTCTCTTTTCCATCTAAATGTTTATCATTTTGCTGTTTACTGTAGTTATTGATTTTACAGTGTTTTAAATTTAAAAAAAAATTGTGTACTGGTGTAAGTGATTTACTTTTTAATTGTGATTTTCTCTTTTCAATATATTCTTGCTCCTTTTCTATTTAGAAAAGACTTTTCACTATTTCTTTTACAATAGGCTTAGTATTGCTGTATTCTTTTTGGTTTTTGTTTGATAGAAATTTTTTCTCTCACCATCTATTCTACATGGTAATATTGCTAAGTAGATTATTCTAGGTTGCAGGGATTTTTTTCCCTTTTAGGACTTTGAGTATATTCTGCCACTCCCTCTGGCCTGCAGCATTTCTGTTAAGAAATCATCTGATAACCTTATGGAGGTTCCTTTGTTTTAACAAGTAACTCTTTGTTTTTTCTCTTGCTGCCTTAAGTATCCCTCTCTTTAACATTTGTCATTTTGATTATATCCTGGGGCATGGTGGTAAGAATGGCCCAGTGGTAAAGAATCCACTGGCAGTGCAGGAGACTTAGGTTCGATCCCTGGGTTAGGAAGGACCCTAGAGAGGAAATGTCAATCCACTCCAGTATTTTTGCTTGGGAAATCCCATGGACAGAGGAGCCTGGCAGTTTACAAAGTCAGAACAACTTAGTGATTAAACCACCACCACCACCAGACAACAAATATCTACTAACAGATACTTAATTTAGGGCTTGTCTGGTGGCTCAGATCGTGAAGAATCTGCCCGCAATGCAGGAGACCTGGGTTCAATCCCTGGGTCAGGAAGATCCCCTGGACAAGGGAATGGCACCCCACTCCAATATTCTTGCCTGAAGAATTCCATGGACAGAGGAGCCTGGTGGGCTGTGGACCATGGGGTTGCAAATGCTGGGCACAACTGAGTGGCTAACACACACATTTTGATTATAATATGTCCTAATGTAGCCATATTTGGATTCCTTTTATATGGAATGCTCAGTACTTTGTCCACCCAGATGTCTGTTTCCTTTCTTGACTTTGGGAAGTTTTCAGCTATAATTTTTTTCAAATGTATTTTTGATCCCCTGTTCTGCTTCTTCTCTTTCTGGGATTCCTATTATGTGTATTGGGACTTATCCCATAAGTCTCCTATATCACTTTCATTTTTTTTTCACTAATTTTTCTATCTGCTGTTCTGATTATGTGATTTTTTTGTTATTCTGTCATGCAGATCTCTTATTCTTATGCATCATCCAGTTTACCACTTATCTGCTTCAGCTGAGGTTTTGTCTCTGCAAATGAGTTTCCTAATTTTAATGGACACCTCTATATTTTCTACTTCTTGTTCTTCTTGTTCTTTTCTTTTTTTAACAGTGATCTACATTTCTATTGATAGCCTTTCTTAATTGCTTCAGTGTTTTTATTACCTCCTTTTTGAACTTGGGGATCTTGTAAATTTCAGATATTCTTTAGGGGACCTCTCTTAATTGTTGAGTTGGGAGTAGTTCCTCTGCTTCTTCATTTTACTTATCTTTATTTAACTGTGAGTTTAGGAGAAACAGTTTTCCACTGTGCTCTTGAAGAGTTTATGTGTAGCTTCTGTGAATTAATGTTTTTGGTTCTAGGGCTTTTTTTCAGTGTGTACATTGAAATGTTGTCTGCACTGAATGTTTTTGGGGGCCTCCTCTTTGCTCTTTGTTATCACAGCTCTGTCAGGGGTAGGATCTGCTCCCCACTTTTTGGTGTAGATACCCCAAGATCTGTTTCTGAACTGTGGTATGAGGTAGATGGAACTGGAGTGCTCCTGCTGGGAGAGGAGGTTGTATGCATTCCTCCACAGAAGCTATCTGCTGGGAAGTGTGCTCTGTGGTACCACCTGTCACCGAGTGTGTGGGCTATAAAGTATACTGTTTCTGGCACTGGTCTTGGCCCTGCCTCAGCCATGGGAATTCAGGCAGTCAGCCTGGTTATGCCTTAGGCGTTGTGTTCAGAAAGCCACTAGTGCCTATCCTTTGGTGCAGATCAGATGCTGAGACTTCTGCAGTTACACACCTGGACCTACTAGGGGAGCTACTGAGTCAGCCTGGACCCTGTCCTCACCTCGTTGTGTGTCAGCTCACAGAGCCTGCAGCTGGACCCTTTCTAGCCATGAGATCACCAGTATTCTGCTCTGAGGTTCTGCAGGGACTGAGTCTACCATGCCACATGCTGTGTGCAAATCCATGGATCCCACAGAGGCTGCGACACTCAGATTTTGGTACTGCTTCTGCAGTTGCAGGGCCCCTGTGGATTGGCTCGGTTTCCAGCCCTGCCTCCACATGTGGGCAACTCAAAGGCACTTATTCCCTCCTGGACCTGATAGAGGCAGAGGAACAACTACTATGAACATGTTGAAAATGAAACTGCTACTGTGAGATCCAGGCCTCCCCTCAGGCATGCACTTTAACAGTGGGTGTTCAGTGGCCAAACCAGGCTCCTTCCTGTACGCACCTCAGGTTGCGGCAGAAAGCACACGTTAGCCCCTTTAGACTATCTCTATACAGCCGATCCTAACCTTCCCCCCAGGTCTGTCCTGTGGAGCTTGAGTTTTAGCACCCAGCCCCTGCAGGTCCCAGCAGACACGTGTCTTGGCCTGGAGAATGTAGCAAGGTGGCAGGGACCCTCTGTGCTGGTTTTTCTCTGTTCTGCCTGCTGCTGACTGGCTGTTGCACTCTCCTTTGAGTCTCTAAAGTTCCTTTTCTGTCCTGACTTATCTCTCCACTGGTAAACGGGCTTCTCAGGGTCAGGGAACCTTTCCTGTTTCACAACTCCATCCCAGGGCCACAGGTCCTATCCTGATTCCTTTTTTCTTCTTTCAGCCTACAGGTTACATGGTGATCTTCCTTCAGATTTTGGTATTATGAAATTTTTTTTTTTTCCTATTCAGCAGGTATTCTGTGAGAATTGTTCCTCATGTAGATATATTTTTTGATGTCTTTGTGGGAGAAGGTGAACTCCATACTTTCCTATTTTGCCATCTTGATCTGGTTCCCCAGATGAAAGTTACGTTCAAGTAGTTTAATAAAGCTCTGGTGAGGAGTTGCTTTTTACTCTTTAACTTTTTCAAATATATAAATCCCACTAAATGATTTTATGCCTGGAAGTATTACAAATAAATGTGGGTGGGGGATAACTACTTTTTCTGATTAACTATTTAAATTTGATGAGACTATATCAAGCATGAAATTTACACATCATTTGATATTTGCAGTTCATAAATTGTCATGGCATCTGTTAAAAATAATCCTCTAACTGGAATTCAAACTTCCACTAGTTCTAAATGTGAAGGGATGTTGAGCATTTTTTCACGTGCCTACCTGGCCATCTGTATGTCTGTTTGGGGGAAATATCTGTTAAGACCTTCTGTCCATTTTTTGATTGGGTGTTTGTTTTATAGATATTGAACTGTATAAGCTGTTTTTGTGGTTTGGAAGTTAATCCCTTGCTGGTCGCATAGTTTCCAAATGTTTTATTCCATTCCATATATTATTGCTTTGTGTTTTGTTCATGGGGTTTTTTTGCTGTGCAAGTGTTTTTAAGTTCTCTCAGGTCCTGTTTATTTTTGCTTCTTTTTCCTATTAGTCTAGCAGATGGATACAAAAACTATTTCTGTGATTTATGTAAAAGTGTTCTGCCTGTACTTTCCTCTAAAAGTTTTATAGTATCCATTCTTACATGTAATTTTTTAATACATTTTTGCTGGGAGCCACCCTGGGAGATCCCACCCATGACAAGGTCATGTGGAAGAGAACTGTTAAGCAAGGCTTCAGGACTCAACAGGCTCCTTAGGCTTTCTCAAGCATCTACCCCCAAATCAGAATCTGTCTGTTTTACTATTTCATGACTTTTACCAACTCCTCTGACATTAACAGGGGGCTATTCCTGACCACCTTTCTCTGGAGAAAATCAACTTAGGGCTATAACTAATAAGTCTCCTGGACATGAGAGGAATATTTCCAATCAAAACCCTTCTGTTAGCATTATAGCTCGCTTGGCAGGTATATCCAGACTCTTGCAGCTACGCATATGATTATTTACATCCTCCCAACTGTGAGAGGCATGGAAAGCCTAAAACATAGAGCCTTTTAAAGAGTTAAAAGTTATTAGAGTAGTGCTAGGCATAGGATTTCATTATTGGGCCAATGCTTGTTGCTAAGTTCCCATATCTCGTATCCACTGTGCACCTGGGAGTGCATTAGTTAATGTAGTTAGAAAGTAATAAAAACAAGTGTAGCCTTGAAATTAACCACATCAGACTTTTGAGCTAATTGGTTCTTTCTTGTAACTCACTGTACCTTTGCTTGGTGAGAATGTAACTCTTTAATACTTTTTGAGGCTGACATAGATTAAAAATATAAGAAAAAACATTTCTTATATAAATAAGTTTTCTGGTTGAGAAACCTTTATCAAAAGAGGGTCATAAAATGTTCACAGGCCTCCAAGGCCAGAAGATAATGTACACAATATTGTTTGTGAGAAAGGTTTGCAGAAAAATCCTGGTTTCAATAAAGACAAAACAGCTATAATGTTTGGGCTGAGGACTTTGCATCTTTCATTTCCCTCTATGTACAAGTAAAGTTATAAAAGACCCTTTAAAAAATAAAAACAAGGGGCCTCGCTTGAAGAAGCTTGGTCACCCCATGTTTTTCTTTTTTCTCTTTTTTTATCTCTTACTTTCTTTTTCAGGCTGATCCCTTGGAGCATAGAGGCTCCCTGCGTTCACTTATCTGCCTGGGTTTCTAAGACCTGAATGGGAAGACGTTCTGCGTCTTCACTCCCTTGGGAGACCGAGAGGACACTGTGGCCTCAGTGAACAGGGCAAACTTCTTGCCTCGGAGTTTTATTAGTCCTCTGTGTAAACCAAAAAATATCAGCCTCTTTCTCTCCTTTATTTTCTTATCTACAATATTCTTTCCTTATCGCTCTCTAAATCAATCATCGATGCCGTTTTTCCTTCAGGTTCCCCTGGATCCTGTGGGGGCTGGACCCCGGCACATTTTGCGTTATTTTTTAAATACCGTGTTAAATAATGTCCTAATTTCATTCTTTTGCTTGTAGCTGTCCTTTTGCTGTTGTTTTCCTAGCACCACTTACTGAAGAGACTGTCAATTGTATATTCTTGCCTCCTTTTTCATAGACTGATTGATCATATGTGCTTGAGTTTATTTCTTGGCTTTCTATCCTGTTTCACTGATCTATATATCTCTGTTTATGCCAGTACTATACTGTATGGATGATTGTAGCTTTGTAGTATAGTCTGAAGTCAAGGAGCATTATTCCTTCAGCTCTGTTCTTTCTCAAGAGTTTTTGGTGTTTCCTGTGTTTTCTTACAAGTTTTAAATTTTTTTGTTATAGTTCTGTGAAAAATGCCATTGTTAATTTCTTAGAGATTATATTAAATCTGTAATTGCCTGGGGTAGTATGGACATTTTTAATAATGTTGATTTTTCCAATCTAAGAACATGTTATATTTTTATATCTGTGTCATCTTTAATTTCTTTCATCAGCATCTTATAGTTTTCAAAGTACAGGTGTTTTGCCTCATTAAGTAGGTTTATTCCTAGGTATTTTATTCCTTTTGATATGCTGGTGAATCAGACCTTTTTCTTAAATTCTCTCTCTGGTTTTTCATTGTTAGTGTATATAAATACAGCAATATTAATTTTGTATCCTGTAACTTTACTTAAATTATTTATGTGTTCCAGTAGTTTTCTTGTAGCATCTTTAGGATTTTCTTTGTATAGTATCATTTTACCTGTAAACAGTGACATTTTTACTTCTTTTCCAATGTGGATTCCTTTTATTTCTTTTTCTCCACTGATTTCTGTGACTAGGACCTCTAAAACTGTGTACAGTAAAAGTGGCGAGCATGGGCATGTTTGTTTTGTTCCTGATCTGAGAGGGTTTGCTGTTGAGTATGATGTTGCTTGTTAGTTTGTCATATGGCCTTTATTATGTTAAGGTATGTTCCCTGTCTGTCCATTTTCTGGAGATTCTTTTTTTTTTTTTTTAATCATAAATGGATGTTAAGTTTTAACAGAAGCTTCTTCTGCCTCTATTGACATGATCATACAGTTTTTATTCTTTAGTTTGTTAATGTGATGTTTCAGCGGATTGATTTGCAGATACTGAAATATCCTTGCATTCCTGAAATAAATCTCAGTTGGTCTTGGTGTTGATCTTTCTAATGATTGTTGGATTCAGTTTGCTAGTATTTTTGATAACTTTTGCATCTGCCATCATCAGTGATGCTGGTCTGTAAGTTTTTATGTGTGTTCTAAATATATCTTTGTCTGCTTTTGGTGTCAGGGTGATGCTGGCCTATAGAATGATTTTTAAGTATTTCTTCCGCTGTGGTTTTTTGTAGTAGTTTCAGAAAGGTACACATTAACTCTTATGTAAAGATTTGGCAGAATTCCTCTTGAAGTCATCTGGGTCTGAAATTCTGTTTGTTGGAAGTTTTTAAATTATCAATTCAATTTTAGTATTGGTAATTGTTCTGTTCATAGTTTATTTCTTCTTTGTTTAGTTTTGGGAGATTGGCTCTTTCTTAGAATTTCCCCTAGGCTGTCCATTTTATTGGCATTGTGGTTGTTCATGGTAGTCTTTTATGATCCTTTATATTTACATGGTTTTGATTTTGTCTTCTTTTTCATTTTTGATTTTATCGGTTTGGGCCCGTTCCCTTGTTTGGTTGATGAGTCTTGCTAATGGTATATCATTTTAGCTTTCTCTTCCCAATGAACCAGCTTTTAGATTCATTGATCTTTTCTATTTTTTTTTTTAGCCTCTATTTCATCTATTTCTACTCAGATATTTATGATTTCTTTCCTTCTACTAATTTTGGGCTTTGCTCTTCTTTCTCTAGTTGCTTTGGGTATGAATTTAGGTTTGCTGTTTGAGATTTTTCTTGTTTCTTGAAGTAATCATGTATCACTATGAAATTCCCACGTAGAACTGCTTTTCCTGTATCCCATAGGTCTTGGATTGTCATGTTTTCATTTTCATTTGTCTGTGGGTATTTTTTATTTCCTCCAGTGATCCATTTGTTGTTTAGTAGCGTATTGTTTAGTCTCCATGTGTTCGTGCTTTTTGCAGTGTTTTCCTTGTATTTGATTGCTGATTTCATAGCATTATTGTCAGAAAAGGTGTTTGATTTGACATCACTTTCCTTAAATTTCCTGAGGCTTGCTTTGTGGCCTAGCACATAACGTGTCTTGGAGACTGTTCCATGTGCACTTGAAAAGAATGTGTTTTCTGTTGCTTTTGGATGAAGTACTCTGTGTGCATGCTTAGTCGCTCAGTCGGTCCATTGAGGTGAATGGGCTGTTAAAGTCCCCATTCTTACTGTGGTTTTGTAAGTTTCTCCTTTTATGTCTGTTAATGTTTGCCTTATATATTCAGGAGCTCCTGTATTGGGTGCGGATATATTTACAATTGTTACATCTTTCTCTTGGATTGATTCCCTTGATCGTATGTAGTGTCCTTTTTCTTTTGTATATTTTAAAGGCTATTTTGTCTCATATAAGTATTGCTGCTCCAGCATTTTTTTTTTCATATGTTCGGAATACCTTTTTGCATCCTCTCACTTTCAGCGACACTTTCTAAAGACTGTATGTGTCTTTAGCTCTATAGTGAGTTCCTTGTAGGCAGCATATATTTGGGTCTTGCTCTTTTTTTTTTCTTTTTTAATACATTCTGAAAGTCTATGTCTTTTGTTCGGAGCATTTAGTATGTTTCAATTTAAGGTAATTATTTCTATGTATATTTTAATTGCCATTTTGTTAATTGTTTTTAAAGGTTTTTTTTTTTTCTTTTGTTCTCTTATTTTATGACTTTTTAGTGTTATGTGGATTCTTTTTTGTATGTATCTATTATAGGGCTTCCCTCATAGCTCAGCTGGTAAAGAATCTGCCTGCAGTGCAGGAGACCTGGGTTCGATACCTGGGTTGGGAAGATCCTCTGGAGAAGGAAATGGCAGCCCACTCCAGTATTCGTGCCTGGAGAATCCCATGGACAGAGGAGCCTGGCAGCCTACAGTCCATGGGGTCACAAGAGTCGGACATGACTTAGTGACTAAACCACCAAACCATTATAGATTTTAGATTTGTTGTTACCTTGAGGTTTTTAAGTAGCAGACAATACAGCAGACTATAATAGCAGACTAAAATATACAGTCTGCTATACAAAACATATATATACACATACATACATGTATGTATACACACACACGTATATGTATATATGTATGTGCATATATGTATAAATATGTATCAGTTCAGTTTAGTCACTCAGTCATGTCTGACTCTTTGTGACCCATGAACCGCAGCACGCCAGGGCTCCCTGTCCATCACCAACTCCTGGAGTCTACCCAAACTCATGTCCATTGCGTTGGTGATGCCATCCAACCATCTCATCCTCTGTTGTCCCCTTCTCCGCCTAGCCTCAATCTTTCCCAGCATCAGGGTCTTTTCAAATGAGTCAACTCAAAGAATGGGACCAACCAGAGGAGCTAAGAAATACAGAAAGAAATCAGTCTTGGACAATCCACTTGAGCCATGGACCAAGCCTCCCCTGAAGCCAGTTTGTGTTCCCCACTTTGCTCCTGCCACACCCTTTCACAGATAAGTATGGCCATGGAGACAGAATGAAGCAAAGAAGAAACTAGAGATCATGTCAAGAAAATTAGAGATACCACAAAAGATCTTCTACAACTAAAGACACCAAGAAGGAACCACAGTGAGACAGGTAGGAGAGGTAGACTTCAGTTCAGTTCAGTTCAGTCTCAGTCGTGTCCAACTCTTTGCGACCCCATGAATTGCAGCACGCCAGGCCTCCCTGTCCATCACCAACTCCCAGAGTTCACTCAAACTCACGTCCATCGAGTCAGAGATGCCATCCAGCCATCTCATCCTCTGTTGTCCCCTTCTCCTCCTGCCCCCAATGCCTCCCAGCATCAGAGTCTTTTCCAATGAGTCAACTCTTCACATGAAGTGGCCAAAGTACTGGCGTTTCAGCTTTAGCATCATTCCCTCCAAAGAAATCCCAGGGCTGATCTCCTTCAGAATGGACTGGTTGGATCTCCTTGCAGTCCAAGGGACTCTCAAGAGTCTTCTCCAACACCACAGTTCATAGCCTTGACTAGATGGACCTTTGTTGGCAAAGTAATGTCTGTGCTTTTCAATATGCTATCTAGGTTGGTCATAACTTTTCTTCCAAGGAGTAAGCGTCTTTTAATTTCATGGCTGCAATCACCATCTGCAGTGATTTTGGAGCCCAAAAAAATAAAGTCTGACACTGTTTCCACCGTTTCCCCATCTATTTCCCATGGAGTGATGGGACTAGATGCCATGATCTTCGTTTTCTGAATGTTGAACTTTAAGCCAACTTTTTCACTCTTCCCTTTCACTTTCATCAAGAGACTTTTTAGTTCCTCTTTTGTGTTAGGTTTCAGTCATTTGCATTAATGGTTGTTCTGCAGACAGTTATGATTTTGGTGTACTTGTGAGAGGAGGTGACCTCAGGGTCTTTTTACTCTGCTCTTCCCATTAAAAAAAAAATGTAGCTTATCATTAAACATTTATTTCAAATGAATAAGGAAGGCAATTCCATTTATCTGAAACAAAAACTAAGTAGAAGTAACTTTTCTTTTCATAGAATAATCCATGGCAAAAGTAGATCTTGGAAAAGAGATAGGTACTGTCTGTACCTTATCACCTGCCTTAGGACTGCCTTGAGTCATCCTTTTAGATCAGTTATAGCCCCACTGTTCAATGTGTCTCCTGTGTACCAGTGCCACTCCACCAATACAAGAGTTTGCAACTTACAGAAATTGAGAGACAGTGTTTAGAAAGTTTAAATTGTATACCTTGACATCTGCCTGATCTAAAATGTTGTATTTTCTGCATTTTCCATGTATTTTGTGTTACAGTTAATTGTTTTAAAATTATATTCTCACAAAATCCATATACAATGAATTGAAAATTAAAAATAAACTAAAAATCACTGATCTTTTACTACAGATAATTTGATAAGACGTGAGAGCAAGCATATATAAAATTCTTTTCCTTTTATTAACATTACTATGGGTTTTTTAAACATGTACAGTACACTAAATGTATTATTAGATTGTATTCAGAACATGAAGAGTAGATTTGGAACAGATTTATGGACTTATTTATAATTCCTTATGGTATAGTTTGCAGAAGGCAATGGCACCCCACTCCAGTACTCTTGCCTGGAAAATCCCATGGATGGAGGATCCTGGTGGGCCACAGTCAATGGGGTCACGAAGAGTCGGACATGACTAAAGTGACTTAGCAGCATGGTATAGTTTGATTATTAATATGTGCTTTTTCATGGTCATTTCTATCTGATTTGGGAAATATCTAGAAGAGAATCAGACGTGGAAAAGTATGGAATGAAAACTGTCAACATTACCTTGAAATCTACTCTGACCAGGAGGAGCCTTATCTCCCTCTGCTTCTGTCATTTTACAGTATTACTTTGAATGGAAGAGGAAATCTGTACCATCTCAGAATGCTCTAAGCTTTTTGACATCCACCTGACAAGTTTCTGTATTGAACACTATATGCAGTAGAAATAGAGACAGCTATATTTCCCGAGAGAGTTCAGGAGTCAAGAAGAAATAGAGAAAGATGTTCATCTTGGTGGTATAAAGTTTTTTAGATAATAATAAAATGTAAAAGTATTGTAATAGTTGTATAATTACATATGTAAATATAAGCAAGTACCTTGTTTTATATTTCTGATATCTAGAGGAACTGCCTCTGTTGCTTTCTGAAATCTCAGCTGAACAGGTACTTCTTTCTCTGTGATTGTAGAAGCCTTCTCGTGTATGATAAGGTAATACATAACATCTCAGAAAGATACCCAGCAAAAAAATATTAAGTGATTTATAAGTTCATTTCATATCTATTCTGAATATAAATGGCACAAAAGACAGATTTGGAGAAATACACAAAGCAGAAGATGAAATATTTCTATTAAATGTACAAGGACAAAAAGCATAAATAGGAACAAAAAAACATTGAATATTTGACAGTCCATTTTCTTTCTTAAATAGGTGGTAGAATGCTCAATTAATGACAGATTTTCTTGGTGTATATGCCTTACAGAGAGGGCTTCCATTCCTCTGTCCCTAGACACATAATCACATCTTTAGAGAGGGCAGTGTATGTCCATAAAACATATGCTGCCAAGCTGAACATTAAAAGAGTTTGTTGAAATATCTGCCAGAAAGATAGTTTAGGCTTTAAACTTTTAATCAAAGTGCATGAGGCATAACGGTAACAATCTCTACTTTTTTAAAGCAAAAGTGGCGGGGGGGGGGGGGGGACACCTTTTCCTTAAACCCTATAAAGATACCAGAATTATTTATAAACTCTACAATATGCTGTAGTACTTGTTATGATTGCAAACAAGGAAGAAAAAAGTGATAGAGTATAAAAGTAAGAAATGCTGTAAACCATATTATACCAAACTGCATACTGATTAGAAACCAAGGATTTGTTTCAAACAAACCCCATTTAAATCACCTTGTTATCCTATGAGGGCTGCTTTGAATGGGTCAGCTTACAAAAACCCAAATTATTACTTGTCAACAAAAGCAAATGAGTGACTGCACATAAGGGTACCTGATTTCTACTGAGCTTAGCATGACAGTTGAGAGTTAATGTGCAGCAGTATAAGATAGTAAGATAAAACCCATGCTCCATGTCACATGACAACAGTGAATTGAGAGAACATCTCCTCTCTCTAGTCAATCACCAACTCCCTCAAAGGCCAGTGAGAAGCACAGGAAAGTTTGGCACATAAATTATAACACTATCGAGACTTTTGCTGTAATCACATGTCCTACCCAAAGAATCATGCCACCACATGAGGAAAAACTTGCCTTTTGCTCAGGAAGCAACCATACTTATAGATGTAGTAACAGTTGGTGAGACCAATTCACATTTTTAATGCATTTATAAGACTAATATCATTGAAATAAATATGTGGATAAAATTCGTGCCTCCTTTGCAAACTATTCTGGTAATGTAAATTGAGAAAGTTTGGAGTATTATCTACTTATTGCTGTGCAATATATTACCTAAAACTTGACTGGTGCAAACATTTTTTATTTCACAGTTTCTTAGATTTGGGAATCTAGGGCCAGGTTAGCTGAGTCATTCTAGCTCAGCTTCTCTCATGAGCCTACAGTTGAGCTGTTAACTGAGGCTGCAGCCTCTCTGAAGGATCTGAAAGAGCCTCACTTACCTGGTCATTGGCAGGAGGCTTCATTTGCTTACCTTATGGGGCTCTTAAGAAGGCTGCTCATAACAAAGCTTCTTCCATAGAATGGGACCTGAGAGAGGAGAGAGAAAAAAGAGAGAGTCAAGGGAAGGGAGAGTGGCTAGAGAGTGGAAGGAGAGAAACAGACCAGTTTGGTAGTTATCTGGCATGTTGGTTATGAGAGTTTACCCTCCAGCTCAAATGGTTCAACTTCTCCCCCAACCCCACCACTTGCAAAATACATTCACACCCTCCTATTCTTCCTCTCTTTCTCTATCTCTAAGTCACTCAGTCGTGTCCAACTCTTTGTGACCCTATGGACTACACAGAATTCTCTAGGCCAGAATACTGGAGTGGGTAGCCTTTCCCTTCTCCACGGAATCCTCCCAACCCAGGGATTGAACCCAGTATTCCCACATTGCAGGCTGAGCCATGAGGGAAGCCCAGGAATACTGGAGTAGGTAGCCTATCCCTTCTCTAGAGGATCTTCGTGACCCAGAGATCAAACCGGGGTCTCCTGCATTGCAGGCAGATTCTTTACCAAGTAAGCAATCAGGGAAGGCTATCTCATTCTATCTCAGCATTAGATGACCTCTAGTGTTAGCTCCTTGGGCCACCCAAGACAGGTGGGTCATAGTGGAGAGGTCTGACAGAATGTGGTCCACTGGAGAAGGGAATGGCAAACCACTTCAGTATTCTTGCCTTGAGAACCCCATGAACAGTATGAAAAGGCAAAATGATAGGATACTGAAAGAGGAACTCCCCAGGTCGGTAGGTGCCCAATATGCTACTGGAGATCAGTGAAGAAATAACTCCAGAAAGAATGAAGGGATGGAGCCAAAGCAAAAACAATACCCAGCTGTGGATGTGACTGGTGATAGAAGCAAGGTCCGATGCTGTAAAGAGCAATATTGCATAGGAACCTGGAATGTCAGGTCCGTGAATCAAGGCAAATTGGAAGTGGTCAAACAAGAGATGACAAAAGTGAACGTTGACATTCTAGGAATCAGTGAACTCAAATGGACTGGAATGGGTGAATTTAACTCAGATGACCATTATATCTACTACTGCAGGCAGGAATACCTCAGAAGAAATGGAGTAGTCATCATGGTCAAAAAAAGAGTCCGAAATGCAGTATTTGGATGCAATCTCAAAAACGACAGAATGATCTCTGTTCATCTCCAAGGCAAACCATTGAATATCACAGTAATCCAAATCTATGCCACAACCAGTAACGCTGAAGAAGCTGAAGTTGAATGGTTTTATGAAGACCTACAAGACCTTTTAGAACTAACACCCAAAAAAGATGTCCTTTTCATTATGGGGGAGTGGAATGCAAAAGTAGGAAGTCAAGAGACACCTGGAGTAATGGGCAAATTTGGATTTGGAATGTGGAATAAAGCAGGGCAAAGACTACTAGAGTTTTGCCAAGAAAATGCACTGGTCATAGCAAACAGGCTCTTCCAACAACACAACAGAAGACTCTACACATGGACATCACCAGATGGTCAACACCAAAATCAGATTGATTATATTCTTTGCAGCCAAAGATGGAGAAGCTCTATACAGTCAACAAAAACAAGACCAGGAGCTGACTGTGGCTCAGATCATAAACTCCTTATTACCAAATACAGACTTAAATTGAAGAAAATAGGGAAAACTGCTCGACCATTCAGGTATGACCTAAATCAAATCCCTTATGATTATACAGTGGAAGTGAGAAATAGATTTAAGGGCCTAGATCTGATAGATAGAGTGCCTGATGAACTACAGAATGAGGTCATGACATTGTACAGGAGACAGGGATCAAGACCATCTCCATGGAAAAGAAATGCAAAAAGGCAAAATGACTGTCTGGGGAGGCCTTACAAATAGCTGTGAAAAGAAGAGAAACAAAAAGCAAAGGAGAAAAGGAAAGATATAAGCAAAGCATCTGAATGCAGAGTTCCAGAGAATAGCAAGAAGAGATAAGAAAGCCTTCCTCAGTGATCAGTGGAAAGAAATAGAGGAAAAGAACAGAATGGGAAAGACTAGAGATCTCTTCGAGAAAATTAGAGATACCAAGGGAACATTTTATGCAAAGATGGGCTCGATAAAGGACAGAAATGATATGGACCTAACAGAAGCAGAAGATATTAAGAAGAGATGGCAAGAATACACAGAAGACCTGTACAAAAAAAGATCTTCACGACCCAGATAATCATGTTGGTGTGATCACTCATCTAGAGCCAGACATCCTGGAATGTGAAGACAAGTGGGCCTTAGAAAGCATCACTAAGAACAAAGCTAATGGAGGTGATGGAATTCCAGTTGGGCTATTTCAAATCCTGAGAGATGATGCTGTGAAAGTGCTGCACTCAATATGCCAGCAAATTTGGAAAACTCAGCAGTGGCCACAGGACTGGTAAAGTTCAATTTTTATTCAAAGCCCAAAGAAAGGCAATGCCAAAGACTGCTCAAACTACCGAACAATTGCACTCATCTCACATGCTAGTAAAGTAATGCTCAAAATTCTCCAAGGCAGGCTTCAGCAGTACAGGAACCGTGAACTTCCAGATGTTCAAGCTGGTTTTAGAAAAGGCAGAGGAACCACAGATCAAATTGCCAACATCCGCTGGATCATGGAAAAAGCAAGGGAGTTCCAGAAAAACATCTATTTCTGCTTTATTGACTATGCCAATGCCTTTGACTGTGTGGATCACAATAAACTGTGGACAATTCTGAAAGAGATGGGAATAGCAGACCACCTGACCTGCCTCTTGAGAAATCTGTATGCAGGCCAGGAAGCAATAGTTATAACTGGACATGGAACAACAGACTGGTTGCAGATAGGAAAAGGAGTAGGTCAAGGCTGTGTATTGTCACCCTGCTTATTTAACTTATATGCAGAGTACATCATGAGAAACGCTGGACTGGAAGAAACACAAGCTTGAATCAAGATTGCTGGGAGAAATATCAATAACCTCAGATATATGGATGACACCACCCTTATGGCAGAAAGTGAAGAGGAACTAAAAAGCCTCTTGATGAAAGTGAAAGAGGAGAGTGAAAAGGTTGGCTTAAAGCTCAACATTCAGAAAATGAAGATCATGGCATCTGATCCCATCACTTCATGGTAAATAGATGGTGACTGCAGCCATGAAATTAAAAGACACTTACTCCTTGGAAGAAAAGTTATGACCAACCTAGATAGCATATTCAAAAGCAAAGACATTACTTTGCCGCCTAAGGTCCACCTAGTCAAGGCTATCGTTTTTCCAGTAGTCATGTATGGATGTGAGAGTTGGACTGTGAAGAAGGCTGAGCGCCAAAGAATTGATGCTTTTGAACTGTGGTGTTGGAGAATACTGTTGAGAGTCCCTTGGACTGCAGGGAGATCCAACATGTTCATTCTGAAGGAGATCAGCCCTGGGATTTCTTTGGAAGGAATGATGCTAAACCTGAAACTCCAGTACTTTGGCCACCTCATGCAAAGAGTTGACTCATTGGAAAAGACTCTGATGCTGGGAGGGATTGGGGGCAGGAGAAGAAATGGACGACAGAGGATGAGATGGCTGGATGGCATCACTGACTCAATCGACGTGAATCTGAGTGAACTCCGGAAGTTGGTGACGGACAGGGAGGCCTGGCGTGCTGCGATTCTTGGGGTCGCAAAGAGTCGGACACGACTGAGCGACTGAGCTGAACTAAGTGTTAGCTCCTCTAAATCAAGTCTAGGCATAGATGAGTTTTCTTGCATGCAATTTTTTACTTGCTATACCTAGAGTTAAGTTCTTTGAACTTGCAGGCCTGTGTAGTAGAGATAGCTGCTCCTCCATACCCAACATACAAGGATGCCTAAGGCAGAGGATGATCACTAAAGACATTCCTGTCCCAGGAAAAAGAAAATAAGCACAAAAGAATCACAAATTCATAGCAATTCCAAAAAAAAAAAAAAGGTAAATTCAAGAAATCCCGATTGCTTGCTGGAAATGATTCTCCAAAGCCTTTACTCCACTCTCAGAGTTCTTGGTGCTTCTTGGTAGATTACACTTTGCTGTCTTGAAACCATTTTTTTTCAGATTGAGATTTGAACCCACAAGGCTGGGATTCAAGCTTCGCTGAAACCCTGCTTGGGACTTGAACCCACATGGCTGGGATTCCTGTCAAGCAAAAATCCAGTTTGAAATTCTAACCCACATGGCTGGGGCTCAAACCCAGCCAAAACACATGGTCTTTCAAATGAGATCACAGATCTAGCTTCATGACCTAATGAAGCTCAGGCTCTTGATGTCTCAATGCAGAAAGAATTCAGAGAGACAAAGTGATAGGTAAACAGTGGATTTACTTTAGAGAGAAACACACTCCACAAAATATGGGCTATCTCAGAAGGTGAGTGCATCTTGGAAATGTGATCTTGTTAGCTTTTATGGACTGAGTAATTTCACGGGCTAATAAGTGGGAGGATTATTCCAACCATATTGGGGAAGGAGTGGAGATTTCTAAGAACTGGACCACCCCACTTTTTGGTCTTTGATGGTCAGCCTTGGAACCGTCATGGTGCTTATGGATGTGTCATTTATATTGTTGACATGTTACAGTGAGCTCATACTGAGGATCAAGGTCTAGTTGAAGTTGACTTTTCTGCCGTCTTGGGCCCATTTGATTCTCATCAGTTTATGCTGTGTCATTCTCTCAAAGATTTGCCCTGTCACCTGCCGTCCTATTTAACTTTGAATCACCCTTCCTTGGCCATTAAAGGCAGCACAGGATTTCAGTTAAGTAGATTCCTCAACCTATTTCTGGCTTGTAAAATTTGGAGTTCCACAGGTTTTTTTCTTTTTTTGGTAATATTTTTGTCCCCTTTTCTCTGAGCTGGAATATCTGTGACACTGCTTATATGATTCTCTTAAAGGTTTTTTTATGCATCTCCTATGATGATCAATGGGGTTCATTGCAGTAGACAAAACGCATGTCCACATGTCTTCTGGATAAAAACTTCTCTACCATAATCCATTCTTAAGGAACAACATGCTTAAAAGTCTTAGAAACCATGCTTTTTTTTTTTTTAATTTTTTTTAAGTATGGTTGATTTTCAGTGTTAGTTTCAGGTATACAGCAAAGTGGTTCAGTTATGCATACATGTGCATGTATATATATTATTTTTCAGATTGTTTTCCATTATAAGTTATAAGATATTGAATATAGCTTCCTGTGTTATATAGTAGGTCCTAGTTTAACTATTATGTATATATATATATATAAATATTTTATGTAGTAGCAGGTATCTGTTAATCCCAGACTTCTAATTTATCCCTTCCCACCCCTGCCTTTCCCCTTTAGTTAACTATAGGATTGTTTTCTATGTCTTGTCTGTTTCTGTTTTGTAAACAAGTTCATTGTTTTTAGAGTCCACAAATAAGTAATATATATTTTTCTCTATCTGACTTTGTATGATGATTTCTAGGTCCATCCATGTTGTTGCTAACAGCATTATTTCATTCTTTTTATGGCTGAGTAATGTTCCGCAGTATATATGGCACCATATCATCTTTATCCATTTATTTTTGATGTTCATTCAGGTTGTTAGAAGCCCTGTCTTTGATTGAAAGAGTCTGTGTGTCACATCATTAGATAACGTTTTGTAAGACTATAGGTCTAATCAAAACTATAAGTGAAATTGGCTTCATTGATATGAATGGAGTCCGGCTAACAATAAAAGAATACACATTCCACTTAAGTTATGGACTTCCCAGGTGGTTCTTGTGGTGAAGAACCCACCTGCCAGTTTAGGAGATGTAAGAGATGCAGATTTGAACCCTGAGTTGGAAAGATCCCTTGGAGGAGGGCATGGTGACCCACTCCAGTATTCTTGCCTGGGAAAGCCCATGGGCAGAGAAGCCTGGTGGGCTACAATCCATAGGATCTCACAGAGTCAAACACGACTGAAGCGACTTACCATACACCCATGGAAAAATCATGAAGACTTTATACAACACACTGGGCAATATAGACAGCCCCAGCAAATTTAGATGAAGTAAAAACCACAAGAAGTGGGGACTTCCACTTCAAGATATAGAGGCAATTTTTACTTGTCCTCCTGATAAATATAGCTAAAGAGCCTAAACATTACATGTATATAAAAATGTAAGAAGACTCTGAAAGGAGGAAAGAAGGTACACTGACTAGGAGACTCCAGGGAAAGGAGCTGCCATTCTCTCAGTTTCCTTATGGTCCAACATCACAGATTGGAGTGCTGGAAAGACAGCGACCCAAAAACCCCAATAAATGCCTGTTCTCTCCAGCAAAAAGCCAAAAAGGATTAGCCTAGTCACTTTCACCTTTCACTTTCATGCATTGGAGAAGGAAATGGAAACCCACTCCAGTGTTCTTGCTTGGAGAATCCCAGGGATGGCAGAGCCTGGTGTCTATGGGGTGGCACAGAGTCGGACAGGACTGAAGCGACCTAGCAGCAGCAGCAGCAACAGTAAGAAAGAAAATCAGTTCAGTTCAGTCGCTGTCGTGTCTGACTCTGCAACCCCATGAATTGCAGCACACCAGGCCTCCCTGTCCATCACCAACTCCTGGAGTTGACCCAAACTCATGTGCATTGAGTCAGTGATGCCATCCAGCCATCTCATCCTTGGTCATCCCATTCTCCTGCCCCCAATCCTTCCCAGCATCAGAGTCTTTTCCAATGAGTCAACTCTTCGCATGAGGTGGCCAAAGTATTGGAGTTTCAACCTCAGCATCAGTCCTTCCAATGAACAGCCAGAACTGGTCTCATTTAAGATGGACTGGTTGGATCTCCTTGCAGTCCAAGGAACTTGCAAGAGTCTTCTCCAACACCGCAGTTCAAAAGCATCAATTCTTCGGTGCTCAGCCTTCTTCCCAGTCCAACTCTCACATCCATACATGACCACAGGAAAAACCATAGCCTTGACTAGACGGACCTTTGTTGGCAAAGTAATGTCTCTGCTTTTGAGTATGCTATCTAGGTTGGTCATAAATTTCCTTCCAAGGAAGTAAGCGTCTTTTAATTTCATGGTTGCAGTCACCATCTGCAGTGACTTGGAGCCCCCCAAAAATAAAGTCTGACACTGTTTCCACTGTTTCCACTGTTTCCCCATCTATTTGCCATGAATTGATGGGACCAGATGCCATGATCTTCATTTTCTGAATGTTGAGCTTTAAGCCAACCTTTTCACTCTCCTCTTTCACTCTCATCAAGAGGCTCTTTAGTTCCTCTTCACTTTCTGCCATAAAGGTGGTGTCATCTGCATATCTGAGGTTATTGATATTTCTGCTGGGAATCTTGATTCCAGCTTGTGCTTCTTCCAGCTCAGCATTCCTCATGATGTACTCTGCATATAAGATAAATAAGCAGGATGACAATATACAGCCTTGATGTACTCCTTTTCCTATTTGGAACCAGTCTACTGTTCCGTATCCAGTTCTAACTGTTGCTTCCTGTGCTGCATATAGGTTTCTCAAGAGGCAGGTCAGGTGGTCTGCTATTCCCATCTCTTTCAGAATTTTCCACAGTTCATTGTGATCCACACAGTCCAAGGCTTTGGCATAGTCAATAAAGCAGAAATAGATGTTTTTCTGGAACTCCCTTGCTTTTTCCATGATCCAGCGGATGTTGGCAATTTGATCTCTGGTTCCTCTGCCTTTTCTAAAACCAGCTTGAACATCTGGAAGTTCACAGTTCCTGTACTGCTGAAGCCTGCCTTGGAGAATTTTGAGCATTACTTTACTAGCATGTGAGATGAGGGCAATTGTTCAGTAGTTTTTGCATTCTTTGGCATTGCCTTTCTTTAGGATTGGAATGAAAACTGACCTTTACCAGTCCTGTGGCCACTGCTGAGTTTTCCAAATTTGCTGGCATATTGAGTGCAGCACTTTCACAGCATCATCTTTCAGGATTTGAAATAGCTCCACTGGAATTCCATCACCTCTACTAGCTTTGTTCTTAGTGATGCTTTCTGAGGCCCACTTGTCTTCACATTCCAGGATGTCTGGCTCTAGGTGAGTGACCACACTATCATGTTTATCTGGGTCATTAAGATCATTTTAATATAATTATTCTGTGTATTCTTGCCACCTCTTCTTAATATCTTTTTCTTCAGTTAGGTCGATACAATTTTTGTCCTTAATTGTGCCCATTTTTGCATGAAATGTTCCCATGGTATCTCTAATTTTCTTGACATGATCTCTAGTTTTTTCTCTGCTTCATTCTGTCCTCCATGGCCATACTTATCTTTGAACCTGGTGTGCCAGGAGCAAAGTGGGGAACACAAACTGGCTTCAGAGGAGGCTTTGTCCATGGCTCAAGTGAATTGTCCAAGACTGATTTCTTTCTGTATTTCTTAGCTCCTCTGGTTGGTCCCAATCTTTGTGGGCTTTCACTTCTTGAGAATGAAGTGGTGACTAACAGCTCCAGGAGCTACATACACTCATAGTCAAGCATATATCTGGTCAAAATTAGAAAGCCAACTTCCTAATAGTCCCAGCAAAAATCTTGATATTGAATCTTCCTCATGGATTTTGTATTAAGTCTTGAATCACAGTAGGAAAGGAGTCTAAGATATATGCAAGGACTTATTTTGCCAACAAAGGTCCATCTAGTCAAGGCTATGGTTTTTCCAGTAGTCATGTATGGATGTGAGAGTTGGACTGTGAAGAAAACTGAGTGCCAAAGAATTGATGCTTTTGAACTGTGGTGTTGGGGAAGACTCTTGAGAGTCCCTTGGACTGCAAGATCCAACCAGTCCATTCTGAAGGAGAAAAGCCCTGGGATTTCTTTGGAGGGAATGATGCTGAAGCTGAAACTCCAATACTTTGGCCACCTCATGCGAAGAATTGACTCACTGGAAAAGACTCTGATGCTGGGAGGGATTGGGGGCAGGAGGAGAAGGGGACGGCAGAGGATGAGATGGCTGGATGGCATCGCTGACTCGATGGATGTGAGTTTGAGTGAACTCCAGGAGTTGGTAATGGACAGGGAGGCCTGGCATGCTGGGATTCATGGGCTCACAAAGAGTCAGACACAACTGAGCGACTGAACTGAACTGAGCTGAAGCTACTCATTGTCCCTTGTAAGGACTTAAGCTACTCATTGATAAAATTTAAGATACTGTTATAGAGATAGTGAATGGATACTAGGAAAACAATTAACAAAGCAAGAAATCATATGTGTATTTCTCAAACCTGAGTTTTTATGTTTGAGAGTGTATAAACTCAGGTTTGGAAATACCTATATGGTTTCTTTTGCTAATTCTCTGTTCACTTATTGACTTATTCATTGCAAATCAAAATGTACAGAATTATTTCACCCTTCTTAAAGAATGCACATACTGTCATTGTATTGATACATTACATCCATCTGATGGACTCTTAAGTCATTTGCCATTTTTTTCAGCTTTTGTTTTTTTTCCTATTATAAAGAAAGATGCAGTAAATATTTTCACATGTAAAGTGATAACAATCCATCGGAGTTACAGTTTCACTAAAATTAAGGGGAAAAAACCTCTTTTCTTTCTGTTTCCCTTTAAGAACTCACTGTGGGGGAGGGAACATTTTCAAATATGAAAAAAAAAATGATATGCCATTTGATATTATGTAAACAGAACAGATGGTAAGAATAATGTGTAATTTTAACACATTTCAGGTTTCTGCAGTATGCTAGGTATTAAAATGTTGTGTCCTTCCCTCTTCCTCAACACATTAATTTTAAGCTTCTTAAATTCCCAACCACATAGTGTATGGTATATAATATAAAATAAGAGTTAAGCACTCATCTTTGTCTCTAATTTCAGTCAGTTGAAAACACACACAGCCACCTCCTCACTGTAAATAATTCAAGCAATGGGCCTGATACTGCTTAATGCGTTTTGATGCTTCTGTTCAATGCTCTGGTTTCCTGTTTGGAAATATCCCTCCTAATTTATGAGCTTACCATGAAATGCTACCCGAGTAGCAACAGTAGATGCCTCAGTATGTCTGTTTTGTCATGACTATAAGAACATCCAAAAGGCTATTTATGAACTGTATTTTACACTCATTTCCACAGGAGGATAGTAATTTTGTTTTAAATGCAAAATATGTATTAAACCAAAAATGGTGAAAATGGAAGATTTAGCTTTTTATTTATTTTTTAAAATTTAAATTTATTTGTTTTAATTACTGAAATTACTTTACAGTATTGTATTGGTTTTGCCATATATCAACATGAATCCACCACGGGTGTACACATGTTCCCCATCCTGAACCCCCCTCCCACCTCCGTTCCATCCCTCTGGGTCATCCCAGTGCTTAAATGCTGATTTGAATTTTTGATGAAAGGTAAAAATTTCTGTTGACTCTATCAGTGGTGTTATTTCCCTTTTCTTTCTCCCTAACCCATTTGTTAGATCGCTGTTTTGAACCACCTGAGGTTAAAATACTGAGAATTTTCAGTTTATTATTCCATTTTAAGATTTGCTAGTTCTGAGAATGAGAGCACCTTTCTTTCACCTCAGAACTTGTTCAGAAATTATTTATGGTAGTTGTTTAAATGTTCAGTGTAATCTCCCTCCCATTTAGAAACTGACAAAGTAGCATAGCTAATTTGAATAATTACAGTATCCATCTCTAGATTTTGGAGAAGGAAATGGCAACCCACCCCTGTACTCTTGTTTGTAGAAGCCCATGGAGGGAGGAGCCTGGTGGGCTACAGTCCATGGGGTTGCAAAGAGTCGGACATGATTGAGTGACTTCACTTTCACTTTCTTTTCTCTAGATTTTAAGTGGAATCACATCTACAATCTCTCATATGTTCAGGATAACCCTTGGGATAGAGAGTTATGAACATCTTGATCTTACCAATAGAGAGCAGTTTCTGCATTTGTCTACATATGTCTTTGGTACCTGTAGAGTAAAATCTAGATTTTAGTCAAGTCCTATTTCTACTAAATCTGCCTATGGGCACACTGCATTTGTTTGTATTGATCACATATTTTAAATTTTCATTTTTT
Source organism: Budorcas taxicolor (assembly GCF_023091745.1). Lineage (NCBI taxonomy): Eukaryota > Metazoa > Chordata > Mammalia > Artiodactyla > Bovidae > Budorcas > Budorcas taxicolor. The sequence goes on along the minus strand of NC_068916.1, from coordinate 73,621,264 downwards.
GCTTTTTTTTTTTGCATTTCGAATTTTTTTTCCTGTCTTCTTATCAGTTCTCCTTCTGGAGTATGTTTTAAAAGTTTATTTAAGAAGGGCAGATTTATGGGAAACTCTGTTTTTAACTATTTGAAGTTCAGTTCAGTCACTCAGTCGTGTCAGACTCTTTGCGATCCTATGGACTGTAGCATGCCAGGCTTCCCTGTCCGTCACCAAATCCCGAGGCTTGCTCAGTCTTATTTCCATTGAGTCGGTGATGCCATCTAACCATCTAATCCTCTGTTGTCCCCTTCTCCTCCTGCCTTCAGTCTTTCCCAGCATCAGGGTCTTTTCCAAGGAGTCAGTTCTTTGCATCAGGTGGACTAAGTATTGGAGCTTCAGCATCAATCTTTCCAATGAATATTCAGGACTGATTTTCTTTAGAATTTATTAGTTTGACCTCCTTGCAGTCCAAGGGACTCTGAGGAGTCTTCTCCAACACCACAGTTCAAAAGTATCCATGTTTCAGCACTCAACTTTCCTTATGGTCCAGCTCTCCCATCCATACATGGCTATTGGAAAAAGCATAGCTTTGACTAGAGAAACCTTTGTTGGCAAAGTAATGGCTCTTCTTTTTAATATGCTGTCTAGGTTGGTCATAGCTTTTCTTCCAAGGAGCAAGCGTCTTTTAATTTCATGGCTGCAGTCACTATCTGCAGTGATTTTGGAGCCCAAGAAAATAGTCTGTTACTGTAACCATTGTTTTCCCATCTATTTGCCATAAGTTTGAAGTTATCTTTATTTTAGTCCTTATTCTTTAAAAGAATATTTGTTTATTTGGCTGTGCTGCATCTTCATTTCAGCATGTGGGATCTTCAGTCTGCATTGCAGAATGTGGGATCTTTAGCTGAGGCATGTGTGGTCTTTGGTGCTGATACTTATTTTCTCTCAATAGGTTAAACATATGATTTCAGTCTCTTTTGACTTAGCAATTACTGTTGGTGAATTAGCCAAATAGTTTTCCTTTTGTTTTTTAATTTGGCAGACTCTTGTATCTGAATTCTTTGAAGAATGTTCTTGCATGTTTGAGTTTTGCAGTATATGTGTAAGTATGATTTTTTTAAAAATTATGCTGTTATTTATTGACAATCCAGAATCTATAGAGTCAACCATAGAGTAGAATCAGCAGAGGGAAAGGTACATAGGGTGAAGTCTGGGAGACACCAGACACAAAGATTCTCATCCTGAAGGAGAACCAGGAGGATGCACTTAATTCTCTCAGCAAGAATGTGAGATAACACATGCAGAGTATTTTCAATCAGGGAATCTCACCCCAGCCTTGGTTACCAGGGTTTTTATTAGGGTCAGTAATGCAGGCATGCAGCATCCTTCTGTCTTCCCTCTATCTACTCAGACATTCACTTAGCTAAAGCAAAATCATTTATTCACCATAATCACATATTTTGGTTAAACTTCTGTGGTCAGATAGGTACAACATGGTCCAATGCCTCAGACATACAGAAACACTCTTATCATACAGCATTCCAAAAGCTCAGAGATCATCTCCCAGGAGGTACCAATGGATCAGGGGAGGTAGGAGTTTATAGCAACTCACTAAAATAGGAGACATTCCATAAGAAAAAATAAGCTGTAGAAAATCCGTATTCATCAGATGGTCACTGTTTTCTTCAGAATGAAATCTTGATCACGTGTATTTCCAGCTGTACGGACATTAAAAATTCCCTAAGGGACTTGTTGGGCTTCCCAGGTGGTGCTCATGGTAAAGAACCTACCTGTTAATGCAGGAGACAAAAGATGCGAGTTCGATTCCTGGATTGGGAAGATCTCCTGAGGGAGGGCATGGCAACCTTCTCCAGTATTCTTGCCTGGGGAATCCCATAGACAGAGAAGCCTGGCAGGCTGCAGTCCACAGGGTCACAAAGAGTTGGACATGACTGAGGCGACTTAGCATGCACACACACAGGGGGCTTGTTGGGAGTAACTCAGTGAGTACATATACCTGGGTGGTTAGTACACGTAAATACTGAATATGCACATCCACAGAACACCAAGTTCACTCTTGAGGCAAGGAAAGTAAATTAATAGGAATTGTATATGTGATGGGCATTGTTCTAGGCACTGACCTGAGGAACACAACAAATCAAAGACCTGTCCTCTTACAGTTAACATTGTATCAATGGCAACAGCAATAAGCAAACAAATACAGTCATTTCAGTTGGTGTTAAATGCTACTAATGAAAAGAGCATTGGAAGCAAAAAAGCACTAGGTTTTGCACAAGAAGTCAAAATTTCTTATTTTAACCTAGTACATGAATGGAAGTCTGGAAGGCTTTTGGAAGGGTAGGAAGATAATCAGTTCCTAGAAAAACTTACCTATGAGTTTATTAGTTTTTCGGACATGACTGAAGCGACTTAGCAGCAACAGCAGCAGCAGCATTTGAAATGGGTCTCACCAAGCTGAAATCAAGATGTCTTCCTTCTGGAGGTTCTAGGGGATGATCTATTTTCTTAGCGTTGGCAGTTTTTAAAGGCTGCCTGTATTCCTTCATATTTAGTTGCTTTCCATCATCACACACCAATAATGACAAATCAAATCTTTCTCATGCTAAATCAGTTTAACACAGGCTCTTCTGTCTCCCTCTTCCACCTTTTCAGACCCTTGGATTTTAGAAGATCCACTTAGATAATCCCATTTTAAGATCAGCTAATTGGCAACCTTAATTGTATCTACACCCTTAATTCCCTCTTATCATGTACCATAGCACATTGCCAGATCTGGGGGATTGAGGCACGGACTTTCTGTGTGGATGGGGGAGCAGGGGGTAGGGGTAGTGGTCATTATTCTGTCAACCACAGTGAGCTACGTTTACTTGAACACAGAAGAAGCAGTCTGTCCAAATATCATAACTGCTTTTATTTGAAAGTTCCCCCCTCTATTTTAACACATTAAATTCAAATGGTTAAAATTACCATTTTTTAGGTATGTAATTTTAATAGGTAAATGTCTTTCCTAATGCTAATAATTCATATGAGCATGTAGACAACTTCACACAGCCACCCAAGTGGGTTTGCAAAATATTACCCAGGATAGAGAATAGGTAAAGTTCAAAATAGAGTTTGCACAATCATTGTTTATTATATGCAAGAAATTCATTGTGCAAGCTTTATTATATATGACTCACATCATAGGTAGAGTCAGAAAAAAATGGGAATATCCTCTACAGTGTTGTATGCTAAAGGAAAAAAGGAAACAATAAAAGTTGCTTTAATTGGAATTAGATATTCTAAGAGATACCATTCATGGGGAAGGGTAGTGGAGGCAAGTCAAATTTGGTTAAATAATTATTCTCATTTTGTATCTATAATCAGGCATATAAGATAGATGTGGCATTCTGTCATCTGCAATATATTAATCTATTAATCATAGTAATAATTTATACTCATTTTTATTAAAATTCACTTTTTTAATCTTCTAACTGAAATATAAGATTTGTATAATACACTATTCATCTGATATATTGGTGGGAAGTACCCAAATATCACTCTCATGCCAAGTAATTGAGTAAGAGCTAGATTCATCTGGCAAATTTCCAGTACTCATGAGCAAGTACAGAAGGTACATGGAACTCCTAAAGAATGTAATTTGAGAATATCAAGGGCAACACATTTTAAATTGAGAATGAAATCCTCACTGGTCTCATATCCCAATCATTCCTGAAAATGCACAAGCTGCTTGTTATGCCATGTGGTTTTTTTGTGGTGATTAAAATAGAAAAAGATTGTCAGATTCATTCAGCATGCTAGAAGGTCGTGTATTTTAGTACCTAACACTGGATTATAAGGCAGGGAATTACAGATCAGTTTTGGCACTTTCAGATCTCTGTTCTGGAGAGAAAATGTCCAAAAAAATCTACCCTTTATTCAACTGGAGCCAACATTATTTTGTGTCTTGTTTCTTTCATACAGGAAGTTGGGAGCTGAAGTTAGATAAGAACCGTGAAAGATTGTGAGGATCAAAAATTTGTGTGTCTGTGTGTTCTAGGGTGAAAATATCTATAGCCCAGCTCTGCAAATATGATAGGAATCATGGTATCAATTCAATCTCGGAAGAAATTGAGATCAGTACCATCCTCCTGTGTTGCCAGAGGACTCCAGATTCCCAGGATAGTTGATGATAGTCACAGTAGAAGTTATTGCTTTGGACATTGTTGCAACCATCTATAGGATTCATTTCTCCTGTGGCTGTAACCTTTAAGGTCTTAAGGAACACAATTTAAGACCAATATTATTTGTCTGGCAGACTATTCGGAGATTTTTATTGCTCATACAATGTACTTTATGTCTCTGAAACCAAAGGAAAGTTTGGTCTTTGTTGAGCTCAAAAGATACGCATTTGCAGTATTTTATGAACTCTAAAATTATAGTTATGTTTCAAGTTTCCTGAAATCTATTTCATCTCTCTAAACATATTCCCACAACAACCCAAATCCTCAGGTTATGGAAGGGGAAATGATGGTTCAGTATATGCTTTTTTGTGAATGAACTTGCCTTTTTCTTTAATGTTTCAGATAGGTCAAGGCCAGACTGTTTTGAATATCCTAATCCACACAGTAAATACCTTTAATTATAGAGTTTTACAGACAAGTGAAAAAAGTAATTCTTTACCACCCTCTATGCCCTTGTTTACAGAGTGCTTTTGCTGAGTCTTGGGAATTTTTTAAAAGATTATTCTAGCTCAGTTTAGTTGAGAATGAAAAGAACCAGGAGAAGTTGTTATCCCATGGAGATTTTAAAGTTTTGCAAGGAGTCACTGCAAGTGACTATTGTAATAGTGGCTATTGTAATAGTAAATATAAAGAGCTGTTCAGATCACAGTGCCCAGGAGAACATTTCCAGTTACATTACAGAGGCACTAAGGTGAAAGAGCAAAAGAACTGGGCTAGGGTGAGAGGAGCAGGATTCCAGCAAAGTGCACGCTAGTTGTTATGTTTGGCCACAGGCAGTACCTTCTCTCTGGTTCTCAGATTCCTTTTGTCCAAAAATAGAGAATTGACAGCTCAGGGATGACCTGGGAGGAGAGGTGGAGTGTTCTATTGATCTATTTTACAAATTAAGCTTCCATTTGGGAGTGACATGCCTAAACCAAGGCTTGAAAGCTAGATTTTATTATTTTATCTGTTGTCTCTGAAAATGCTTTGGTTTCATGAAGTAAGATTTTTATCCATTAGTTTCATTCATTCATTGCTCAGCAAGCATTTATTGAAAGCACATTCTGTACCTGTTAATATTTGGCTATCAAGGAATAAACAGTCATTTTCTTCCATCTGGTTGCTATGTTGATTTAGTTAAGTTCTTGCTTCTTCCTAGTCTCTTGCATTCCTTAAATTGAAATGTTGCTGATTATTGATGATAGACAAATTTTGAATATAGGAGAGTGACATTATGCTTTGGCAAATTAAATGGTGATCCCTGGGCAGGACAAATAATTTGTCCTGAAATAATCTGCCCACCACCCTTCGCTTAATGCCTAAAATTTCATCATTAAAGAGGCATGACTTTTTACTCTTTTCATCTATAAAAGTTGAAATTCTAAAGGGAGGAATAGCATATAGCATCATTAATAATCAGTGCCCATTTATTATAAATTTATTTGGGGTTAGGCTTAATTTATTTTTTAACATGACAACAAATAATTCTGAAGGGAAGAAACTGCAGAAGGGTAGTGAAAAGACACAATTATCTATTATTTTTTAATGTCTTTTGAAAGTACATCTTCTGTCAGATACCATATCATGTATTGTAGTCTCTAAAGAATACTTTTTTTCCCTAACAAGTTTCTGAATAAGATGATAAATAACTATGTTTTATCTTATTTATCCTTCAGAACTTGTCCACTACTGTAAATAAAATAGATAACTAATAAGGACTTACTATCTAGCACAGGGAACTCTGCTCAGTATTCTGTAATGACCTATATGGGAAAAAGAATCTAAAAAAGAGTAGATACATATATATGCAGAGGACATCATGAGAAACGCTGGATGGAAGAAGCACAAGCTGGAGTCAAGATTGCCGGGAGAAATATCAATCACCTCAGATATGCAGATGACACCACCCTTATGGCAGAGAGTGAAGAGGACCTAAAAAGCCTCTTGATGAAGGTGAAAGAGGAGAGTGAAAAAGTCGGCTTAAAGCTCAACATTCAGAAAATGAAGATCATGGCATCTGGTCCCATCACTTCATGGGAAATAGATGAGGAAACAGTGGAAACAGTGTCAGACTTGATTTTGGGGGGCTCCAAAATCACTGCAGATGGTGACTGCAGCCATGAAATTAAAAGACTCTTACTCCTTGGAGGAAAAGTTATGACCAACCTAGACAGCATATTGAAAAGCAGAGACATTACTTTGCCAACTAAGGTCCGTCTAGTCAAGGCTATGGTTTTTCCAGTGGTCATGTATGGATGTGAGAGCTGGACTGTGAAGAAGGCTGAGCACTGAAGAATTGATGCTTTTGAACTGTGGTGTCGGAGAAGACTCTTGAGAGTCCCTTGGACTGCAAGGAGATCCAACCAGTCCATTCTGAAGGAGATCAACCCTGGGATTTCTTTGGAAGGAATGATGCTAAAGCTGAAACTCCAGTACTTTGGCCACCTCATGCGAAGAGTTGACTCATTGGAAAAGACTTTGTTGCTGGGAGGGATTGGGGTCAGGAGGAGAAGGGGACGACTGAGGATGAGATGGCTGGATGGCATCACTGACTCAATGGACGCAAGTCTGAGTGAACTCTGGGAGTTGGTGATGGACAGGGAGGCCTGGCGTGCTGCGATTCATGGGGTCGCAAAGAGTCAGACACAACTGAGCGACTGAACTGAACTGAACTGAACATATATATGAATAATTGATTCACATTACAGCAGAAACTAACACAACATTTTAGATCAACTGTACTCCAAAAAAATTAATAAAAATGTTATTTAGAGACCTCAAGTCAGAAGATATGTATTTAATAATATTAAAACATTAAACAGTAAAAAGATCTGAAACAAAATTTTTCAGCCTTCACCTAACCCTAGTTACAAAGCTTATTCTGGAAAACGTTGGGACAAGAAAGTAATTATAGCATGAAATAAGTGTTGCTGACAGTACAGCAGTCTCTGCCCCCAGCTGAAAATAAAGGAAGTTATTAAACACTGACAAAATTTAATCAATATTTTGAGAAAAAGAATTGGTCATTATAGAGTTATGTAACTAGGCAAGTTATCTTTCAAGAATGAAAATGAACTAGAGACATTGTTAGATGAACAAAAATTGAGAATGTTTAACAATCATAGATTCTTGCTAAAGAAAGCTTCAGATATAAGGGAAATAACATAAAGATGAAAGTCAGAGTTACATGGAGGAAAAATGTGTGTAGAAATTGGTGAACACAGGATAAATATAAACAGTTTTTTGGTGAAACAATATAGGCATACTTCAGAGACATTGCAGATTTAGTTCCAAACCACTTCACTAAAGTGAATATCACAGTAAAGCTAGTCCCACGAAATTTTTGATTTCCCAGTGCTTATGATAGTTATGATTACACTATATTATGTTAAATGTGTGATAGCATTATGTACATACATTAATTAAAAATAATAAATTACAATGGCAACACCAATGATCACTGATCAGTTCACCCTCACAATTATAATAATAACCAAAAAGTTTGAAATATTATAAGAATTGCCAAAATGTGACACAGAGATAGGAAGTGAGCCAATGCTGTTGGGGAAAAATGTATCAGTAGTCTTGTTATACACAGGGTTATTGAGAACCTTCATTTTTTTATATAAATGCAATATCTGCAAAGCACAGTAAAATGAGATATGTCTATACTTAGAATCTTTAAATTTTCATGATAAACAATGAAGTAATTAAAACATTGGGTAAAAATAACATACATGTTAGCATAGAGGCAAACAGAGTTAAAATGTGTCTGATTTATATAGAATATGAGGAAACTGAGTAACTTCAAAATTTCTGAAATATATCTGTAAAATCTTTGAAGTTAAACACAAATCATATTTTAAAACTTCCAAGTTGATAACAGATAAAAATTAACAAATTAAGAAATCTGTTGAAGGCAAGAAGGCAAGGGAAATACAGAAAAAAGTTCAATAGCAGAACAACAAAAATCCCACAGAATATGTTAGAAACAAATTGATTCACCCATAATCACAACAGTTGTAAAAAAAAGAAATTCAGTAACTAAATGACAAAAATTATCACATTGGATTAAAAATCAAGCATGTTGCTTATGAGAGATTAAAACATAAGGACAGAATATTGAGTGTACAAGAATGGAAAAGAAATCTCACAGAAAAATGATAAAACAAAATTTGAGTAACTATTAATATTTAAAAATTGCCAGTAAAAAAGTGTCAATGGGAATACAAATAGTCATAACATAATAAAGTTATTTTATTTATAATAGAATACATTCCCTTGTAATTCCCAAGGTAAACAAAAATTTTATCTGGTGTGATCCTAGTAGCTTCAAAAACACAAAGAAAATAGTCAATAAACCTACAAGAAGAGTTGGAAAATTGAGAATTCTGATGGATCATTTTGCTGCACCACTGTCAGTTATAGATCAAGCAAATAAAATGTGTAAAAATAAGATCTGGTCATAAAAAATCTTGATAGCATGTCCATCTATAGAATTCTTAACCTAGCATGTGTCAGTAGTTCATTCTTTGTGACTGCTAAGCAGTATTCCACTCTATGAATAAACAACATTTTTGCAATCAACTCTCATTTCCCAGGCTTGACCCTTTATATCTGTCATGTTCTCATTATTTTTATTTATCTTGCAATGTAAAGAGATTCTGAGAGTTTTCCCCTGTATGAGATTGTAAAGACCAAAGCGATTCTGCTTCTTCAGATGTCCACAGCTTCTCCATTGAATCCACCATATCCTTGCAGCATTTTTCAAGAGTAGATAATAATTCCTTAGCAGAGAAGAATTGTTGATGTTGTTTTTCCTTCCCCATCCATTGTACTACTCATCTTCTATAGCCCTCTACAAATTGAGTCTATTTAGAGCAGTGAAACTACTTGGTTTGATACTGCAATGATGGGTGCGTGGCATCATGTCGTTGTTGTTCAGTTGCAAAGTTGTGTTCAGACTCTGGGACTGCAGCATGCCAGTTTCACAACCCAGGCATCTTTTCAATCAGGGCAGATCAATGGATGTAAAAAATTTTACAATTTGACATAAGGCTGGAAAACAAAATTGTATATCTGGTGTGCATAGTAATTGGTAGATAGTAAGTGTTCAGTGTTACTTAATATTTGATAAAGAAATGAATGCTGGGTATATTTGATAAATAAACAGAAGGCTGGAACTATCAGTACTTTAGACAGTGTACTATCAAGACAGTAGTTTTATATTGTAGAATTTTACTCCAAGTAGTTATGCCAAACTCTTTGTGACCCCATGGACTGTAACATGCCAAACTCTTCTGTCCTCTACTATCTCCTGGAGTTTGCTCAGATTCATGTCCATTGAGTCAGTAATGCTATCTAACCATCTCATCCTCTGCTGCCCTCTTCTTTGCCTTCAGTCTTTGCCAACATCAGGGTCTTTTCTAGTGAGTTGGCACTTTGCATCTAGTGGTCAAAGTATTGGTGCTTCAGCATCAGTCCTTCCAATTAATATTCAGCAGTGACTATTCAGGGTTTATTTCCTTTAGGATTGACTGATTTGATCTCCTTGAAGTCCAAGGAGCTCTCAAAAGAGTCTTCTTCAGCATCACAGTTGAGAAGCATCATTCTTTGGCACTTAGCCTTCTTGATGGTCTAGCTCTCACATCTGTACATGACCACTGGAAAAAAATACAACTTTGACTAGACGGACCTTTGTTGGCAAAGTGATGTCCTGCTTTTTAACATGCTATCTAGGTTTGCCATAGCTTTCCTTCCAAGGAGCAACCATCTTTTAATTTCATGGCTGCAGTCACCATCTTCAATAATTTTGGATAGAAAGTGAAAGTTGCTCAGTTGTGTCCGACTCCTTGTGACACATATTCTATACAGTCCATGGAATTCTCCAGGCCAGAATACTGGAGTGAGTAGCCTTTCCCTTCTCCAGGGGATCTTCTCAACCCAGGGATCAAACCCAGATCTCCCGCATTGCAAAAAACAATTTTGAAGCCCAAGAAAGTAAAGCCTGTCACTGCTTCTACATTTTCCCCTTCTATTTGCCATGAAGTGTTGGGACCAGATGCCTTGATCTTAGTTTTTTGAATGTTAAGTTTTAAGCCAGCTTTTTCACTTTCCTCTTTCACTTTTGTCAAGAGGCTCTTTAGTTCCTCTTCACTTTCTGCTATTAAAGTGGTTATCATCTGCATATCTGAGATTGTTGATATTTCTCCCAGCAGTTGAATCACAAGTTGGTGATTCCAACATGTGATTCATCCAGCCAGCATTTCACATGATTTATTCTTCATACAAGTTAAATAAGCAGAGTGACAATATCAAGCCTTGTTGTATTCCTTTCCCAATTTTGAAGCAGTCAGTTATTCCATGTAAGGTTCTAACTGTTGCTTCTTGATCTGCATACAGGTTTTTCAGGAGTCAGGTAAAATAGTCTGCTATTTCCATCTCCTTGAGAATTTTCTACACAACTTTTTGTGATGCGCACAGTCAAAGTCTAGCATTGTCAAGAAGCAGAAGTAAATTTTTTTCTGGAATTACCTTGCTTTCTCTATGATTCAGCAAATGTTGACAGTGTCATCTCTGGTTCCTCTGCCTTTTTAAAATGCAGCTCATACACCTGAAAGTTCCATGTTCATATACTGTTGAAGCCTTGCTTGAAGGATTTTGAGCATAACCTTGCTAGCATGCCATTATATAATTGTCCAAGCCTATAGAACATAAGACATAGAGTTAACCATAATGTAAACTATAGATGCTGGGTGATGGTGGTGTGTAAATGCAGGTTCATCAGTTGTAACAAATGTACCACTCCGGTGGGAGATGTTAATAATTGGGGAGGCTATGCATGTATAGGGGCAAGAGCTGTATGGGAAATATCTATATCTTCCTCTCAGTTTTGATATGAACCTAAAACTTCTCTGGAAAAAGTACATCTGTTTAAAACACATTCCGTTTATGCTAAAGATAATGGTTGTCAGTTGTTGTTAGGCATGGGTGATTCCCTTTGAAGTCTCTTTCAGTCCGTATCTCAGTGTTGACAGGATGCTATGAGAGATGCAGGAAGAAGATCCATCCAAAAGCATTTGCTATATTGTATTTATTTGTCTCAGAAACAGCAACTGAGGATGTTGTTGTTGTTGTTTCTTCAGAAATTGTTTAGATGCACACTAAACTGTTGGTAATGTTTATCATAAAACATCACAGAGTCACATTGCCCCATCTTAACAGGGCACTGATACTGTATCCTTAATCATGGGAAGCATTTGGACAATGATCTTCATAAAATGGGATACTCAAAACTGGCATGAGGGAATATGTGGTGTTCAAGTTTATTTTGTTGTTTTGTTCAGAATTATAACAACTTGAACACTGTTGTAGTGACCATTTGTGTTTGCTTCTTCTCCAATTTGAGGATTATTTTGGCAAAGGCAGGTAATGGTAATAGATGCTAAAAGATGAATTTTTGTGACTGACTTGAGTTCTGGGTTAAAGTAGATTCTGTGGGTGGATCTAGACTCAACAGGATTAAATGTTCCATGATCAACTAGTGGTTGCTTCTTTTGGGCTAAAGATACCTATGGCATATGTGACTAATCTCAGCCACTATCGTTAGAACCAGCTCCTGCTTAAGTCAAAATATGAACAATCAGAAAAGTCTACAAAATGGTTTTTCCCTCTCTTTGAAATTAAATCTCTTGGTTGGAAGAAAGATTGAATTATATATTAAATATAATTTTAGAATTGAAATTTTCAATTGTTCTCATTCATTAAATCAATCATTTTTAAAGGTTGAATATAATCTCTCTTGTGGAGGAATACAGATTTATTATATAGGTGAAATTTTAACTTGAATGTCATGATTTGTTTCTAGCAAAACTATTTTAGCTCAGCTGCCTGGAGTTCATACCTTATTAATAACATGTATCTCAAATATGTAGTGTGCAAAAATGTTTCAAATTCTTTATGTTAATTTCAAGTGACTTCAAATCCAGGAAAGGAAGAAAGAGAATTGAAACTAAAGCCAAAAGACAATATTGTTATGGCCTCTTTTTAATGCTCTTATCAAGCTGACAGATTAACTTGTGTTTGACACTTCCTCTAACAATACCTTATGCTGTAAACTACACTGAATTTTATCTGTGGATTTGGGAAAACTAATTGACCTTGGCAGCAATTGTCTCACTGGAGAAGAAAAAAGTAAAAACAAAAACTTCAGCCACTTAACCATCCCTTTCAGCCAAGTCTCTTGATCAGTGAGGAAAAATAATGAGAACTGCTCCATTTCCTAAGAACCATCTTGCTGTTGTCAACACTCCAACCTTTCTCATTTGAGACTCAAATTTATTTCAGTTCCTTACATGCTCTGTGCTATCTGCCTGTATTACCATAAATTATTTCCACTAGAAATGTTGAATTGAAAAACAAAAAGCACTGGGTGTTTTCATGCAAGAAAAATTAATCTTACCCAAAGGAAATAATGCCCCCATTACACTCTGGTGCTCAGGCTTGTGTGTTCAGAATCTTTGTCTACACCTTGTGTGGGGGCCATTATATTATTGTAATACAATTGCTACAAATGATTAAACACATTGCTAATCTAATAGGAAAGCAAAAGTCCTGCAGGCCTCAAAGCATTTACCCAACATCTTCCAGAACTAAGAATTCTTTTTATTTGTTTCACCAAACTTACCTTCAACATTTATGCTTTTCTCTCATAAGCCCTTATAAACACACTGACCTTCAGCCCTTCTCCAGATGCATCTGCAAATATTTTGTATTAAATTTGGAGGAACCAGTTACTCTGTTAGATGCTTTCCAGCTCATAATCTTCTGAGGTTTTTGTCCTTGTTTAATTGATGATAATAGTTTAGATAAAAGAAACACAGCCGGTTTCTACCATCTATTGAGAATTTGCTATGTGACAGGCTGTATGTGTGCATGAGCGATTCCAGTGTTATTCCAACATGTAATGTCATAACCTAGATTTTCCAAGGGTCACTACCTTGTAAATAGTGGAAGAAAAAGTTAAACACAAGTTTGTCTGACTCTCTGTCTTTTACATATTCCGATCTCTCCTATCTTTCAAGACTCAAAATGAGTCTCATATCCATCCATAAAGCCTTTCCTGAGGTGGTGTTCACCTGTGACTTATGTTGAAGTTAAAAATTGGCTCTGTGAACATTGCCACACCACTCATGTCTTTGTTTTGTTACTGTTTTTCCTGTGTGCCACCTTTATCACTAATAATACAAAGTTAGCAACTTGATACTGCCCCTTCCTTTGCAGTGCTGAGGTCAGTGTCGAGTGGCCACACGGCTGTAAGGAGGGGGACTAAGTTAAGTGCAGAGGAGGCTTGTTCAGATTTCCATCCCAAGCTTGTCTGCTTTAGCACGTACCAGTAGAAAAGCCCGTCTCTCTGCTTTGCCCTTCCCATCAGAGAATTAAAGTATGTAGCCACTTAACCTGATTGTGAGTACACTTTCCACCCCATCGCCTTTTAAAATTATTTTAATAACCACAAATTGTGGAAAATAATAGCAACCTCATCAGGTTACTATTGCAACTGGAAAAAAAGTTCCTCCCAACAGGATACCAACTGTTCAGTTTCCTACTTTAGGCATTCTCTTTCCTGTTCCAGAAAGTATACATGATGTACACTGAGGGTTGTCTTAGTTCCTTTTTTTTTTTTTTTTCAAGTGAGCATAGGGGACAGCGAGATTCAATTTTATGTAATAATATTTCAGTAGATGAACAAAATGAGGCTGAATGATAACTAGTAAAGAAAGATGAAATGATGATCACAGTCATGAGATTTTTATATGATTTAAGGTGATGCTCAGAATAACACTTGAATTAGGTTCAATCATTAAATGTAAAATATTTCTGTGTAAAATTAATAAGTAAATTTGAATCTTCCCTCCCTTGGGATTTGTGAACTAAGAATGATCCAAGTTTATACATTTTGGAAATATTTATTGTTATCATAATATTTATTGCTATTCATAAAATATTAGTGTTTCTTTAATATATATAGTCACAAAATTAATATACATTGAATTTTAAAACTGTACTGTTATTAATTTGTATAGTGACACAATTCATGAGTATATGTCCTAGACCCTCATTTCTTTGGTATGAGGGAGGTAGAAAATTTATTATCTTTGCACAACATTTCATTGACTATGTGAAAAGATGCAAACTCAGGCAAAATGTTTTATTTTTCAGGATTCCATTGAACCAGTGGGATGGATCTTTTGCCTATTGCATTTTTTCAATATGCAAAATTTAATAACAAAATTAGAATTTAGTAGATCCTTTTTTTAAATTCTTTTATGACAGGCACTGTGCTGTGTGCTTGGCATACACTACCTTATAATCCTCAAAAAAATTTACCACGGTAGTCATTCATTTTATATCTGTTTTAAAAATAAGGAATGTAAAACAGGTTGAGGTTACATTAGCTAAGGTGAAAGAAAGAAAGAGAAAGTACAAAATGAAGTCACTTAGTCGTATCAGCCTCTTTGTGACTTCATGGACTATAGCCTGCCAGGCTCCTCCGTCCATGGGATTTTGCAGGCAAGAATACTGGAGTGGGGTGCCATTTCCTTAAAGGGTAGAGTTTGTATTTGACTCCATATCTGATGCACACAGAAATGAATGATAAATTTATAATATACTAAGACATAACTGTGCCTAATTTACTGTAGCTAAAGAGCCTTTCTGGCTTTGCTTCAGTGAAGCCCTCCTTCTTGCTTTCCTGCCATGGTGCTTACTCAGAAGGCAGAACAATAAATTGTGACTGTAGTTTTTGATAGAAGGAGTAACGATCAATACTTCTCTTGCTTTCTAAATTTTAAGCCATGTTGAGGTCACTGTGCTCAATCACTCTCCTCTCTGTTCCCACTTTGAATCTGGTTTAGAAAATAGGACTGTTACTTCTGAAAATCATTAAAACCTGCTGTGCTTTCTCCCTTCTTCCCACACCTTTAGGATGTTAATGAGAACTACTATGGAAACCAAAGCAAATATTGTCTCATTTATTTTAAAACTCAGAAGTGCATTAAAAGTTCAGCCATCTAGCTTTGGTATTGAAGATATTAGTTATTGTGCTCATCTAAAAGTATTTATTTAGGAAGTCAGGAGGTCACTTTTATGACCTGGAACTAGAACTAGAATAAATTGATGTCCTTGGTGATACACTAAGTCGTATTCAGGATTGATCTGCCTATTGGGCACAGGTATTCCTCCAGCAGCGTAAGTGTTGTAGAACTGATCTTTACACAAGAAGAATGATGCCACACAGAATTGACTTGGCAGAGTCAATATTCCATATCACAATATACTGAAATCTCATCTTCTGAGAAATGAGTCCATTTATCTGTTACCAGGTCTTTCACCACACGGATCCAAGCCACCATCATCACTTGCCTGGTAGCACATCTCTTGTGCTACCTGTTTCTACCCTTTTCTAAGTAATTACTTCTCTGCTCAGCAGTCTGAGATCCTATTAAAATACAAGTCAGATTAAAGTCAATGTTCAATTCATTATCCCTTGGCTCCCGGTTTCATTCATGGAGCAGTCCACATCCACACGGTGATCCATAAGGTCCATCATGTCTGTCTTTTGTCCTCCTCTGATCTCAACGCTGGCAATTCTCTCCTTCTACTCTATTCCTAGAAACCTCCTAGGAGTTTATCCAGTTCTTCACTATTACCAGTTATGCCAGACATGTTTCAGTCTCAGAGCATTTGAATTTTTTGTTCCCTCTGCATGGAATGTTCTTTCAGATACCCACCTGGGTAAGCCCAGGACTCCTTGAAGTTTCCGTTCAGTTAGCACCTTCTCACAAGGCCTACCTTGACTGCCTGTTAAAACTGCAAGACCCCTACCACTCTTAACCTATCATAGCATACTCTGATTTTTCTGCCATAATACTTATCATTTTTATAAGTAATGTTTATACTGCTTGTTAGGTTGTGAATTCTGTAAGGTAAAAGATTTTTTACTACTATGTTCATTGATGTATCTTCAGCACTTGGGAAAGAGCATTATACTTAGTACTTGTTGATTTAATTAATTAAGGTAAGTCATAAGAACAGTCTTGATAGATCTTAACCAACTTATTTAAGATGGCCTAACTTATGACATGGGCCATAGCACATATACATGTGCATTTCAGGTGTACCAATCACAGAGACACTTATTTTTGGATAGATTTCATGTCCAACCTAGCTACTTTGAACACAGACTACTGGGTTCCAGATGCATGACCTCAGATACTTAATTACAAAGAGCTAAAATGTTTATTATTCTTAAATGAATATGGTGTATGCGTATATATATGAATTTAATTATAATTATCCTATGTCATTTATCTTTCTTGAAAACATCTGTAATATATCAATGCTTACTTTAAAGGATAATAACACTTGTTTAGTAATAGTCAATAATTAAGTTTCATAATTGGAGAAGGAAATGGCAACCTGCTCCAGTGTTCTTGCCTGGAGAATCCCAGGGACGGGGGAGCCTGATGGGCTGCCGTCTATGGGGTTGCAGAGTCGGACACGACTGAAGTGACTTAGCAGCAGCAAGTTTCATAATGCTAACTAATCAATGTCCTTTAGGGTACCAATATATCCATAGCATAATTATCATACCCTGGCTTGATTTATTTCTGGCATCTTGCTGCTACACAGGTGGTAGTAAGGAAGCAACTGTCTTTGGTTGAGGATTCTTGATAATGCTTATAGTCTTTAAGCCTGGAAAAACTCTGAGTCATCTTTGCATCTGCCTTTAGAAATGATATGAATGTGTAATCCATTGTACAACATTGTTAACTTCTTTGTGGAAAGCAAAATAGTACCATTCTTTGGCATTTGCTTAATGATAACATAATATTCTCAGGTATCCATAAAACCTATACTGCATGTAGCCACCATTTCTTTCTTGATTTTAACTTCAAACTACTTCCTCTAAATCCTTGGGTTTCTTAAACAGCGAAAGTAAGATGAAAAGCAGAGGACATTGCAATAGCAGCAACAATCACAAAGACAACAACAGAAGAGGGGGAAAAAAGTGACCATAATGCAGGAGCAATATAAGTATAATAACAACTATGTGAAAGCCTAGAGGCCATCCCTGCTCTTTTCTCAGGCAACCTATTAGAAATCTTTCCTCTTCCCTAACTGTTTGCGGCATTTCTTTGGAGAAAATGGTCTTTCACAGAGCACTGTATTCCTACTCGCACACCATTTCATCTATCTTCTCATGCTGCACTGATGCACTTACAAACAACCAAAGACGTGAGAACAGAAAGTAAGATCTGGGAGGAAAAAATATGATATTATGGAAAAAAGAAGGCACAAAAATATAAGCAAGGCAATTTACTTGTTCCAAATACATAGTCACAACCTGAAAATGCTTTACAGTAGACTGGATTCAATAGAAGTAAATGTTCTTCAGAGGACTTCACCTTCACCCTCTGCCATGAAAATGTCTTACAAATAATTTCAAGGAAAACATATATTTATAGGGAAACCAGGATGAAAAAATAATGAAATACATATGAAAAAGGTGCCTGAAACAGAAATTATCAGATAACTTTATTGATGTCCTACTGTTGCTAATTGCCACAAGGTTGGTGGCTTAAAACAATATAGGTTTATTATCTTATGGTTCTAGAGGTCGAGTCCTAAAAATAAAGGAGTCAATAGGACTGTATTCTTTCAAGAGGCTCTAAGAGAGAATCTCTTTCCTTGCCATTTCCAACAACTAGAGGCTCACCTGCATTCCTTAGACCGTGGCCCCTTCATATCACTTCCACCTCTGCTCCCATCATCATATCTTCTCTTCTGTCTCTGACTGTCCTGCCTTCTTATGATAAGGACCTGGGATTAAAACTGGGTCCACACCAATAATCCAGGATAATCTCCTCCTCTCAAAATTTAAAATTTAATCATGTCATGCAAATTTAATCATGCTTCCTCCCCTCAAAATTTTAAATTTAACCATGTTCCTTTGGTCCTATGGGCTTCCCTGGTGGCTCAGATGGTAAAGCGTCTGTCTGCAGTGCAGGAGACCCGGGTTCAATCCCTGGATTGGGAAGGTACCCTGGAGAAGGAAATGGCAGCCCACTCCAGTATTCTTGCCTGGAAAATCCCATGGATGGTGGAGCCTGGTAGGCTGCTGTCCATGGGGTCGCAAAGAGTCGGACACAAATGAGCGACTTCACTTCACTTCACTTTGTCATATATGTAAGGCTCATACTCACAGGTTCAGGGAAAAGGCTGTGAATACTTTGGGTAGTCCATTACTCTACCCTCTACAAGAATACATGGAGATAACAAACTCAGATTTCAGATTATTGGAATTACCAAAACAGCTATGGTAAAATTAGGCTTTTTTTGTTATTTAAAGAAATAGAAGACAAACTGGAAAATTATGTGTATGAGACAAGAAAACATAAAAATGACCTGGCACATTTTTAAAAGTATCAAATAGCACTCCTAGAAATGAAATTGAGTAAATTAAATTTTTAAAAATGGGTGAGCTTAATAGCATACATAAGAATATACAGTTCACTTGAGTTCAGTCGCTCAGTTGTGTCCGACTCTTTGTGACCCCATGAATCGCAGCACACCAGGCCTCCCTGTCCATCACCAACTCCCGGAGTTCAATCAGATTCACTTCCATCGAGTCCGTGATGCCATCCAGCCATCTCATCCTCTGTCATCCCCTTCTCCTCCTGCCCCCAATCCCTCCCAGCATCAGAGTGTTTTCCAATGAGTCAACGCTTTGCATGAGGTGGCCAAAGTACTGGAGTTTCAGCTTCAGCATCATTCCTTCCAAAGAAATCCCAGGGCTGATCCCCTTCAGAATGGACTGGTTGTATCTCCTTGCAGTCCAAGGGACTCTTTAGTAAGATTATTTCAAAAAACATTTCTGAAATATTTGAAATTTTCAAAATGTTTCGAGAAGTGTTCTTATTTCCTTTTCTGGTTGAAGTTATCACAGCTGTTAATTTTATTATATAATATTCTTTAGTTTTCCATGTATGCTTTTGAGCTCCACTCTGTGTAGACATATGAAATGTTAAAATATGTGGTAAAAGTTTTATGTAATTTATTAGACTAAAAAAGAAGATAAATGTGAATAAGTAAAAGAAATATCACAATATCAAATAAATAAAAGATAAATTATGACATTGATGTGACATAGAATATATATATGGGAGATGTAATGTCAGCTAATAGAAGAGCTGAATGAACTTTAGGGGAGAAATTTTCTTAGAAATCAAAAAGGACTCAACTAGTAAATATGAAACAGCTGTTCCCCAAACATCTATATATTTGTTACAACATTAGGTATAAAATTAATTTAAATAAATTTACTGTAGAGTAAAAGAAAATAGAGTTCAGAAATTTGTACAAATGAGATTGAGATTTTACTGATAAAGGCCCTACTGGTTATCAGTGAGTAAAGAATGAACTGTGTGATAATTGCTGTTATTTCATCTAATTTTTCACTAAAAAATCTTTTATATTTTTTACCTTGCCCAAACTATACTCTAGTTGGAGCTAGAATATAAGTATAAATCAATAGCGATAATTATTATGCAAGTATAATAAGAAAAGGCAGTATTTACTCAATCTTGGAGTATGTATGCCTTGCCAGTATGAGATAAAGATACATGTATTCATGAAGATATCTCTTTTTTAATTTGATTACATACACCATTAACAGCTTATTTGAAAAAAGTAAACATAATTGATTCATTTCAGCAAATATTTTCAGATACCTAACTTGGGCAAGTAATGCTCAAAATTCTCCAAGGCAGGCTTCAGCAATACGTGAACCATGAACTTCCAGATGTTGAAACGGCAGAGGAACCAGAGATAAAATTGCCAACATCTGCTGGATAATTGAAAAACCAAGAGGGTTCCAGAAAAACATCTACTTTTGCTTTATTAACTATGCCAAAGTCTTTGAGTGTGTGAATCACAATAAACTGTGGAAAACTCTTCAAGAGATGGGAATACCAGACCACCTGACCTGCCTCCTGGGAAAACTATATCCAGGTCAGGAAGCAACAATGAGAACTGGACATGGAACAACTGACTGGTTCCAAATAGGAAAAGGAGTATGTCAAGGCTGTATATTGTCACCCTGTTTATTTAACTTATATGCAGAGTACATCATGAGGAATGCTGAGCTGGAAGAAACACAAGCTAGAATCAGGACTGCTGGGAGAAATATCAATAACCTCAGATATGCAGATGACACCACCCTTATGACAAAAAGTGAAGAGGAACTAAAAAGCCTCTTGATGAAAGTGAAAGAGGAGAGTGAAAAAGTTGGCTTAAAGCTCAACATTCAGAAAACGAAGATCATGGCATCCGGTCCCATCACTTCATGGCAAATAGATGGGGAAACAGTGGAAACAGTGTGAGACTTTATTTTTCGGGGCTCCAAAATCACTACAGATGGTGATTGCAGCCATGAAATTAAAAGATGCTTACCTCTTGGAAGGAAAGTTATGACCAACCTAGATAGCATATTCAAAAGCAGAGACGTTACTTTGCCAACAATAGCTATGGTTTTTCCTGTGGTCATGTATGGATGTAAGAGTTGGTCTGTGAAGAAATCTGAGCACCGAAGAATCGATGCTTTTGAACTGTGGTGTTGGAGAAGACACTTGCAAGTCCCTTGGACTGCAAGAAGATCCAACTAGTCCATCCTAAAGGAGACCAGTCCTGGGTGTTCACTGGAAGGACTGATGCTGAGGCTGACACTCTAATACTTTGGCCACTTCATGCAAAGAGTTGACTCATTTGAAAAGACTCTGATGCTGGGAGGGACTAGGGGCAGGAGGAGAAGGAGACAACACAGGATGAGATGACTGGATGCCATCACTGACTCGATGCACATGAGTTTGGGTGAACTCTGGGAGTAGGTGATGGACCGGGAGGCCTGGCGTGCTGCAATTCATGGGGTCGCAAAGAGTCGAACATGACTGAGCGACTGAACTGAACTGAACTTGTACAAACCACTGTTTTAAGTTGGGGGGATACCTAGGGAACATAATAAAAGCAAATAAAAATACCTACTCTAGTGAATTTTAAATTATAGTAGAAAAGAAAACAAAGAAAAAAATATATGGTCTGTTAGAAATTCTTAAGTGCTGGGATAAAAGAACAGAGTATAGGAAATCTGATCTGCCTTGGATTTGGCAGAAGTAGAAGTGTGTTAAAATTATTTATGCTGTAAGTGCAGGCCTCACTAAGAGGTGACAGTGAGCTTATGAGCAAAGAACTAGAGATGGTGAAGGGTGAACATCTGAACAAAAGCACTGTTGGCAAGGGGTATAGCCACTGCAAAATCTGTTCAAAGTACATTTAAGAAGCCAAGTGTTTGAAACAAAGCAAGTGTAGAGAGAGACTAAGAAATGGAATAAAATTAAACGAAGTGAAGAGACAAGTGAACTGTCAGAGGAAAATATTTACAACCTTTATAGCAAGAAAAGTATTTATAGTTACAAAGGAGCTCCAATATATAAGTAAGAAAATAGCAATATCTCATAAGCATGTTCAGTTCAGTCACTCAGTTGTATCCGACTCTTTGCGACCCCATGAATCGCAGCATGCCAGGCCTCCCTGTCCATCACCAACTCCCGGAGTTTACCCAAAATAATGTCAATCGAGTCGGTGATGCCATCCAGCCATCTCATCCTCTGTTGTCCCCTTCTCCTCCTGCCCCCAATCCAGTATCACCTTCAGCATCTGTCCTTCCAATGAACACCCAGGAATAAGGAAGAAAATTAGCAATAGAATATTAACCTCTCTGGTGGTGAGAGACATCAGAAAAATAACAATAAAATACATAAAGTTATTAGTTATTAATTGTGGTTCAGTTCAGTCACTCAGTCGTGTGACCCCATGAATTGCAGCACGCCAGGTTTCCCTGTCCATCACCAATTCCCGAGTTCACCGAAACTCATGTCCATTGAGTTGGTAATGCTATCCAGCCATCTAATCCTCTGTTGTACTCTTTTCCTCCTACTCCAAAACCCTCCCAGCATCAGAGTCTTTTCCAATGAGTCAACACTTTGCATGAGGTGGACAAAGTATTGGAGTTTCAGCCTCAGCATCAGTCAGTCCTTCCAAAGAACACCTAGGGCTGACCTCCTTTAGAATGGACTGGTTGGATATCCTTGCAGTCCAAGGGACTCTCAAGAGTCTTCTCCAACACCACAGTTCAATAGCATCAATTCTTTGGCACTCAGCTTTCTTCACAGTCCAACTCTCACATCCATACATGACCACTGGAAAAGCCATAGCCTTGACTAGATAGACCTTTGTTGGCAAAGTAACGTCTCTGCTTTTGAATATGCTGTCTAGGTTGGTCATAACTTTCCTTCCAAGGAGAAAGCATCTTTTAATTTCATAGCTGCAATCACCATCTGCAGTGATTTCGGAGCACCCAAAAATAAGTCTGACACTGTTTCCATTGTTTCCCCATCTATTTCCCATGAAGTGATGGGAATGGATGCCATGATCTTCGTTTATTGAATATTGAGCTTTAAGCCAACTTTTTCACTCTCCTCTTTCAATTTCATCAAGAGCCTTTTTAGTTTCTCTTTACTTTCTGCCATAAGGGTGGTGTCATCTGCATATCTGAGGTTATTGATATTTCTCCCAGCAATCTTGATTCTAGCTTGTGCTTCTTCCAGCCCAGCGTTTCTCATGATGTACTCTGCATATAAGTTAAATAAACAGGGTGACAATATACAGCCTTGACATACTCCTTTTCCTATTTGGAACCAGTCTGTTGCTCCATGTCCAGTTCTAATTGTTGCTTCCTGACCTGCATATAGGTTTCTCAAGAGGCAGGTCAGGTGGTCTGGTATTCCCATCTCATTCAGAATTTTCCACAGTTTATTGTGATCCACACAGTCAAAGGCTTTGACATAGTCAATAAAGCAGAAATAGATGTTTTTCTGGAACTCCCTTGCTTTTTACATGATCCAGCGGATGTTAGCAATTTGATCTCTGGTTCTTCTGCCTTTTCTAAATCCAGCTTGAACATCTGGATATTTATGGTTCATGTATTGCTGAAGCCTGGCTTGGAGAATTTTGAACATTACTTTACTAGTATATGAGATGACTGCAACTGTGTGGTAGTTTGAGCATTCTTTGGCATTGCTTTTCTTTGGGATTGGAATGAAAACTGACCTTTTCCAGGCCTGTGGCCACTGCTGAGTTTTCTAAATTTGCTGGCATATTGAGTGCAGCACTTTTACAGCATCATATTCTTGGATTTGAAAGAGCTCAACTGGAATTCCATCACCTCCACTAGCTTTGTTCATAGTGATGCTTTCTAAGGCCCACTTGACTTCAGATTCCAGGATGTCTGGCTCTAGGTGAGTGATCACACCATGGTGATTATCTGGGTTATGAAGATCTTTTTTGTATAGTTCTTCCGTGTATTCTTGCCACCTATTCTTAATATCTTCTGCTTCTTTTAGGTCCATACCATTTCTGTCCTTTATCAAGCCCATCTTTGCATGAAATGTTCCCTTGGTATCTCTAATTATCTTGAAGAGACATCCAGGCTTTCCCATTCTGTTGTTTTCCTCTGTTTCTTTCCACTGATCCTTGAAGAAGGCTTTCTTATCTCTCCTTGCTATTCTTTGGAACTCTGCATTCAGATGCTTGTACCTTTCCTTTTTTCCTTTGCTTTTTGCTTCTCTTCTTTTCACAGCTATTTGTAATGCCTCCCCTGACAGCCATTTTGCTTTTTTGCATTTCTTTTCCATGGGGATGGTCTTGATCCCTGTCTCCTGTACATGTCATGAACCTCCATCCAAAATTCATCAGGCACTCTTATCTATCAGATCTAGTGCCTTAAATCTATTTTTCACATCCACTGTGTAATCATAAGGGATTTGATTTAGGTCAAATCTGAATGGGCTAGTGGTTTTCCCTACTGTCTTTAAGTCTGAATTTGGCAAGAAGGAGCTCACGATCTAAGCCCCAGTCAGCTCCAGTCTTGTTTTTGTTGACTGTATAGAGCTTCTCCATCTTTGGCTGCAAAGAATATAATCAATCTGATTTCGGTGTTGACCGTCTGGTGATGTCCATGTGTACAGTCTTCTCTTGTGTTGTTGGAAGAGCCTGTTTGCTATGACCAGAGTGTTCTCTTGGCAAAACTCTATTAGCCTTTGCCCTGCTTCATTTTGTATTTCAAGGCCAAATTTGCCTGTTACTCCAGGTGTTTCTTGACTTCCTACTTTTGCATTCCAGTCCCCTATAATGAAAGGACTTCTTTTTTGGGTGTTAGTTCTTAAAGGTCTTGTAGGTCTTCATAGAACCGTTCAACTTCAGCTTCTTCAGCATTACTGGTTGGGGCATAGACTTGGATTACTGTGATACTGAATCTTTTGCCTTGGAAATGAACAGAGATCATTCTGTTGTTTTTGAGATTGCATCCAAGTACTGCATTTCAGACTGTTTTGTTGACTGTGATGGCTGCTCCATTTCTTCTATGGGATTCCTGCCCACAGTAGTAGATATAATGGTCATCTGAGTTAAATTCACCCATTCCAGTCCATTTTAGTTCACTGATTCCTAGACTGTCGATGTTCACT
Source organism: Budorcas taxicolor (assembly GCF_023091745.1). Lineage (NCBI taxonomy): Eukaryota > Metazoa > Chordata > Mammalia > Artiodactyla > Bovidae > Budorcas > Budorcas taxicolor. The sequence continues at coordinate 73,596,423 of NC_068916.1, read as the reverse complement.
CTTACCATCTCCTTTTGGACCACTTCCAATTTGCCTTGATTCATGAACCTAACATTCCAGGTTCCTATGCAATATTGCTCTTTACAGCATCAGACCTTGCTTCTATCACCAGTCACATCCACAACTGGGTATTGTTTTTGCTTTGGCTCCATCCCTTCATTCTTTCTGGAATTATTTCTCCACTGATCTCTTGTAGCATATTGGGCACCTACCGACCTGGGGAGTTCCTCTTTCAGTATCCTATCATTTTGCCTTTTCATACTGTTCATGGGGTTCTCAAGGCAAGAATACTGAAGTGATTTGCCATTCCCTTCTCCAGTGGACCACATTTTGTCAGACCTCTCCACCATGACCCACCCATCTTGGGTGGCCCCACAGGGCATGGCTTAGTTTCACTGATTAGACAAGGCTGTGGTACTACTGTGATTAGATTGACTAGTTTTCTGTGATTATGATTTCAGTGTGTCTGCTCTCTGATGCCCTCTCGCAACACCTACTGTCTTACTTGGGTTTTTCTTATCTCGAATGTGGAGTATCTCTTCATGGCTGCTCCAGCAAAGCTCAGCCACTGTTCCTTACCTTGGACGAGGGGTATCTCCTCAAAGCCCTCCCCTCCTGACCTTGAATGTGGAGTAGCATACCAATTTAGTCTACTAACGCATATATATGGAATTTAAAAGATGCAACTACAACCCTGTGTGGCTCAGGTGGCAATAATCCTGGAGACAGCTCTTTCTAGAATCCCCCTGCCCCTTTCCCGCAGAAGCTTGTTACCCAGACCTCACTGGCTGTGTGGTGCAGGCTTCCTTAGCATTTAATTAACTCATGCTCCTTATATAAAATTATATCCTTATTTTAGAGATGCAGACATTGCTACACAGAAAAGTGGACTGAACAACAACAAAAAACAAGGTAGTCTGACCAAGTTCACACACTTTGATAGTGATGGATATTCTGGTATTCTGACTGCAGGATCCACAATCTAAACATAGATTGTTTTCTTACTGTTCATCAGTGAAATGGAAATCTATTAATAAAATGATGTTCTATCGGTAAAATGTGGAGAAATAGGAAACCTTATAATGATGAATTTTACAATAACTTGAATTGAAGATTTACAGTGAACTGGACATAACTTGAATTGAAGATTTACAGTGAACTGGACATCATGTTATCAATTCTAACATCTTTATGGAACCTAAAAGGTCAAACGTCTCTCCAAAATAATCCAGATTAACACTGGTAGAGCTTGGATATGAATCCACATGTTTTAGTCACAACCCCATTTCTTTTAAACACTCCAGTTCACTTCCAATATTATTGGGAATAGAGATTTTCTATAGTATTTTACTAAATTTACAGCACTTATCAAAATTTAATATATGCATAACCTTTGACCTAATAAGTCCATTTCAGTCAGTTCAGTAGCTCTGTCATGTCCGACTCTTTGCAGCCCCATGGACTTCAGTACACCAGGCCTCCCTGTCCATCACAAATCCCAGAGTTTACTCAAACACATGTCCATTGAGTTGGTGATGCATCCTACCATCTTATCCTCTTGTCATCCCCTTCTCCTCCTGCCTTCAGTCTTTCCCAGCATGAGGATCTTTTCCAGTATATCTGTTTTTCACATCAGGTGGCCAAAGTATTGGAGTTGCAGCTTCATCTTCAGTCCTTGCAATGAATATTCAGGACTGATTTCCTTTAGGATTAACTGGTTGGATCTCCTTGCTGTCCAAGGGACTCTCAAGCGTCTTCTCCAACACCACAGTTCAAAAGCATTAATATTTTGACGCTCAGCTTTCTTTATAGTCCAACACTCAGATCCATACATGACTAATGGAAAAACCATAGCTTTGACTAGATGAACATTTGTTGGCAAAGTAATGTCTCTGCTTTTTAATATGCTGTCTATTTTGGTCATAACTTTTCTTCCAAGGAGTAAACGTCTTTTCATCTCAGGCTTCAGTCACCTTCTGCAGTAATTTTGGAGCCCAAGAAGATAAAGTCTGTCACTGTTTCCACTGTTTCCACTTCTATTTGACATGAATTGTTGGGACCAGATGCCATGATCTTCGTTTTCTGAATGTTGAGTTAAGCCAACTATTTCACTCTCCTTTTTCACTTTCATCAAGAGACTCTTTAGTTCTCTTCACTTTCCTCCATAAGGGTGGTGTCATCTGCATGTTTGAGGCTATTGATATTTCTCCCAGCAGTCTTGATTCCAGCTTGTGCTTCATCCAGCCCAGCTTTTCTCATTATATTCTTTTCATATAAGTTAAATATGCAGTATTACAGTATACAGCCTTGACGTACTCCTTTCCCTATTTGGAACCAGTCTGTTGTTCCATGTTCAGTTTTAACTGTTGCTTCCTGACTTGCATACAGATTTCTCAAGAGGCAGGTCAGGTGGTCTGGTATTCCCATCTCTTAAAATTTTCCACAGTTTATTGTGATCCACACAGTCAGAGGCTTTGGCAAAGTCAATAAAGCAGAAGTAGATGTTTTTCTGGAACTCTCTTGCTTTTTTGATGATCCAGTGGATGTTGGCAATTTGATCTCTGGTTCCTCTGTCTTTTCTAAAACCAGCTTGAACATCAGGGAGTTCACAGTTCACGTATTGCTGAAGCCTGGCTTGGAGAATTTTGAGCATTACTTTGCTTGCATCTCACTCATGTGAGTTGCGTGCAATTGTGTGGTAGTTTGAGCATTCTTTGGCGTTGCCTTTCTTTGGGATTGGAATGAAAACTGACCTTTTCCAGTCCTGTGGCCACTGCTGAGTTTTCCAAATTTGCTTGCATATTGAGTGCATACTGAGCACTTAAATCAGAACAGAATGGTTTCCCCCTCAGTCTGTCTCTCCTGTCAGGAAGCTTCCATAAGCCTCTTATCCTTCTCCATCAGAGAGCAGACAGAATGAAAACCTCAGTCACAGAAAACTAACCAGTCTGATCACATGGACCACAGCCTTGTCTAATTCAGTGAAACTATGAGCCATGCCATGTAGGGCTACCCAAGGTGAATGGGTCATGATGGAGAGGTCTGATAGAAAGTTGTCCACTGGAGAAGGGAATGGCAAACCACTTCAGTATTCTTGCCTTGAGAACCCCATGAACAGTATTAACCATATGAGAAGTCCATTTCTAGGAATATATTAAAAGATACATTTGTACAGATAAATAAGTACAAAATATATATTTTTGTTGTAAAAATGAATAGCAACTTAAAGTCCATCAGTAAGGGAATAGTTCAATAGTTTATGGTAAATCAGTAATATGTAATACTACAGTGCCAAAAAGGAAATCAAATAGAATTATATGTTCTGGATGGGAAAGTAAATTATGGTTATTGTTTTAAACTAATTTTCAGAGCAATGGACTAGATCATCATGGTATCTATGTTAAAATAACCTTTAAATGTGTTAATAAAATGAAAATAAATTAAATGAATACATACTTAAATTTATAATCATGTCATATGTACAGATATATATAGTTTATGTATTATCGATTTGCATATATCTAAGATATGGATAATTAAAATGTATTAAATGCATACTTAGAAGTATATTTAGTATTATATATGTTATGTGCAGATTACTGAGATATTGAAATGTTATAAAAATACTCATTTAAAGTATAAAATTCTATTTTTGGTATATTCATAGGACTGTGCCACCATCATAACAACCTACACATAGAACATTTTACCTACCCCAAAAGAAATTCTGTACCTGTTAGCACTCATTCCTTCTTCCCTGTACCACAGTCCCATGTAGCACAAGGCAACTGCTAATCTTTCTTCCTATAGATATGCTTATTCTGAACATTTAATATAAATAGAATCATGTAATTTGTAGACCTTTGTGACTGGTTTCTTTGATTCAGCATAATTTTAGGTTCATCTATATTCAGTTCAGTTCAGTCACTCAGTCGTGTCCAACTCTTTGTAACTCCGTGGACTGCACCCTGCCAGGCTTCCCTGTCCATCAGCTACTCCCAGAGTTTACTCAAACTCATGTCCATTGAGTTGGTGATGCCCTCCAACCATCTCATCCTCTGTTGTTCCCTTCTCCTCCCGCCTTCTATCTTTCCCAGCATCAGGGTCTTTTCAAATGAGTCAGTTCTTCACATCAAGTGGCCAAAGTATTGGAGTTTCAGCTTCAACATCAGTCCTTCCAAAGAACATTCAGTACTGATTTCCTTTAGGATGAACTGGTTGGATCTCTTTGCAGTCCAAGGGACTCTCAAGAGTCTTCTCCAACACCACAGTTCAAAAGCATCAATTCTTCGGTGCTCAGCTTTATTGATAGTGCAAATCTCACATCCATACATGACTACTGGAAAAACCATACCCTTAATTAGACGTTTGTTGCCAAAGTAATGTCTCTGTTTTTTAATATGCTGTCTAGGTTGGTCATAAATAACCTATGTTATAGGTTAGTGTTTTATTACAATTATTATAGATATAACATCTATGTTATAGGATAATTAAGTTCTACATTTTATTTATGATTAACATTAAATTACCTAGATATGCAACTATTCATTTATCCATCATCAATTCATAGACATTTGAGTTATTTCCACCTTCACGAAGATATAGGTTATTTTGTTTATGATGAATAAAGCTGCTATGAACTTGTCTACAAATTTTTGTGTGAACTAATAATTTCTTTATCTTGGTCATAGACTTCAGACTAGAATTGATAGGACATGCAGTCATTCTGGGCCTCCCTTGTGGCTCAGGTAGTAAAGAATCCGCCCTCAGTGTCAGAGGCCTGGGTTCAGTCCCTGGGTTGGGAATATCCCTTGGAGAAAGGAAAGGCTACCCACTCCAGTATTCTGGCCCAGAGAATTCCATGGACTGTATAGCCCATGGGGTCGCAAAGAGTCAGACATGACTGAGTAAGTAATTCTATATTTAATAAATTTTTCCGAAGAGGCTGGCCCATTTAAAATTTGACCAGCCACGTATTGTTATTTTTCCACATTCTTGTCAAGACTTGCTGTTTTATATCTAAAGTGTTAAGTGTAGCCATCCTAGTTTGTAGAAAAGATAAGTCATTGTGGTTTTGATTTTCACTGCACCCCACTCCAGTACTCTTGCCTGGAGAATCCCATGGATGGAGGAGCCTGGTGGGCTGCAGTCTGTGGGGTCGCTGGGGGTCGGACACGACTGAGCGACTTCACTTTCACTTTTCACTTTCATGCATTGGAGAGGGAAATGGCAACCCACTCCGGTGTTCTTGCCTGGAGAGTCCCAGGGATGGGGGAGCCTGGTGGGCTTCCGTCTATGGGGTCACACAGAGTCGGACACGACTGAAGCGACTTAGCAGCAGCAGCAATCACTAATGATGTTGAGCATTGCTTTGGGTGCTAATTGGCATTTGTATATTGCACTTGGAGAAATGTGTGTTTAGACCTTTCAGTCATTTTTAAATTTCATTTTTGTCTCTTTATCGTTGAGTTGTAAGACACAAGATCCTTATTAGATACAGGATTTGCAAACAGCTTCTTCCGTTCTATGGACTGTTTTTCTGTACTTTTTTGAAGGTATGCTTTGCCTAACAAAAGTTTTAAATCTTGTTGCAGTTCAGTGTATCTGTATGTTCTTTTTGCCACTTATACTTTTGGTATCATATTTAAGAAACCATTGCTTATCCTAAAGTAAAAATGAGATATTTACTCTGTTTTCTGACAAGATTTATATATTTTAGCTCTTACATTTCTGTCTGTGAGCCACTTAACTTTAACTTTTGCATATGATGTGAGGTGCAGGTTCAGCTTCATTGTTTGGCAAGTAGCTACTCAGTTGTCCCAGTGCAGTTTGTGAAAAGACTTCCCTCCCCATTTGATTGTCTTGGCACTTTTGTCCAAATTCAATTAGCCATTGATCTATAAGTCTATTTTATGGCAATACTGTATTGTGTCTTGTTTGTTTGTTTTTGTCTTGTTTTATTTCAGTCATGCCATGCGGCATGTAGAATCTTAGTTTCCCAACCAGGGATGAAACTCACATCCCCTGAATTGGAGGCATGGAGTCTTAACCACTGAACACCAGGGAGGTCCCTAATCCTGCATTGTTTATTATCATGGATTTTTAGTAAGTTTTAAAATTGGAAAATACAAGTTCTTCAGTTTATTTTCCAGGAATGTTTGGCTATTTTCACACCTCCCATTTCCATATGAATTTTAGGATCAATTTGCCATGTCTGCAGAAAAGCCAGTTAGAATTTTGATACCGAATGTGCTGAATCTGTAGGTCAATTTGAATACTACTGCTATCTTAAAATATCGCATTTTCTGACACATGAACATGAACAGTTGTTCAATTTATTTAAAACTTTAATTCCTTTAAACAGTGTTTTCTGTAGTTTTTAGTATACAATTTTTATTTTTATAAATGTATAGCTAAGTATTTTGTTCTTTTTGATCTACTTTATATAGAATTGCTTTCTTAATTTCAGTTTTGGGATGCTCATCATTAGCATATATAAATACAATTGATTTTTTAAAACTGAAGTATAGTTGACTTGGGCTTCCCTGGTACCTCAGCTGGTGAAGAATCCACCTGCCATGCAGGAGACCTGTGTTCAATACCTGGGTTGGGAAGATACCCTGGAGAAGGAATAGGCTACCTGCTCCCATATTCTTGGGCTTCCCTGGTGGCTCAGATGGTAAAAGAATCCACCTGCAGTGTGGAAGGCCTGGGTTGGATCCCTGAGTTGGGAAGATCCCCTGGAGTAGGGCATGGCAACCCACTCCGGTATTCTTGCCTGGAGAATCCCCATAGACAGAAGAGCCTGGCAGGCCATCTTCCATGGGGTTGCAAAGAGCTGCACATGACTGAGCAACTAAGCACAGCACAGCACATAGGTGACTTACTGTGTTTCAGGTGTACAGCAAAGTAATTGATACACACACACATATATATAGGTTATTTTTCAGATCTTTTTTTATTAAAGGTTATTACAAGATAATTGGATGCAGTTTCCTATGCTATACAGTAGGTCCTTGTTGTTTATCTATTAAATACAGATGCTTTTTAAAATATTGACCTTGTTTCCTTCAACCTTGTACTTATTGTTAGTTTTGGTATTTTTTGTGCATTTTTAAGAATAATCTATGTATAAAATCATGCAGTTTGTAAATATAGATGGTTTTACATTGTTCCTTTTATCCTGAGTTCTTTCTGATTCTTTTTATTGCCTAATTGTCCTGACAAGAACCCATAGTATAGTGTTGAGCAGAATGGCATGAGTAGACATCCTTACTTTTTTTCATGGTCTTGAGAGAGAGCATTCAGTCTTTCACCGTTAATTTTTATGATAGTTGTGGGGTTTTTATAGATGTCTTTTTAATAGTTTGAGGCTTCTATTTATAGTTTTTTATTCATTTTTAATCATGAAGTGTTACCGGATTTTGTACAATGTTTTCTGTATTTGCTGAGATGATCATATAGTTCATGTCCTTTATTCAGTTAACATAGTTATTCTAATTGGTTCTGGGTATAAAATTAATGATACACCATGGAAAATATTATGAAGTTTCCTTAAAAAATAAAAATAGAACTACCATATGATCCAGAATCCCAGGAGTGCTCAAATTCAAAAAGATGTATGCATCCCAGTGTTCATAGCAGCACTGTGTACAGTAGTCAAGACATGGGAACAATCCAGGTGCCCATGAACAGATAATTGGCTTTTAAGAAGATGTTTCTCTTTCTCACACACACATACACACACATAAAACACAGTGGAATATTATTCAGCTATAAAAACAAATGTTGCCATTAGCAGCACATGGATGCACCTAGAAAATATTACACTTAGTGAAATAAGTCAGACAAAGGCAAATACTGTGTGATATCACTTATATGTGGAGTCTAAAAATAATTGAAATGAACATATTTGCAGAAACAGATTTACAGACAAAACAAATTTATAATTACCAATGGGGAGAGGGAAGGGTGGAGGGACAAATTGAAAGTATGAGATTAGCAGATACAAACTATTATGTTTAAGTAATAAGGATTTCCTGTAAATGACAGGGGATTATATTCAATATAAGTTAATAACCTATAAATGGAGTATAAACTATAAAATTATAGCTGAATTACTGTGCTATACCCCTAAAACTAATACAATATTGTAAATCAACTATACTTCAATAAAAAAAGAAGAAACCTAACCTAACCAGACATTTTTGGGATAAATTCTACTTGGCCTTGATGTGTAGTTCTTTTTACATATTACTGAATTTAGTTTGTTGATTTTTCTTTTTATTTTGTCATCTACATTTACCTTGTCTTTAAGCACAATTTCCTTAAGTTCTTTGAGCATGTTTATGTGCTTCAATGTTATATTTTACTGCCTTTTTCCTGTGTATGGGAAATGTTCATGTTCTTTGCATGTCTGTTAACTTTATATTGAAAACTGTACCTTGTAGATAATGTATTATAGCAACTGTGGATACATATCCCCTACAGGAGGGATGGAAGGTTATTGTTGCAATTTAACTGGTTAAAATTTAAATTTCTTAAGTGACAAATTCTGTGAGGTCTGTTTATTCTGCAGCATGCAGCCTCCAATATCCCTGCTCAGATGTTTTTTCTTTGCTTTAATCTTTTGGTTTGGTTCCTTAGAGGTCAGTTGTGAGCAGCTTAAACCATTTATTGGTTACAGATTATGCTTAAGTCCCCTCAGCCCCTTAGAGTTTTACCCTTTAATATTGGATATTAGTGTATAGGCTACTACCACTGTTCAGGATGTTTACATTCTTTTTGACCTGAATTCAGCCTAAAACTTGGTGGTTACCTCTCTAATCAGTCTTGGGAGGGTAGAGCATTGCTTATTCGTACTTGTCCAGAATCCTGGTAGTTGGTATGTTTTATTTTTATACCTGGGTTCTGGTCAGAAGTTCAGTTTGAGCCCTTTGTGCCACTGAGTTGTGTTCCCCAGGTTGATGGGTCTGTTGCTTGGAGAATGCTTTCAAGGGAGCCCCACATCCTGCTCAGATTGCTCCTGAATGAGTTCAGTCTAGTCCATGTGCTCAGACTTTGTGCACCCCAGGGCTGACTGTGATTTCCAGAAGTACTCTTCTTGGATATTTGCTTATAGGGGGAGGGAAGATGGTGAGCCCTGTGTTCCTGGCTGCAGGGCTTTGCTGTGGTGCTTTCATCAGGCTGGGTTGGCTGGGGGAGAAAGGAAGCAGGTCTTGATTCAAATACTACCTATTCTCACTGCTCATACCAAGCTTTTTCTTGTGAATGTTTCTTCATTTGCTCTGTGCTCTTAGGACTATTTCCAGACTTTAAATGATTGGTTTTTCAACAATAAAATCTTTGTTTTGCTGGCAAGAGTATCTCAGAGCTCCTCACACTGATGTTCCAGAGAGCCTACCTCCTCTATAAGTCTTTGCTTATGCAAGTCATGTGCTGAAGTGCATTTGTAATGCATATGCACCCACATATGTTGCTGACAAGTAGTAGAAGATCTGGCAGCCTCTGCACACTAATATTAGCAGAATAGAAAACTGGGCATGGCTGGCTAAGTGCAGACTTTAATCTTTTCTTGAGCAGTTATTTATATTAATACACTTCTGTCACTCTCCTGCATTATACACCTTATTAAATTCCTACCAGTCAAAACATTAAATATCTAAATGTTGATGTTTTAGGTTCTTAGTCTGTGTCCAGATTATTTGCCTGATCTGTCCCTTACTCTCCTATTAAAATCCTACTTATTATTCAAGCTGATATACTACCCTGCCCACAATTCATTTCCTGATCACACTTCTGTACTCCACATGTCTTTTCATATGGCTGAATGTCATACATGGTTCAGTTAACATGGTTTTTCCTGCTGGATATTAGTGCCTCAACAGCAGACATTATGTCCTAATCTTTTTCCCTTATAAATTTACACAGAAACTGTCACATAGTAGGAACTCAGTGGAAGTTTGTCACTCCTCAATGAATATATTTCACCATATTATGTGGCAACAAAAATCTTTCATTTAAGGCTATAGCTGTGGGCATTAATCATTAACTGTAATTAGGAATTTGTGCTCCATGAGGTACTTGGTGAAAATACATGGCCCTGAACATGTTGACTTACAGGGCATGAAATATATGCAACTGAGGATGGGGAAAGAATAATCTGAAGTTCTGGCTCCCAGAAAAGGAAGTGCTAACAAGGCTAATGTTTTCTATGGGTCTGTTCTGCTCCACACAGCAGTTAAGCACTTTCATGAATTAACTTACTTAAAAAAAAATAGTAATCCTGAGACTTAGGTATTGTTTCATTTTATAGAAGGAGAATTTGAAGCACAGGCTTTAATATCACAAAACCATTAGCTGCTGGAGTCAGTGCTCAAACCTGGGGCTGATTCAAAGCTTGATATTGGTGAATTTTAATTTTGGTCTTTGTAATAAAACCATTTTAATTATCACATAACTGACAGTGATCTTTAACTTCTGTTTTCCCTGTTTGGGGGCATCTTAGAAATCAGTGGCATACTGAACAGACTGCATCATTCTGTCACCACCGATACCATCTCCCTGTACATGAGTCAGGGGTATGACTTATAACATCTACTGGATATAAGACCAGCAAGCCTGCTTGGCATTTCCTATGGAAGCAGCCTTTCAGATATCTTTTCAGTGGGAGACAGAAGACATTGCCGACCAGCTAATAGGCAGACCTGTCTTTGAGGAACTGTGCTGGATAATGATCCCAGAGCTGAAGCCATTTGTTCATACTTGCATGTTAACTGTAGCAGGTTAACTCTGAGTTTTCCCCTTCCCTCCCTCCAAAGAAACAGATAGATGGTGACTGTTGGGATAATGCCTCCTCTTGTTCATTTTAACTCCTCAGTTATACTGGATGCTGTGAAAAAGCAGTGTTATGCAAGTGGCAGAGTATGTGTAAACACATTATAAAGATTCCCTGGTAATTGGAAATTTCTGATTTGGTTTCAGCAAATAACTGGAATTCAGCCTAATAGACCAGTAGTTTGAAACCAGCATGGTTTGTTTCTTAGTGCTGGATATCACATAAGCAGTACATCAGCATGGTCTTTTTAAAATTTATTTATTTATTTTTGATTGAAGGATAATTGCTTTACAGAATTTTGTTGTTTTCTGTCAAACCTCAACATGAATCAGCCATAGGTATACATATATCTGCTCCCTTTTGAAACTCCCTCACATCTCCCTCCCCATCCCAGCCCTCTGGGTTGATACAGATCCCCTGTTTGAGTTTGCTGAGCCATATAGCAAATTCCCATTGGCTATCTATTTTACATATGGTAATGTAAGTTTCCATGTTACTCTTTCCATACATCTCACCCTCTCCTCCCGTCTCCCTGTGTGCATAAGTCTATTCTCTATGTCTGTTTCTCCACTGTTGCCCTGCAAATAAATTTTTCAGTACCATTTTTCTAGATCTGTATATATGCATTAAAATACGATATTTATCTCTTTCTGACTTACTTCACTGTATAATGCATTCATATGGTCATTTTGACCCACCAAGTTTTTTTCTAAGACTTCTCAAGGGAAATTCCTTTTATATGTGGCTTCTTGTCATTCCCAGGGCCAATAAATCATGTCTTATCACTGCTGCCAACAGAGTTTTCACAGCATGGGCCTTGGATCCAGGCAAACGTTCACCTTGTTATTAACATCATGATCTTGGTTAAGTTACTGATGCCCTTGAGGCTTTATGGGGCTTACCTGGTGGCTCAGACAGTAAAGAATCTGCCTAAAATGCAGGAGACCCAGATTCAAGCCCTGGGTCAGGAAGATCCCCTAGAGAAGGAAATGCATCACACTCCAGTATGCTTGCCTGGAGAATTCCATGGACAGAGGAGTCTGGAGGGCTGCAGCCCATGGAGTCACAGCAGCTGCTGCTGCTAAGTCGCTTCAGTCGTGTCTGACTCTGTGTGACCACATAGACGGCAGCCCACCAGGCTCCCCTGTCCCTGGGACTCTCCAGCCAAGGACACTGGAGTGGGTTGCCATTTCCTTCTCCAGTGCATAAAAGTGAAAAGTGAAAGTGAAGATGCTCACTTGTGTCCAACTCCCAGCGACCCCATGGACCACAGCCCACCAAGCTCCTCCATCCGTGGGATTCTCCTGGCAAGAGAACTGGAGTGGGTTGCCATTGCCTTCTCCAAGAGATAGTCTAACATTACTAAGTGACTAACACTTTCACTTTCTAGGCTTTAGCGTTCTCATTTGTGAAATGGGGATTGGTTTTTTGTAGTGATTAAGCAAAATGATTAAGGTAAAAAACAAACAAAAACAGTTGTGGTGCTGTCTAAAATGCTATGTTGACAAACTTCAGAAAAAAGTCTGGAGGTCAGACTTGGGAGAGACTCCTGGTGGATTTATGATGTTTCTGTGGGCATAGGAAAGGGGATGGCAGCACAATTTATGGTCTCATATTTCTTACCTTCACATCTTGCTATGTCATTGTCATTGGTTTCTTTAGCCCCAGTTTGGAGAATAATAATTTGAATAAAATGATACAGGTCTACCAATACAAGATGATTCTTTCCACAGAGGCTGGATTTAAATAATTGTAATTTATGATGAAAGAAATGTAAAGTTATATAGCAAGAGATTTCTGATATTTGAATCTATTTGTTCATGGGAATAAAATTCCAAGAGAAGTCTGAAATTATTTAGGAATTTTAACATAAGCTAATAAACCTTGAAATCTACATCTCCAGAGTCTAAGATAAATTAGGCTGTGGCAAAGAGAAATAGAGTATTGAGTCTGAATTAAAAGAGGTACGGTTTGAGGGGACATTTTGTTACATTTTTATTTCATAGTAGCACTTGTGTTATTTTTATCATTGCTGCAGTTACAATTATTTTTATTTCAGGCATTTAGTAAGTCAGAAAGGAAGTGTCTTGGGCACTGAGGATAAACAAAGGGTGTACTGAGAGGGAGAGAGAAAGGTAGAGAGATTAAGAGAAAGAGAGGGTGGTCCCAAGATGGTGGAGGAATAGGATAGGGAGACCACTTTCTCCCCCACAAATTCATCTAAAGATCCTTTGAATGCTGAGCAACTTCCACAAAACGACTTCTGAATGCTGGCGGAGGACACCAGGCACCCAGAAAGGCAGCCCTTTTTCTTTGAAAGAAGGTAGGACAAAATATAAAAGACAAAAAGTGACAAAAGAGACAGGGACGGAGAGCTGTCCTGGGGAGGAAGTCGTGAAGGAGAAGTGTCCACAAAACCTCTCACAGGCAGGTCTGTGGAGAGTTTTAGAATATCAGAGGGCAACATAACCATGGGGGGGCCGGGGGGAAAAACATAGACTACATGCCTAATCTCAACTGCCAGCGGAGAATTAGCCCAGACACTCGCGTCTGCCACCAGTGATCGGGGGCTGGGCAGGGAGGTGCGGGATGCATCATCAGTGCTTAGGGTAAGGACTGGGCCTGAATGCCCTGTGGACAATCTGAGGGAACTAACATGAGATAGCAACCCAAACTGAGGGATCACCAGAGAGGAGAAAAAAAGAAAAGAGAAAGTTTCTATGAATGACTCCAACTTGCAGCCTGGCCCACTCACAGAACACAGGATTGAGCAAATACCAAAGGAGAGCTAGCTGGCTGCATACAGGCCCCTTCCCCCCACCCACCCCTGGGGCAGAGAGGCAGACCTGTGACAGCCAGAGCTGGAAGGCAAGGGGCTGCTGCAATCTCAGCCCCAGAGATGGCATCTTCCACAACACTATGAGCAGGCTCCAGTTGCTAACCACATCTCCCTGGGATCCTGGATGGTTGACATCCACCAGGAGGGCTGCAACCTGAGATCAGCTCCCCAGAGGAGACACATGGCACACCTGCGATGATGCTCTCGTGGTGCATCCAGGAACCAGTGTGGCCGGACCAGGAGGTGATTAAGACGCATGGTTCACCTGGGACAGTGTGCGCACCAAGCACCTGGTCACCTGAGCTGCTTGGACCTGGGAAGGGCACAAAATGCATGCCCAGCCAGGTCTGTGCCCTTGCAGAGTAACCAAGAACCTGAGTGGCTTGGACCTGGGAAGGGCACAAAATGCACGCCCAGCCAGGTCTGTGCCCTTGCAGAGTAACTGAGAACCTGAGTGGCTTAGACCTGGGAAGTGTACGAAACACAGGGCCCACTTCAGACAGTGCCCTTGCAGAGCACCCTGGAGCCTGAGCAGGGTAAACCCAGAAAGCACACACCGCCTTGAGCTGTGGCAAACCCAGTGTGGTCCATACAATGCGAGCACTCCCCATATATGCCAGTTTTATTTGTTTGCAGCATCCCTCCCTCCCCACAACACAACTGAAGAAGTGAGCCTAAATAAGTGACCACCTTTGCCCCTTTGTGTCAGGATGAAAATTAGACACTGAAGAGACTTGCAAACAGAGGAAGACAAAATAAACAAAGAAGAGGGAACTGCTCTGGAAGTGACAGGTGCATCAGATTAAAATCCTGTAGTTAACATTGACTGTGCATTGGAGGGGCCTATAGACCTTGAAAACAATTACAAACTGGAACAAGGAATTATCTGAAGCTGAACCGACTCCACATTGCCCACAACAGCTCCAGAGAAATTCCTAGATGTATTTTTACTATGATCACTTTTTAAAAATTTTTTTAAACTTTAAGTTCTTTATTACTCCTTTAATTTTCATTTTTATAACCTATTGCCTTACAAAAAAAGATGCTATTTTTAAAGAAATTTCATATAAATATATATATCTTTTAATTTTTGTGATTGATTTTGTTTTGTATTTTTTATACTGTATTTTTGAGAGCCTAACCTCTACTCTAGATTTTTAATCTTTGCTTTTTGTTATTTGTTATCAATTTTGTACCTTTAAGAATCTAATCTTCAGTATCCATTTTCACTTAGGGATGTGATTACTGGCTAGATTGCTCTCTCCCCTTTTGACGCCCCCTTCTCCTCCTAGTCACCTCTATCTCCCTTCTCCCTCTTCTCTTCCCTATGTAGCTCTGGGTGTCCCTCACTGTGGAGAATTGTTTAATCATTAACCTAGATGTTTTATCATCTCTGCTGTATTAATGGAGAAGTCTTGAGGCTACTGTAAGAGAAGGACTGAAAGCCAAAGGCAGGAGGCTTAACTCCAAAACTTGAGACCATCAGAAAACTCCTGATTCCAGGAAACATTAATAGACAAGAACTCACCCAAAAGTCTCCATATCTACACTGAAACCAAGCTCCACCCAAGAGCCAGTAAGTTCCAGTACAAGACACACCATGCTAATTATCCAGCAAAGCAGGAACACAGCCCTGAGCATTAAGAGTTGGGCTGCCCAAAGCCATGCCAAACCCATAGGCACCCCAAAACTCACTACTTGACATTTCATTGCACATCAGAGAGAAGAGATGCAGCTCCACCCACCAGACCTCAGACTCAAACTCCCCCAACCAGGAAACCTTGACAAGCCACTAATCCAACCCCACCCACAGAGAGCAGGCTCCACATTAGAAGAGCCACGAACTTCCAGCCTACAGAAAGGGCACCCCAAACACAGGAATCTAAACAGAATGAAAAGGCAGAGAAATATTCAGCAGGTAAAAGAACATGATAAATGCCCACCAAACCAAACAAAAGAGGAGATAGGGACTCTCCCTGAAAAAAATTCAGAATAATTATAGTAAAGATGATCCAAAATTTTGAAAACCAAATGGAGTTACAGATAAATAGACTAGAGACAAGGACTGAGTAGATGAAAGAAATGTTTGATGGGAACCTAGAAGAAATAAAGAAGAGTCAATCAATAATGAATAACACAGTAACTGAGACCAAAAGCACTCTGGAGGGAACCAACAGTAAAATAACTGAGGCAGAAGAGAGGATAAGTGAGGTGGAAGATAGAATGGTGGAAATAAATGAAGCAGAGAGGAAAAAAGAAAAAAAAAAATTAAATGAGGACAACCTCAGAGACCACTGGGACAATGTTTAATGCCCCAGTATTCGAATCATAGGAATCCAAGAAGAAGACAAAAAGAAAGGGCATGAGAAAATACTTGAGGAGATAATAGTTGAAAGCTTCACTAAAATGGGGAAGGAACTAGCCACCCAAGTCCAACAAACCCAGAGAGTCCCAAACAGGATAAAACCAAAGTGAAGCACCCCAAGACATATTAATCAAACTAATAAAGATCAAACACAATGAGCAAATATTAAAAAGCAGCAATGGAAAAGCAACAAATAACACACAAGGGGATCCCCATAAGGATAACAGCTGATCTTTCAATAGAAACTCTTCAGGCCAAAAGGGAATGGCAGGACATACTTAAAGTGATGAAAGAGAAAAACCTACAACCCAGATTACTATACCCTGCAAGGATATCATTCAGATATGAAGGAGAAATAAAAAGCTTTACAGACAAGCAAAAGCTAAGAGAATTCAGCACCACCAAACCAGCTCTTCAACAAATGCTAAAGGATCATCTCTAGACAGGAAACACAGAAAAGGTTTATAAACTCAAACCTAAAACAACAAAGTAAATAGCAATGGGATCATACTTATCAATAATTACCTTAAATGTAAATGTGTTGAATACCTCAACCAAAAGATAAAGACTGGCTGAATGGATACAAAAACAAAACCCCTATATATGCTGTCCACAAGAGACCCACCTCAAACCAAGGGATACATACAGACTGAAAGTGAAGGGCTGGAAAAAGATATGTTATGCAAATGTAGACCAAAAAAAAGCAGGAATAGCAGTACTCATATGACATAAAATAAAGTTTGAAATACTGTGAAAAGGGACAAAGAAGGACACTACAAAATGATCAAAGGATCAATCCAAGAAGAAGATATAACAATTATAAATATATGCACCCAATATAGGAGCACCTCAATACATAGAGTGAAATCCTAACAAGTACGAAAGGGGAAATTAACAGTAACACAATAATAGTGGGAGACTTTAATACCCCACTCACACCTATGGACAGATCAACCAAACAGAAAATTAGCAAGGAAACATAAGCTTTAAATGATACAATGGACGAGTTAGAACTAACTGATATCTATAGGACATTTCACTCCAAAACAGTGAATTTCACCTTTTTCTCAAGTGCACATGGAACATTCTCCAGGATAGATCACATCCTGGGCTATAAATCTAGCCTTGGTAAATTCAAAAAAATTGAAATCATTTCAAGCATCTTATCTGATCAAAATGTGGTAAGATTAGATGTCAACTAAAGGGAAAAAAACTGTTAAAAACACAAACACATGGAGGCTAAACAACATGCTTCTGAATAACCAACAAATCACAGAAAAAATCAAAAGGAAATCAAAATATGCATGGAAACAAGTGAAAATATGGCAACCCAAAACCTATGGGATTCAGTATAAAGCAGTGCTAAGAGGCTAAACAACATGCTTCTGAATAACCAACAAATCACAGAAAAAATCAAAAGGAAATCAAAATATGCATGGAAACAAGTGAAAATATGGCAACCCAAAACCTATGGGATTCAGTATAAAGCAGTGCTAAGCATAGCAATACAGACTTCCTCAAAAACAAGATAAAAATCAAATAGATAACCTAACTTTACACCTAAAGCAACTAGAAAAATAAAAAATGAAGAACCCCAAAGTTAGTAATAGGAAAGAAATCATAAAAATCAGATCAGAAATAAATGAAAAAGAAACAAAGATTATAGCAAAAAATCAATGAAACTAAAACCTGATTCTTTGAGCAGATAAATAAAATAGAGAAACCATTAGCCAGACTCATCAAGGAAAAAAGGGAGAAGAATCAAATCAACAAAATTAGAAATGAAAATGCAGATATTGCAACAGACAGCACAGAAATAAAAAGAATCATGAGACTACTATCAGCAACTACATGTCAATAAAATGGAAAACTTAGAAGAAATGGATGAATTCTTAGAAAAGTATAACCTTCGAAACCAGGAAGAAATAGAAAATCTTAACAGACCCATCACAAGCACGGAAATAGAAACTGTAATAAAAAATCTTCCAACAGCAATCCCACTGTTGGGCATACACACTGAGGAAACCAGAATTGAAAGAGACACGTGTACCCAAATGTTCATTGCAGCACTGTTTATAATAGCCAGGACATGGAAGCAACCTAGATGTCCATCAGCAGACGAATGGATAAGAAAGCTGTGGTACATATACACAATGGAGTATTACTCAGCCATTAAAAAGAATACATTTGAATCAGTTCTAATGAGGTGGATGAAACTGGAACCAATTATACAGAGTGAAGTAAGCCAGAAAGAAAAACACCAGTACAGTATACTAACAAATATATATGGAATTTAGAAAGATGGGAATGATAACCCTGCATGTGAGACAGCAAAAGAGACACAGATGTAAAGAACAGACTTCTGGACTCTGAGGGAGAGGGTGGGATGATTTGGGAGTATGGCAATGAAACATGTATATTATCATGTAAGAAACAAATCGCTAGTCTAGGTTCAATCCAGGATACAGGATGCTTGGGGCTGGTGCACTGGGATGACCCAAAGAGATGATACGGGGAGGATCGTGGGAGAGGGGTTTAGGGTTGGGAACTCATGTACACCTGTGGCAGATTCATGTCAATGTAGGGCAAAACCAATACAGTATTGTAAAGTAAAAAAATAAATAAATAAAAAATTAAAAGAAAAATCTTCCAACAAACAAAATCCCAGACCCAGATGGTTTCACATGGGAAAACTACCAAAAATTTAGAGAAGAGCTAACACCTATCCTACTCAAACTCTTCCAGAAAATTGCAGAGGAAGGTGAACTCCCAGACTCATTCTGTGAGGCTACCATCACCCTAATACCAAAAACAGACAAAGAGGGCACAAAAAAGAAAACTACAGGCCAATATCACTGATGAACATAGATACAAAAATCCTCAACAAAATTCTATCAAACAGAATCCAACAACACATTAGAAGATCACATATCATGACCAAGTGGGCTTTATCCCAGGGATGCAAGGATTCTTCAATATTCATAAATCAATCAATGTGATACACATTAAAAAATTTAAAGATAAACCATATGGTTATCTCAATAGATGCAGAGAAAGCCTTTAAGAAGATTCAATACCCATTTATGATAAAAGCTCTCCAGAAAGCAGGAATAGAAGGAACATACCTCAACATAATAAAAGCTATGTATGATAAACCCACAGCAAACATTATCCTCATTGGTGAAAAATTGAAAGCATTTCCCCTAAAATCAGGACCAGACAAGGGTGCCCACTCTCACCACTACTATTCAATATAGTTTTCAAAGTTTTAGCCACGGCAATCAGAGAAGAAAAAGAAATGAAAGGAATCTAGATTCGAAAAGAAGTAAAACTCTCACCGTTCGCAGATAACATGATCCTCTACATAGAAAACCCTGAAAATACTGCCAGAAAATTACTAGAGCTAATCAATGAATGTAGTAAAGTTGCAGGATATAAAATTAACACACAGAAATTCCTTGCATTCCTTTACACTAACAATGAGAAAACAGAGAAATTAAGGAAATAATTCCATTCACCACTGTGACGAAAATAATAAAATACTTAGGACTAAATGTACCTAAAGAAACAAAAGACCTTTATATAGAAAACTCTAAAACACTGATGAAAGAAATCAAAGTTGACACAAATAAATGTAGAAATATACCATGTTCATGCATTGGAAGAATCAATATAATGAAAAGAAGTATGCTACCCAAAGCCATGTATAGATTCAATGTAATCCCTATCAAGCTACCAATGGTATTTTTCACAGAACAAATAATTTCACAATTTGTATGGAAACACAAAAAACCTTGACTAGCCAAAGCAATCTTGAGAAAGAAGAATGCAACTGGAGGAGTCAAACTTCCTGACTTCAGATTATACTACAAAGCTACAGTCATGAAGATAGTATGATACTGGCACAAAGACAGAAATATAGATCAATGGAACAAAACATAAAGCCCAGAGATAAATCCATGCACCTATGGACACCTTATGTTTGACAAAGGAGGCAAAAATATACAATGGAGAAAAGAGAATCTCTTCAACAACTGGTGCTGGGAAAACTAGTCAACCACCTTTAAAAGAACAAAAACTGGAACACTTTCTAACACCATGCTCAAAAATAAACTCAAAATGGGTTAAAGATCTAAATGTAAGATCAGAAACTATAATACTGCTAGAGGAAAACATAGGCAGAAAACTCTCTGACATAAATCACAGCAAGATCCTCTATGACCCACCTCCCAGAGTAATGTAAATAAAAGCAAAAATAAACAAATGGGACCTAATTAAAATTAAAAGCTTTTGCTCAATGAACAAAACTATAAGCTTGGTGAAAAAACAGCCTTCAGAATGGGATAAAATAATAGCAAACAAAGCAACTGACAAAGAATTCGTCTCAAAAATACACGGACAGCTCATGCAGCTCAATACCAGAAAAAATAAATGTCCCAATCCAAAACTGGGCCAAATAACTAAACAGACATTTCTCCAACGAAGACATACAGATGGCTACCAAACACATGAAAGGATGCTCAGCATCACTTATTATCAGAGAAATGCAAATCAAAACCACATTGAGGTACCATCTCATACTGGTCAGAATGGCTGCTATCAAAAAGTCTACAAACAAATGCTGGAGAGGGTGTGGAGCAAAGGGAACCCTCTTACACTGTTGGTGGGAATGCAAACTAGTACAGCCACTATGGAGAACAGTGTGGAGATTTCTTAAAAAAACTGGACATAGAACCACACACCGAGGAAAGCAGAATTGAAAGAGAACCATGTACCCCAGTGTTAATTGCAGCACTGTTTACAGTAGTTAGGACATGGAAGCCACCTAGATGTCCGTCAGCAGATGAGTGGATAAGAAAGTTGTGGTACATATACACAATGGAATATTTCTCAGCTATTACAAAGAACACATTTGAATCAGTTCTAATGAGGTGGATGAAACTGGAGCCTATTATACAGAGTGAAGTACATCAGAAAGGAAAAGCACAAATATAGTATATTAACGCACATATATGAAATTTAGAAAGATGGTAATGATGACCCTATATGCAAGACAGCAAAAGAGACACAGATATAAAGAACAGACTTTTCGACTCTGTGAGAGAAGATGAGGGTGGGATGATTTGAGAGAATAACATTGAAACGTGTAATTACCGTATGTAAAATAGATGACCAGTCCAAGTTCGATGGATGAAACAGGGCACTCAAAGCTGGTGCACTGGGACAACCCAGAGCGATGTGATGGGGAGGGAAGTGGGAGGGGTTTTGAAACAGGAGGACACATGTATACTTGTGGCTAAATGATGTCAATGTATGCAAAAACCACCTTAATATTATAAAGTAATTAACCTCCAATTAAAAAAAAAAGAAAAAGAAAAGGAGGGAAAAAGAGGAAAGAAGAAAGAAGGGAGTAAAACAGTGTTTCTTCAAGGAACTGATAGCCTTGAGGGCCTCCTGTAAAATGTTTTATTTAGGTAGTAACTTAAAATCATTATAAGTAGCAGAGCCATTTCAGATTAAGAAGGCAACTGCCAGTGCATGCTGTTTCATAAAATTTAATCTGCCTATGTGTCATCTACTTTCAGCCTTAAGATTAGGATTTTGACTTACTGGGTCATTTGTGGCCCAGATTATATATTTCTAATAAGCTTCAAGATGATATTTGATGCTCCTGGAAGCACGCGTGATGAGTCATTGCATCATATGGGCCCAGCTTTACAGACAATGACGAGTTCATTCTGAGGCATTTTAGGACTCTGTGGAAACCATTGAGAATACTTAAAGCAGCAGTTGTGAAATATGGCTGCATATTGGAATCCTCTTGGGAGCTTTAGAATATTATTGATGCCTGGATTTCATCCTTTCTCCCATCCACATTCCCCAGAGAATTTAATGTAATTGATATTGGGTGTGATCTGGACATCAGGATTTTTAATAGGTCCTATATTTATTAAGTTTCTATTATTGCTGTGACAAATTACCACAGGCATAGTGGCTTAAGAAACACAAATTTATAAATTTATTATCTTACGGCTCTATAGGTCATAAATTTGACAGGGATCTGCCCAGGCTAAGATCAAGGTGTTGGAAGGATGCATTCCTTTCTGGAGTCTCCAGAAGAAATCTGTTCTTACCATTTTTAGCTTCTAGAGGCTGCTTGCTTTCAATGGCTGGTGGCCCACTAAAAGCTAGTAAATTAGGCCAAATCTTCCTTATGGTGCCATCTCTCTGGTTTTCTCTTTTTAGAATCACTCTTGGATTTCTGTAGGCTCTTGTGATTACATTGGGTCTATCCAGATATTCCAGGGTAATTTCTTCATTTTAAGGGTAGCTAGTTAGCAATCTTAATCCCATTTTCCACCTTAATATTCCCTTTACACTGTGAACAATCATATTCACAGTTTCCAAGAATTAGAACATAGATATCTTCAGGGGATACACAGTACATAATACATTAGTACATAGATATTAGTACATAGATGGAGAAGGAAATGGCAACCCACTCCAGAATTCTTGCCTAGGAATCCCGTGGACAGAGGAGCCTGGAGGGCTCCTGTCCATAGGGTCGCACAAAGTTGGACACGACTGAAGTGACTTAGCATGCATTAGTACATGCCTACCACATCATGTGATTCTAATGCGCAGCCAGGGATAGAAACCAAAAGAACACTGTTTCTTAAATCAGACCAGAGAGAGATAAAAAATGACCTAGAGGCATTAGAAAGGAGGTAGATTTAACCTTTTACACTTGTCATATATCTCTCGCTTTAATAAAATATGTGTATTTCTTCTTGCCTGAGGAAATAAAATATCTCCTTTAATATGTTCTTGCTTTGTTCCTGTTAGATATACTGGATATAAAATGAACTGAAGAGAAAAAGATCCCAAGTAAGGAAAATGAATGGTGATGGGAGAACTTTCAAAAACCAATTTGGTATCTGTGAATTATTCACATAATGTGGATTGAAGCTTTCCATTTTATTCTTTACAGTTATGATCTTCGCCCTTTTCTGTACTTCTAGCCCCTGCCTTGTTTTAGATGCCTGATAAAGATCTTAAATGCCAATACTGTTGACGCAGAAGACCACACTGTGATATCTAAGCTTTAAAGTGACAATTCAAAGGTAAAGGTGATTGTAAAGGAGTAATGAATCACCTTATTATTAATGTGAACCCCGTTAAAATGCAAATATAGTTGTTCTGAGTAATCTTTTTATTCAGAGTTCAAAATAGCATGGTTTGACAGTTAAATGAGCTTGGAGAAATAACTGCTATAACGAAAGTAATCAATGTCTCAAATCTGCCTTTTGCATGCCAAATGAATGAACAAAAATTTAGGGTAGGCAAAGGGAAAAATATTTTAAAATCCCTAATACAAGGAACTAGAATTACTTATGTAAAAAGTTAAAATATCTAATATTATATAATTAACTTATGCTTTCTGACTTTCATTGTACATTAAGTACAACTTTCTGGAAGCCCAAACAGTGGACCTATACATTGATTATGCTCAATGTGAGAATATAAAAATAATACATAAAACACCAAAGGGAAGCAGATTATCACAATAATCCCCAGTTTAGAAAATTACTTTTCTCAGGAATCCTTTCTTAACTCAGTTCAGTTCAGTTCAGTCACTCAGTCGTGTCCAACTCCTTGTGAACCATGAATTGCAGCACACCAGCCTCCCTGTCCATCACCAACTCCCGGAGTTCACTCAGATTCACGTCCATCGAGTCCGTGATGCCATCCAGCCATCTCATCCTCTCTCGTCCCCTTCTCCTTCCTGCCCCCAATCCCTCCCAGTTTCAGAGTCTTTTCAGATGAGTCAACTCTTTGCATGAGGTGGCCAAAGAACTGGAGTTTCAGCTTTAGCATCATTCCTTCCAAAGAAATCCCAGGGCTGATCTCCTTCAGAATGGACTGGTTGGATCTCCTTGCAGTCCAAGGGACTCTCAAGAGTCTTCTCCAACACCACAGTTCAAAAGCATCAATTCTTCATCGCTCAGCTTTCTTCACAGTCCCAACTCTCACATCCATACATGACCACAGGGAAAACCATAGCCTTGACTAGACGGACCTTAGTCGGCAAAGTAATGTCTCTGCTTTTGAATATGCTATCAAAAGTTGGTCATAACTTTCCTTCCGAGGATTAAGTGTCTTTTAATTTCATGGCTGAAGTCACCATCTGCAGTGATTTTGGAGCCCCCCAAAATAAAGTCTGACACTGCTTGGGTTAATTTGTCCTCATATATAATTCTGTGGGAGTCTTCTACCCCTATCAAAACTTTTATCATGCTATTTGGTAATTTTCTTTTTGTTAATTTTCATCTCCACCAAATGTTGAGACATAGGAATCTCATGGGCTTCTTCATCAATATATCTATCATGTTTTGCACATAGAGATCAGACAATTAAAATTTGAAAGAACAAGCAAATTCATAGTCCAAAGCTATTTCATTGAAGTCACAAAATAAGACAGACTCTCCAGACTTAGCTTTAAAATAATAAAAAACTTTGTTTTAATTCAGAAACTTTGTCAAGGGCATATTCTAGTGGCTGGAAATACAGACTTCAGATTCTTACTCTTCAGAAGCTCACAGTCTCATGCATGGCTTATTATATATATTAATATATATTATGTATTATGTAATATGTAATTTATATATTCTTATAATATTCTCTGGCAAGTGCTGTGGTAGAGATGAATGCAGCATGCTCTGAATGAAGAAAGGAGAGCACCCAACATATTTTACAGGGGCAAAGAAATATTTCAGTATTGACCTCCTGAAGAAGGTGAATTTGAAGATGAACTCTCAATTCCTGTTTTAATTATAGTTACAATAGAAATTAATCATGTGTGTTTAAGAGGTGTATTTCATACAAAGGAAAAAAGATATAAACTATCTGGAGGAGGCAGAAGAGTAGATATAGTGAGGGGTTCAAATAGGAAATAGGTTGCTCTTTGGCACTTAATTAACTGGCCTAGAGGGATGCCAAGCCAAGCATGGTTTCTGCTGTCAGGGCTAAGTCATACTGTACCCATGTACACTGTAGTCCTGTGCATCCATTATCATGTAGTCATTTCTCTCTCTTACCACATTTGACTGTCATACTATCCTATTTTGAATTTTGAAAAATAAACTCAGAATAACTATATTTACATCATAATTAGATCTGCATTAAATTTCACTGAGTGAAATCATATTAAAATATTTTAAATGATTCTTTCAAAGTGTATGCCTCCAGACCAGGCACAACAGCATCACTTGGGAACTTGTTAGAAAGGAAATATCTTGTGACCCATCCCACATTTAGTGAACCACAAAGTCTCAGGGTAGGGCTAAAAACATGTGTTGTAATATATTCTCCAGATGATTTTGACACATGCTCAACTTTGACAGCCACCATATTAAAGGAACACTAGAGCAGCTTACTGAACTGAACTGAACCGAGAGCAGCTTTTTAGGAAATGTTGCTAATGTGTTAATAATGCTGTTAGTGGTGGCTGGTAGTGGAGACGGAGTTGGTGAGTACAGTGTTATGAAAAGATTCTATCTCAGTGAATTTCTTTGGATTTTAGACATTGGTATATTTATGGGAGGATTCTTTGTTTTGTTTTCCATATCTTAGAGGATCCAAAGCTTTCTTCCCATATCCTTTTATTTATTTATTTAAATTATTTTTTCCCAAATATGTGTTATTTTTATTTGGTAATATTTAAATAAATATTTGGCTACACTGTGTGGCTTGTGGATTTTTAGTTCCCTGACCAGGGATCAAAACCCATGCCTGCAGCAGTAGAAATTTGAGTCCTAACCACTGAACTCCCAGGAAGTCCTGTCCCCAGATCCTTATGGATAGAGATTGTTCCATCCCAGAGCCAGAGAGATGGTTCAAATCAAGACATTAGTGTAATATTTTCTTAGAATTTGTGACATTTTCTCCATTGTGGCTCTGCAGATTTGATAAGAAAAGAGCAAAAAAAATTGATCTAGCTTAGATACATGGGAGACTTACTTTGCTTGCAAACAGAAGCTACTTGAATTTTACATTCTAATTAATCAATTTAGTCAATAAGTACTTTAATTACCAGCTGTTAGAGCCACCACTGGTTCTTACATTACTAATTAAAAGATTAGTTTGAAACACCTGTCATTGTCTTCCAGCATCTATAGAGTTAAATATTTGTTTTTATTTTCTTCAATTTTTATTCTTCTTAAAAGAATCAATCAGAGGCAACTGTCCTTTTTGCCAAGTTTCCTTCAAAAATTGACTTTGCGGCCACTGGTGTAGGTGGTGATGTTGAAGGTCTGTGGTCGGTGAAGTTCTGGATTTTCTAAAATTATATAATTGGGACTTCAGCTAGCACAAGTGTGTGTACTGAAACAGAATTTCAGAGAAAATTCTCTTTATCCAAGCAGTACTAACTATGCCTTGGAAAAGTTTCACTGAATAAACAAAAAGAAATTTCTGTTGAATATATACTACATTTTGCAGCCAATATGATTAAATGAGGTTCTGTAGTCCTTCCTATTTAAAAGTGGGAAAAGAATTTCAGGTTAGACTATTTGAATCACCTAATTCTTATTAAGACTAGACCAGCATCATCTCATTAGAATATTGTCCAATATATTCATTATAATAGAATACATTTGCAGTATTTCGAAATCATATCTTTTCAAAGTACATTCTTCAGAATAGTAATAATTCATGTGTATGTGTATGTGTGCTACACATAGAGGTGCAGAGGGATGGAGATAGTTCAGAGATCAAATACATTTGGTTAAGGCACCATACAATAGATCTCTGTTGTAGACACAGAAGAAATAATAATATTTTATAGACTTTACTATGTTTTGAAATTTGTTTAATAGACATGTCCAACACTTTTTTGACTATGAGTCCTTTAATTCTAAATGTAACTGCTGTAAGCACATATTTTAAAATGTTCTTCTAAAAGGTTTTCCATTAGAGGTGATGGTTTTTTGTCATTATTAATAGAAAAGTTATTTTTAAATTCAGGCCTGAAGACTAATTGGATGAGATTATCAAGCAGAATAAATGTTTTACTCTTATTCTCCATAAAACTCTTTAAAAATATTTTGATATAAAACATACTGCCAACACCAAAGAGCAACTGTTTCCATTTCTATATAGATTTGTTTCCCATATAGAACACACTTGTCAGTGTGCTCTTTAGTATAAAAGACAGGATTGTGCCTTGTTCTAAGTAGTATAAACATACATGAGAGAATATCTTGCTGTGAGGTCATACTATATTTCAGTAATTTTGAGCATCGTATTTTAGTATAACATTTATAAGCTGGAAAGCATGGCAAAGACATGGCAAAGGGACATTGATAGTTCAGCAGACATTTACTTAGTATCTACTATGTTCCAGGAACTGTACTGCCTCCTGGGAATGCAGTGGGTTCTTGCTCTCATGGGCTTATGGTAGAGCTCTTACTTAATTAAACTATCTCTTTTTTTAGGGTTGGCTAACTCAGAATTTCCTTTATTGAATCTGATTTTAACATAAAGAGTGATAACTATATTTATTGATTGTGTGCTTTTATGTCAGAACTTGTTTGGTAATTCCAATGATAGTCTTGTGAGACATGTATTCCTATTCTACTTATTGCTATGGAAACAAAA
This sequence comes from Budorcas taxicolor, assembly GCF_023091745.1. Lineage (NCBI taxonomy): Eukaryota > Metazoa > Chordata > Mammalia > Artiodactyla > Bovidae > Budorcas > Budorcas taxicolor. The sequence continues at coordinate 73,568,724 of NC_068916.1, read as the reverse complement.
ACCATGTATGGAAACAAAAACCATAAGACAAATAATAAGAGTAGAAACAGATTTTGAATCCAGGTTGTTGCAGTTTGGAAGACCTTTTTCCCACTACATCATACTGCTCATACTGACAAAGACTGTGTAAGTTTGTACCTAGAAAAAAATTAGTTACTTCTGAAGAAAAAGAAATTCTTTGCTATCTGCTCAGGTATCTAAAATCAAGCTCTTAGAGCTAGGAAGTTAGAATTTGGTTGTATTTTGACTCTGCTCCTAACTTGCTCTGTGACCAAGGCAGATTTCTTTTGTATCTTTAAATTTTTGTTCTAGTTAAAAAACATTATATTAAAGTTAAATATAAACATGAAAAAATGCACAAGTCCTACAGCTTGATGCCCTTTTAGAACATGAACATATCCATATAAACAACACCCAGATCATTACAAGCCTGTTAGAAGCTCCCTGCAACCCAATTTTATACTCCCCTCTGATCACAAGCCATCCCAAGGATAGTTACTCTCCTGACTTCTAACAGCAGAAGTTCAGTTTTTTTTATAAATAAAAGCATACAATCTGCATATCATATGCATTCCTTATTTTTTTGGTATATTTCACTCCACCTTATACTTGTGAGATGCATCCATAATTGTGCATGTAATGAGATTTATTCTCACTGTTGTAAAGATGCTATAATTTATTTATCCATTCTGATATTAATGGCTATTGGGGATAGTTTCTAGGTTGGGAAAATTACGAAGAGTGGTCTTTGAGCCATCTCGTATATGTCTTTTGGAAAGCATTTCTGCTATTATGAATTAAAAGAGTATAATTGTTAGGTTACAGTATGCCACATATTTGCTTTAGTGTTTTTACCATGTGCACTCCCACCTGCAGTGTGTAAGAGCTCTACTGTTCCACATCTCCACTAATGGTTGGCATTTTTCATCATTTTATTTCCTGTTTAGATATTTTAGTGTGCACACCCTATCTCATGATGATTTTCTCATTTGTTGTTGTTCAGTCATGCCTGACTCTTTGCAATCCCATGAACTGCAGCACGCCAGGATTCCCTACCCTTCACCATCTCCTGGAGTTTCCTCAAATTCATGTCCATTGAGTCAGTGATGCTATCGAATGATCTCATCCTCTGCCACCCCCTTTCCCTCCTGTCCTCAATCTTTCCCAGCATCAGGGTCTTTTCCAATGAGTTGGCTTTTTGCATCAAGTGTTCAAAGTTTTGGAGCTTCAGCATCAGTCCTTCCAATGAATGTTCAGGGTTAATTTCCTTTACAATTGACTGATTTGATCTTCTTGCAGTTGAAGGGATTCTCAAGAGTCTTCTCTAGCTCCACAGTTCAAAAGCACAAAGGCTTTAGCATGGTCAAGGAAGCAAAAGTAGTTGTCTTTCTGTAATTCCTTTGCTTTCTCTATGATCCAACACATGTTGGTAATTTGGTCTCTGGTTCCTCTGCCTCTTTCTAAATCCTTATTGTACATCTGAAAGTTCTTGGGTCACATACTCTTGGACCCTAGCTTGAATGATTTTGAGCAGTACCTTGACAGCATGTGAAATGAGCACAGTTGTATAGTAGTTTGAACACCCTTTGGCATTGCCCTTCTTTGAGATTGTAAAGAAAACTGACCTTTTCTCGTTCTGTGGTCACTGCTAATATTTCCAAATTTGCTGGCATATTGAGTGCAACACTTTAACAGCTTCTAGGATTTGAAATAGCTCAGCTGAAATTCCGTCACTTCCACTAGCTTTGTTCACAGTAATGCTACCTAAGACCTGCTTGACTTCACTCTCTAAGATATCTGGCTCTAGGTGACTGATCATGGTTCTCTGGGTCATTAAGAACTTTTTGTACAATTTTTCTGTGTATTTTTGCCACCCTTAGTATCTTCTACTTCTGTTAGGTCTTTACCGTTTCTGTCCTTTATCATGCCCATTCTTGCATAAAATGCTCCCTGGTATTTCCTGTTCTCTTGAAGAGATCTCTAATCTTTTTCATTCTATTGTTTCCCTCTCTTTCTTTGCATTGTTCATTTAAGAAGGCCTTCCTTTCTCTTCTTGCTGTTCTCTGGAACTCTGCATTCAGTTGGGTAAATCTTTCCTTTTCTCCCTTGCCTTTCACTTCTCTTCTTTCCTCAGCTATTTGTAAGGCTTCTTCAGACAACCATTTTGCCTTCTTGTGTTTCTTTTTCTTGGGGATGATTTTGGTCACTGCCTCCTGTATAATGTTACAAACCTCTGCCCATAGTTTTTCAGGCAGTCTGTCTACCAGATCTAATCCTTTGAATCTGTCTCTTCTACTGTATAATTATAAGGGATATGATTTAGGTCATGGCTGTGGTTATGACCTAGTTGTTTTCCCTACCATCTTCAATATAAGCCTGGATTTTGCAATTAAGGAGTCAATGATCTGAGCCACTGTTGGCTCCAGGTCTTGTTTTTGATGACTGCACAGAGCTTCTCTATCTTCGGCTGCAAAGAATATAATCAGTATGATTTCAGTATTGACCACCTGGTGATGTCCATGTGCCGGGAGCAGGGGGTCTCCTGAGGCTCGATCCCACCTTTTAAGAAATAAAAAAGGGGGAGATATCGGGAACAGGGGGTCTCCTGAGGCTCGATCCCGCTTTTGCATATGCCGAGCCTCCTTCCTCATGACCTTTGCCACGGGCGGAGTTCCTCACGCTGGCTCCCGGCATCCGTGTGTAACTCTTGTGTTGTTGGAAGAGGGTGTTTGCTGTGACTAATGTGTTCTCTTGGTAAAACTCGGTTAGTCTTTGCCCTATGGCTCAGACAGGAAAGAATCTGCCTGCAGTGCAGTAGACCCTGGTTCAGTCTCTGGGTCAGGCAGATTCCCTGGAGAAGGAAATGGCAAATTCCAGGGACAGAAGAGCCTCACGGGGTATAGTCCATGGGGTTGCAAAAGAGTCAAACATGACCCAGCAACTAATGCTTTCTTATTTAATTTTATTTAATTGGAATTTTCCTGATAAATAGTGAAGATAAATCTCTTTCCATCTGTTTATTACATTACCCCTTTGAATGTGCTTTTTGTGAATTATCTGTCTTTGACATATATCCATTGTGTTTTCTGCATTATTCTTATTGATATTTAAGAAAAATATTTAATATATTCTGAATACAATTATAAATATCTCTCCCACTCTGAACCCACATTTTTTAAATATGAAATAAAGCATCTGTCCTACTTTTCCAGACTAATTTTGAAGGAATAGAAAGTACTTGAAATGAGTCAAAAATCACTTGACAAGGTATTATGAAATATGTATCAGAGGATTCATGTTACATAGAATTTCATGACTATTTTGTCAGAAGTCTTCATTGTTTAGAAGTCTAATATTTCATTATGGCCCTCACTAGGTATTTATCACTGAGCATCTCAAATGCCAGATAGAAAACATGCATCTTGCAGAAATTTACCCCACATTTGAACTGCCAGTCACAGCTAATGAGAGCAGATATTTAATTCAACCTTAAAATTCATCTTCAGAACTAAAGCAATTTATTTTTTGATATGAAGTTGCCATAAGTAGTACTTTTCACCCCTTATTATCTTTCCATATTTTAATTTAGAAGGATTGTCTAATATCTTTTTCCCTTTTTTTTTTTTTTGGCAATTTGTTTTCCTATTAATATCCACTGAATACAATGATCTACGTGTATGCCCTTGCTACTAGATAACGAGTTTCACTAGCAATTGATTCTGAAAAAATTCCTAAGTAAATATGTGCAGAGTAACTTACTGTATTTACTTTACAAGCAAAACCTCATATATGACATTATGTTAATTAAGATCAGTTATGAGCCCATTTGTTTTATCTCATTACTAGCCTAATGTGAGAGTCTTTTTAAAATGTAAGTGCCACCAAGCAATTAATTTCCTTGAATCTGAGTGCTGTGATAAGATGATGGTGCTGTGGTGGAGACAGTTTTGTGAAATATATCTTTGCTGTGAATATTTCCTTAGAGTCTTTTGATTCTGTGGCAGCAAAAATTTTATGTGGATCACATTATTCATTTTCTAATAGCTTTTTTTGTAATTACCAGACTCAAGCTCTGTACGATGTTGCTTTTATTATACCTACATGAAAATCTTCATATTTAGCATAAATTCAGGTAGACTATATATGAATTACATTTTAAAATATGTTACTTTGGGCTTCCCTGGTGGTACAGTGGTTGAGAACCTGCCTGCCGAGGCAGGGAACACGGATTCAATCCCTGCTTTAGGAAGATCCCCCACGCCCCAGAGTGATTAAGCCCATGGGCCACAACTACTGAGCCTGCGCTCTAAAGCCGGGAGCCACAACTGAGGCCCCAACTGCAGCTGCTGAAGCCCTGCCACCCGGAGCCTGTGCTCTGCAGCAAGAGGAGGCATTGCAGTGAGAAGCCCTCACACCTCGAAGAAGGGTAGCCCCCCTTGCTGCAGCTAGAAAAGCGCGCACAGCCAAAAATACACAAATCTTAAAAAAAAAAAAAACAAACAAACAAAAAAAACTATTTGTTTTAAATGGCCAGGCAACATTCTCAATATCACGTGTATCATAAATAACTGTCATCTTTATATAAAGATTATGCTGTAGATTTTTTCTCAGATGAACATTTTCAATAGGGAAATATGAAATTCAGGCTTAAAGCTGTTTCTCTTTTATTAAAGAAACATATTTTCTGTTAAGTAATATAGAATGATTGCAGAATGAAAAATAGAAATAAAAACCTCAGAGAAAATACAAATTATCCATAATCTCATATTTAGCAATAACCAGTAATAGTATTTTGACTTGTATTTTCCCTTCATTTTTCTGTTTATCTACATGTATACATAAACACAGGCACATATATGCATACACAGAACTTTTTTTAAAAAGAATGTGAGTTCATAAAATGAGTTGATATAGTTACAACGTTAAAACAATTTAGAAAGTTTAACACTATATTCAGTAGTATTCTAGAGTTGGCTTCTAGCAGCTGTCAAGAACCTATTGTTTGCATTTTTTCCCTCACACTCTGAATTTACAGATTCCATGTTGGTAGATTGAAATCATTCCTGGTGGTATCTTTTATGCCTTGAAAATGGACGTGTGCTAAAAATGAGAGAGCTGGTTATTCAACATTTACCAACACATCATATTTCCTCATGTAATAAAGTATCCCTTATACTTTACTTTCCTTTTTTGTCACAGGGATGGGAGATAATAATGACAGCATGTGATTAAAATAAGAGAGAATTAAGAAGAGAGTTCTCAAATTTTTATGGAAGGAAAATATACTGAGCAGAAATCATGAAATATTGCAATGAAAGAAGTGTTTTGAACCAATTAGTCCTAAGGTTATTAATGTTCTCTGAGTTTGATCAATATGAAATTCACAATTTAGCAGTTGGTTATCTTTGCTTTCTGCAGTTCTCTCAAAGCTTCATGGTTATTATTTATGTTTTATCAAGACTGAAAGCTCTTGATTCTGCTTATTTTGTATTTCCTTCCTAGTATAATGCCCAGTGTATAATTGCTACTCTACAAATGTCTGTATGTAAACAAATAGTTTCATTTAATACAAACCATATTTCTGAAGGCAACAGTTAGAACTGGACAAGAAACAACAGACTGGTTCCAAATTGGGAAAGGAATGTGTCAAGGCTATATATTGTCACCCTGCTTATTTAACTTATCTGCAGAGTACATAATGTGAAATGCTGGGCTGAATGAAGTACAAGCTAGAATCAAGCTTGCTGGGAGAAATATCAATAACCTCAGATATGCAGATGACACCACCCTTATGGCAGAAAGTGAAGAAGAACTAAAGAGCCTTTTGATGAAAGTGAAAGAGGAGAGTAAAAAAGTTGGCCTAAAAGTCAACATTCAAAAAACGAAGATCATGGCATCTGGTCCCATCACTTCATGGCAAATAGATGGGAAACAATGGAAACAATGAGAGACTTTATTTTCTTGGGCTCCAAAATCACTTGCTCTTTGGGAGAAAAGCTATGACCAACATAGAATACTAAAAAGCAGAGACAGTACTTTGTGATGATAGTGTGTCTAGTCAAAACTATGGTTTTTTCAGTAGTTGTGTATGGATGTGAGAGTTGGACCATAAATCAAGCTGAGTGCCAAAGAACTGATGCTTTTGAACTGTGGTGTTGGAGAAGACTCTTGAGAGTCCCTTGAACTACAAGGAGACCTAACCAGTCCATCTTAAAGGAGATCAGTCCCGGGTGTTCATTGGAAGGACTGATGCTGAATCTGAAATGCTAACAATTTGGTCACCTGATACGAAGAGCTGACTCACTGGACAAGACCCTGATGCTGGGATAGATTGAAGGCAGGAGGAAAAGGGGATGACAGAGGATGAGATGGTTGGATGGCATCACCGACTCAATGGACATGAATTTGAGTAAATTCTTGGAGTTTGTAATAGACAGAGAAGCCTGGTGTGCTGCAGTATGGGGTTGCAAACAGTCAGACACAACTGAGCGACTGAACTGATGGACTGATAATTTCATCAAGTTGAAGATAAGACAACTTCAAGAAAGGAGAAGAAAACTGGTGCTCTGAAGTTTAATGCTTAGTTCAGCTAGCTGAGATTAGTTAAAATTTAGGCTGCAGAAGATTGAAAATTAAGAGTAAACCAACATCATGCTTCAGAAGGTGGAATGGAGGTTTACTGTTTCAAACAAGAATATTTGGATATATTTACATATTTTTAGACCGCAAGATATAAAAGTTCAAATGACATCATAAGTACCCCTTCCATCTCTTATTCTGCCTCTTCTCAGAATGTAAGTACTGTTTCTCTCTATGTAAATACTCTTTCTCTATGTTTGAAAAACCATTTTTGGCATGTTTAAGCAATGACCTATCCCTAGTTAAGATGTATGGGGATGAGCTTAGATTGAGATCTAAATATAAAACCCTATTTATTTAGACAACAGGACATAGCCCTAAAAGGAAGTCTAAGATTTTAAAAAGGAATATTGGGTATAAGGTAGAAGTACCCACTCATGTAAAAAGTCTGATAGCATTTCTGTTTCTCAGGCTTCTCATCTTCAAAGTAGAAATAATGAAACTTGAAAGGATTTTAAAGTGTCTAGTGCAGTGCCTGGACCAATATAGTGGTCAATTAAAATTGTTTCCATCTCCTAATCATATGCTATGAGAAACAACAGTCAAAATTTTACTGATTTAATAAACAGAATATTAAGATATTTAGTCCAGTGGGCTAATGACAGCATAATGTATCATGACTAAGTATTATTTTATACTGGAGTGTAGGTGATTAGTGATTTTTTTCCCCCCACATAATGAAGGTTTACAAGTTGGCTAGGCTTAAGCCATCCTGCAGTAACACACTGCAGAAACCTTAGGGGCATAATACAACAAAAGTGTTTTTATTGCTAAGATCAGTCTGATGTAGGTTAAATGTTTCTCTCCCAATAATAATGCAGAAACACAAGCTATTTGCATCCTGTGGCTCTCAGTTCACTCTGACTTTATCCAGCCATCAGTAATAGACATGAAATGTAAAGGTGACTTAGAGATAACCTTGAGTATCAGTCAGTATGTGTTATGAACATGTCCAGAATGTTATGAATTATTTATGACCACATTGTGTTTGCCAGAAATCAGTCATATGGTTTCAACTGCAGGGAAATAGCCTTCCTTGTGTCCAAGAAGAAGAAATGATACGGTGAATATCTAGCCAGTCTCAGCCACAGTCCCCTATACATCCTTCTAATCCTATCCCAACCATTTCTCTTCCTTCCATATATATAAAAAGTTACCTCTTCACAAGGATGACAGTTCTAAATCCTAACCAGGCCCTCAGTCCTCTTCATAGGGCCTGGATTTAGTTGGTGACCTAGGGACTATGAAATAAAAATAAAACTGATCTGCCCTCCACTGTCATATATTTCAGTATTAAAGAAAACTGGATCAGAATAATGGCAATAAGTATTTTCATTCAAAAACTGAAAGAATGAGAAGAGTAAAGCAATCATTGGTCTGTGGAAGTTTGAATAGTCTAGCTCTTGCTCTAAAAGATTAGATACTGAAGGACGGATAACAAAGATTGCTTAAGTTTCGAATAGTCATCATTTTTTAAGTGTCAGGTATATAGTTGTTCTGGCAATACAGTTTCTTAGACAAAAGACTTCTGATATATTTAAATCTACTCAGCTTTATAAAATGAAACTACCCAGAGATCTTTTCTAAACACAGTTTACGTATCTAGTTTATTTCTGTGCTTTCTAAATCTCATGCCTCTCTCTTTTCTTTGTTTTAATAGGAAGGCATAATTCCTAGTTTAAAGTGTCCTCTGAGCCACTGAGAAATTCCACTGGGTCTTCATCTCTGTCTTTTCATAGCCTATTCCTCACATGTGTAGTCTGAGAAACCCTCAGTTCCTGTGCTGCTCATTCACTTTCATCTGTATTTGAAAACTGACCCATTCTTTCCTGGGAGTTTTTTTCATTCCTGTAACACCTTCCCATACGGGCAGGGAGCCCAGCCTGGTGCCTTGTGATGACCTAAAGGGGCAGGATGGGGTGAGGGGGTGGGAGGGAAGCTAAAGAGGGAGGGATAAATATATAATAGTTATGACTGATTCATGTTGTCGTAAGGCAGAAACCAATACAATATTGTAAAGCAATTATCCTCCAATTAAAAATTAAAGAAAAAATGACACCAAATATTTGCATTGTCTTCTCAGTCCTCCTTTTTTAGAGGTGCTGGGGGCGTAGAAGTGCTGATCTGGGTCAACAATTTTAGCAACGCTTTGACTGTGAATACCATTGATCGACATATTTGTAACATCTGATAATTGATTTTTTTAAATGACTGCTGACCAACAGATGAGGAAATGCTGTTTACTTCAGGCTCTTCTGAAAGCAGCACCGCACCCTGTGCCAGATTTTCTGTTAGTCAGAGTAGGCAGTCGAGGATGAAGCTGTACATTCTGAAGGCCTCACTGGCTTACTGGGGAAGTTTATTTTCTCATGCACATTGAAATCTGAGGTAGGTTGGGGGTTCCTTTCCAAGTGGTGATGCTAGAACCCAAGCTGCTCACGTGTTACGTCTCCATCATGTTGAGGTTCAGGGTCAGCCTCATCATCACCAGGCAGACACGGCAGAGGGGTGTGGGCATATGGTGGGGGTCGGAGAGAAATTGGACAACATATTCTGATAGACTGGTAAGCAGGACAGTATCACTTCTGGTCATGTTCTCTTGGCCTGAACCCAGCTGTATTACCTAACAAGCGAGACTGGGAAATGAGGTCTTTTTCTGTTTCTATGAAGATAAAATGGGATAAGTGAACATCTTGCCAGTCTTTTGAAAAACAAGAAAAAAGACCATTCTCAAAAAATCAGTGCAACTAATACCATTTAATGATAGTATACTAAGTAGGAATTCTAGAACGAGCAAATGTATGCACGTGTGTGTATGAACGTATACACATGCACATGGGCATTTATGTATTTAAGTAGGTGTTGTAGACATGTAATTCCTTGGCAGTTGCTATTCTTATCATTGGCTACCTCTGCAAATTTTGTTACTCCAAAAGAGGAAGTTTGATTCCAAAACAAAACAAATACACTTTTCAAAGTTGTTAAATAGCCACAGGCCAATGCATTTACTTTAGCATTTCAGAGTCATCAATAATCTTCTCATGCTTGCCATGCCTGTGATTGCCAAGCAGAACTTCTGAGGATGACATAACACTCTCTTTACATGGAAACATCAGTTCAGTTCAGTTCAGTCGCTCAGTTGTGTCTGACTCTCTACGACCCCATGAATCACAGCACGCCAGGCCTCCCTGTCCATCACCAACTTCCAGAGTTCCCTCAAACTCAAGTCCATCAAGTTGGTGATGCCATCCAGCCATGTTATCCTCTGTCATCCACTTCTCCTCCTGCCCCCAATCCCTCCCAGCATCAGAGTCTTTTCCAATGAGTCAACTCTTCGCATGAGGTGGCCAAAGTACTGGAGTTTCAGCTTTAGCATCCGTCCTTCCAAACAACACCCAGGGCTGATCTCCTTCAGAATGGACTGGTTGGATCTCCTTGCAGGCCAAGGGACTCTCAAGAGTCTTCTCCAACACCACAGTTCAAAAGCATCAATTCTTCAGCACGCAGCTTTCTTCACAGTCCAACTCTCGCATCCATACATGACCACTGGAAAATCCATAGCCTTGACTAGATGGACCTTTGTTGGCAAACTAATGTCTCTGCTTTTGAATATGCTATCTAGGTTGGTCATAACTTTCCTTCCAAGGAGTAAGCGTCTTTTAATTTCATGGCTGGAGACAGCATCTGCAGTAATTTTGGAGCCCCCAAAAATAAAGTCTGACATTGTTTCCAATGTTTCTCCATCTATTTCTTATGAAGTGATGGAACCAGATGCCATGATCTTAGTGTTCTGAACGTTGAGCTTTAAGCCAACTTTTTCACTCTTCTCTTTCACTTTCATCAAGAGGCTTTTTAGTTCCTCTTTACCTTCTGCCGTAAGGGTGTTGTCATCTGCATATCTGAGGTTATTGATATTCCTCCTGGCAATCTTGATTCCAGCTTGTGCTTCCTCCAGCCCAGCATTTCTCATGATGTGGCTCAGGTAGTAAAGTGTCTGCCTACAATGTGGGACACCTGGGTTCAATCCCTGGGTTGGGAAGATCTCCTGGAGAAGGAAATGGCAACCCACTCCAGTACTCTTGCCTGGAAAATCCTATGGAACAAGGAGCCTGGTAGGCTACCGTCCATGGGGTCACAAAGAGTCGGACACGACTGAGTGACTTCACTCACTCACTCACTCTGCATATAAGTTAAATATGCAGGGTGACAATATAAAGCCTTGACGTACTCTTTTTCCTATTTGGAACCAGTCTGTTGTTCCATGTCCAGTTCGAACTGTTGCTTCCTGACCTGCATGTAGGTTTCTCAAGAGGCAGGTCAGGTGGTCTGGTGTTCCCATCTCTTTCAGAATTTTCCACGGTTTATTGTGATCCACACAGTCAAAAGCTTTGGCATAGTCAATAAAGCAGAAATAGATGTTTTTCAGGAACTCTCTTGCTTTTTCCATGATCCAGCAGATGTTGGCACTTTGATCTCTGGTTCCTCTGCCTTTTCTAAAACCAGCTTGAACATCTGGAATTTCACGGTTCACGTATTCCTGAAGCCTGGCTTGGAGATTTGAGCATTACTTTACTAGTGTATGAGATGAGTGCAATTGTGCTGTAGTTTGAGCATTCTTTGGCATTGCCTTTCTTTGGGCTTTGAATGAAAACTCACCTTTTCCCATCCTGTGGCCACTGCTGAGTTTTCCAAATTTGCTGACATATTGAGTGCAGCACTTTCACAGCATCATCTTTCAGGATTTGAAAGAGTTCAACTGGAATTCCATCACCTCCACTAGCTTTGTTCATAGTGATGCTTTCTAAAGCCCACTTGACTTCACATTCCAGATGTCTGGCTCTAGTTGAGTGATCATACCATTGTGATTATCTTCGTCGTGAAGATCTTTTTTGTACAGTTCTTCTGTGTATTCTCGCCACCTCTTAATATCTTCTGCTTCTGTTAGGTCCATACCATTTCTGTCCTTTATCAAGCCCATCTTTGCATGAAATGTTCCCTTAGTATCTCTAATTTTCTTGAAGAGATCTCTAGTCTTTCCCATTCTGTTCTTTTCCTCTATTTCTTTGCATTGATCACTGAAGAAGGCTTTCTTATATCTTCTTGCTATTCTTTGGAACTCTGCATTCAGATACTTATATCTTTCCTTTTCTCCTTTGCTCTTCACTTGTCTTCTTTTCACAGCTATTTGTAAGGCCTCCCCAGACAGCCATTTTGCTTTTTGCATTTCTTTTCCATGGGGATGGTCTTGATCCCTGTCTCCTGTACAATGTCACAAAGCTCAGTCCATAGTTCATCAGTCACTCTATCTATCCAGATTTATTCACTTAAATCTATTTCTCACTTCCACTGTATAATCATAAGGGATTTGATTCAGGTCATACCTGAATGGTCTGGTGGTTTTTCCCACTTTCTTCAATTTAAGTCTGAATTTAGTAATAAGGAATTCATGATCTGAGCCACAGTCAGCTCCCGGTCTTGTTTTTGCTTACTGGGAAACATAGGGGATGCCAATAATGAACGAAGGGAATTTCCAGTGATGACTTCAGTTCTCCTGAAGCACCTGTTTACTTAGTAAGAATATTCTGGTCTAGGTTCTAGGGTTCCTTCCTGGTACTTTCTAATGGGGCTCTGTCTTTTATTTTCATATATATGTTTCCTTTTAAAATAATAAAAGATATGCATCTCTGATTTAAAAATTCATCAGTTAATAAGTGATGATTAAGCACTTTTGTCACTCGGCTGTGAGTCACATATTTTCCCATGTTTAACAAAAATGGAATTTTTCCATTAGTTATTAGTGACATTTAACAAGAATAATTATCTCCCTTATATGGTTCTGTTAGCAATAGAATATTCTATTTTAGCTCTTTTCTGTGAAACAGGCAGAATGGAATCTTCATTTCTTAAAGCTAACCAGATTGCCTTAACCTTGCCAAGTAGAGCAAACTCCCTTGTATTTCCATTAATAAAATAAGCACATGTGTTGTTAAGAGCTGCCGTGTAGGTGGTTCTGTTCACCTTTATTTTCTTCTCCGTAGCACAAAGCTTGCACAGTTCTGAATCATCACATCGGTGCCCTTTCCTAAACAGAGTGACAGTTGGGTAGATCACCCTAAATCAGTTCTCATTTGACCATTTAATGGTTCAAAGTCAATGGACCAATGTTTAAATCCCAGCTCTGTCCTATACAGGGAGTCAGAATAACCTTGGTACTATCTCATTACTTTTCTAAGCTAAGGGTTTTTCATTTATGAATCAGGGTTAATAACAGTATCATACCTGTCATATGGTAAATACTCAGTGATATTAGCTGACATTATTCAATACACATGGTTTTCTTCTAATCTCATGTAACTCAATGACAGACTTAAGACTAGGGTTATTTGAAAGAATCAACTGCAGATTTATTTGTAAAGTACTTACTATGTGCTAGTCCTGGGTACATGACAGAAAAAAAAAAACAGTCTCTGATTTTGAAACACTCGTAGGCCAGTGGAGAAGATAGGTGGGTAATTGGAGGATTACAATATGGTAATTAGTGATGTCAGAGTACAGTAGAACAAAGGAATTGATGATTCGTCTGATTATTGTAGGTCTGCTGCAATGCAAAGAAGAAGCATTTACATGAGGGGTCAAAGGTTGAGTAGAGGCTCACTAGGTGACTAAGGCAAGGACGTGCCAGGTGGAGAGAACAGCTTGTGCGTGGGGCTGGTGGTATGACAGAGTGGGTTGTCTGGGAATTGGAAGCCATTCCACGTAACACTGTCTATAGACCATGTGTGTATACCAGAGTAGCTGGAGACAAACACTCTTGACCCATTTAATATACCAAGGGGTTAAAATCAAAGGACTTTAAGCTTGAGTGAAATCTAATTTGCTGATGTTTACTGACAGCTTTCTGTAGGGAAATCTCCCTTATCTTTAGTTCAGGTAAGCAAAGAAAACAAAGGCAGAATGCTAAACTCTAGTCCTCAGAATCTAGTTTTTGGAATGAAACATGCATTGATATTCATATAATATATTTAAGGACACACTCTGGGTGAAATAATTCACTTGGTACAGTTTAGTACTGGCATCATTCCTGTGCTTAAATACTTTTCGTCATAGTTTCAGTTTTACTATATGCTATCTTGCCATATGTTATTGCTTAATTAAAAAATTACTATTTAATATGGTCTGTAAACAAACTTATCTATATAAACTACAAATGTGTATATAATATAGTTGTTGTCCACATATGTCTATAAATATGAATTTCTGTCACCTATTTTTTATCTGACTTGATATTCTGCTTCCCAACAGCAAATCTCTATATCTGCATTCCCAACAGTTACTACTCCATAAAAATAATTAAATGTATAAATTTATGAATTGCAAACAATCACATTAGTTAGCAGAGAATGTCCATCTCTCTTAACCCTGCCATGCCTTTGCCTTTGTTCCTGCCAGGATTTCTTGTATTATATTTATACTTTCCATTATTATCATCCCCTTGCTGTCTAAGAATCTTATTATGCTGGGCTTGAGAAAGTATAATGATTTAATAAGGATAATAATAATAATAATACTAACTTTTCTGAGTGTTTATTAGTATTTCACACAACAGTATTATTAGGTATTATTGTTGTTTTTTTTATAGACTACCAGAGTGGTATGCAGTTCAACCCAGAGAGGTATGCAATTTACCTTGGACCACACAACTTATATGCTGCAGGAACCAAGATTCCAGTCTATGGTGCTCTGTCTCAGAAATTCCCTTACTGTATTATTTCAGAGTTTACAAAACACTTACATGCATTATTTCATTTAAACCTTACAGCTTCTTGGCGTGTTATATAGTTACCCAGTTGTACAGATAAAAGAACTGAGATTCAGAGAGGAACAGTGACTTCCTTATAACATAAAATCGAGAGATGGTAGAATTTGTATTCTATCCCACATTTTCTTTTTAGCTATGTGGCTTCCTAGGAGGTATAGTTGGTAAAGAACCTGCCAACCAGTGCAGAAGACAGGAGACATGGGTTCGATCCCTGGGTTGGGAAGATCCCCTGGAGAAGGAAATGACAACCCACTCCAGTATTCTTCCCTGGAAAATCCCGTGGACACAAGAGTCTGGCAGGCTACAAGGAGAAGTTCATGAGGTGACGAACAGTCAGAGACTCCTGAATGTGTGTGTGTGCGCACACACACAGACATACACACACATTATTCCACAAAGCTCAGTTAGGTCCATTACTTTTACTCTCGGAATGTCACAGGCAACTCTCAGTATTTCTTTGAGTAAATCAAACTGGGCATACAGATTTAAGGGGGAAAAACTATAAGTAAGTTCTTCACATCAAAACAAAAGTTTACATCAAAGTTAAATGTTTCTAATAAAAGCCCTTTTTTTATTTTAATAAGCTCTTCTCATCTAAAGATCAATCCATTACAAGCATTAGCACAGCCCCTTAATGAGAAGCAAATTAAGTTGTTTAAAAACAAATTTGGTAAGCTTTGTTTTTCCATGGACCAGTGGTAGAAGGAAGAGAAAGTGATTGTGCCAGGCTGTTGTCTGACTAAAGCTAATGGCATTCAGTCTTGTAAAATGGATATTAATGATTCTGCAGTGTTTAACTTGGTTTGCTCTTGATGGATTTTCCCCTTCTGAATTAATGTCTGTCTACTCTTGATTAATTTAGAGTGATTGTACTTTGAGTCAGTTAATTACATTTTCTTTCTAAAGTCAAATATCATTCATTGTGATGAAGGCAGTCATTTTGATTTCTCAGAAAAATAGTCCCTAAGTGCCTCAAGTGTAGATCTCACAAAGTTATAGGATAAGTTCTTCATTTAGGAAGAGTCCACCACAGCCAGAGAAGCCTTTTCATAAATCTCATTTAGAATCTTGTTGAAACTCCCCAAGCAGAGCTATTTGAGGTACGTATGGTAGTGTCTCAAACCAAAACTTTCCATAGCTTAGGTATAAAATATTTTTTAAGTGGCTTATAAATTTTTCGCTCAAGGAAATGACAGTGTAGGTGAAAGAGTTTTAAAATACTTTAAGATTTTTTTCCCATGAGAGAGAAAATCAGATATTATGAAGAGAAGGCTGGTTTTTAAATAGGAAAAGTCTAGATTTTCTTCTAATACTAATTGAATCTGTGATCTAACCTCTTCTATAAGTAATATAGAGATTATAACATCTGCCCTCCATGTTAAAAATTTTTATAAGTATCATATGACTTTTGAAAGAGTATATTGTACAATTTAGGTGTGCAAAATAATTTTCACTGTTTTTCTGGGCAGCAGTTCTTAATGACTAGTTGTGAATTGCTCCTTGCAAAAATCAGCTAATTTGGGGCAATGTAGGAATGGAAGATCATGCCCAGTGTTGTCATTCTACTGCTGTGCATGTTATCGGACAGTAAGCAAACAGTAGATCCTTTCAGATCTCAAATTCATTGTCTATGAAGTAAATACTACATTCTTCTGTTAAAATTGTGACTTATTTTATAAGCACATTTTTACAGGATTTTTAAAACTATAATTGCTGACATTCCATTGCCTCTCAAAGCAGTACTGACCAGAGATTCAGGGCTTCAGATTTAGAGTCTGCAGACTTGGGTCCTCTATTATCACATGGAAATCCTTGGGCAGATTACTTAAATTTGCTAGGTTCAAGTTACTTAATCTGTAAAATGTGTTGGCCATGGCAGCTTCCTTGTTTCGTTGAGAGGATTCAATGAAGTAATGAATGTCAAGGACCCAGCATAATTCCTTGCCTCACGCTGCTCAATAAATAATGTCATTCTATAATACATTTTATTTTTGCAGAGTCACTTTTCATAAAATTTCATTGAGTTTAGCCCTCCGAATTGTCTAAAAGCCCGTTGAGCCTCAGCACTCACCAGTGTTGATCACAAAGTAGCTCAGGGCATTGGCCTTGCAGTGCTCACTGTAAGGTGTCAGTGGTCTTCACATCCCACTTTCTGATTAATGTGTGCATCAAACCTTGTGTCAGATACCACTATCTATCTATCTGTCTGTCTTTCCCCCATTAGGGGAAATTGTGGGGTTTTTTAGATACCTAAGCATGTCTAGCACTGTCCCTGGTACTGGGCATAACTTATTGTACACTTATAACCCCTCTGCATGCAAATACTGGCATAATTTTAACAAGTGGAATAAGTTGAAGTTAAAGAAGTTAAGTGATCGTCCAAGGCCACACAGCTGGTAGGTGGCAGAGTTCGTGTTCAAACCAGAGGCTCTTTCTCCAGCCCTGTATGACTTGACTGTGCATCTGAAAACAGTTTTGTAAACATGCAGGTTATGGAGAGAGAGCTTTTGGAAAGGATGTTTACCCAAATGTTAACTGGGATTATGATATTTTGGAGGTAGGATTTCAAATGAAATTGGGTTTTCTCCCTGTACCTCTAAAATATTTTGAAATACTTTTCCCAATGACTGTGTGTCTGCTTTTACGAAATAGTATATTTTAAGTGACTAGTTAATGGCAAAATTTCATGTCACTTCAGGTGATCCACAGAAACAGAAACAGTTATCCACTCAGTTGAGGCTGGTTTTCAACCTTACTGACTATCAGGTTGGACCAATAACTATTGTTCATGTAAATAGAATTCTGTTTTTAGAAAGGGTGACTCATGATAAAAGCTACATCATTTGTCTGTCCCCACAGTCTGAAAATAAACATGGAAGGACAATAGAAGCCACAATGCAAACACTAGTTTTGTCTTCACACTTTGAAATCTCTCTTGGCTGCCATTAACTGTCGTTTCCTTTTCTAAGTTGACAGAGGTTGCTTTGTAATTAACTCACACACCCAAAGATCTCTCAGGCCCCCAAATTGTGGGCTCTATGAAAGCAGATGGTGAAAATATGTCACTTTTTTTTTTCTTTTTGACAGTAAAGTCTCTCTGTGAGATGTCTTCAGTTTTCTCCTTCCAAGAAATGGTGCATTTCCAAATTTAGCCAACTGGGGACCAGCAGAAATAAAATGGGATTTAGAGTCAGAAGACCCAGGTATGAGTCTCGGCTTTATTCCTAATTAGTTGTGCCTTTGATCATATGTTATAATGCCTCTGCACATCAAAGTCTTCCTTATTTATTCATTTCACAAATATTTATTGAATTCATGTTATATGCCAATTATTTTTCTATCTGCTAAGAAAATAGTGCTAATAAGAAATCAATATATTTCATAACCTCTTACAGTCTCCATTCTAGTCAGATAGGAAAGACTTGGTCAGATATTCACAATGAGAAACGTAAATCTCCAAAGTATAGTGAATTTTCCAGAGAGAATATTCCTATAATGGTACTTGTGGGAGGGGAGGAGTTTGAGGAAATGCTCTCTGAGGAGATGATGCTTAGCCGAGATTACAAGCAAATGAAAACCAACTAGGTAAAAAGGTTAGGAGAGAGGGAAAAGGAGTAGAATGGGAAAGACTACTTTCCACAGAGGTAAAAGGTGTCTCAATGCCTGAGGGAGGAAGGAGTGTGGTTGTTTTTGTTTTTGTTTTTTTCAAGAAGATGTGTGGGGCTGAGAGCTCAGGTCGTATAGAAGAGTGATACAGGTAAGGATGGACAGGTAAGGAGATGAAGAGGAAGACAGTGGTTCTCCTCAAATGTTCATTTACACATGTGCTACATACCTCCCCTCCCTTTCGGTTGGGTGAGCTCTATGAGTAATGTTCCATTTGTGTGAGGGATTAAAGTCCATGCAAAATTACCTCGTTCCTCTTCTCATCCTGTGATGAATGCAGACACCTTGCATTGACATAGCAAAGCCTCTGAAGCTAAGGGGCCTGGATGTAGCTTACAGTCTGGAGGATCAGTGATCTAGAAGGATGAATGGTTCTGTGGAAGACTTCTCTCTTAACCTCACTTTCATCATCATCCCTTCAAGTATTTATTACAAAATAATTTTCCTGAAGGAAAATACCTGAGAATTTCTGCTCTTTTTTATATAATTCAGTACTTCCCCATTAGCGTCAGAAAAATGACCCAAATTAGTCATTTCATCTGTAAGACCTTGGGTAGCCAGAGACCATCTGTAATAGTGAAGCTAAACTATGTTATGCTACAGTTTAAAAAAAAAAAAAAGTCAGTGGCCTAACATAGCAAATTCTTATTTTTTATTTACTCATGCTGATGAATATAAACTAAGGATCATAGCTGGTATTCTCATCCTCACAGAAATATTATAGAGTCCAAATAAGAAAAATTTGGTCTGGAATTTTGCAAAATGCAAACCATCAACAGACATTCAGAACTTTTGTCTTGACTCTGTGGTCTGAGCTGCTGCTTTTCCTTAGCCCTAGAAGTCAGCATCTTTGATCAATTTGCTGTTTTCTGTGTGTTTGTAGTCCACTTACTGAAAAGTAATTCCATGAAACTGGTTAGGCTGTTCTGCCCTGCTGTCAATAGCAATTTGGTATTTATGGATTTGAGAGTGTATCGTTGCTTAATGGGAAAGTCTTCAAGTGTTTCAGAATCAAGTTTTCAATCTCCACCTTTGTTGAGATGCCAATATATGCCTCTTTAATTCAACCAGAAATAAGATGTTCTCATTTCTTTGTCTTTTGCTAATCAGTGAAAGTTTTGATGGTAAATGCTTTTGGAACCTGGCTGAATAATGTAAATTTTAGAAAATGTGCTTAATATGATACTTAATTTTGACACTATTTCTACAGGGTACATACTGAAACATCTTGATTCTATGCCCTGTGAAGTTTAAGACAGAGGGAAATTTAATCAGTGATGCACAAAAAAATGATGCATATTATGTTTTAGACTCATGGTAGATGAAATAGACTGACAAGAAGCAGACACAGCCCCTATGCTCCTGGAGTTCCCAGTATAGTGAGGAGATTCTACAATACACTGTAGTGATCTTCTTTGGCCAAATTTACTTTTACCAATGAGGGAAAAGTAACTTAGCTTGTTACTGTTTATTAACCACCTGGTAGGTGGTTGAGTTTATACTCAGGCATTTTCAAACATTAAATAATTTAAATTTTAATAATCCTCATTTAATTTTTGTAACAACACAAATGTCCCACAATATGCTAGACAATATGTTGACTTTTATGTACATTATTTCAGTCGCTCTTTACCACAGCCCTGGGAAAAAGGAGTCATTAACCCCTTTCTGCAGAAGAGGGAATTAAGGCTTAGAAACATGCCTTATGTCCCTAGTTATATGTGATATGCATCCTGTTTCCATGCTCTTTTTCCTGGCAAACATGCATAGCATTCCTTTCAGATTATCTCCTCCAAAGTAAGATTACGAAATAAGATGACTTTTAGACTTGTGTCTAAAAATGTATTCAACAGAATGCTGCATGACGGAATGTTACTAATGTCTTGAAAGATAAGTTTCCATTAAGTGTACTGAAAAGAAATTTGGGTACAAGGTACAAAGTTACAAATATCTTTTTGCCACATCTGTTCATAGAAATTGTTTATCTGTTTTGTGTATGTGTATGCATCATTTTCTAAAGTTATTTGATTGAAGAGTTATTTGATTCATGGGGCATCACAAAGATCACTGTTTTCTTGAGAGGACACCTTAGTATGTGCTGCCCGGCACACTCTTCTGTCTTTTGAACTTGATTCTTCACCGTAAAAGAACCAGAGTTCAGAATGGTACTGTCCATGGTAGTTGAGGAGAGGTCAGAAAACCTCTGAGGGGAGAGAAGAGCTCTTTTATTGTTTCCTGCTTGGCCCGGAGTGGTACCTGTGTGACGTCTTCCATAGATTTAGGGCATTTTAAAACTGTCAAAGACTTAACTGCACCCTTTATATCACCCAGGGATACAGCAGCAGCAGAAATCATCTGTATTTACTTAATGCAGAAAACAAATGCACTGAAAGGATATTGAAGAACTTAGGGAGTAACTGAGCAGGCTGAAGAGTAAGGCTTGGGACTGTGTGTCCTAGGCCAGTGCAGAACTGGGGAGCCCTTGTGGTCACCAAGTCCTGTTCCCTGAAGCTGGTCACACTGGTCCCCAGGCTCAGAACCCTCAGCAGCGCCAGCCCCATTCCTATCCCCCGGTCCTTGGGAAGCGAGTCCCCCTGCATTTAGCACTAGAACTGAGCAAAATCCTTAGCCAGATCTCTCCTGGCCCCTTCAGCTCTAGGGTCAGTTCATCCCATTGGTGGAGTTTTAGCTGCTATGCCTGGTTCATGGCTACAAAAGAGGCTTCACAAAACTGTGCCATTTTCATCTTTCATAAGGCAGGAGGCACTTTTTTGTACACAGTCCAAAAAGTAGACAGCTAAGATGAATACTGACAAATTTGTGTTCTATATGATTTTCCAATTTAAAATACACAATTATTTTGCCATAGTGAACTGTACTTTACCTTGTGACTTTTATGCGCATTTTAAAAGAGGGAACGTGAGGGCAGTACTTAGATCACGAACTGGAACAATGATATGTACTCAATAAACATTTGTTAATGGGTGTCCATAAAGTTCAATACATATCCAGGCCATCTTATAGTATCAGAGTTGTGACACAAATATAAATCTTATTTCTAGTGTTTTTTTTTTTAAAATCTCCTCATAAATACACTATTTTGCTATTTATAAGTAATATTTTTCTACTAATTATAGAAGAATTAAAGATGCCAATGTGTTCTAGGCATGTGAAAAAATGCTAAAGTTCTCAGATGTGAGCTTATATGGATAGTATGATTTTCTTACAATTTTTACTACTAGCCCCAGTTCAACAAGAATGAATGATTTATTTTATCACAAGGTTGGCACCGTTAGTTTTCTGGACTCAGAGGGTAGGAAGGAAAGAAATACTTTGGATTCCATGATAAATAGCACAGAATATCAATTATTGAACACTGTGTGCATAGCATTCACCTTTTAGATTTTAAGAGTAGCCGCACTCTAGGGAAAGGTAAGCATTATCCTGAAAGGCTCACATTGGCATTTCTGCCTTAAGCTACCTGAAAAACAAACATCAGTTGGTTTTCCCAGAACATTTTCTACATTTCTGATTTTTAAAATTTCCTCCAGTTCTTTCAAGTACCCTGATGTAAGGTGATCTCTAATAAAGGAATTAAAATAATAATAATAAAAGCAACTGTGATATTCTGAATCATTCTTCTATGAGGCAAGAACCAAGACTCTACTTTTAAATGATGCCACAGGGGGAAAAAAAATTGCCCATGTGGAAACAACAGGGCAAGTGATGAGGAAGCATGCCAGAGCTCTGATGAAAGTGCAGGAAACCCAAATCCCATCACCCCAGTGACATTCAGCAAGTAAAATCCACAGCAGGGAAACAGCTGGCTCTGTTTCTGAGCTCAAGGCTCACTGAAACTCGGGAAAGCTCCCACTCAGGGTCTTGCTAGCAACTCACTCATCTTTCTCTCCTGAAGCTCTCTCATGAGGCCCAGGGCTGGCATCTGTGAGTCACATCTGAGCACCCCTGACTTTCCAGGGAAAAAGAAACAACTAATACCAAATTTGACCCACAGCAGTGATGTGGATGAATTAATATCACTTCCTTTGCTCTAATTTTATTTTTTTTTTCTTTTGCTTAACTCTTGATACTGAGTTTTGTTTTCCTTGGCAATTAAAAAATTTTTAAGAATATGTGTATGTGCTGTATAGTAGGCACTGGGGTTTATGTGCATCACTCATTTAATCCATATGGCAGCCCCATGGGTTAGTATTATCTTCACTGCACAGATAAGGAAACAAGCCTAGTGACTTATTGTGACATAATCTAGGTCACACAGCTAGTAAACTCAGAAAGCAGAATGTGAATTCAGCTCCAGTTGCCTTGTGGGCTTCCCTTGTGGCTCAGCTGGTAAAGAATCCACTTGCAGTGTGGGAGACCTGGGTTCAACCCCTGGGTTGGAAAGATCCCCCAGAGAAGGGAACGGCTACCCACTCCAGTATTCTGGCCTAAGGAATTCCATGGACTGTATCATCCATGGGGTCCCAGAGTTGGACAGGACTGAGTGACTTTCACTTTCACTTTCCGTTGCCTCCTAAGGTTTGAACCCAGGTCTGACTAATTTCAAACATCAATTTCTACTGTCCCATTGTAATAATAATGGCTATTTATTGAATGATTATCTCTCTCTTTATCTAATCTATTTACATATGTAAGTACTGTAGGTTGAGAAATGAAGAATTGAAGGGAAAGATAAGAAAGGCTAATCACTAACACTGGGGCTTCCCTGGTAGCTCAGACTGTAAAGCCTCTGCCTATAATGCAGGAGACCTGGGTTCAATCCCTGGGTCGGGAAGATCCCCTGGAGAAGGAAATGCCAACCCACTTCAGTAACTAAAAATCACTAATCATTAACTAATATGCTGTTTTCCTGCCTGCCTGGGAGGTTGTTCTCATGTTCAGTTCAGTTCAGTTCAGTCGCTCAGTCGTGTCTGACTCTTTGCAACCCCATGGACTGCAGCATGCCAAGCCTACGTGTCAATCACCAACTCCCAGAGTTTACTCAAACTCATGTCTTATGAGTTGGTGATGCCATCCAACCATCTCATCCTCTGTCGTCCACTTCTCCTCCTGCCTTTAATCTTTCGCAGCATCAGTGTCTTTTCAAATGAGCCAGTTATTCACACCAGGTGGCGAAAGTATTGGAGTTGCGGCTTCAACATCAGTCCTTCCAATGAACACTCAGGACTGATCTCCTTTACGATGGATTGGTTCGATCTCCTTGCAGTCCAAGGGACTCGGAAGAGTCTTCTCCAACACCACAGTTCAAAAGCATCAATTCTTCAGGACTCTGCTTTATTTATAGTCCAAACCACACATGACTACTGGAAAAACGTAGCCTTGACTAGATGGACCTTAGTTGGCAAAGTAATGTCTCTGCATTTAAATATGCTATCTAGGTTGGTCATAACTTTCCTTCCAAGGAGTAAGCATCTTTTAATTTCATGGCTGCGGTCACCATCTGTAGTGATTTTAGAGCCCCCCCAAAATAAAGTATGCCACTCTTTCCACTGTTTCCCCATCTATTTGCCGTAAAGTCATGGGACCGGATGCCATGATCTTAGTTTCCTGAATGTTGAGCTTTAAGTCAACTTTTTCCACTCTCCTCTTTATCTTTCATCACAAGGCTCTTTAGTTCTTCACTTTCTGCCTAAAGGGTGGTGTCATCTGCATATCTGAGGTTATTGATATTTCTCCCAGCAATCTTGATTTCACCTTGTGCTTCATCCAGGCTAGCTTTTCTCATGATGTACTCTGCATATAAGTTAAATAAGCAGGATGACAATATACAGCCTTGACGTACTCCTTTTCCTATTTGGAACCAGTCTGTTGTTCCATGTCCAGTTCTAACTGTTGCTTCCTGACCTGCATACAGAATTCTCAAGAGGCAGGTCAGGTCATCTGGTATTCCCATCTCTTTCAGAATTTTCCAGTTTGTTGAGAACCAGACAGTCAAAGGCTTTGGCATAGTCAATAAAGCAGAAATATATGTTTTCTGGAACTCTCTTGCTTTTTTGATGATCCAGCAAATGTTGGCAACTTGATCTCTGGTTCCTCTGCCTTTTCTAAAACCAGCTTGAGCATCTGGAAGTTCACGGTTCACGTATTGTTGAAGCCAGGCTTGGAGAATTTTCATCATTACTTTACTAGCGTGTGAGATGAGTGCAATTGTGCTGTAGTTTGAGCATTCTTTGGCATTGCCTTCCTTTGGGATTGGAATGAAAACTGACCTTTTCCAGTCCTGTGGCCACTGATGAGTTTTCCATGTTTGCAGGCATATTGAATGCAGCAGTTTCACAGCATCATCTTTTAGAATTTGAAATAGCTCAACTAGAATTCCATCACTTCCACTAGCTTTGTTTGTAGTGATGCTTCCTAAGGCTCACTTAACTTCACATTCTAGGATGTCTGGCTCTAGGTGAATGATCACACAATCATGATCTCTTTTGTATAGTTCTTCTGTGTATTCTTGCCACCTCTTTTAATATCTTCTGTTTCTTTTAGGTCAGTACCATTTCTGTCCTTTATTGAGCCCATCTTCGCATGAAATGTTCCCTTGGTATCTCTAATTTTCTTGAAGAGATCTCTAGTCTTTCCGGTTCTATTGTTTTGCTCTATTTCTTTGCAGTGATCACTGAGGAAGGCTTTCTTTTCTCTCCTTGCTATACTTTGGAACTCTGCATTCAAATGGGTATATCTTTCCTTTTCTCTTTTGCCTTTTGCTTCTCTCCTTTTCACAAGTATTTGTAAGGCCTCCTCAGACAGCCATTTTGGTTTTTTGCATTTCTTTTTCTTGGAGATGGTCTTGATCCCTGTCTCCTGTACAATGTCATGAACCTCCGTCCATAGTTCATCAGGCACTCTGTCTATCAGATCTAGTCCCTTAAATCTATTTCCTACTTCCACTATATATTCGTAAGGGATTTGATTTGGGTCATACCTGAATAGTCTAGCGGTTTTCCCTACTTTCTTCAATTTATGTGTGAATTTGGCAATAAGGAGTTCATGAGCTGAGTCACAGTTAGCTCCTGGTCTTGTTTTTGCTGACTGTATAGAGTGTCTCCATCTTTGGTTGCAAAGAATATAATCAATCTGATTTTGGTGTTGACCGTCTGGTTGTGTCCATGTGTAGAGTCTTCTCTTGTGTTGTTGGAAGAGGGTGTTTGGTATGATCAGTGTGTTCTCTTGGCAAAACTCTATGAGACTTTGTCCTGCTACATTATGTACTCCAAGGCCAAATTTTCCTGTTACTCCAGGTGTTTCTTGATTTATTACTTTTCTATTCCATTCCCCTGTAATGAAAATCTTTTGGGGGTATTAGTTCTAAAAGGTCTTGTAGGTCTTCATAGAACCATTCAGCTTCTTCAGCGTTACTGGTTGGGCCATAGACTTGGATTATAGCGATAGTGAAGGGTTTGCCTTGGAAACGAGGCAGTGTTTTCCCTTGGCTGCATGGCACTGGAGTGGCGAGCTGCAGCTCTGCGATACTGGAGCGGTGAGGGGAGATACCCCACGTCCAGTGTCAGAGAAACCTCAGTAAGATGGTAAGCACTGAGAGAGGCATCAGAGGGCAGACAGACTGGAACCACAATCACAGAAAACTAACCAGTCTAATCACATGGACCACAACCTTGTCGAACCTAGTGAAACTATGAGCCATGCTTTGTAGGGCCACCCAAGACAGATGGGTCATGATGGAGAGTTCTGACATAACATGGTCCACTGGAGAAGGCAATGGCAAACCACTTCAGTATTCTTGCCTTGAGAACCCCATGAACAGTATGAAAAGGCAAAAAGATAGGACACTGAAAGATGAATTCTCCAGCTCGGTAGGTGCCCAACATGCTACTGGAAATCAGTGGAAAAATAACTCCAGAAAGAATGAAGAGATGGAGCCAAAGAAAAAACAACACCTGGTTGTGGATATCACTGGTGATGGAAGCAAGGTCTGATACTGTAAAGAGCAAGATTGCATAGGAACCTGGAATGTTAGGTCCATGAATCAAGGCAAATTGGAGGTGGTCAAACAGGAGATGGCAAGAGTGAATGTCAACATTTTAGGAATCAGCAAACTAAAATGGACTGGAATGGGTAAATTTAACTCAGATGACCATCATATCTACTACTGTGGGCAAGAATCTCTTAGAAGAAATGGAGTAGCCATCATAGTCAACAAAAGGTTCTGAAATTCAGTACTTGGATGCAGTCTCAAAAACTACAGAATGATCTCTGTTCATTTCCAAGGCAAACCATTCAATATCCTGGTTTTCATATTCATTGCTGAGTAATTCTTGTTTATCCTTAATGACTTGAAGCAGATTTCATTAGTCCTAGTTTCAGTAGATGCCCTTCTTCTCTGTACTTCGATTTATTATAGCAATTATCCTAATTAATTGTCATCTAATGCATATTAACTTATAAACTCCTTAAACGATCAGCTTCTGGGGAATTATGTTTGTCTTATCCCCTTTCCTCAGCAAGTGACAAAATACCCAACCTCTTGAGTAAAAAAACAAAGTAACTGGTCACAGAATGGTTATCATACCACAGCAATTCCAGTGGTTGAGTCCCTCAATTTGAGGATATATTTACATACACTAGTCATTTTCCCAGATCAGAAATAGCAATCTCTGAAGTGAAAGTGGCCTTTGTATCCACCCCTCTCTTACCAAACACAGTTACTTTAATTGAATTTTGATGGTTTAAGTAAGTTCTGACACTGTCCACCATTCTATAATGACTGAAACTCAGTATGCACATTTATGATACTTTCCTAACACCTGCAAGTATTTGAGTCTGCTACTCCTGATATAGATACTCTTCCATTAACCTAACTATAAATGTATGCATTATACCTCTAATGGTTAGCCTGTTTGGTTTAATGATAATTTAGATTCAGTCCAGAATCAATCAGTTATTCCATGTCCTTGCATTATTTCCCTAAACCATCAG
Organism: Budorcas taxicolor; assembly: GCF_023091745.1. Lineage (NCBI taxonomy): Eukaryota > Metazoa > Chordata > Mammalia > Artiodactyla > Bovidae > Budorcas > Budorcas taxicolor. Next base: position 73,541,648 of record NC_068916.1, on the reverse strand, counting down.
TATTACAGATCATGAATTTCCTCCACACCATTCCATTCTCAGTATTGAAAAATCGTAACAAAGACAAAATAATAAGCAATCAAAAATTAACTGAAATTGTCTGCAACAGTGATAGTGATCTCCTCTCTTTAAACCGATCATTCAGTTCAGTTCAGTTCAGTTGCTCAGTCGTGTCCGACTGACTCTTTGCGACCCCATGAATCGCAGCATACCACACCTCCCTGTCCGTCACCACCTCCCAGAGTTCACTCAAACTCATGTCCATCGAGTTGGTGATGCCAGCCAGCCATCTCATCCTCTGTCGTCCCCTTCTCCTCCTGCCCCCAATCCCTCCTAGCATCAGGGTCTTTTCAAATGAGTCAGCTCTTCGCATGAGGTGGCCAAAGTACTGGAGTTTCAGCTTTAGCATCATTCCTTCCAAAGAACACCCAGGGCTGATCTCCTTCAGAATGGACTGGTTGGATCTCCTTGCAGTCCAAGGGATTTTCAAGAGTCTTCTCCAATACCACAGTTCAAAAGCATCAATTTTTCGGCGCTCAGCCTTCTTCACAGTCCAACTCACACATCCATACATGACCACTGGAAAAACCATAGCCTTGACTAGACAGACCCTTGTTGGCAAAGAAATGTCTCTGCTTTTCAATATGCTATCTAGGTTGGTCATAACTTTCCTTCCAAGAAATAAGCGTCTTTTAATTTCATGGCTGCAGTCACCATCTGCAGTGATTTTAGAGCCCCCAAAAATAAAGTCTGACACTGTTTCCACTGTTTCCCCATCCATTTCCCATGAAGTGATGGGACCAGATGCCATGATCTTAGTTTTCTGAATGTTGAGCTTTAAGCCAACTTTTTCACTCTCATCTTTCACTTCTATCAACCTGTCTTTATACTCTTAGAAATTAGCTGTCTTCTGAGTGAAAACATCCAAGTTAGATTATCAAATCACATTACTTCTAATGATCAATATTTTTTGGAAATGGACATGCTGCTTATATTAGTTTGACTGTGTTTCCTCCTGCTTGCTTTTGAATTAGTAATTAATGGTACCATTCATGTTTCAAAACAATTAAATCAATGTATTCTTTAGACCAATGTTCAGGATTATTTTTGTTGTTGTTGCTGTTCAAGATCTCCAATGTATGACTTATGTATAACACCTTGAAATTTGAGTCATTGGCTAAAATAGTCATAATTATTCATGTCATATAACCATGAAGGAATGATTGTTTCTTTTTTCTCTGTATCTGCTATAGAAAAAGTAGGCAGATAAAACATGCTGCCTCTTTGAAAAACTCACGTATAATGGAATAGAATAATAATGAGACTGATTTTCACTTAAAGCTATGTTGGAGATAGTAACAGATCCTTCAGAAGTCCACATGGGAAGAAATTCTCATCGGACTCCATTTCTTAGGAAAGAGAACCATTGGAAAGATGAAAAACTGCCCCATGTTTCTTAGTTTTCCTTAGTCATTATGACTTGTTGGTTTACATTTGGGCTGAAAGTAGTACATACTACAATATGTAAAAATTATATGATGTATTAAAGCTTAACGATTTGGATGGTAAAAATATTTACCTAGACATGATCAAAGAGGATAATGATGATACAAAGGTGTTTTATAATTAACTTCAGAAAATTATGGAATGCTTTCAGGACAGTGATAACTGACACCATCACATATTTATTGTGTATCTACTGAGTGTGAGTGACAGTGTTAACCACTCTGGGCCCCTCTTGGAATCAAATTGACCCTAACACCAAAAATGCCCTATCTGGCTTCAAGTAGTTTATCATAATTTATTTGTATGTATGTGTGTGTGTGTGTATATATATAATAAATTTTGTTTATTTTATTAAAATATGGTTTTGTTTGTTTTCTAGTTACAGAGGTAATATATGAGCCTGGCTGCACAAATTATTAGTCATGATGATAGTGTAGCCCATTTTTATAAGTATACACTGCTGCTGCTGCTGCTAAGTCGCTTCAGTTGTGTCTGACTCTGTGCGACCCCATAGACGGCAGCCTACCAGGCTCCACTGTCCCTGGGATTCTCCAGGCAAGAACACTGGAGTGGGTTGCCATTTCCTTCACCAATGCACAAAAGTGAAAAGTGAAAGTGAAGTCACTGAGTCCTGTCCAACTCTCAGCGACCCCATGGACTGCAGGCTACCAGGCTCCTCCGTCCATGGGATTTTCCAGGCAAGAGTACTGGAGTGGGGTGCCATTGCCTTCTCCAAGTATACACTATATTTATGTGATTCACCTATTGTTTGATATTACATTATTATGAATCTTTCCTTTTTGTTAGAATAAACAATGATGTGATGAACATTCACTGAAAGTAAAAGTGTTGAGTGAGAAGCCAAGCACATTATAAAAATTTTTATACTTATCAGCTAAAGTGAATACCAACATGCATGCATGTGTGATCAGTAGCATCCAACTCTTTAGCAGCCCCACAGACTGTAGCCCACCAGGCTTCTCTGTCCATGGGATTTCCCAGGCAAGAATACAGGACTGGCTTGCCATTTCCTCCTTCAGGGGATATTCCCTACCCAGAGACTGAAACCCATGTCTCCTGTGTCTCCTCCGTTGCAAGTGGTTTCTTTACCATTGAGCCACCTGGGAAGCCCATATTCCAACATAGACTCTATCGATTTCAGATTTAATCTATCTGAAATGCATTTTTGTATTTTTTTGACACAAGGATCTTCGTATTTTTTAATAGAAAATTAATAACCCCAAACCACTAGCAAGTTCATCGTTCCCTTGGCCATCTGAAATGTCACTTTTATACTAATTTAAATCTTATACTTACTTGAATCTAAATTTTCTATTTTGTTTCATTAATCAACCTGTCTATTCTTGTTCTAGGAACACATTGTTTTAGTTATACAGTTTCAAGACCAGTTAATATTGGATAAATTACTGCATATACTAAAATAACATTTTTAATTTCTTTCTTGGTCAGATTCTTATCCAGATGATACAGGAGGTCAGAAGGGATATAATAAGGACATTCTTAATTCACACCTTCCAAATATAGTAGTCTCACTTCTTATAAGAATGTCACCTACCGCATTCTCAATATATGCAGACTGTTTTCCATAATGCACAGCCTTGGCAAAAAGCTTCCTTTAGTCTATTTCTTGAAGATAATAAAAGTGAGAAGAATAGTAAAACCGATGCAAGTTTTCATCCAGCATCTTTTAATTTTGTTGGAAACGCAAAGGCCATGCAGCATAGTAGGCAAATGGATAGCAGTTGAGATTCGGCTTATCTACTTGCTAGTGTGTAACTTTGGTTAAACTTGTTAAACTTATGAGCCTCATTTCCCAGCAAGGTGGGGCTGTGAATAGTTTTTAACCTCATATCATTTTTCCAATTAATCACTCAAAAAAGATAGATAACTGTATTATGTGCATTTGAATTCTCAAGCTGTCACAAATAAGAAAAATATAGGTTAGAGGAAGCCAGCTTGCTGTCTAAACATTCTAGATAGGTTTGAAGGTGATTGCCTTATATTAGAAGAAAGTTAAGAGCCATCAACAGAAAAAAATAGTAAGAAAATAGGTTTTCAAACTTTATATATATTTTCTCCTTTTACAAAATCTATTGCATAAAACACTCCACAAGATTGCAGTTTTAAGGTTGTGTTTGTTTCTGATGTTGTATTCTAACAGGGAAAAAAAAAAAATATTTACAGTGGTTTGATGGAGGGAAAAAGGAACATAATGCTTATGTGTGGAGAGTGACTATACCTGAAGCTTAAAGGCCGTGGAACAGACGTTCCTGACACATTTAAGATGTGTCATATTTTTGACCTAACCCTTTACTTTCGGAATCCTTTATGCACCTTCTCCAATAATGCATGATTTATGTTTCAAAATGAAGAAAGAAAGAATGAACAAGAAAAGGAGTGTTTGTGTGTTTATCTGCCCTGGTGGGTCAGGCTGGCCAGGGTTCCAGGGCGGGTCTCTGTTCCTCGTCATAGGCACTGTACTGACAGGAGCTGAGACTTGGCCTCTGCCCTGCTTTGTCAAGGAGACTTCAAATCACAGTCCCCAGAGCCCTGGGAGAGTGGAGAAAGGAGCTGAGCAGTATGCTCCGCTTGTGGTGTGGAAAATAAACCCTTGGCCTGAAAGCACCAGCAGACACACATCCAGCCCCACCCCCAGCTCTGCAGAGCTGCTGTCAGCTCTGATTAGCTCTTCTGACTGAGATTCCTGGGCTCGAAAAATCACCCTGTCCCCTCAGCCCTGCTCACTTCTCCTGTAGTTGGCTCCCTTTACTATGCAGGGAGCTGTCACAGCTGGCTTGTCAGCCTGCTGCCCAATCAGCGACTCCTTTTCCAGACTCCTGACTGACCTTGTTCTGTCTTTGCCTTTCCCATCCCTCTGATCCTCCTGCAGTTGAATCTCCTACCCCTGCTGTCTGATCCCAACGCTTGTCTAATCAGCACGTTAGACAGTTTGATTAGCTGCTCCTCCCTCTCACCCTGCCAGCTCTTCCTGCTGCTAGCAGCTGTGCACAGGGCCTGCGAGGAGCTCACTATCAATTCCTTCTGACCCTCCATTAGTGCTGCTGGCTGGTCAACTTAATACATTTCTCAGCAGCTCTCTGATCGGCTGTTGTCTCCTGCACCATAGTCCTCTGATGATCCTCCTGAAGGCTTCCCTGTCTGTCTCCTCTGAGATTCTCTTGCTGTTAATTGAACCATGCTGGTGTCCTGTGGCAGGTACTTTTTCATCAGCCTTTGAAGTCTAGGGTTACCTGGGTGGCTGCCTGTGGCAGGTAACAACACTTCAGTACAGACAGAGTTCATGTGCCCACGTCACAGCTCCCCCAAATCCCAACAGCTCGTGTTGCTGTCTGACTCTGTGTCTAGTGAGCTACATCAGCAGTTCTATCATTCTTGATGGGACACCCTGACTATTAGGATTTTGTGACTAATTTTTGAGGTGTTTCCTTGGCATCATCTTTCTCTTCATTTTCCCTCTGAGTAATACTTCTTTATTAGAATCACGGTTCTGGGCTGAGAATCCATGAGAATTATTTGAATAAGAGGGGTACATCATCTGCTTTTGGAGAAGGAAATGACAACCCATTCCAGTGCTGTTGCCTAGAGAATCCCATGAACAGAGCCTGGCAGGCTACAGTCCATGGGGTTGCAAGAGTAGGACGTGACTTAGCAACTAAACCACCAGCAGCATGATCTGCTTTGCATGCTAAAACCATTAACTGTGGGAGCAGGGAAACTATTTAGAAATATATTAATTGTTTCTAAAAATGAAGATGGCTTGGTCTAGAGGAGAACTATGGCAGTGATGAGAAATGGTCAGATTTGGAATCTCTTTTGAAAGTAGAGACCACAGACCTCACTGGTAGATTACATGTGGTTGTGAAAGAGGAATTTAGAAAATATGTACTGAGTGAATTGGATGAAATTGGCTGTAGAGACCTTTTTAAGTTTTAGCACAAGTACTTGGTACAGAGCACAGTGTCTGGCACATACTAAGTTTCCAATAAGTAGTAGGGATTACTTTTATTTTTATTAATATCATTACTCTACAAGCATGTTTTAAACCCTAAATAGGTGACTATATCTGATAGTATTCTTGGTTATATAGTAAGTATCAATATAAATTTCAAAAAGACAACATCTCTCATAGATGATGAGTAACTTTCCGTTGCTTTTGTCTATGTTTCCTTCTTAATTTTTACATTTTAGCAGACTTAACCTCACTTCTTAGTGTACCACTTTTGATCTTCAGTTTACCCTAGGCTTGTTTCTGAATTCTCCATCTTCCTTAATTTCTGTGCTATTCACTCACCTTTTTTTTCCCCCCACCCCCGTGGAAGTTTGAGTCTATATGGAGTCCTTTTCTACTACATGTTACTTTCAATCAATTCACTGTATCAGTTATGTTACATCAATTTTGTAAAATAGCATATATCTGTTGAAAAGAATAAAGTGAATTAACATGGACTAACATCAGTGATTTTCCAAGTTAATAAAAGAAAATATAGAAAAATACAAAGTAATGACAATTGAAAAAAATACACAATCTAGTTGAGAAAATTATGTTTTACTACTTAATGGACATGCTGATGACTGAAACCTGGGAGACAGTCTCTTAGTTAGCTCTGAGGGATTATTCCAAAGAGATAAAGAAAGAACCAGGATGGATATACAGGAGATTTTGCATGCACACACACACACACACACACACACACACACACACACACAAATCTGGTACTGTTAATTAAAGAAAAACAGACATCTTGAGTTAATGAATTTAGCCCTTTTCTGTATATGGTGAGATGAAAGAGCCTGGGCTCACTGAGATCTTTCTTTAAGTATCTGGGGCTGATATCTTGTTTCCTCCATCCGGAATCCCCTGAGGGTGTGCCATCCGTGGGGGTGGAGGAGGGGTGACTGCAGTGGCTGATGACTTGCTGGCCACAACATCCTTTGTTTACTGATATGGCAGGTGGCATTCTGTATCTATAGTGGCATGAATTTGAATAATACAAAATTATAAAATAAAAGAATATTTTTTTATTTTATGGGAGATGTAATTCTCATATGTAAAACAATAGTCTAGGTTATACTTTGCAAATCAGCAAACTCACCGTCTCAGTAAATTAAAACAATGGTAGTTACCCCTCGTGCCTCACATCCACCAGAGAGTGGAAGGAAGCTCTGCTGTCCTCACTGTAGGACCCAGAACACTGGGGCCTGGGGTTTAAGGGAATGTTCACTTTTAAACTGTGTACTTTTGTTCAATTTGACATTTAACGTGGGATACACAGAGTACTCAATAAAGTGAAAGTGAAATCGCTCAGTTGTGTCTGACTCTGCGACCCCATGGGCTGCAGTCCACCAGGCTCCTCTGTCCATGGGATTTTCCAGGCAACAATACTGGAGTGGGTTGCCATTTCCTTCTCCAGGAGATCTTCCTGACCCAGGGATTGAACCGAGTCTCCCACATTATAGGCAGACAGTTTACTGTCTGAGCCACCCCACCAGGGAAGATTTTAAATGGGATACAGAGAGTACTCAATAACTAGTTTATAAATTAAAAAAAAAAAAAACAGTTCTTTTCCAAGCCTTGAGTAAGATAAAATATAAAAATTGCATGAAAAAGATTTTAAATTATGAATAATTTTTCTTCTTTTATGTTTATAAAGACTATGATGTCTGCAAATTACTAATGGGCAAAGTCTTTACAGAAATTACTTGATGTCCTGAAGCATCTTGAAAATATAGGAACCTTGAGAAGGACAGAGTTTGTGTTCTGGAGAACTTAAAAGCCTCATTTAAAATAATCTAAAAGTACCACGGTATAAATAAGGTGCCACTGGGATTTTCTGCCTTTATCCATTTTCTCCTGAGTCATTTGAGGTAGACTGGGAAAGATCAACTTTTATTTTGTTTTCTACCTTTCACTCCCTCTCCTCTTTTTTCTTCCTTTTTTTTTTTTTTCCCTGTTGCCTGACTACATCTGTGTGTTAACTTTCTTATCTCTTTAAAAGAGAAAAGGTAACAGTTATCTTGTCTGTGAACTGTATTTTCATATTTAGGAGATGGTCCTTGCTGGTTATTTATATACTGCTTATATTTTTTAACATTATAATATTTACTGCTTAACAAAAAAAAGATAATTCAATTTCAGGTTCAGGAGTAGAAATCATGTTCACATTTAACATATTACATTTCTTCAGATAACCTAGGAATAGGCTTATCATTGATTTTTCAGCAAGTTACATGACTATATGTATCTTAGGCCAGTTAATTTTAAGAATAATGTATTGAATTGTAAGTACTGTATAACTGTAAATACTGTATAATGTTGAGCTAGGTTCTGAGGACATAAAGAATAAGATGGGGCTTGTACATTTGGATGATAACATTTGAGTAGAGAAATATAGAAAATAAACTTAATGTAAAAATAAAATGATAAATTTTCAAATAAAGTAGGGTGTAATGGAATCATGGAATGGAGGTCACCTTGAAAGTTCAGGTAAGCCTTTTACCTACCTGAACCTGGAACTGGGTATTAAGGGATAAAAGAGATTTAGACAGAAAGCATCACCCAGAATTTATTGAATCCTGATCTTAAATCTTGACATCTGTTTATCTTCCCATTTCTGCCCACAAACAAACAAAAAATCGAATATCTTTCTGACATTTTTGCCACAATAAATACCATTACTCTTTTCAAATCTTTACTATTGACTCTTTCTTCAGAATTAGATGTTAGAAACTTCTCAATGTGGAAGCTACTCCCAGAAGTCCAGTTTACATTTGTCTTTCAAATACAACTGGTGTTTGAAAAATCTTTTTCAAACTCAAAATAATGTCAGAGGGACCAGGAGGAAGCATCTATTTTACATGTGATTCTTCAACATCACAAATTTATTGTTAACTTCAGCACACTAACCATTAGAGAAAGTAGGTCAGAAATTCACTTTCTACAAGAGGATGTAGCAATAAACCTGCTGAATCTGTTAAAACACAGTGTGGGAAGCTCTCCATCTTTCCTTTAGTCAAGGCTTCTGTGTCATAACAATTATTTGAGGTTGAAAGTGCATCACAGAACTGTGTCAGAAGTGACTCAGAAGGATTGAATCGGGCCAAGAAATTGGGGAAGTGATATTTTCCACACATTAGCATCCCTTTATTGATCAGTCAAGTAGTTCAACAAACAAATATTGATCCTCTAAAGTGTCGATATACCAGAGTCTGGTCTCAATGCCTTGAACCAGAGTGACAAGTTCTGATTCTTGTGAGACCTATGTTTTAGCCATTGATGACAACAAGCAAGTTAAATTGACAAAACACAAATTAAACAAATAGATATGCAAGTATATAAACAAATGGTATAACTTTGGAAGATTATTATAAAATGATCTTTTTATAAAATGGAGAAAAGGTTTTCTTACTACTTTGTCTAAGTATAGTGAGTATTTGCTTTGCAAAAAAAGTATCTCTATGGTATTCACCCCCTTTTTCTTTAGAGAAGGGATTTTGCATTTCATGTGGCCTTGCTGCAAGGTTGTACTGCATGTTCTAGAAGTAAATTAAAAGGATCAGATTCTTTCTTACTTCAACATGAAAAAGCCAGGGCATAGAAAGGTGACTTAGCCTGGCTAATTGCATATTCCTACCCAGAATTTTTGGATAACTGTGATATTGAATGGTTTGCCTTGGAGACGAACAGAGATCATTCTGTCGTTTTTGAGATTGCATCCAAGTACTGCATTTCAGACTCTTTTGTTGACCATGATGGCTACTCCATTTCTTCTGAGGGATTCCTGCCCGCAGTAGTAGATATAAGGGTCATCTGAATTAAATTCACCCATTCCAGTCCATTTTAGTTCACTGATTCCTAGAATGTCGACCTTCACCCTTGCCATCTCTTGTTTGACCACTTCCAATTTGCCTTGATTCATGGACCTGACATTCCAGGTTATCCAAGTCTATGCCCCAACCAGTAACGCTGAAGAAGCTGAGGTTGAATGGTTTTATGAAGACCTACAAGACCTTTTAGAACTAACACCCAAGAAGATGTCCTTTTCATTATAGGGGACTGGAATGCAAAAGTAGGAAGTCAAGAGACACCTGGAGTAACAGGCAAATTTGGCCTTGGAATGTGGAATGAAGCAGGGCAAAGACTAATAGAGTTTTGCCAAGAAAATGCACTGGTCATAGCAAACACCCTCTTCCAAAAACACAAGAGAAGACTCTACACATGGACATCACCAGATGGTCAACACCAAAATCAGATTGATTACATACTATGCAGCCAAAGGTGGAGAAACTCTAAACAGTCAACAAAAACGAGACCAGGAGCTGACTGTGGCTCAGATCATGAGCTCCTTATTACCAAATTCAGACTTAAATTGAATAAAGTAGGGAAAACCGCTAGACCATTTAGGTATGACCTAAATCAAATCCCTTATGATTATAGAGTGGAAGTGAGAAATAGATTTAAGGGCCTAGATCTGATAGATAGAATGCCTGATGAACTATGCAATGAGGTTTGTGACATTGTACTGGAGACAGGGATCAAGACCATCCCCATGGAAAAGAAATGCAAAAAAGCAAAATGGCTGTCTGAGGAGGCCTTACAAATAGCTGTGAAAAGAAGAGAGGCGAAAAGGAAAGGGGAAAAGGAAAGATATAAGCATCTGAATGCAGAGTTCCAAGGAATAGCAAGAAGAGATAAGAAAGCCTTCTTCAGTGATCAAGCAAAGAAATAGAGGAAAACAACAGAATGGGAAAGACTAGAGATCTCTTCAAGAAAATTAGAGATACCAAGGGAACATTTCATGCAAAGATGGGCTTGATAAAGGACAGAAATGATATGGACCGAACAGAAGCAGAAGATATTAAGAGGTGGCAAGAATACATAGAAGAACTGTACAAAAAAGATCTTCATGACCCAGATAATCATGATGATGTGATCACAAATCTAGAGCCAGACATCTTAGAAAGTGAAGTCAAGTGGGCCTTAGAAAGCATCACTATGACAAACCTAGTGGAGGTGATGGAATTCCAGTTGAGCTGTTTCAAATCCTAAAAGATGATGCTGTGAAAGTGCTGCACTCAATATGCCAGCAAATTTGGAAAACTCAGCAGTGGCCACAGGACTGGAAAAGGTAAGTTTTCATTCCAATCCCAAAGAAAGGCTATCCCAAAGAATGCTCAAACTACCGCACAATTGCACTCATCTCACATGCTAGTAAAGTAATGCTCAAAATTCTCCAAGCCAGGCTTCAGCAGTACATGAACTGGGAACTCCCTGATGTTCAAGCTGGTTTTAGAAAAGGCAGAGGAACCAGAGATCAAATTGCCAACATCCGCAGGATCATGGAAAAAGCAAGAGAGTTCCAGAAAACCATCTATTTCTGCTCTATTGACTACGCCAAAGCCTTTGACTGTGTGGATCACAATAAACTGTGGAAAATTCTGAAAGAGATGGGAATACCAGACCACCTGACCTGCCTCTTGAGAAACCTGTATGCATGTCAGGAAGCAACAGTTAGAACTGGACATGGAACAACAGACTGGTTCCAAATAGGAAAAGGAGTACGTCAAGGCTGTATATTGTCACCCTGCTTATTTAACTTCTATGCAGAGTACATCATGAGAAACACTGGACTGGAAGAAACACAAGCTGGAATCAAGATTGCCGGGAGAAATATCAATAACCTCAGATATGCAGATGACACCACCCTTCTGGCAGAAAGTGAAGAGGAACTAAAAAGCCTCTTGATGAAAGTGAAAGAGGAGAATGAAAAAGTTGGCTTAAAGCTCAACATTCAGAAAATGAAGATCATGGCATCCATTCCCATCGCTTCATGGGAAATAGATGGGGAAACAGTGGAAACCGTGTCAGACTTTATTTTTTGGGCTCCAAAATCACTGCAGATGGTGACTTCAGCCATGAAATTAAAAGATACTTACTCCTTGGAAGAAAAGTTATGACCAACCTAGATAGCATATTCAAAAGCAGAGACATTACTTTGCCGACTAAAGTCCGTCTAATCAAGGCTATGGTTTTTCTTGTGGTCATATATGGATGTGAGAGTTGGACTGTGAAGAAGGCTGAGCGCTGAAGAATTGATGCTTTTGAACTGTGGTGTTGGAGAAGTCTCTTGAGAGTCCCTTGGACTGCAATGAGATCCAGCCAGTCCATTCTGAAGGAGATCAGCCCTGGGATTTCTTTGGAAGGAATGATGCTAAAGCTGAAACTCCAGTACTTTGGCCGCCTCATGCGAAGAGTTGACTCATTGGAAAAGACTCTGATGCTGGGAGGGATTGGGGCCAGGAGGAGAAGGGGACGACCGAGGATGAGATGGCTGGATGGCATCATGGACTCGATGGACGTGAGTCTGAGTGAACTCCGGGAGATGGTGATGGACAGGGAGGCCTGGCGTGCTGTGATTAATGGGGTCACAAAGAGTCGGACACGACTGAGCGACTGAACTGAACTGATCCCAGAATTTTAATCTTGAACAAATGATGCAAGGATACTGTAGGATACTTTTACAAATCATTGTTTGCGTCTACTACAGGAGGGGCACCCAAACTTTTTCTCTTAAAATGAAAAAATATCTTGTTTTCTGTTCAATATCTGTCTGTCCTAACATGTACCTTTGTTTACTGTATGAATCTGTAAACTCTCAGTTCCCTATGAACTTACAGTATTACTCGAATAAGATATCCATCCACTTGCAGCTACCACCCTTGGTTTCTATTGTCTGACTATAAATGTATCTTAACTAATAAAGTAGGTCATGTATTTATACCACTTAAAATGTATCTCTCACACAAATAGATTCTTGATGCTCCGAATGTTAGAATTACCTCCAGTTAGCTCTGGTATATTTTACATACCAATTTCTCCCTCAAAAACCTAAATATTTTATCTCCTTTAAAAGCCTATCATTTTTACTGAGAAAAATAATTTAAGTAGTAGGGAGTTTGTCACATGGGATCTTGAAGATATATTTTCATTTCCCTAAAATGTTGTGGCAATTATACCTTGCTCTTTTTTCTATAATCTATAATTAAAGAAATAGACATTTTGGAGTTTTCTCTGAGAAGTAACTTCATTGTTCCAACTTGGCTGTTTCTACATCTTCATCAGTTTTTTAAGCTACTTGTAAACTATCTTTATATATACATATATACAGATAGATAGATAGATGAATAAAAATATATTTGGACAATTCCTTAGTTTTATGCTATACTTAAGTCTTGGGGGCATAGTACGTGAATGTGAATGTCTCTCAGTTGTGTCTGACTCTTTGCAACCCCTTGGACTATACAGTCCATGGAATTCTCTAGGCCAGAATACTGGAGTGGGTAGCCTTTCCCTTCTCCAGGACATCTTCCCAACCTGGGGATCAAACCCAGGTCTCCCACATTGCAGGAGGATTCTTTACCATCTGAGTTACAAGGGAAGCCCTATATTGCACTAGGTGTTATATAATATCAATATTTATAATATATAGTATTTCATTGTTTTATGTGCTTTTAAATTAGTATTATTATACAAGCCTATACAGATTGTCACTGTTAAGTAGTTTGTGTTCTGTGGACAATAGAGCCTTTAAGTTTTCCTTTATCAAATATAGTTAGTAAGCAATAATTGAATGCCACTCTTGTATTCCTTATCTCTAATATAAGTACTGGAAAAATAATCTAAAAATAAAATAGAACACTTAGGAATACTCTTGAGAAATTTAAATGTTTTTAGTGCATTTCGAAAAGAAAAAAATATCTTGGATATGAATCTGTGAAATCACATAATATGTATATTTGTACTTCCCTGGTGGCTCAGATGGTAAAGCGTCTGTCTACAATGCAGGAGACCTGGGTTCAATCCCTGGGTTGGGAAGATCCCCTGGAGAAGGAAATGACAACCCACTCCAGTACTATTGCCTGGAAAATCCCATGGACAGAGGAGCCTGGTAGGCTACAGTCCATGGGGTCGCAAAGAATCGGACACGACTGAGCGACTTCACTTTCACTTTCACATATATAATCATTGATTTTAAACAGTATAAATTTAAAAATTTATGTTTATTCTGGGCCAGCATTCTTTACAACAGAAAATGTATTTTGATCTTTTATAAAACAATTATAATACTATGATCCATACTTTAGTTTGAAGTATTGCAAAGGTCTTGTGTTATTTGGAATAAGCAGAGGAATTCCTAGAAAAAGAAAGGTAGTTTATGAAATTAAATAGAAAATCAATAGAGTAATTGTTCTTCTCGCTAGAATGCTTTACTTTTATTTTTTGATTCCTCCTCAATTCCTTCATACATAAAGGAAAAAAAGTCAGAAATTGAAGATAGATGGTACGTCTGCAGTGAAATGTGGTCTTTGTGATTATTAGTAAATAAGAAAGGAAAGTTACCTTTTAAAATTTTGTCCACTATGTTGGAGCAAGTATTATTGAGAGTATAGTAACACAAAAGTTTGTGTGGTGGTATATGACTGATATAATCTGTTGAATTTATTTTGATTTTAGCCCAAAGTATTGAGTACTTGTTGATATTTGTCTTGTTTGCAATTTAGAAAAAATAATAACAAACGAAGAATGCCTATAAATATCTAATTAAACAGTGATGGCAGTTGCCAAACCCCATGAATGTCAAATATGATCCCATTCTGCTCCATCAAAGGCCTGCTATTGAAAAAACAAAGTGTTTATTCTGAGAATAGGCAATTTGAGTCATTCAGGTGACTGATGTAAAATACTATTCCATTGACTTTGACAAATCAGAAAGTGGGTATTACAATTTTATTATTGGTTTTCCTATCACAGGCCATTTATGATTTTCGTTATATATGTTTTACTTTAATCAGTATTAGCCCAGTGGCTTGTTGTTTTAGGCTCTAAACAAATATTTATTCAGTGAATCACTGAACATATATTGAAATTAGTTCCTAGTTCCTGAGAACGTAATAAGAGGAAGCATAGCTAAAAGGAAAAAGTAGCCCTTAAGGTGGAGAAGGCAATGGCAACCCACTCCAGTACTCTTGCCTGGAAAATCCCATGGATGGAGGAGCCTGGTGGTCTGCAGTCCATGGGGTCGCTACAAGTCGGACACAGCTGAGCGACTTCACTCTCAGTTTTCACTTTCATGCATTGGAGAAGGAAAAGGCAACCCACTCCAGTGTTCTTGCCTGGAGAATCCCAGAAATGGGGGAGCCTGGTGGGCCACCATCTATGGGGTCTCCCAGAGTTGAACACGACTGAAGCAACTTAGCAGCAGCAGCAGCAGCCCTTGAGCCCTCGAGTGGGATGAGTAGATTCTTGAATACTTGAATTGGTTACCTGATCAAAATAGAAGTTTCAGTTTTACTGTGTCTTTGGTCTTAGGACAGACCTAGTCCTTGAATGTTTTAGATTATAGAGATGTGGGTTTTAACCCTGGCTCTATTCTGCCCTTTCCATGTGGTATAAGGCCATACCTTAAACTCTGATTCTCAGTAGTATTCTACCTTAGAATTGGTAGAGGGAGAGAAACATTAAAAAATGGTATTTATATTTGAGGCATGACTCAAAAATAATAGTAAAACTGGCCTGCTCATATTGAGAGACTTAAAATGAAGTTACTTCCACAGTAGTGCCATGCATATACTCAGCATATAATCCCAAAATGCCCCTTTAACAGCAGTCATGTAGCACAGACAAGACACTGCTTCCAAGGGAAAATATTGGAGGGATTTAGTCATGACTCTTTCTTCAGGAGTAAAGACGTTTATTTAAAAGAGCTATGTAATCAAAGAAATATAGTCTGACAGTGTTTTTTTCATAAAATAGTGACCAGTGGGCAACATTATCCTTCATATGCTATTTTGAAGGTAAAAACCAAAGATGGTCAAAACTTTAGAATATGAGGTCACATATAGATCTCTTCAAGAAAATTAGAGATACCAAGGGAACATTTCATGCAAAGATGGGCTCGATAAAGGACAGAAATGGTATGGGCCTAACAGAAGCAGAAGATGTTAAGAGATGGCAAGAATACACAGAAGAACTGTACAAAAAGGATCTTCACGACCCAGATAATCACGATGGTGTGATCACTCATCTAGCGCCAGACATCCTGGAATGTGAAGTCAAGTGGGCCTTTGAAAGCATCACTACAAACAAAGCTCGTGGAGGTGATGGAATTCCAGCTGAGCTATTTCAAATCCTGAAAGATGATGCTGTGAAAGTGCTGCACTCAATATGCCAGCAAATTTGGAAAACTCAGCAGTGGCCACAGGACTGGAAAAGGTAAGTTTTCATTCCAATCCCAAAGAAAGGCAATGCCAAAGAATGCTCAAACTACCACACAATTGCACTCATCTCACACACTAGTAAAGTAATGCTCAAAATTCTCTAAGCCAGGCTTCAGCAATGTGAACTGTGAACTTCCTGATGTTAAAGCTGGTTTTAGAAAAGGCAGAGGAACCAGAGATCAAATTGCCAACATCTGCAGGATCATGGAAAAAGCAAGAGAGTTCCAGAAAACCATCTTTTTGTGCTTTATTGACTATGTCAAAGCCTTTGACTGTGTGGATCACAATAAACTGTGGAAAATTCTGAAAGAGATGGGAATACCAGACCACCTGACCTGCCTCTTGAGAAACCTGTATGCAGGCCAGGAAGCAGCAGTTAGAACTGGACATGGAGCTATGTAATCAAGGAAGACTGGTTCCAAATAGGAAAAGGAGTATGTCAAGGCTGTATATTGTCACCCTACTTATTTAACTTCTATGCAGAGTACATCATGAGAAACGCTGGACTGGAAGAAACACAAGCTGGAATCAAGATTGCTGGGAGAAATATTAATAACCTCAGATATGCAGATGACACCACCCTTATGGCAGAAAGTGAAGAGGAGCTAAAAAGCCTCTTGATAAAAGTGAAAGAGGAGAGTGAAAAAGTTGGCTTAAAGCTCAACATTCAGAAAATGAAGATCATGGCATCCATTCCCATCACTCCATGGGAAATAGATGGGGAAACAGTGGAAACCGTGTCAGACTTTATTTTGGCGGGGGGGGGGGGGGGGCTCCAAAATCACTGCAGATGGTGACTTCAGCCATGAAATTAAAAGACGCTTACTCCTTGGAAGAAAAGTTATGACCAACCTAGGTAGAATATTCTAAAGCAGAGACATTACTTTGCTGACTAAGGTCCGTCTAGTCAAGGCTATGGTTTTTCCTGTGGTCATGTATGGATGTGAGAGTTGGACTGTGAAGAAGGCTGAGTGCCAAAAAATTGATGCTTTTGAACTGTGGTGTTGGAGAAGGCTCTTGAGAGTCCCTTGGACTGCAAGGAAATCCAACCAGTCCATTCTGAAGGAGATCAACCCTGGGATTTCTTTGGAAGGGATGATGCTAAAGCTGAAACTCCAGTACTTTGGCCACCTCATACGAAGTGTTGACTCATTGGAAAAGACTTTGATGCTGGGAGGGATTGGGGTCAGGAGGAGAAGGGGACGACAGGATGAGATGGCTGGATGGCATCACTGACTTGATGGACGCGACTCTGAGTGAACTCTGGGAGTTGGTGATGGACAAGGAGGCCTGGCATGCTGCGATTCATGGGGTCACAAAGAGTCGGACACGACTAAGCAACTGAACTGAACTGAACTGAACTGATGCTGTATATAAGAAAATATCTGTATGTAAGTTGCATTCTCTTATTTGCTTCCTCATTCTCCCTAGCTCATTTTCAGTAGGCACGCCTACCAACAGGGCTGTCTTGGCTGTTCATGGCTGTCCACGGGTTTTACTGTCGTGGCGGTTGCTCAGTTTTTGACTGTCACTTGTACTTTCTGCTATCCATGCATTTGTTGATGCTTTACTATGTGCAGGAGCTCCCTGGAGCAGGGAATGGCTGTCCACTCCAGTATTCTTACTTGGAAAAGTCTATGGGCAGAACCGCCTACAGTCCATGGAGTTGCAAAGAGTTGGACATGACTGAGTGACTAACACTTTCAACTCTCTACTCTGTGCAAGGACCATGATTGGTGCTGGATTTACAGTGGTTGACAAACAGATACCAGGCTCCTATTCCTCATCGAGCTCATGGAATGATGTGACAAAAACTGTACAGCTGACACTTTCATTAGTTCTTTTTTTTTTTTTTTTTTGCCTTCCCAGCCCCTCTATAATGTCATCACAGTGATTTACTTCAGTATGCTACTAAGGATACTAAGACACTAAAAAGTTTTGAAAACTTACCCAAGGTCACACTTGTTTCTGTTTATTAAAGATGTGTTTATTGCCCCAAATTCTTTAAATAGGATGTTAATATTAGTTTAGATATTATATTCACTTGATAATGTAATTTTGCATTTAGAAACCTCTGGATTCAAAATCCAAAAGTCTTACTCCAACTGACTTATTTAAAGAGATTCTTGTCACCTAGATTGGTTATGAAAGGGACTGTACCTACCTCTGAATGATGGCTCAGAACCTAATTTTTCTTTCTCTTGAGCTCACAGGTCTGCTGACCCATTCTGAGAGGCTCTTTACCTGTGAACACATAATAGCACACAGAGGTACCAGGGAAAAATCTTTCCAACTTCAGTTCCAGAGCAAAGATGCAATATCTTTTCTGGTATTCTTAGCAAAGATCTCAGTATTTACCTGCCCTTATTTAAACTGTCCCAATTTAAATAGGCGTGTTCTCATCCTGATTCATATGAACTGAAAGTATGTGGAGTAGCATCCCCAAACAAAAGCTGAGGATATTTCTAGAAGCAGAATACCTTCCATGTAGGCAAACATGAATAAAACACTACACGCCTGATGAACCTGAGGTCTGTCTGTTCTCCAGCTGGCTCACTCCCCTTCCAGGCAAGTCCTGTCCAGAGCACCTGACCAGCTCCCGAGTCTCAGGAGTTGTCAGATTGGGCAGTAGTAGTGAAGACTCACCAAGCTTGAGGACACTGGTGGTGATGATCAAGTGCACCATCACTCTAAGTAAGTTGCAGGGATTAAAGCTAGTGCTGAAGCTTCCTCTGTATTTCCTCAGACGTTACCACCACATATGCACAATTGCTCTGATGTCCTGCTCACTGAGAGTTCTCTCTGGCAGCCAGAGCCTGTTCTTCCCAAGCTGCTGCAAGCTTGGATAGCCAGAGAATTAATGCTTAGCTAGTGATCTCTTGGTAAAATGATCCTGAGACATGTGTGTCAGGCAGAGCCCCAGCTTTGTCCTGTTGGAGATTGAAATCCAGGTAGATGACATGAGAAAGTGTACCTCGTGGGCTGTCTTTACTTCTCTGTCTCATTTATTTCACTGTCCCTCTGTCAGTGTCTCCCAGCATCACCTCTTCTCTGATAAACTGCCTTTTTTTTTACCATTGTCTTGGAATCTTCAAATCATCACATAGACAGTGATCATATAGGATCCAGGCTTTTCAATATTTTTGCAAAATACTTTGCTTTCATTGTCATAATCTTCTTATAAAAGTATAAAAAGTAATGGAGAGGAGTGCATAATCTCTTTACCAGAAATCCACTCAACATGTTTCCCATAACAAATACAAATGACATACCATTATTCTATCTACTATAGATAGAAAATTTAAATATTACAGATAAAAATATAAAAGTTGAATATCCAGTCTTATTTTCCTTTCGTAGTTAACTATTGTGATTCCTCCTTTGAAAAGGAGGATATAAGGAGAGAGAAAAAAGAAATTACAAAGATTTTGATGTAGATCTGGTTATGAAATAAATCAAATTTCTTCAAATGCTACAAACAATAATTCTATCTTTGAATATTTTTTAAATAAAATATTTGGTACTTTATATACATGTATTTAAATGATATTGTTTTGACCACTGAATATGCCATGGCTTAATTCAGTTAACTCACTACTAAAGATCTACTTGAAATCTTTGCTAATTGAGTACAGTGACAACTATAGAAATTCTAATCATAACACTCATGAGGATAAATTTATTCTCTAAGTAGCCAAAGTATTTATAAAATAAGCTAAATAAAAATATGAAAAATAAGCAGATAATTTTTGAATACTGCTAATTATTAGGTTAAATTTGTATTCAACACATTTTTCTTAAGTAATGGCATAAAATCTAGAGTACAACCATAAAATTAATCACTAGCTCTTTCAATTTAAGTATTATTCAGAAAATTAACAACTGTGATAAAAATCCAAATCTTTTATAAATTTTAATGAAGAAAACAAATTTTAATAGAATATCAGTATAATAGAAAAAGCTAAATATAATTTTTGGTGTTGTTATTCTTTAGCGTTTTTTCAAAACAAAGCATTTGTTTCATTTAATGCTGGTAATTAATTTGCCTGAATTTTAATTTACCAAGATAAATTGATATATAAAAAAGCAGTCTTAGAAAAACTATTTTTTAAGCAGAGAGATATATTTATGCACACACACACATAACATTTGGAATTAATATATTTTTTTATATAGGTGAAAAAGCACCCATATATCTCCTGACATTTTCCTCTGTGCTCAAATTATCATGGATGACTATTCTATTTATTATATATTTTTGTTATTTCATTGTTCATTTATTTGAAAAGGTAGTAGGTGTTCATAGTGTTTAATATGAAAACAGAAAGTCATTCAATTGAAAAAATTGTTCCTCTTACGTTTTGCTCCCTGTCCCTCCAGTAACACTATCCATTGACTGCTAACTTTCCTAGTTTCTTGAGTACCCTGCCAGAAGTTGTCTATACATATCTGTCTATCTATCTATCTATCTATCTACCTACCTACCTATCTACCTACCTATGTATAAACATAGAGATACATGGCCTCTAGCATGTAACAGAACTGTAACTTATATAAACATTTTTCTTCACCTTGAACTTCTCATATGGTTTTGGAGATTCTGTATCACTCCATGGAACTTACCTAGTCCTTTAGACTACTGCATAGCTTACTGTTGCATGAGCATATACTACTTATTTAACTAGAACCTTCTTGATAAATATTTTTGTTATTTCCAACCTTTTGTATCAGTGAGCTACTGTGATGAAATTCTTCAACATGCATCTACAAGTAAATCTTTTGGATATATTTCTAGGAATAAACAGGCTTCCGTGATAGCTCAGTTGGTAAAGAATCTGCCTGCAATGCAGGAGACCCTGGTTCAATTCCTAGGTTGGGAAGATCCGCTGGAAAAGGGATAAGCTACCCACTTCAGTATTCTTGGACTTCCCTTGTGTCTCAGCTGGTAAAAAATCCACCTGCAAATCGGGAGACCTGGATTTGATTCCTGGGTTGGGAAGATACCCTGGAGAAGGGAGCGGCTGCCCACTCCAGTATTCTGGCCTAGAGAATTCCAGGGACTGTATAGTTCATGGGGTCGCAAAGAGTCAGACTCCACTGAGTGACTTTCACTGGGAATAAAATTGTTGATGAGACATATGCCTTTCAGATTTTTAAAGATACCATGAAGTTATCTTCAGTGGTGGTTGGAACCGTTTATCTTCCATAGTAATCATAAGTGAACATGCCTTTTCACCTATATCCTAACTGCTATGGTTATTTATTAAACTTTGTTAATTCTGCCAGTCAGGCACTTAAAAAATATCAACTTGTAGTTTTGATTTGGATTTCTTGCATTAGGAGTAAATAGCTGAACATTTTTCTCAAAGATTTAAAAGTATTTGTTTTACTTTTTTTTGAGCTGTGTTCCTGCCACATATTCATTTATTCCTAGTGAATGTTTTATATTTTCCTTGCTTTGTCAGAGGTTGTTTATATATTAAGGAGATAGATCCTTTAATATTTTGTAGAAAATAGTTTCTTTCAGTTTGTGCAGTGTCTTTGGCTTGTTTAGTATGTATGTGTGTATATGTATCTTTTTTCAAGTAAAGAAATGTTTTCCGCATGTATTTGAGTTTATCAGTAATTCTTGAAAATAGTTTATTTAGAAAAGCTTTCCCACTCTGATGCTTAAGAACAAAATCTCCAGTGTTTTGTGCTTTTTCTCTATCTTCGAATCTTTGATTTGACTGATACTAAGTTTCATAGAAGGAATGAGGTAAAGAATTAATTTAGCACTCTATAGGTGGATTCTTCAGCTAGTATGGTGGGCCAATGATTCATAGGAAGAAATAGCACATTTTCAGAGATGCTCACACAATATAGAAAAGAAGATTCTTCTTCTATGCCATGATTGGGCACAGCATTTCCCATAGGAGCCTCCTTCGTCCCTCAGAGTCTTGAAGATGTCAAGCCATTGTGGGTGATTTACTACTCAACTTTCCAGGGCCTGCTGTGCCTCAAAAGCTGAGTTACTACCATAACAAAGTTGCCTTTTACTTGTGGGCTTTATTATCAGTAAAAGAAAATTTATGAAAATAAATAGGTCTCTGTTCTCACCAGGGGGAGAAAAGAGAGGTCGGTACCCAGGTATTTTGAACACTTACTCATCATTCTGAAAAATCCCATCTTCCTCAATGGAATATATTGACTGTAAATGTTCCCCAGTTACTTGAAATGACTTGAATTAAACACAAAATTTCTGAGGATCTTTAAATTTATTGTGAAGTTGTTTGTATTTCATTTTTTAAATTTTTTAAACCTTGTTCTGGTTTGGGACCACACTATTTTCACTGTGGTAGTTTTCTATTATATTTTTTAAACAATATTGCTAGGGTTTCTTCTTTTTCTTCTTTTCTAGGAATCTTTATCCTATGACTATATACTGGTGTGCATGTGCACGTGTGTGTATACAGATTATTTTAGATAAAGATGTTAATCTCCATATTGTATATAAGAAAACTGTATATCAAAGAGATAAAATGTATCACATTAATTCATATAACTGATAAGTGCCAGAACAGGGATTTGAACTCAGTAATGTCTTACTCTCAAATCTAAACATTGAGTCTTTAGCATAAATAAGATCCTAAGATGTATGAGGGAATTTTCTAAACAGACAAGCTTTCTGCAATAGGGCCAGAGTAAATGAGAGGCAGGGCACAAGTTGAAGTCTTGAATTTTTGTGGAGAGCTGGCTATAGAGAACCTTTTGCTACAGGAAAGAATGGCCAAAAGAAAGCAGTTTTCAATTCTGATAAAACCTGATCAAATAGGTGGGAAAGTGCAGTGTCCTAGACAAAGGCTCATTAAAACTGAAGGGGAACTGAGGAAATCAAAGTAAGTAAATGAGATATTTCTTGACTTCTATAGTTTGTGATCTTAATAATGAAACTGCTATTAATCCAGCTCTGTTATATGTTTGGATCATGTGTAGACATATGTATACATAAGTGGGTATGTATATAATAAATACACACAGGTGTACATAAGTTCACCCATGGTGGATTCATGGTTTTTTTTTAATTTTAATTTTTACTTTATTTTACTTTACAATACTGTATTGGTTGATGTATGGCAAAACCAATACAGTATTGTAAAGTAAAAAAATAAAATAAAATAATAAAAAAAAGAAAAATAAATAAATAAATACATACATAGAATAATATTTATTTTTGAAAATATTAGAAAGCAAGCAGATGTTTGCATGAACTTATAGAAGAGAAAAATCAAGCAACCATTCACAGAGGAAATAACTCTGTGTAATTCAACACAACCATAAATCCTGCTCTGTGTAATCCTAGGTTCTCTCATAAGAAATTGTATTTTGCTAAGGAGAAATCCTCACTCACTTTCCACATTGTGGGGTGTTTGAGTGTGTGGCTTACGGTAAGATGTAGGAGACTTGGGCTACTCGGTATGAATATGGGAGAAGAATTAAAAATGTTAGGGGTCATAGGGACCTTGGGAAAGGGGTGTCAGCAGAGTGGGTACTTCATGGGAAGATAGGGGAGCTTGATAGCCCTCAGGGTAGTCTCAGTCGTGGAACGCCTGGAAGGACATGAAAACAATTTCTTAGAGAGGTTGTTAAATAATTTTGCATGAGAATGCTAGCACATTCTCTCCTGCTTTGTCACTCTTGTGATATATTAAATTGAGGATGTATTGCTCAGTCATGCTTTTGTGTGTGTGGGGGTGGGTGTGTCTGTGTGGAATTTGAGGGCAAACTTCAAGTTGGACCTGGATTCGTTGGGTTGATTCAACGAAGCACCAGATTTTGTGGACAATCTGAAATTAAAAGAGGAAATTCTGAGAGTCAAGACCTGGGAATGAGCAGAAATTTCCTGCAAACACTCCAGTCTTTGATGACCTTGAAAATGATGGGGTCATTTCCAAGAATTCTGAGTAAAGCTTCACCTAGCTGGTATATGGCTGTTGTGGAAGAAATAATAGGTCCTATTAAGGTTCTCAATCTGTACAGTTGTATCAGATGAGAAAGGTACAATCCTGGCCTCTTGACCTAATCACCTTTCCCTCCTTTAGTTCATAGATAAGTGATCATGAAATAAACGCTGCCCGCCACGGGTAGTCCTCTCGCTAACCGTACCTGTGGATGGAAAGGGTGGGTAGCTCTGAGATAGATCTCCTCCCTTTGATACTGGCCATGGATTTGCAAAGGCACATGAGGCTGGGGAACGGAGAAAACATATTTTTCAATGTTCACTCCTTGCACCAAAAATACAGTCTGGCAGAGTGGACTGAATTAGACAGGTGGAGAATAGAGAGGGTACACTCATCAGGGCTTCCCTTGTGGCTCAGATGGTAAAGAGTCTGCCTGCAGTGCAGGAGACCCGGGTTCAATCCCTAGGTCAGGAAGATCCCCTGACCTTCAAGATCCTCTGAAGGAAATGGCAACCCACTGCACTATTCTTGCCTGGAAAATCCCATGGATGGAGGAGCCTGGTGGGCTACAGTCCATGGGGTCACAAAGAATTGGACACAACTGAGTGACTTCACTTTCACTCAATAGGCGAAAGTATTAGTCCCTAAATTTTAGTTTCTGAGAAAAGGGACACTGATTTAGACCCCCAAAAATCAAAAAGAGGACTCCAATCAGGAGAGAATTCAGTAGGGGATGTAGGGTTGGGGATCTCCCCTACCAGAGTGCAGATAAGCTCCCTTGCCCAGGACAGAAACCCTCTTGAGAAAGACATCTCAGATCCTTCCCCGTAGGAAACAAGATCTTCAAAAAAGTGAATCCAGACAAAGGAGGAGATACCTATTATAGTGGATTTATCTTAGGACAAAGAAAAGTCAACAGATCCTTCACAACAAACTAGTATCACCATCTGATCAGAGCTCAGGCCCTGATCCAGATAGTCTGGTCTTGTGATAGTGGAGATACTGAAGGTCAGGACCAATGCCAGTCTTGGAGATGACATTACAGAATGAGCTGGGTCTAAGGTGTAGACTTCATGCAAGGGAATATAGTCAACACAGAGGAGTCCATTAGGCCCAGGTGGTGGTAGTCTCTCAGTCGTGTCCGACTCTTCATGACCCCATATATGGTAGCCCACGAGGCTCCTCCATCCATGGGATTTTCCAGGCAAGAATACTAGAGTGAGTTGCCATTTCCTTCTCCAGGAGATCTTCCTGACCAAGGGATTGAACCCAGGTCGCCTCCATTGCAGGCAGACTCCCATCTGAGCTATCTGGAGAGGCCCAGGTGGGACCATAGTTAAATATTGCTGTGATTGCAAGTCCCCTTCCTTCCTTCTGCAAAGGAGACAGACAGAGGCTAGTTCTTTCAGAACTAAGCAGGTTCTGGGGGCCTGAAACTCCTAAGCAATCAGTAAGCAGGTCAAAAACAAGTGCAGATTCCTGCAAACATAGGAGAAGTTAACTATCCTTCCATGCTTCCAGAGAACCAGTGTCCTTGGATGCTAGGTCCCTCAAGTTTCCTATGCTACTGCTCTGGGCAGTGTGCTTTGGGTTGTGTCACTTATAATCTGCCTGTAAGTCTTACCCTTGAAGAGAAAAAAAAAAATCTTCCGAAGAAAAAATTTAAACCATGCAAAAAAAAATATGCTATGTTAGCAAATTCCATAAAAAGAGTGTTTCCTGTTTAACCTAACCACAAATATTTTCCTTTGTAATAGATTTATTCCTTCCAATAGAACAATATTGTTTTGTGTCTCTGCCATACTTTGGGGTTGAGGTTTACAGCATCTAAGTAGCTCAGGCATAATAAAACAGAAAGGTGCTAGTTTCAGCTACTGTTAAGTTTCTTGTGTTCAGAGAGGAGACCCTGCCCAAGGAGGGATGGTGACAAGGACATTGTACATCTACTACCATCCTGGTTCTGTTATGGTGGGTTCTCAGATAGGTTCTCAGATATCCTTTTTAAAAATAAAGAGTATGTTCATAATATATAATTTGTTACTAGGGAAAATATAGAAATGGGCAAATAGCTATAAAAGCCTCAGGTCTTTTAAAATTTAACAAATAATAAAGCTGAGTCCCAGAGCTTGGCTCAAGAATCCCTTCCCCTATTCTCCAATTTCTGTACTCTGTCTAGCTTCAGCTAGCAAGGTTAAATTGGCCTAGTAGAAGGCAACATTCCTGACAAGAGCTCTTGGAAAGCTAAGAAACAAGTAGCCTCACATATTAGGAGACAGAACATTGGAAGTGTGGGGAGGCTAAGATGAATTCTGAAGATGGAGGAGAAATTCATGTTCCTGATACTCTTGGGGGCAATAGCTGGCATCTGTACTCAGTACCTGTCTTCTCTTCCTGAAGAAGGGTTCCTCCGAACCGCCATTAGTTAATGACAGTTTACAGTGCTGTGCAGTAGCCCCAGAGAAACAGAATGAGGGAACACAGAGATTTGTTTCAGGCAGTGTATACTTTCCACTGAAGAACGGGATTTTCCCTATAGTCTTTTCCCCTTTTGATAAAAAAATGAAAAAAAAAAAAAATCACAGAAACTTGTTTTTGTCTGATCACAAAATAAAGCTACCAGTCTTCTTAGGTTTAGCTTGGTTATTTGCATAAGAGCAGAAAAAGCACTCATTTACCATGTAGGCCTTCTTAAGTTTGCTATGCTGGATGTTTTCATAAACAGTCTCATATTGGACTTTTAAATTTGCTTCTTACTATTTGAAGCTAGGACACAAATCCTCCAGATTTCACCTGCTATACACACACACACACACACACACACACACACACACATATATTTATATATATAAATTTATATATACACATATATATATTTACATATATATATATATAATTGGGGGCCCATTTTTTTTTATTCCAAAATATCCCATTGCTTCTGGCCTACCTGGAAATAACCTTGCTCACCTCCTGTAAGACTGGATCCTATAAGCCAGATACCAGACCGCTTTTCCTGTGAGGGCTTTGTAAGGACTGGGTCCATAAAGTGCCTTAAAAGTTTCTGGGCAAACCCAATTATATGTGCATCATTCTTAAACATGACGTTCCAGGCAAGTCTTTGGTTGCATAACCAACATTTCCAATTATATCTTGGAAAAAAAGAGGACAGATTTTTAGAGAACCCCTGGAAATAACTATACCACCATGAAAAGTAAAGGGATGTAATCAGAGTTTCTGAATTTCTAGATGTCAGTAAAAATGTTTCATTTTTAAAAGTTTCATTTCAGCCTACAAATGTATCTATTAAAATATTAAATCGTCAGGACTTATAGATAGCTCCAAATTAAAGGCTTCATATGTGTTTGTATGTGTAACAGATAACATTCATTTAGTCCTATGTAATTAACTCTTTTTCCAGTGTACCTTGTGTTAGAGCCTCATGAATTCCACCACTTTTTAACTACAGAGTTCTGGAAATTCTTATTCAGCATCCATAAATGATGTTAATGTCTACAAGAGGCTGCAGATATTTGTACTCAAGAGACCATTCTTCCAATTTTGAAATACCTGGAACTTTTCCCACGTATTTTTCACAGAACTCTGGAATAGTTTGTCTTTGGGTACAATAAGAACTCTGGATTATAGCTGTAAAACATTCAGGAAAGGTTCAAAGTAAAGTATAATCTATCTGTAGATGATAAAGATTTTAAGTGCTTGTGGTTTATTACTGATAATTTTCAAAAGTGAAAAGTTTGATGACAATTCATAACAAGAATAAAGTATCTGACAAGAAAATTAGACTGATGTTGTGGCATGTGGGGGAAAAGTAGATAATAAGGTCAGTTCAAAAAAGTTTTAGACAAAATATCTTCTATGCATAATGATTAAGGATGTTTTTAAAGAATCCAGGAAACATTACATCTGTTATAAAAATGAATACAAAATTTTTATAAAGAAAAAATTTTATATATACCATCAAATCTCAAAAATGTATATTATATATTTATATACTTAATAAGTCTTTAGTAAGAGTATATCAACACCATAAAGCATATAGAGACTATTAAAAGTTCAATTTGTCTTAAGTCTTAATATTAGTATCAAACAACAACTGCAACAAAAACTTCATTGTTAATACTGATGTGCATGATCAACTGCAAATTACTGGCCTAGAAGAGGCTAGACCAAATTAAAGAAATAATGTTACAGCTATATAAGCATTTAAAATAATAAATTATTACTGGTGACACCATACTGTTTGCCTAATACCATCAGGCAAACCACCACCAAGACTCTGATACATAAAGGAGAGTATGACAGAACTGTTTCTTACTATGTTTTATTTTTTCAGTATTTCTAACATTAAAACATACTAGTATAGAAAGCAAGGACATTGACTAATATCTGAAGATGTCTTGTGAAACATGCCCTCACTAAGTTAGTTATATTGATAACATTTTAAGATTATAAATTTAACCTATGGAAGGCTGATGAGCTTTTCCACTTGACAATGCTTTCAAGGAAACTCATAAATAGTAATAAATCAAATTCACTAATTATGTTTAGGACTTCTCTTTTCACAAGGTGAGAAAATAAATCTGCAATTTTCCAGGGTGTCTCTATAGGAAATGTCAAAGATAGTTTTGGGTGTAAAAGATAGCCTGAGAATTGTATTTTATTTTATGCTTAAAGTTTGAATTCAGAAAGTTTAAATCAATTTTTTTTAGGTAATTTAGAAATTTTACTTAGAACCATTAGTGAAAGTGAAGTCACTCAGTCGTGTCCAACTCTTTGTGACCCCGTGGACTATAGCCCGCCAGGCTCCTTCCTCCATGGGATTCTCTAGGCAAGGATACTGGCGTGGGTTGCCATTTACTTCTCCAGGTGGTCTTCCCGACCCAGGGATCGAACCTAGGTCTCCCGCATTGGTAGACGCTTTAACCTCTGAGCCACCAGGGAAGACTCAGTGCCTGAGAAATAATAATAGGCTACCTATTTGAAAGTAACGTGTGTGTGTGTGTGTGTGTGTTGTGTGTGTGTTGTGTGTTGTGTGTGTGTGTGTCTTTGTGACACAATGAGGTGTAGCCTGCCAGGCTCCTCCGTCCATGGGATTTTCCAGGTAAGAATACTGGGATGGGTTACCATTTCCTTCACCAGGGGATCTTCCTGACCCAGGGATTGAACACGGGTCTCCTGCATCGCAGGCAGACTCTTTACCATCTGAACTACCAGGGAAGCCCATTTGAAAGCAATAATGAAATATAAAAATAAACATATACAGTAACATGATTGTAAATAATCTTAGAATTGAGGAAGCTTTATTTTTCTCAAATAATCAAGAACTTAATAAAGTCAATATAAATCAAAGAAAATTATTCCAATAATTTATAGAACCTTTGCTGTCATGTCAGATTGCAAAGAATGACCTTGCATACTGTTAGTTAAAGCAATAAACAGCAAACCAAGGAGACAAGCCCTTAAAAATTGAGCAAATTTCCCAAGATGTTAGCACATTTTATAGGCTTCCAGACTTGTATTCTGAAACAAACATACATTTAGGACAGATCTCAGGGTATCTGTGAGCTTAGAACTAACCTCATAATATCACTGTTATTAATATCAGTAATTTATTATTTCTAGCTTCAAGTCAATAAATAACTGTTTAGTAAACTTCTCACTTTTAATTTCCAATGCTAATCAGTAAATATCATTAATCATAATCCACCCACACATAACAAAAAAGAATTCTGTAGTATCGTCAATAAGTTTGATCATCAATAAGTGCAAAGAGATTTAGAAAACAACAAAAGAGAATTCTAAACCCAGTTTATGATTGTTTTGTTCAGGGGAAGATATGATGTGGATAATTAAGAATGTCTTGTCACACACTTAACAGACTTGCAGAGTTGATAAATACATGTAACACAGTTTTCTATAGTCATAAAGAACTGTATGATTTCTTAAAATGGCAGAGATAGCAAAATAGCAAATAAATACTTATATTTAGTAGCAGACTCAAAGATACCTCTGTGTAGTATATAAAAATAGAGAAGTAAATGTGTGTAAACAAAATTATACTTAAAAATCAATGTTTTAGTATTTTTTCTTACTTGGAAATGATCTAGGCATCTAATGAATATTCATTCACTTAATTTAATATCAGTTCAAGATTTAAGTTACCTAAAGATCTTGGAAGTTACATTCAAGCTGACATACCGTAAAAAATAATTGCTGTTGAAATAGTTCTTTGAATAATTATTCTATCTAGTGAAATACACATTTATGCCTTTCATTATCTTCAACATTAATGTGGTGTTATTTTAGTTTATTTTATTTGAAAACCTTTATAAATTTAGAAAGCATACCTAAATAAAAGGTTTTAAAATCTTGTATCACATTTAACACTGATAAATCAGAGAAATCATAGATGTTTTATTAAACCCAGATTATTAACTAATCTCATTTGCCAAAGATTTACCTAAACTATATAAACTGGGACTCTTTAAATGGTTTTTAAAAATATTTCCTTAATCTTGTATGTTTAAAGCATTAGATATCAAAATTATTTTCTTGGGAGTTTAGGAATATTCTTTTTATATTTGTCCGTATTAACCTCTAGAAATCGGTCAAAAACAGTGCTCATTACTCTTAGTTTAATTTAAGTAACTTTGCGGCTGTCTTCTATTCCAGAACTTCGTGAATTGTGTACCTGTTAGATCTCATCTGTAATCCTTTTAGAAATTCTGGAGTTCTATTTCTAAGTAATAATTATGCTTGGCTCACAACTATATGTTTACAGACTTTTCTGATGTGTTGAGCTAGCCAGTGCTGGTGCTGGGATGCCAGAGCCTGCAATATTAAATACAACAACCTGACTATCATATTTCAGTGTCCGTGCTGTCTACTCTAGGCATAAATGAGGAGAAGAAACTAGCACGTAATGAACATCTGCTATGTAGTTACTGCAGAGTTTGATAAAACTTACTCTAGTTAATGATATACGTTATGAGAGTTGACATTGCCATTTTAAAATCCAAATTATTATGAATTAACTTATGTAAGAAAGTATATAAGTTTCAGTAACTACATTTTACTAGTTTTGCCTCCAGACAGTTAGAGGTGCTGTATAGTTTTACCTAAAATAGTGAGAAAATTATTTTCATCACTATGTCAGATTACTATTAATATTAATAAGAATAATCTTCCAACCAAAATAGATTCAGTATAAGTATAAATCATCAAAACTTCTATGCAAACACCTTTCTGTATTCCACTCCTAAGTTGTCATACTGCTTTTGCTTCCAAATTGCCATTCACAGATTGTACTTAATATATAAAATTATTAGGTAATCAGTTAACTGGTCACTAACTTTTAATGCAAACAAAACTCAAACTTTCATTCTGTTAGAAAGCTAAGAGAATAGCCAGTTACTGTTCTGATAAGTTAGGCTTTTCAATGTTAAGTAATGGGTCACAAGATGTTTCAATGTTAAAATAAAAGTAGAAATGAGGGGCTGGATATATTTTTCCATTGGAAATGAATAATGAAGTTTGATATAACTCATATAATAATATGTACACATTTTTACACCTGTCTCAAAATTGATCACACAAAATATAATTATTATTGAAGTGAAGGTGAAAAATGAAGTGGAGATAGTAATAAGGGTTAGAAATGAGCTTTCTTGTAACTCAGAACAATAGTGTTGTCCAAATGTTCAGGATACAGAGGTAAGGCTAGTATCACAAAACAGGAAAAATTAAGAATTCTAGAATTGCCTAGTCAGCACTATCTCAACCACACATGAAATCTAGGATTTCCAGGGGAGAATTCGAAGCCCTTTCTCATGGATACCTGGTCACAGAAAGAGACCTGTGAAGGTAGAGTGGTTGCCTAAGAGGCTGAGACTGTTGGTAAATTGACAGTGGAGAGGCAGTCCTGGCAAAGGGCACCTCGGGGACAAGAGCATTGAGGCAGAAATTAAAGCAGCATGTTCTACAATATGCAAGAAGCCAGGCTGAGGTCGATTTTAGATTTTAATCGAAGTGACAAGATTACTGCCTCTTGGGGCCAGCAAGCACGGGTTGGGTTTCTCCTCTGTCTTCCTTAGGTCAGTAATCTACCTAATAGAGCTTCAGTTTCTTCATTTGTAAAATGAAGGTATGGTGTAACCCACAAAATGTTGTTCTCAGATTCTGTTCAAACATATTCTTCAATTATTTTTCATACAAAATGTGAATTACAGGAACCAAGCCAGTAGGATTCAGAATAAATTGGAACACATAGCCTACTAACACTCACATAAAACCAGGGGTTTATCTTAGGAAGTCTACTAGTTATTCAGGCTTCAAGATTCCTATGTTACCTATCTTAGTAACTCTTATTTCTTCATTATATGACTATTTAGATTTATGTATGCAGTTGTACACATGGCTTGATTTTTTGTTCCTTGAAGTCTCAACTCAAAAGTCCTCTTGTCTGAATGACTTTCCTTGGTTAACCACCTCTTCTTAAACAGAGCATCCAACTCTCTAGCTGCTTCATTAAAATTTATTTTACTTTCGAATATATGACAACAACTAAAAATTTATGTCTTTGGTTATCATTGCTCTTATCCCACTAAAATATTAACTTCCTCAAGGGAAAGACTTTCCCTGTTATTTTTCACTGTTAATTCCTTTTTCTTAGTTACTGCCAAATAGGTGCTCAAGAAATACTCATTAGTTGCTATGGTTTTGAGAAATCCATTGTTATTGCATGGTCCACTTTAGAATAAATTACACGAATATTCAAATATATTTTAATTAATTGAAGTGTGAGTAGATAAGCTATTTATATAGTACTAACAGACAAATTCTTCCAAGAAATATCCTTAAAAATAAATATTAATGGCAAACATGTATTAATGGCAAAATTTGTAAAGCTTAAATTGTTAAACTTTTTAGTGTTTTCCCAGTTTTTGTGCAAGATAAACAAATTAACTTCTTTTATATATGGAATATTGATGACAGGAATCAGACATACTCTTTTCTTTTCCAAGACGGTAAATATAAATAACATGCTCTGCCAAAGCATTTTTCTGCTTCCTGTTGTTTTTTTTTTAACTTTTACAACTTAATGCACTTTGCTACAGTGTTCCTAAGTATAATTTGAGATAAGTCTCTTCAGTTTTATTACTTTTCATACAGAATGAATACTTTTTATGTTGATGTCATTTCTTTCTTTCTCATTTCTCATATTGAGTTGGAAACAAATGAAAAGAAAGCTGCAGATACACACACATACACACACACGCATATGAGAAAACCATTGAAAAAGGTTTGAGATAAGAAGATATTTTGGTAAATTAAAAAAAAAGAGAAATTACTATGCAATGTTCCTGAAAACAGAAGTGGAGTGAGGTGTACAACTATGGAAAAACACTGAATTTGAGAGAGTTATTATACCTAGAAAAAAGAGAGAGGATAATAAGATGATAAGGAGTGCAAAAAGGATGTCTATCTCATCTTTAATAATTTATTTCAGATACGTAAGGAAAGATATGAAATAAATGTGAGAAAATTTGTACATTTGATGGTGGTTTCATTTATATTTGTTATTTCTATCCTATGTTCTTCTCTGCAATTTAAATGTCTTTTCTAAGTTAAAAATGGAAGTCATATTTTATATTTATTGAGATGGAAAGATTAAAGAATAGAGAAAAAGATTTCAGTACTAAAAATGACTTCTAGCTTTCCCAGTCACCATCTCCTCTCTGTCAATCACTTCCTGTCTCCATTTTTTTAAGAATTCTATGAAAAAAAGTCCAGAAAAATTTATAGGAGTATTAGTAACATTATTAATGAAACCATGAAATATTTTCTTTCCCCTATAAAATATTTTGGCCATAAAAACATGAAGAAACATAAAATTCCTGAAGGATATGAATGCCTTATAAAATTTGAATGCTTCACTGCTGTGAGTTATTGGTGGACTGTTATTACATAAGTATATCTTCTAATATCCAAATATTGTGTATAGAAACCTTTGGATCTGGAATATGCTTTGATCTTTTTTCATGTGTACTGGTGTCAGTTACAAAGAGGTTCTACTTTATTTGCTTTTGTCATAGGCACCACAGGAAGTATGATCTGTAACTAGGACTCACTGAAGGAAGAAAGATCAGAACTTTGTCCTTTCTTCTTTAAAGTAGTATGTAATCCTTTAGATTCTGAAACTGAGCAAGACTAGTCTAACTTAGGTCAGACTAACAATTTAAAGCATTTAAAGTAGCTAGATTTTATATATAGCTGAATTTACTTTCTATTTTTTGGCAACTGAAAAAAAAAAAAAGGGACTCTTTACCTGAGAAGTGGTAAATAAAATGTTTGTTTCATGTTACCTCCAGTTCAGTTCAGTTCAGTCACTCAGTCGTGTCCGACTCTTTGCGACCCCATGAATTGCAGCACGCCAGGCCTCCCTGTCCATCACCATCTCCCGGAGTTCACTCAGACTCACGTCCATTGAGTATGTGATGCCATCCAGCCATCTCATCCTCTGTTGTCCCCTTCTCCTCCTGCCCCCAATCCCTCCCAGCATCAGAGTCTTTTCCAATGAGTCAACTCTTCGCATGAGGTGGCCGAAGTACTGGAGCTTCAGCTTTAGCATCATTTCTTCCAAAGAAATCCCAGGGTTGATCTCCTTCAGAATGGACTGGTTGGATCTCCTTGCAGTCCAAGGGACTCTCAAGAGTCTTCTCCAAATCCACAGTTCAAAAGCATCAATTCTTCGGTGCTCAGCCTTCTTCACAGTCCAACTCTCACATCCATACATGACCACAGGAAAAACCATAGCCTTGACTAGATGGACCTTAGTCGGCAAAGTAATGTCTCTGCTTTTGAATATTCTATCTAGGTTGGTCATAACTTTTCTTCCAAGGAGTAAGTGTCTTTTAATTTCATGGCTGCAGTCACCATCTGCAGTGATTTTGGAGCCCCCCCCAAATAAAGTCTGACACTGTTTCCACTGTTTCCTCATCTATTTCCCATGAAGTGATGGGTCCGGATGCCATGATCGTTTTCTGAATGTTGAGCTTTAAGTCAACAAAACTGTCCCTGGTACCAACAATCTGTAACAATTATTTGAAATATGCCCTCCCCCATCCCCCCAAAGAGGGCCACCAAAACTTGTACATTTAACTTTTGTAGTAGACTGTAAAGGGCAGAGAGGGCTCAGGCAGGAAATAAAATCCCATATGGAGAGGAATCCTAATAAAACTTTACTCACTGATCAAAGAATTGCTCTAAGTAGCTTGAAACTTACTTGTCTTCAAATATATGTGGCAACTCCATGTTTAAACTTGTCAGAAAGAGATTATGGTAAAATTGGGTGGCTTTTTCATACATTCTGTGTCCACCATACTGTGCAAATATATGTCAGAATATGAGGCAACAGTGTGAATGTGCATTTTAAAAATCGTGTTTGGAGCCTATGTGAATTTGAACATCAAAATAGGGGCAACTAACTTAGGACTTCAGAGGCAGCTTGCACACAATAGAATCAGTTGGTTAAAGAAGCACTTTCAAACTGACAGAGTAAGGACATCTAAAAATTTATTATTCCATGAAAGTGATGTAGACGCTGGCCAGAATTATCAGAGTGAACTTTTCAGAAGTCTGGAAATTATCCAAATACTTGCAACAACATAGGATTCTTTTTTTCTGTCCAAGAGAAACAGCTGGATCATGGTAGGAATAGCAAACATTGTGGCTTTGTCAATGGCCCAATTTTCCCCCTCTCTCTCCAGCTCCATTGGTAGCTTTGAACACCAACACCCTCAAAACCCTGGCAATTGTGCAAACAAGCAGCTTAGTAACCACTGGAAACCACAGATCAGGTACAGAAGTCTCCAAGAAATCCCATCCCCAGAATATTTTCACTGTTTGACTCATCTGAAAACTCCCTGGAAACACCTAATTCACAGATCTTGTCTTTGACCTGATTCAGAGCTTGCTCTGACATAGAGGCACCTTGAAAACCTTATGCTAAGTGAGAGAAGTCAATCACACAAGTCTGCATATTGTTTTATTTCATTTTTATGAAAAGTCTACAGTGGATAAATCCATGGAAATGGAGAGAAGCTTAGCAGTTTCTAGTGGCTGCAAATGGGGGAATTATTAGTTATTGTTAATGGATACATTTTTTTTTTTTTTGAGTAACGAAAATGTTCTGCAATTAGATAGCAATGTGGTTGCACAATTCTGTTGATATAGTAAAAATACCTAAACTCCACAATTTAAATGGGTGATTCTTATGGCATATGAATTATATCCCAGTAACGATGTTATAAAATGATAAAAATATCATCACAATGAGAAATCACACCCATTACAATGGCTAAAATTAAAAGACGGTTCATACCAAATGTCAACCAGGACGTGGAGTCACTGATACTCCTGCATGTTAATGGTGGGAACGTAAAAGGGCAGGACACGTTTGGAACATAATTTGGCCCATTCCTAAAGATTAAACATTCATTTATAGGAGGACTTGGCCATCTCACTCCTTGGCATTTACCCTAGGGGAATGAAAGCATGCATTCACACAGTAACCTGTGTATAAATGTTTATAGCAGCGGTAGCCAAGAATTAGAAACAAGTCATATATCCATTAGTAGGTAAATAAGTAGAGAACTCTGGCATCTCCTAGTCAGCAATAACAGAGGATGAGTGAGTTATTCCCACAGTAACATGGACAAAACCCACAATCATTATGCTAAATGAAAGAAGACAAACAGAATAGACTTATACTGCATGGTGGCATTTCTATAAAAGTTTTAAAAAATGCAGTCTATAGTGACAGAGTGCAGGTCAGTACTTGCTCTGGGATGAGAGGTAGGAGAAAGTGGATAGGCCAGTACAGATTACAAAGGGATACAAGGCACAGGGAATTAGGGGTCATAGTGATGATTATTGTTTTAATTGTCATGATAGTTGTATACATACACACACACATATATATCAAATATATATAATATGTATGCATTTATATATATTAAAATGTACCAAATTGTACTTTCAATATATGTTGTTACTGTACATCAATTATACTTAGGATAATTACTCGAGTCAAATAGATTACTGTTTCTAGATATTGGTGACAATATAGAATAACTAGAATTTTCATACTCTGGTGGTGGAGATGTAAATTTGCATAACCTCTAGGTAAAAATCTTCTGAAGTATGTATCTATACTTAACATACATATACCCTGTGATCTAACAATTTTATTGCTAATATATATATATGACATAAATGTATACATAGGTTCATCAAAAGACATACACAAATATGTAAATAGAAGTACCTTTTTAAAAATGTATTTTTTAAATTTTTTTAAATTATTTTTTTTTATTTTTCCACTTTACAATACTGCATTGGTTTTGCCATACATTGACATGAATCTACCACAAGTGTACATGAGTTCCCAACCCTGAACTGCCCTCCCACCACCCTCCCCATATCATCTCTCTGGGTCATCCCAGTGCACCAGCCCCAAGCATCCTGTATTCTGTATCGAACCTAGACTAGCGGTTCGTTTCTTACATGATAGTATACATGTTTCAATGCCATTCTCCCAAATCATCCCACCCTCTCCCTCTCCCACAGAGTCCAAAAGTCTGTTCTTTACATCTGTGTCTCTTTTGCAGTCCCGCATACAGGGTTATCACTACCATGTTTCTAAATTCCATATATATGTGTTAATATACTGTATTGGTGTTTTTCTTTCTGGCTTACTTCACTCTGTATAATCGGCTCCAGTTTCATCCATCTCATCAGAACTGATTCAAATGTATTCTTTTTAATGGCTGGGTAATACTCCATAGTGTATATGTACCACAGCTTTCTTATCCATTCATTTGCTGATGGACATCTAGGTTGTTTCCATGTCCTGGCTATTATAAACAGTGCTGTGATGAACATTGGGGTACATGTGTCTCTTTCAATTCTGGTTTCCTCAGTGTGTATGCCCAGCAGTGGGATTGCTGGGTCACAAGGCAGTTCTATTTGTAGTTTTTTAAGGAATCTCCACACTATTCTCCATAGTGGCTGTACTAGTTTTCATTCCCACCAACAGTGTAAGAGGGTTCCCTTTTCTCCACACCCTCTCCAGCATTTATTGCTTGTGGACTTTTTGATCTCAGCCATTCTGACTGGTGTGAAATGGTACTTCATTGTGGTCTTGATTTGCATTTCTCTGATAATGAGTGATGTTGAGCATCTTTTCATGTGTTTGTTAGCCATCCATATGTCTTTTTTGGAGAAATGTCTGTTTAGTTCTTTGGTCCACTTTTTGATTGGGTCGTTTATTTTTCTGGAATTGAGCTGCATAAGTTGCTTGTATATTTTTGAGATAAGTTGTTTGTCAGTTGCTTCATTTGCTATTATTTTCTCCCATTCAGAAGGCTGTCTTTTCACCTTGCTTATATTTTCCTTTGTTGTGCAGAAGCTTTTAAGTTTAACTAGATCCCATTTGTTTATTTTTGCTTGTATTTCCAGAATTCTGGGAGGTGGGTCATAGAGGATCCTGCTGTGATTTATGTCGGAGAGTGTTTTTCCTATGTTCTCCTCTAGGAGTTTTATAGTTTCTGGTCTTACATTTAGATCTTTAATCCATTTTGAGTTTATTTTTGTGTGTGGTGTTAGAAAGTGATCTAGTTTCATTCTTTTACAAGTGGGTGACCAGTTTTCCCAGCACCATGTGTTAAAGAGATTGTCTTTAATCCATTGTATATTCTTGCCTCCTTTGTCAAAGATAAGGTGTCCATATGTGTGTGGATTTATCTCTGGGCTTTCTATTTTGTTCCATTGATCTATATTTCTGTCTTTGTGCCAGTACCATACTGTCTTGATGACTGTGGCTTTGTAGTAGAGGCTGAAGTCAGGCAGGTTGATTCCTCCAGTTCCATTCTTCTTTCTCAAGATTGCTTTGGCTATTCGAGGTTTTTTATATTTCCATAGAAATTGTGAAATTATTTGTTCCAGCTCTGTGAAAAATACTGCTGGTAGCTTGATAGAGATTGCATTGAATCTGTAGATTGCTTTGGGTAATATGCTCATTTTCACTATGTTGATTCTTCTGATTCATGAACATGGTATATTTCTCCATCTATTAGTATCCTCTTTGATTTCTTTCATCAGTGTTTTATAGTTTTCTATGTATAGGTCTTTAGTTTCTTTAGGTAGATATATTCCCAAGTATTTTATTCTTTTCGTTGCAATGGTGAATGGAATTGTTTCCTTAATTTCTTTTTCTGCTTTCTCATTATTAGTGTATAGGAATGCAAGGGATTTCTGTGTGTTGATTTTATATCCCACAACTTTACTATATTCATTGATTAGTTCTAGTAATTTTCTGGTGGAGTCTTTAGGGTTTTCTATGTAGAGGATCATGTCATCTGCAAACAGTGAGAGTTTTACTTCTTCTTTTCCAATTTGGATTCCTTTTATTTCTTTTTCTGCTCTGATTGCTGTGGCCAGACTTCCAGAACTATGTTCCAGGACTATATATATCTGGAACTATGTTCCAGAACTATATATATATCTGACATAAATGTATACATAGGTTCATCCTTTTATTTCTTTTTCTGCTCTGATTGCTGTGGCCAAAACTTCCAGAACTATGTTCCAGAACTATATATATCTGAAACTATGTTCCAAAACTATATATATCTGACATAAATGTATACATAGGTTCATCAAAGGACATATACAAATATGTAAATAGAAGTCCCTTTGTAAAAAATTTGAAAGTAGAAATCACTTAAGTGTCCATTAGTGATGAAATGGATAATAACATTGCAGTATAAATGTGCAAAGGAGTGTTGCAAAGTTGTGAGAATTAAACAACCACTGCTGCTTAACATGAACATGCATCATAGGCATAGTATTTATTTTTTCTTTAAAAATTTTTATTGGTATTTTAATTGAAATATAGTTGATTTATAGTGTTGTGTTCAATTCTGGTATACAGCAAAGTGATTCAGTTATATGTCATATACATATATACTCCTTTTAATATTAGTTTTCTTTATAAATTATTATAAGATATTGAATGTAATTCACTGTGCTGTACAATAGGGCCTTGTTGTTTTTCTGTTGTATACGTGTGTGTGTGTGTGTGTGTAGAGAGAGAGAGTGCTACCATATGATCCAGCAATCTCACTCCTGGGCATATATCCAGAGAAATCCAGAAGTTGAGAAGATACCTGCACCTCAGTGTTCACAGCAACACTACTTACAGTAGCCAAGACATGGAAGTAACCTAAATGTCCATGGACAGATGAATATATAAAATAGCTTGTATCTACTAATGCTAAACTCTTAATTTGTCCTTTCCCGACTTTCCTCTTTGCTAACCGTAAGTTTGGTTTCTGTGTCTTGTAAGTCTGTTTTTGTTTTGTAAGTCCATTTATATCATGCTTTAGATTCCACATATAAATGATATCATTTGACATTTGTATGTCTCTGTCTGACTTAGTTCACATAGTATGAGAATCTCTAGGTCCATCCATGTCACCCAGATGGCATGATTTCACTCTTTCTTATGGCTGAGTAGTATTCCATTGTTCATATGTCAGTTCAGTTCAGTCACTCAGTCATGTCTGACTCTGCGACCCCATGGACTGCAGCATGCCAGGCTTCCCTGTTCATCACCAACTCCCCGAACTTGCTCAAACTCGTGTCCTTGGAGTTGGTGATGCCATCCAACCATCTTATCCTCTGCGTCCCCTTCTCCTCCTGCCTCCAGTCTTTCCCAGCATCAGGGTCTTTTCAAATGAGTCAGCTCTTCTCAGCAGGTTACCAAAGTATTGGGGTTTCAGCTTCAACATCAGTCCTTCCAATGGATATTCAGGACTGATTGCCTTTAGGATAGACTGGTTTGATCTCCTTGCAGTCCAAGGAACTTTCAAGAGTCTTCTCAAACACCTTAGTTCAAAAGCATCAGTTCTTTGACACTCCGCTTTCTTATGGTCCAACTCTCACGTCTATAGATGACTACTGGACAAATCATAGCTTTGACAATAGATGGACCTTTGTTGGCAAAATAATGTCTCTGCTCTTTAATACACTGTCTGGATTAATCTTAGCTTTTCTTCCAAGGAGCAAGCATCTTTTAATTTCATGGCTGCAGTCACCATCTGCAGTGATTTTGGAACCCAAGAAAATAAAGTCTGTCACTAATTTCTTTGTTTCCCCATCTATTTGCCATGAAGTGATAGGACTGGCTGCCGTGGTCTTAGTTTTTTGAATGTTGAGTTTCAAGCCAGCTTTTTTAATCTCTTCTTTCACTTTCATCAAGAGGCTTTTTAGTTCCTCCTTATTTTCTTCCATAAAGTTGGTGGTATCTGCATATCTGAGATTATTGGTATTTCTCCCAGAAATATGTGTGTGTGTTAGTTGCTTAGTCATGTCCAAGTCTTTGCAACCCCATGGACTGTAGCCTGCCAGCCTCCTCTATCCATGGGATTCTCCAGACAAGAATACTGTAGTGGGTTGCCAATTCCTTCTCCAGGTATATAGGTACCACATCTTTTTTACCCATTCATCTGTCTGTGAAAGTTAAGGTCACTTCCATGTCTTGGCTACTGTAAGTAGTGCTTCTGTGAATATTGAGGTGCATGTATCTTTTCAAATTGTGATTTTCTCTGGATATATGCCCCAGAGTGAGATTACTAGATCATATGGAGGCTCTATTTTTAGTTTTTTAAGAATCCTCCAAACTATTCTCCACAATGACTGCACCAGTTTACATTCCCACAGACAGTATAGGTGTATTCCCTTTTCTTCACACTCTCTCAAGTATTTATTTTTTGTGGACGTTTTATTGATGGCCAGTCTGATCAGTATAAGGTGATACCTGCTTGTAGTGTGGATTTATTTTTCTCTGA
This sequence comes from Budorcas taxicolor, assembly GCF_023091745.1. Taxonomy (NCBI): domain Eukaryota; kingdom Metazoa; phylum Chordata; class Mammalia; order Artiodactyla; family Bovidae; genus Budorcas; species Budorcas taxicolor. Next base: position 73,499,959 of record NC_068916.1, on the reverse strand, counting down.
TAGTGATGTTGAACATCATTTTATGTGCTTATTTGTCATCTGTATATCTTCTTTGGAGAAATGTTTATGTTGTCTCATTTTGGTTGGGGTGATTTTGTTGTTATTGTCATTATTGAGTGGTATGAACTGTTTGTATATTTTGGAAATTAAGCCCTTGTCAGTTACATTATTTGCAGATATTTTCTCTCAGCCCATGAGTTGTCTTTCTGTCTTGTTTGTGGATTCTTGTGCTGTACAGAAGCTAATGTTTGACTAGGTCCTGTTTGTTTATTTTTTTATTATATTTTTATTACCTTGGGAGACTGACATAAGAAAACATTGAAATGATTAATGTCAGAGAACATTGTGCCTATGTTCTCTTCTAGGAGTTTCATGACATCCTGCCTTATATTTAAGTTTTTAAGCCATTTTAAGTTTGTTTTTGTGTAAGGTGTGAGGGATTCACCAACTTTATTTACTTACAGTAAGTATAGTGTTTAATGAAAGAAGCCAGACACAAAGAGTACATAATCCATAATTCATTCATATAAATTTTAAGAACAGAAATAGTGTACCAACAAGGATAAAATTACTTTTTGAGTGTATCCTCTTTGTTAGAATTTATCAAATGTATGGTAAGTGAAATAAGTCAGACCAAGACAAATGCTGTATGATATCACTTACATGGGAATCTAAACAATACACCAAACTACTGAATATAACAGAAAAGCAGCATAGTCACAGATAAACAGTGAACAAACTAGTGGTTACCAGTGTTGGGGGGACAACACAGGGGTGGCAGAGTCGGAGGCACAAACTATCGGAAGTAAGATGTAGTGTCTAACATGAGAATATAGCCAGTATTTTGTAGTAACTACAAATGGAAAGTAACCTTTAAAAATTGTTAAAAGATTTTTTTTTATTTATCAAACTGTAAATGTATAATTTTTGCACATTCTGCATGCATGCTGTATACCAGGGATCTTTTTTTCTTAAACTACCATTTATAGGACTCTGTAAACTTGGTATATACCTCAAAAACCTCACAAGTACATAATCTCTCAAATCCTCACTACCAACCTCAAATTAGTTTCCTTTATCATCCCTACTTTTTGTTTAAACAACAGACAACTTACTTTAATTATCCTGAGTAGGATCACACAGCTATTTGCAACAGAGCTGCAATTCCAGTTATTTGTGGACCCTAAGTCCCATGGGAACTACTGTACTGCATTGCTACAGATCCATGTTTTTCTGGAGTATTAAAAAATTTTGGATTAATCATTAACAGTTCCCAAAGGTATTTTGTGTTTTAAAATGATGGAAGGGTATGAATTGAAAAATATTTCTATAGCAAGATCCTTAAGAACATCAATAAGGTTCAATACTTTGTCTTTGGCTCCACCATTGCAAATGGAACCTATAATTAATTCTACAGGATGCCCAAACACTGGCTTGGAGAGTTGAAGGATAATCACCTTGGTTGTTTTGAACTATATAAATAGAAGAAAAACAATGTTTAATGTGCCATATTTGAAATTTTATTTTAGTAATATTTCATGATATATTATCTATGTCCTATATACATAGCTATAGGTAAACATATTTGGGGGTCCACTTTTAAGAGTTTATAGCATCTTCATATGCACTGACAGAATGTCCTTTTAAAACAGATACACTTTTATTTTTTAAGTTTCCACTGCTATCATATTAAAATTGAAACTTTACTTTCTTGGTTAACAGTGTTCTCCTTAATCACTGTTTAGCCTTCTCAACTATTCTTTCTTCCATATAATTGAAATGACGGCTTGAATGATAAGTTTTGTCCTTCAGTTTATGTACACAAAGGGAGAAGGAGCTTTGTATATAAACCTTTAGCTGATCTGCACATTGACACTGTGGCTAACACTTTGTGAACGCCTTAGATACAACTCAGGGGGAAGAGTTGACAGAGATGCTCTAGCTCCAGAGAAATTTTAACCATTTTGTCTGTTATAAAATCATAAACTAACATAGCATCTTCTTACCACCCAAGGCAGATCTAAAGGGTTGTCAGTAATTAAGAATGGTTTTGTTCTCAGAGAGAGATATTCTAAAGATGAAATGGTTTTGCTTTTGTATTTGGAAAATCTTTTAAGTCATGAAATTCTTCCACAGTGGCACCTACAGTTTATATATTTTTTTAATTTTTAAGGAAAGAACTTTTACTTCCCTCTTCATCAGAGGTTTTCTTTATCTTTTGCTTTTGTGTGACAAAATATATACTTATATGTATTTATACATGAAAACTTAATGGTATGCATTTACTTGACTGGTTTTCCATAATGAAGTAGCTATTGGAAATTATCATAATGCAGTGTTAATGAATTATTATTTAATTTTGAAAGAAAATTGTGGAATATATAAATTCTACTTTGGCCTAATTCACTGGCTATCTATACAAAGACCTAAAGGAGATTTATGTTAAAAAAAAAAAAAAGAGCAGAGGAAATAAAGCTACTTGAAGTTTTCATTTGGGGATTTTAGATGTAGATTGTAACATAGATTATATCAATGTGTCTGAAATCCTTTCCTTCCATTACCCAAATGCACTGAGGTAAAATTTTCAAGTCACACCTACTAGAATCAGAGTAAAAGGAGTTAGAAACAAAGCAAGGTAAAACATTTGTCTCTGCTGGATGGCTAATGAGTCCTGGGCACTTCACATGGGCTATGTAACTTTTTCTCTTCAGCAACATTATGAGTCAGGAATGACTGTTACCTTTATGTTATTGGTAAGAAAATTGAAGCTCAGAGGTTTATACAGTTTGTTTAAATTCATTTAACCTAAAGCTTAGCTCCGTGTCTAGTCCATCTTCCTCCACTATAATTTACTGTTCACTCCTTCCCTCTGCCACTCATTTTTCATTTAGGGGCAAGTAGCCCCCAGTGAGCTGATAACCCTGGAAGAGTGACGACAAGAGTGAGGAAGTAAAGCAATGTCTCAGGTTGCTTCCTAGGGTTCTTTCTTCTCAGGCTGTATGGAGCAAGAGCAAGACTGGGCTCCTACTTCCTCCATGCTTACTAGATCATCTATCACCTTGAAAATTCTTATCCCCCAAAGAGTGACTCATTAAATGTTTGGAATGAGACCATCCAAATCAGCATGTCCCTTTGTAAGGGATTTATTACTCAACCCCCAGGTATGGGGACTCAGTGGTGAATAGGATAGATGTGGTCTTTCACCTGAAGGACTTATACTTAATTGAATATTTATATTCAATTTTATATTGCATAGGTAGAGGACTGAATCCCTTAAACAGGTGAGCAAATACTTAAGTGAAAGTAACTGTAAAGAAAATAGCAGTTGATTAGAGAATGATGGATTCTGGGTAAAGGATACTTTAAATTTGAATTAGGTTGTTTCTTTAGTTAGTTTGGTCAGAGAAAAATTTTCAGTGGTGCAATTTGAAACTAGAACAGCATGTTAATTAAGCAAGAGCTGAATATTCTAGGCAAAGAATATAGCCAGGTACAAATGCCTCAACTGAGCATCAGGCATGGAGATTTTTAAGAAGTGAAGAAGACCAGTATGGATGAATATAATGAAGGAGCCATAGTGATGACTGATGGGAAATGAGTTCAGCAGGACAAAGTCTGATCAGTAAGACCCCTTAGAGACTTTGGATTTCATTCTAAAAATAACATGAGGTCTCTGATATACAAATGAGATCTGATTTAAAGTTTTGAGAAAAATAAGTACCTTGTGAAGAATGGATTTGGTGAGTGGGGTAGAAGGATCATATAAGCATAATTAGATAAAAATGGCAAAAATAATCTTTATAAGATCCAAATGAAATAGATGGCACTGCACACTTTCATATCTCTAGTGTAATAAGGAAAACATCTTAAGTTATTTGAAATTATTGACTACTTGAGAACTTGCATGTATTTTAAATGTTATTTCTCTTTTACTAAACATTTTTTTAAATGAAATTTTATATAGCATTTTAATCAGGTTTTATTGGATCAGAAGACCTTAAAATCTTATCTCAAAGTTGAATTTCTTATACAATGCAATGAAAATATTCAGAATGAGTTGGAAAATATCAGTTTTCTGAATGTGAATGAAATTATTATGTTTAGAAAGATCAGTGAGGCATTGCTATTTGAACAAGGAATAGTTTGAATAAATGAGATTTCTGTTTAGCACGTCTTTGAATTGGAGCAGCTTATTATCTTTTTTGCTTCTCAAGGTAAATGAAAAAGTCAGACAAAGAAAACACCTGCACTTTCCAGTTTATGAAAAATTCCTAGTTGACAACAAGCTTATCTATTTGTGTTAAGTGCTTATAATATATCAGGTCTTAAACTTGTATATAAGCATGACTTCATGAAATTTTTAGAACAGTTCTATGAGGAAATATTGTTTCCCTCTATTATAAAGACTGGGAACCTGAAACTTAGTGAATCAAGTAAATTTGCCTAAGTTTGAATAGTTTATGAATGATGGACATAGCTTTATCCCAGGCAAAAATAATTACTATTAAAAGAAAACTTTATAGCAAACCAATTGCCACTAATTTTAATCAGTTCTTTATGTTCTTTGAATCTATGTCTTTCTATCAAAATTTTATAATTGCAATAGTTCTTTTGCTAGTTTGAAGGAAAATCAGTTTAGTGAATCTAAAAATGAAAAGAGCTAAAAAAGACTGGTGACTAAAAAAAGAAAAGAAAGGCAGAAAGAACAATTAGAAAGAATAGACATAAAGAGAATATAGATGGATAAAAAAGACTAGGTTTTATTCCAAGTATTGCTGCAAATATTTTATAGTTGCACTGCCCAAGTTGGTAGCAACCAGATACTTGTAACTGCTGTAGACTTAAAATGTGGCTTATCCAAATTACTTGCTCTGGAAGTGTAAAAACATACTGGATTTTAAACAGTATTCAGAAAGGTCAATATCTTACAAATATTTTATAGTGATTGCATACTGAAATAATAATATTTTGATATATTGATTAGATAAAACATTAAATTAATTTTACCTGTTTTAAAAAATATTATTTAATGTGGCTACTAGAAATGTAAAGTGATCTATGTTGCTCATATTTGTGGCTAGCATGGGCTTCCTAGGTGGCTCAGTGTTAAAGAAACTGCCTGCTAATGCAAGAGACTCAGGAGATGTTGGTTTGATCCCTGGGTTGGGAAGATCCCTGGAGAAGGAAGGGTGACCCGCTCCAGTATTCTTGATTGGAAATCCCATGGACAGAGGAGCCTGGTGGGCCTATAGTCCATGGGGTTGCAAAGATTTGGACACAACTGAAGATGCATTCATGGCTGCATGGATTATATTTCTGCAGGCTGCCACTGGTCTAGAGAATTTACTCTGATCTATCCAGAGCCTGAGAATCTGACAATATCAGCTTAAAAAATGCTTTCTTGTTATCTTTTCAAATAGGAAATATTTACTAGGTGAACTTAGGAAAATGCCTTAAAAGTTCTAGGGAATTTATTTTTATTTCCTTCATTTTCCCTGAATAAACAGTTTTCTCATAATATCATGAGGCAAAAATGATTTTTATGAAGATGAATCTGTATGGTATTTAAATGTTAGTGGATAGCCATCCATTTTCACTTCAAGGTCAAAGATAACTCATGACAGAGAAAATGTAATTTCTAAGGTTGGAAGAGTTCTTGTGCTTAAGATCTCACAAAACTCATTTTCTGAGAAGAATAGAATTGAGACCTTGAAACAGTAAGAAAAACCTGAGGTGTTGCCTATGCCAAACGTTGCCAAATTTTACCCTTGATCTTGTTTCTCTTAGTAATGAATGGAAACAATCAAGTGGGACTCCATATGACCTAACACATTATTTATTATTCATTGATCAAATCTATACATTGGTGATACCACCTTACTTAGTGAACCCAGAGTTTTAAAACAAGTAAACAAAAAAAGTAAAATTTTAGTTTATGTTTCTGCTTTAGGAACTGAACGTTGAATTTCCAGCACTGAGGATTACTGAGTTTCAGTCACATTTGACTCTGTTAGTACTTATTCACCATGCCTCATTGCATTTTCAGATGAGTCAGAGTAGGTTTGCCTTTGAGAACAACATGTGGAGTCTTTGGAAGTGACAAATATGCTGTTGAGGGATATTAATCAGAGGCAATTTAAAAGACATTTGCGTCTGGCCTTAAAGTTTTTGGTCTGGAACAAATGACAGTCAAAATCATTCAGTCTGAAGTGCTGGAAAATGATAAGGAATGTGTGTGAGTGACCAAGCATCTGTTCTATGTGAATCTCTCATGCATCTGTCATTGAGAAGCGGAGCATACTTTTAATTTTTGTCAAATTCATCTTTGAATACAGTTTACATTTCTAAGGTAGATTTTTAATTAGTGAGAATAAAACGCTGTGGCAGCATTCAGGCAATCCAAAACCTTGAGGAAATCATAGTTTGCTTTTACTTCTCAATTCCCTTTACTGTACAGTTTTGGATCTTTAGTCCTTCTTTGGGAAAATAAATCTCAGAAATAGAAAGATCATTATATAACTCGCCATCCAACTCCTTCAAATTTGAAGATCATCTGAAAGTTTGATCAAATGCTGAACATTAAATAAAATATATTCTCTTCTAGGAACTTTGTAGGAATGGGTGGCTTCAAGATATTTTACTGGTCAAAAGATGATAGTTGAGTTTGATGCAGACCCTCACACATTGTGTATGTTTTCAGAATTATACAGTTCAAAACTATATGGCATACTCTGGCTCTTATAAAGTGTCAGGTAAGATTTTATTCATCATAAATATGTGGACTATTTAAAAGAAAAAATAAAGAGAATATATACAACTTGGAGGTTAGCATATTTTTTTAATTTTATAAGCTAAAAAGTAAAAAATAGAATGAATATATATATATATTAGATATATATATTGACTTTAGAAATTTTACTAATCAAGAAACACCACTAAGAGAAAAAAAAGGTATAAACTACTTGGTAAGAGAATGTTTATAACACATAACTCAAATAAAAGATTTGTATCCAGAATAAATTTAAAAACCTTAAAACTTGATAAGAAAAAGGTGAATATCCTCATAGAATATTGAGCAATTGTCTTGAATAGGGATTTCTCAAAAGAAAGTATCTAAATCGCCAATAAATATGCTAAAAAACAATCCTCAAGTCTACTACTTATTAGAGAAATGCAAATTAAAATGGCAAGGAATACCATAACTCACCACTAGAAGAGCAACTTCAAGACAGGATAAATACAAAGCCATTTGATGAATTATAAATATGCAAAATACCTGTCCAGGGGTGTTTGGACTATAAAACTACTCAATCATTTGAGCACTCTTTCACAGTACCTACTAAATCAGAGTGTGTGCATGACATTGAACTCATCAATTTGACGATGTACCCACTGAACTGTGTTCATATGCTCACTAAAGAAAAAAGTGATTATAGAAACAATATTTATAATAAACGTGGCATGCCGCAGTTCATGGGATCACAAAGAGTCGGGCACAACTTAGTGACTGAACAACAATGAAACTAGAAGTGACCCAATTGTGTTTCTAACTGGAGTGAATAAATAAATGACAGTATGATTGAATGAATGAATAAATAGATAAATGAGGCATTGAAATATTATCCAACTACAAATCAATGAATTATAATTAAATAATATAGTATGGATAAATATCATAAGCATCTGCAAGGGAATTGTCAGACACACAGATTAGAACATATAGTATGATATCATTACATGAGTGGCATAGAATAAATTTGATACATATGGGAAAAGTAGATATTGATACATAAAAATCAATTTTAGATGAATTGTGAATCAAATTGCAAAATATTTCTAGAAGGAAGCATAGCAGAAAATGTTCATTATCTGGAGATAGACAAATATTTCTATTAGTACAACTACTCTGGTGATATCTTTTAAAATACATATATGAAGCTTACAATTTTTCAGTTCTATTCCTAGATATATTTCTAGTAACAATACTTTCTAAATAATGCTGGAAATGGCCCTAATGTTCATCACGAGTAGCATGGTACATCAATGCTGATAATTACATGCCGTGAAATGCTGTACAGGAATGAGAGTTAATGTCATATATCTCCATACCTATAGCACAATGAAAATCATAAAAGAGTACGTTCTGTACAATTCTATTTACATACATTTTAAGTCAGGCAAAATTAACTTATGTTTTAGAAATCAACTTTAGATGTTATTTGGGAGGAAGGAGTGACATGAAGAGGCCTCTGAACAGCTGGTTATATTCTGTTTTTTTAATCTCTTTACAGTTGTGTTCCTTTTGTGAAATTCTATAAGCTGCCTATCTATTGTTTGTGCATATTTTGTTAGGTGTGTCATGCTTCAGTAAAAATGTACTTAAAATTGATGAAATATTCAGTGATGTAAGTCAACTTGTTTCTATAGCAACCAAATTATAAAATATAAATTGATGTCTCCAAATGTAAAATTAAGGAAATGAGGTTGGTAATTGAGGAGGCTCCACATGTGTGGGGGCAGGAGGTATATGGGAAATATTTTTACCCTCTACTTAGTTTGGCTGTGAACCTAAAACTTCTCTAAAAAATAAGGTCTATTACAAAATGATAAATGTTTGAATTTAAGTTCACTTAGAAATACCTAAGATTAGCATCACTGAAATTACCTGATCTCATTTATCCAGAGTAAAATTTTTCTGCAATTACTGCTTATTTGTGTTTTCTTCTATGATTTCATTAATATCCATATTGATTTAATTATGGCCTTATCTATGGCTTCCCTGATAGCTCATTTGGTAAAGAATCCACCTGCAATGCAGGAGACCCAGGATTGATTCCTGGGTCTGGAAGATCCGCTGGAGAAGAGATAGGCTACCCACTCTAGTACTCTTGCTCTTCCCTTATGGCTCAGCTGGTAAAGAATCCGCCTGCAATGCGGGAGATCTGGGTTCAATCCCTGGGTTGGAAGATCCCCTGGAGAAGATAAAGGCTGCCCACTCCGTATTCTGGCCTGGAGAATTCCATGGACTGTATAGCCTTTGGGGTCTCAAAGAGTCAGATAGAGCTGAGCAACTTTCACTCATTTATCTGTCCCAGGCACAGATTTTGAAGTGAAGTTGACTCCTAAATAAATGTTCCAGTTATCTGTTGCTGCAACCCAAACTTAAGACAACAGTTAGGTGCTCATTGTTGGCTAGGAATAATCGTTTCTGAGAGCCAGGAGCCGAGTTTCCCTCCACAAGGGGCTCTTTATGTGGCCTGAGCTACCTTATATTATGACAGCAGAGTTCCAAGGGTGAGCATTCTGTGGAAGGACCAGGCAGAAATTCTATCATTTTGTGTGGTTTGAATGTTCATAGAGTGTCACTTGTGCCTGTATTACTCAAGGCAGTCAGAAAGCCCAAGCTAGATTCATGTGAAGTTGACATGGATGTCATCTCTTGATGGGGAAAGCAGCATGGTTCTAGAACAACCTGTGAGGCAGGGTATTCATTGTAGCTCTTTTTGGAAAACAACAGTTTTGTGCAAGGTAACTTGCAAGATTCCTTATTATCTGATTCCTGTTGCCTTCTTAAATTGATCATTTACGCTGTAATGTCCTTATTTCTATTTATATAACTTGTCAAAATCAATTTAATCTCAGGGACTTTACACTTGTTATTTTAATTTTTTTGCTTGAAGGGAGAGCCATGGGGAGGTAGTATGCTATATCTCAGAGCTTTGCCCACCTTGTCCTCATAATTCAAATCCTAAAATATCCTCAGTATCACCAACTTGAAATGGTCTATTCCGACTACCCTAGCTAAAACAGACTCTAAGCACTCTTTGTAATTACTCACCATTTTACTTTTTCATGGATCTTTCAAATTGTAATTAAAAATGCTTATTCCTTGTAAGAAAAACTGCCACAGTTAGTATCTAATAAGCATTTTTTAATAAAAGATAACTGAATTGCTGATGAGTAAGAAATAGTGCTCACCAAAATCTTGGGATTGATAAATGATACAGTCACATAAATAAACAGTTTCAATACAATATGATGAATTCAATAAGGTACTTAAGAACTAAATCTGTGAGATCACAGAAAATAGGCAAAATCACTCTGTCAGTGAGAGTAGGTAGAAGAATTAGTGAATTCACACAAAAATAAGCATTTGAGTGGGGTCTTTAAGTGAGTATAGCATTTCAGTAGGCTGAGATATGGAAATAGACATTGTTATTCATAAATTGCATTATGAATACATACTGGACTACATGAGGCCAGTTAAGATGTCATATTCATTCATTTATGTATAGTAAGAAACTGAATTAGCTTTGTACCAGAGGTAATGGTAAGGGAGAATGGACTTTGTATCTCAAAGCCCATTATGTAGCACAAATTATTAACTAAAAACATTTCATGTAGGTGAAAAGTTTGCAAGATTATTATTTTAATTAAAATCTCTCTTCTCCTTTATAAATGAAATAAAGTGTCATTTATTTAGGAGGTAGGGCTAACAAGGTTTGATGAAGTATTGAAATAGAGTAAGCAGTCTAGACCAAGGATCAAAAATTTTTTCTGTATATAAAGTGAAAGGAAAGAAAAGTGAAGTCGCTCAGTTGTGTCCGACTCTTTGCGACCCCATGGACTGTAGCCTACCAGGCTCCTCTGTCCATGGGATTTTCCAGGCAATAGTACTGGAGTGGGTTGCCATTTCCTTCACCAGTGGATCTTCCCGACCCAGGGATTGAACCCAGGTCTCCCACATTGTAGACAGACGCTTTACCGTCTGAGCCACCAGGGAAGTCAGGTGGTAAATATCTTAGGCTTATAGGCCAGGACCCTATCGCAACTATTTAATTGTGCCATTGTGCATGAAAGAAGTAATAGACGGTAAGTACAAGAATAGGTGTGGTTATAGTCCAGTGAAGTTTTATTTAGTAAATGAAGGCACCAAACTGGATTCAACTTGCTAGAGTAGTTTGTTGATTCCTGGTCTAAACAAAGATTCAGGTTTTGATCTTTGGTAATTTATTGGACAATAATTGACAAAAAATTTTTGCAAGTCTTAAGGGTATTTGGGTAGAAATAGTGCAGTTCAAAGTTTTCAAGTTTTAGAGGACAAAATTATGGGTAATATCATCTTCTGGATCCTTATGTGGTGAAGAAAAATGTATAGAGTAGCTGGATAATGGGGTACCTTGAGTTTATGCAAGGTGTTAGAAAGCTTATTTTCTAATATTGATTGTTATGTGAATAAATTGTATTTATCTTATCTGCAAATTTTCCATACTTTAAAAGAGGTAAATGACTGATATTAATATATCTTTAAGAAATATGCAAAGAGATACCTCATGAAGTATAACTTATTCATAAAAGTATTAGTCTCTTTTTGGTAGTAGACTCCAAGGATATTATTTTAACACAGATCATCTACCAGCATATTGAGAAAAATTTTTATACAACTGTGAATATCAGATAGTTTCAGGGACCCTGAACACGTGGTTTCTACATAGTCAATTAATCTTCAAACAACCCATTATGTAACACAAATTATTAACTAAAATAATTCATGTAGGTGAAAGGTTTGCAAGATCATTATTTTAATTAAACTCTATCTTCTCCTTTCAAAGTAGTAAAGAGCCATTGCTCAGGGAGAGGTTTCCCTTCTGGGTTTTCTGGTATTGGAATTTCTATTAGGGCTCCTTACAGTTATAATTTTTTTATCTTTAGTAAGTCCCAGAGAAAAAGATGACCATTTAAAATAAGTATTTGCCACCTTTACCTGTATCTGCCAGTAAAGTAACAGATGGTGTCATATTCAGCAAAATAAGTCATCCAAAAGACAAGATATTGGACTGTCCATTTTATTTTGTATCTCAAAGCTAAACAGAGGTTAATACTTGTAGATTACACCAAGGTGTATTTTTCAGACAACGTTTGTCTGATTCATGATTAACTGGTTGAAAAATTGCTGATTTTATCAAGAGCCAGTGTTGAATTCTGTGCCCATCAACCCAGGTGAGTAGAACCTAATGCCATGGCTCAGTCACCAGGGCTTTACTTAGCTCTGCAGTCATTTTCTATACCACTGCCTTTAGCAACTTATTGTACCAGCGAATGAATCTCATTCTTAATCTGAGATGCCACAACAGCATCAGTGTTCTGTTAGGTAAAGGTCAATTGTGTACCTATATCTCTTTGACTAGGTTGGTATCAAGACCTTTTATATGGGAAGTCTCTGTTGCTATACGTCTATAGTGATTTTATAAAAGCCTGTCGTTGTGAAATATTAGGTGCCTAACATAGGTGGTGTTGGAGAAGACTCTTGAGAGTCCCTTGGACTGCAAGGAGATCCAACCAGTCCATTCTGAAGGAGGTCAGCCCTGGGATTTCTTTGGAAGGAATGATGCTAAAGCTGAAACTCCAGTACTTTGGCCACCTCATGCGAAGAGTTGACTCATTGGAAAAGACTCTGATGCTGGGAGGGATTGGGGGCAGGAGGAGAAGGGGACGACAGAGGATGAGATGGCTGGATGGCATCATTGACTTGATGGACGTGAGTCTGAGTGAACTCCGGGAGTTGGTGATGGACAGGGAGGCCTAGTGTGCTGCGATTCATGGGGTCACAAAGAGTCGGACACGACTGAGCGACTGAACTGAACTGAACATAGGGATTTGACACCTAATAAATGTTTGATAAGGAAATTCATAATAAAGGAATAAATGACATGAATAAAATCACCATCTTTCATTTTTATCTTCTTTATGGATAGTGTATATTCTTCAGTTTGTAGATGTAGATGCCTCAGTCGTGATTCTTCTGTAATATAGGAACTGAATTGGTGTCCTCAAATAGGGTCTAAAATCCTAGATTCTAGTATAAGCTCTTTTTATTGATCATACTTTGCCAGCATTTTTTTCTTCTTCTGGATCTTTCTATAGTTTTAAAAAGAGGAAAAGAGGTCTAAATCATACTGTTAACAAAAACCCTGAAAGAAAATGTTTGCAAATATTTGCAATCAAATGAATTGAGGACTATTTTTGTTTTGAAGGTCCAGCTTTCGGAATCCTAGTCTTGATTTTATTATTTATTTTTGCAGTTGTAAAAATAGAGGAGACTTTCTTACAATCTATGTGTTATTTTTCATTTTCCAGGAGAGTGACATAGAAAGACTTTTTCAGTAAATAGGATTATCAGAATTAGCATGGGATATCTTGGGAAACAGGGAGTTCATTGTCCTTGGAGTACTCAGAGCACGGGTGACCATTTCAAAAGGATTGATTCTGTATTGCAGTTTGTGACATTGCTTAGTAGATTGAGTTTTAAAACGTAGCTAACCTCGATCCTATATTTCAGCAGTTTGGACAATCCAAAATCTTCATTGGTGCCAAGAAATCTTGATTTTAAAATGGAAAAAAAAATATTTATCTGTGTTATTTTCATCCTATGACTGTATTTTCAAATATGTGACTGTTTCACTTTGTGCAGACCAGTTAAAATGCCATCTATAGGCATTCAAACATTTTTTTCTTGAAATGTATCTAATTTCTTTTCTGAAATATTAGCAAAATTTCAATCCCAAAATAATTTTAATATATTGACTCAGATTTCTTACAGATTGAATTTTTTAAAGTACATTTTTCATCTTTATTTTAATTGTTCTCTTTTATATCAGTTCAATTCAGTTACTCAGTCATGTCTGACTCTGCGACCCCATGGACTGCAACATGCCAGGCCTCCCTTACTATCACCAACTCCCGAGTTGACTCAAACTCATGAGTTCACTCAAACACATGTCCACTGAGTCAGTTGATGCCATCCAACCATCTCATCCTCTGTCGTCCCCTTCTCCTCCTGCCTTCAATCTTTCCCAGAATCAGAGTCTTTTCAAATGAGTCAGTTCTTTACATCAGGTGGCCAAAGTATTGGAGTTTTAGCTTCAGCAATGAATATTCAGGACTGATTTCCTTTAGGATGGACTGGTTGGATCTCCTTGCAGTCCAAGGGACTCTCAAGAGCCTTCTCCAACACCGCAGTTCAAAAGCATCAATTTTTTGACACTCAGCTTTCTTTATAGTCCAGCTCTCACATCCATACATGACCACTGGAAAAACCATAGCTTTGACTAGATGGACCTTTGTTGGCAAAGTAATGTTTCTGCTTATTAATATGCTGTCTAGTCGGACATAATTGAGTGACTTCACTTTCACTTTTCACTTTCATGCACTGGAGAAGGAAATGGCAGCCCACTCCAGTGTTCTTGCCTGGAGAATCCCAGGGACGGGGCAGCTTGGTGGGCTGCCGTCTATGGGGTCGCACAGAGTCGGACACGACTGAAGTGACTTAGCAGCAGCAGCAGGTTGGTCATAACTTTTCTTCCAAGGAGCAAGTATCTTTTAATCTCATGGCTGCAGACACTATCTGTAGTAATTCTGGAGCCCCCCAAAATAAAGTCTCTTACTGTCCCCACTGTTTCCCCATCTATTTGCCATGAACTGGTGGGACTAGATGCCATGATCTTAGTTTTCTAAATGTTGAGTTTTAAGTCAACTTTTTCACTCCCCTCTTTCACTTTGATCAAGAGGCTCTGTAGTTTTTCTTTGCTTTCTGGCATAAACATGGAGTCATCTGCCTATCTGAGGTTATTGATATTTCTCCTGGCAATCTTGATTCCAGCTTGTGCTTCATCCAGTCCAGCGTTTCTCGTGATGTATCAAATGATTAATAATAAATTTGTAATTTTTAAGCTTGACTTCTAAATATTACTGAAATTTCCTATAATGTAGCTAGACCTATATTTTTGTCTATATTAAGAAAAGGATCTCAACAAATTTCAGGGGAAAAAAGGATGTCATTCATTGTCAAATTTATCATGCATATTGACATTGCAGGATGTGTGAATGTTATGAGTTATCATTATTTTTCAGTGAGATGTCCAGAAACAAATGGCCCTTATAGTAATTAAGAAGAGAAAGATAGTGGGCATTATGAGAAAAACAAAAAGTTGAACCTTATCTAGAGTAAAGTTGTTATATAGTTATTTTGAAAATTGTATTTATTTTTATATTTTAGTCCTCTGTTAGATTTAGGTCAATCCTTGTTGCTTCTGTATTATAATTTCTAAATTGGAAACAATCTGTGTAAATAAAATAATAGACCTCTTTTAATTAATAAGGGCTTCCCTGATAGCTCAGTTGGAGAAGGGATAGGCTACCCACTCATATTCTTGGGCTTCCCTTGTGGCTCAGCTGGTAAAGAATCTGCCTGCAATTCAGGAGACCTGAGTTTGATCCCTGGGTTGAGAAGATCCCCTGGAGAAAGGAAAGGCTACCCACTCCAGTGTTCTGGCTTGGAGAATTCCATGGACCGTATAGAACCGTATAGAACTGAGTGACGCTAACTTTCACTTTTTATTTAGTAAATATCACCTAACCTTTCTCTTCTATCATCTTAAAATATGAATTTCTACTGAATGATAATTCCATATTTAAGACTGTATCAATAGTCTCACTTTATACATAGTTTAATTATTATTCTTTTTATAGAATCCCAGTGATCTCCACCTTGGGCCAGTAGAAGAATAGTATCATCTACCTATTGAAGTGTCAAAGTCCATAGATATTTCTGTCTTTGTAAAATCTCCTCTTGGCTTTAAGATCCCAGAGTCCTCAATAGTATTGTAGTGTCTTGTAAGTATCAGGTGCATTTTCAGAACTGAGGACTTAGCAGTTAACAAGTCAGATCGAATTCTGTACTCCTTGGTGCTTGCAACCCTGTGCGTATGGTTAGGGGTGGTGTTGGGGCGGGTTGACAAATTCTGTATAAAGAACACACAGTCAGATACAATATTTCACACACATAGATCAGACTGTAATAAATACTTCAAATGAAAATAAAGCTTGATAAAAGGAAGCAGTGGGGATGGAGGAGCTGTGACATTCGTTAGAGTGATTGAGAAAGTTCTCTCTTTAAAGATAAAATTTATACAGAAATCTTGTGGTAGATTGAGTTGATTGATACTAGTTCCAATACTTCCCCTGTCCCTATATCCACATCCTTTGTCATATAAATCTGTAGTTCTGCCACCAAAGGAGGAGTCCACTACCCTGCTTGATTTTAGCCTCAATGATGTGACTTGTTTTGATTAATGGAAAGTTATGGGCTGATGTCTATGAGGTCGCACAGAGTTGGACATGACTGAAGCAACTTAGCAGCAGCAGCAGCAGATATGGAGAAAACAAAAGTTTGGACTGTGCTTGTGCAGTGAGGAATACTCTTTTGTGGCTCTACTATTTCCATGAGACCATTTCTTATAGATAACTATTGTCCCTTCAGTACAGAATGAATATACATGAAACTGTGAGCTCTGTGCACAGTGGGACTCGCAATCCTGCGGAGCCCACAGCTTGAAGCAAAAAACACAGACAAGCCCATTCTAGCTCATTAGACCCCCAGAAAATCCACATACTCATGAGTGAGAATGGAATAACGCTGTTTAAACCCCTAAGTTTTTGCAACAGTTTATTATCCAGTAATCATTTCTAGATGGATACAGAAGAAATTAGAGAGGAATAATGCAGATGTCTAGTTAATAATTATCCAGGCAAAAGGAACAGTGAGAACAAATGTCCTGAGGAGGGCGTGTGTGTTGCATTCAGAGTAGTAAGGAGGATCGTGGCTGTAGTAAAGTGAGCAATGGATAATTTTTGTTGCTGTTGTTCCTGTTTTTGTCATCATCAATGCCCTCTAGCCAAAGACCTCCTGGAACATACCTGTAGCTGAACAAATTGGACCTATTGTTCATTTCGCAAAGGAGAACACACAACCCCGGAGAACTGTGGACTGTCTCAGTAAGAGGGTGTTAGAGTGAACCTGTATAGGATTTGAGCTTTGGTCAGGTAATTGGAAGAAGGTCTAAAGAAGTAGGGATTCTCTCTGGATTGGATGCTGCCAGGAAGGGTGATATGCTTGGGTTATCTATAGGGAGGGTATCTCTAGGGAGGGAAGATGAGAATGAGGAAAAATGAGTAGTGAAGAAGCAGCATTTATTTATGGGTAGTTTATTGACATTGTTTTTATTGTGCTTAGACAAAACTAAGTGATCTCAATTTTATCATAGTTTCAGATTAACCTTGTGTGAGGATGGTGTTTTGTGAGAATATTTGTGTCTAATAGAATAACATGGCATTGCTGTGAGTGTCAGGACAACTTCTAAATGTCAGAAGCTGTATTTTTTTCACTCTCTCTCATCATTATCAAGGATAGCCCCAGGATTCTGATGCCAGTCCCATAGGAAAGCCTTTCATAATAGTGATCAAAACAGCATTAGTTGTCTACTACTGCTTTGATCAGACACAAAGGGATCAAGCAGCTATGCACACACACACATGCATGCACAGACACACACAACTATATGATGACCTTATCAGTTTTATATTGTCTTGAAATATCTGCATATCAAAGAAAATGATTAGATGACCTCAAAACAAGCCCCATTTCCTCATGTTCCTTAGGCTCGTTAAGTGAAAGTGTATGTGAACTGTTATGTTTCAGGTGCTGCGTGGTCAGTGAGTAAAATAAAGCCTTTCTCATATGAGGTTCAGAGTCTACCTCTGCATTAAAATGAATTATGAACTGTCCTGTGACTGTGAAGCAGATATCTGTATTGTTTTGCAGTAAATCCTTTTACAAAGAGCATGAGATATAAAACTGATGTATCATTACCACGACTAAGTTATATTATTAATGTACTGTGCTGTGCCAAGTTGCTACAGTCGTGTCCAACTCTTTGCAACCTCATGGACTGTAGCCCGTCAGGCTCTTCTGTCCAAGGGATTCTCCAGGCAAGAATACAAATTGGTTGCTGTGCCCTTCTCCAGGGGGTCTTCCCAACCCAGGGTTCAAACCTGCATCAGATCTCCTGCGTTGGCAGGTGGGTTCTTACCACTGGTGCCATCTGAAAGGCCCATAGAGCATCAAATATGAATTACATTTCTCAATAGTGGAAACTGATACTTGGCCAGACAGATTATAGCAGAAACACATCAGTTTGCCAGTATCACAATAGTCAGTAGTGTGGGAAAAGCATACACAATAGAAAAAGAAATCTGATTTTTAAATTAAACTGAATGATTATAATCAAGCCTGTAAGTAAAATACATGGATTATTTTGTTATTGCAGTAGTTCAAATATGACTGCCTCCTTCTGAAAGTAGGAGAGTACTTAACAGTCATTCAGTAAGACTTTGTTTCCTTTAACTTGAGAATGTAGAGGTTACAATAGTTTATTAACCATTTATAAGTATTCTTAAACAGAATACATAATTCAGATTTTTACTTTCTTCCCATTTTAATTAGCTATAACAAGACTAATATAAGCCAGAACTTCTAAAATGGTTTGTAGTAACAAGAAGATAAATGTGTTGAGTAAAAGGGAGTCTCAGGCAGCTAATGTACTGGACATGGCTTCAGATTCCAATCACACTGTCTGCTTTGAAGCCATCAGCTTTACTGTTCAGTTTTGTCCAGGTAAGAATAAATAGGAATAAAGTGCCCTCCCCACTTCTACAGAAAGCCACTGTACATATTACGCAAATCATATTTATTTCTCCCAGTAAGTCTTAATCTGTTGTGCTATAACAAGAATGGTAATTAGAACTCTTAGCTTTTGAATATAAAATAATTTGTTTTTGAAAACTCTCTGTATGTCTTCAGAAAATGGAGACCTAATTCTTATGTATCCCTACTTGCCAAATTGACTTTATTGATGAGGATGGTATTTCTAGAACTTAGTAATGGGCATAGAGAAAGAGACACCCCTACTGTTTTGTAAGCCTATGAGTGAATTGAGTGAAGTCGCTCAGTCGTGTCCGACCCTCAGCAACCCTATGGACTGCAGCCAACCAGGCTCCTCCGTCCATGGGATTTTCCAGGCAAGATTACTGGAGTGGGTTGCCATTGCCTTCTCCATAGCCTATGAAGGTATGCTAAAATCCAATAGCTGAAAACTTCTTTAAGAGTCCATTGTGCCTGGAGAGCAGAAAAGGAGGCCTGAGGGGCTGGACCATGGTGTTTGCCCCAAACGTCTCTCCCTCCCTCACCAAACCTCTCTTCCTTCAAATAATACTCAAAAATTTCAGATTGTCTTTTTTGATGTAAAATTTTTGATTTCTGACTTCTTCAAACCCATGTTTCTACGTGGCCACTGTCATCCAAGGATGAACGCCAGCCGTTCTTGCCACCAGGGACAGCTTTGCTTGTTTATGTTCCTGTGGCTTCTCTCCCAGATTTTAGTTTTTGATGTCTGAGCCCATCTAATACCTTGCTTCCAAGAATTATTCAAGAAAGGTGCAAAAAACCCATTCTCCACCATCCTTTCTTTCCTTAGGGTCTTGAAGTGCCAAACCTTCTATAAAGTAAATCTGTCTTTTGGTAATTTGAGTTATTTTCTCTGAATATGCTTTCCATGACTATAGATAATACCATTTGAGTCATAATATCCTTCCTGGGTGAAGGGCAAAAACTCAGCCACATAATTCCTTTTTACTGTTTCTGTGCTGTTTGTTCTCCTTCTTTTAAATGCAGCTGGTCATAATTTCACCCATTGTCTTATGGGTCATGGTGTTTAGTGAAATAATACTGGGTAGAAAATTTATGGCTGTTCAGCTAAGGGGATTGTTCATTGTAATACCATACCCTGGGAATAGTTTAGCTTGTTCTACAATGAAGTTTCCAACCACTTAAAATTCAACGAGAGAGTGCATAGGTGTCACTGCTCACATTGTAAAGCAGAAAACCGTTGCCATAAGTGTTTGTTTTCCAGCTGCTGTGACTACCACTGAGAGTTGCAGAGATCAATACAGGGTCTAAAAGTAGCAAGAGGGCTTCATGCCCAAAGAAAAATTCACGCAATTCACACGTTTCAGACAAATGGTTAAAATGACAAATAATCATATCAGAATATGAAGTCAAACATTGCCAGGGCTACCTTCTTTTTCATATTATGTAATGTAATTTCTAAGTAAATTTATGAAAGTCATGCTTGCCTATGTTTAAACAAATGATATAGTTCTCAAAATGTATTTCAGAATTAGTATTCCTCCAATTACTCCTATCCCCAATTGTTGGTCCCTTGAAAAACATTTTTACTTTTCATGTGAAAGAGACCACTGTGTTTTGAAATAACATGTGTAGGTTCTTGTATTTTTACAGTGAGGGATGACTTTCCCAGTGTAGAAATGAATATTTAGCTCCGCACTTTCCATCTTCATCTCCACCATACACACATACACTTCTACTCCTTTATTCTTACTATTACACTTACATCATCATTTTGTTTAGGCCAAAAATGCCAAATGTCTTACATTTTTAGTGTGCTTTTTATGTGTCAGACATTGTCCACAAACTTCAAAAATATTTATTTAATCCTGCAAACATGATTTCCTAGTGTAGAACGTAACTACTAATTCACTTATATTCTACTGAAGGGAAACAAAGGCACAGAGGGGTTGGAAAAACTAAGTGGTGTTCTGTTAGTAAGTGATATTCTCAAAGGCTTTTAAACTATAGGTCCAAGGAGTTTGTCTCCAGAAGCCATGTTTTATCTACTACGTTATGTTGTCCCTCAATTGTCAATGTTGATATTATGGCCAAAAAACTACTACTCTCAGCTAAACCATTCAATAAATGAATATATTTTGCAAAAATGTAATAATTATTTTCCCTAAATAGGCAAATATCTTCTAAGAGTTTTTTTCCCTGGTTTTGGTCCATTTTCCCTACTTATTTTTATCTGCATTTCATGTGAAATGCTTTCTTTAGCTGTCTGGTGATGCCTGGTTGATACTTGAGAGTTCAGTTCAGTTCAGTCGCTCAGTCGTGTCCGACTCTTTGTGACCCCATGAATTGCAGTACACCAGGCCTCCCTGTCCATCACCAACTCCCAGAGTTCACTCAAACTCATGTCCATCAAGTCAGTGATGCCATCCAGCCATCTCATCCTCTGTCGTCCCCTTCTCCTCCTGCCCCCAATCCCTCCCAGCATCAGAGTCTTTTCCAATGAGTCAACTCTTCGCATGAGGTGGCCAAAGTACTGGAGTTTCAGCTTTAGCATCTTTGCTTCCAAAGAAATCCCAGGGCTGACCTCCTTCAGAATGGACTGGTTGGATCTCCTTGCAGTCCAAGGGACTCTCAAGAGTCTTCTCCAACACCACAGTTCAAAAGCATCAATTCTTTGGCGCTCAGCTTTCTTCACAGTCCAACTCTCACATCCATATACGTCTACTGGAAAAACCATAGCCTTGACTAGACAGACCTTTGTTGTCAAAGTAATGTCTCTGCTTTTCAATATGCTATCTAGTAATTTGGGAGCCCAGAAAAATAAAGTCTGCCACTGTTTCCACTGTTTCCCCATCTATTTCCCATGAACTGATGTGACCAGATGCCATGATCTGCGTTTTCTGAATGTTGAGCTTTAAGCCAACTTTTTCACTCTCCTCTTTCACTTTCATCAAGAGGCTTTTTAGTTCCTCTTCACTTTCTGCCATAAGGGTGGTGTCATCTGCATATCTGAGGTTATTGATATTTCTCCCAGCAATCTTGATTCCAGCTTGTGCTTCCTCCAGCCCAGCATTTCTCATGATGTACTCTGCATAGAAGTTAAATAAGCAGGGTGACAATATACAGCCTTGACGTACTCCTTTTCCTATTTGGAACCAGTCTATTGTACCATGTCCAGTTCTAACTTCCTGACCTGCATGTAGGTTTCTCAAGAGGCAGGTCAGGTGGTCTGGTATTCCCATCTCTTGACAGTTTATTTTGATCCACTCAAGGGCTTTGGCATAGTCAATAAAGCAGAAATAGATGGTTTTCTGGAACTCTGTTGCATTTTCCATTATCCAGTGGATGTTGGCAATTTGATCTCTGGTTCCTCTGCCTTTTCTAAAACTGACTTGAACATCTGGAAACTCATGGTTCACATACTGCTGAAGCCTGGCTTGGAGAATTTTGAGCATTACTTTACTAGTGTGTGCAATGAGTGCAATTGTGCAGTAGTTTGAGCATTCTTTGGCATTGCCTTTCTTTTGGATTGGAGTGAAAACTGACCTTTTGCAGTCCTGTGGCCACTGCTGAGTTTTCCAAATTTGCTGGCATATTGAGTGCAGCACTTTCACAGCATCATCTTTCAGAATTTGAAATAGCTCAACTGGAATTCCATCACCTCCACTAGCTTTGTTCATAGTGATGCTTTCTAAGGCCCACTTGACTTCGCATTCCAGGATGTCTGGAGGCACTAAAATACCCACTGGAATCTCTGCCATTGTTGAAGGAGTTGTTTATCAACTGTCATCTTTACTGTGAGGTAGTCTGAATGCGTAGTTTCCTTCCTCCAGTGTCAGTGACTTTTTGAATTGTTTTTATATCCAAGGTATATGTGGGAGTCAAGTGATAATCCCCAGCAAAGAGACTGCCAGCCTCCTGCATGGTGAGCATCATAGCCCTTCCAGAAGCCTAACAGTATTCTCCTGGAAAATGGGAGAACCAATGCACTGTTGGATAGATATGGGCATGGGATTGGGGAGCCAAATTACTTCTTAAACAGATTTTTAAACAATCTCTTGTTTGTAAACCAACTGACCTTATGCAATCAATTGCTAAGCCATTTAAAGTTCTTAAATGTGAATCAGGAATGCCTTTCCCTTTTCTATTTTAAGATTAAGTTTTTTGGAACTTATAAGTCAGTCACTACTCAATTAATTTCCAACTTTCTGTTGTTTTGTATTCTGTGGTGTTTTTGAAAATTTATATACTTTTTATACATTTTCAGTTTCTGTCACTTAGGAAAGAGGAGACAAATGGCATGTTCACTTTACCAAATTTAATCAGGAGTCCAATTTTTGTTTCTTCTCAGAAAGATGTATTGGTGAACGTGACCAAAATGTAGCTCCAAATATGAGTTGTAAGTGATATAGAAACCAATTACTGCTTGGTTAAAATGGCATTCTGTGTTTTCTACTTCTGAATTATATTGGGATTACATGGCTCAACTTTGACCATTTGTGGGGCAAGAAATAGTCTATATTTGTAGAGAATACTGCCCTTCAATTTGGGAATTGGCCTTTTAAAAATAAATTGTATACAATTTCTATTTAATAAATCAATAAAATCTATTTGAAATATATATAAGCACTGCAATGATAATCATCAATTTTGCTATAATATCTTGCTATATGTCTGTCATTTACATCCAAGAAGTATGTGCTTTATTGTCTTTAATATTTAATTTAATGTGTGTGGTCAGAAGTTGTGTCTGACTATTTGTGACCCCATGGACTGTAGCCTGCCAGGCTCCTAATTAATGTTTAATTTAGTGTGCCTTTATTTAGCTCTCCTTGAATCCTCCTTGGCACCCTTGAAAATGATGCTTTCTAACTGTGTCTTGCTCTGGTATAAAAGTACTGTCTGTGTCCTCCTCCCTTACCTATCCATGTGACACGTTTATTTAAGAGCATGTTTTTGGGGTACTGGACATCTTTTTCCTGTGTTAAGATATGACCAACACCAACATCAGAATATATTAGTGAAGGGGAAATTGCTTGGATATTTACAATATAACTTATGATGAGTTGGCAGTGGTTATCCATGGTGTAACTATTGTCACTCACTTACAATTTTCAAAAGCTTTTCACAAAAAGGTCAAATTCTTCACAGTCCTGTGTGTTAGTCCAGGCTGCTATAATATATTACCATGGATGGGGTGGCTTACAAATAACAAAAGTATATTTCTCATAATTCTAGTGACTATGAAGTCCAAGATAAAGGCACTGACAGATTTCATGTCTAATGAAAGCCTGCATACTGGTTCATAGAAAGCTATCTTCTTTCTGCATTTTCACATAACAGAAGGGACCTGGATTTGCCTAAAGTATCATTATAAATGGTTCAGACATAAGAAAAACTTCCAGTTATTCAAATTCCAGGCTATTGTTATTGGGACTGATCTAGAGGATGAAATAGTTGGGTGGCACCACTGACTTGATGGAAATGAGTTTAAGCAAGCTCTGGGAGTTGGTGATGGACAGGAAAACCTGGCGTGCTGTATTCCATGGGGTCACAAAGAGTTGGACATGACTGAGTGACTGAACTGAACTAGGACCAGAATAACTACACATTTTAATTGAAATATATTTATACTGAATACCCTATGTTAACAAAAATCAAATTTATTTTACCTGAACAGAATAATCCTTGGCTGATAATATCTATAGTACTATTTGGTGAAAGATTAGTAAAGACAGTCATCTTATAAATGTATGTAGAATTAATCAGATTCTGTAAAATATTATTTAACTTCAGAGACAAAGAAGAAACTATAGATACAGAAAAAAAACAGAAGAATGTCATAGCCTGCAAGGACCTTAGAGATTTTTTCTTAGTAAACAACAATA
This sequence comes from Budorcas taxicolor, assembly GCF_023091745.1. Taxonomy (NCBI): domain Eukaryota; kingdom Metazoa; phylum Chordata; class Mammalia; order Artiodactyla; family Bovidae; genus Budorcas; species Budorcas taxicolor. The sequence goes on along the minus strand of NC_068916.1, from coordinate 73,475,530 downwards.
TTGTGCTTCATGATTGCCAAATATGTTTGACCTTCAAAACTCTTTAGGTAAGGGCTCCTAGGAGGGAAAGCATACTATGAATAATACTATTATTACAGATTATACAGGAGACATGGAACTTGGAAAAAATTAGAAATAAAGGCCAGGATAAGAAGGGAAGGGCAGTGGCATGCATAGAAAATGAAAACCTAAGCAAACACGCAGGAGGGGAGAACATTTGACATTTATGTATTCATTTGTGTAATCACTCCATAAGATTGCATTGAGGCTCAATTCTATGCCAAGGATATTGTTGTATGCTAGAAGTGGAAATATATAAATGAAGAAGTTTGTGGTTCAAAGACTTGGTTTTAAAGAGAAAATCGATATACATGCTTACAAATAACAAAACATATGTTGTGTAGGCTGGTGCATAGTGTCAAAAGAAAAATAAAAAAGGCATGGGGCTTGAAAGTGATAAGTGGTGAGGGGCAAGGTGGTGCATAATAGTGTAAGTCAGTGGTTAATGAAAAACATTGTATCAAGGAGATATTTGATAACAAGAAATTGAGGAAATGAGAAAAGACTAAAATAGTCAAGAAAAGAGCAGTACAGGCAGAAAGAAGAGTAAATGCAAAGATCCTGAGGTGGAAATATGTTTGGTATATTAAGAAAAACAAAAAGGCCAGTGTAGTTAGCACAGAATGAAGGCGGTAGAAAGTTAAGTCATGAAGAGAGAGTAGGGAGTTGGGGCTGATCACGAAGGGTCTCATGAGCTATGATAAACACAGGTTTTTGTTTGTTTTTTTTTTGTTTTTTTTAATGAGTGATAAAGGGCTTCCCTGGTAACTCAGCTAGTAAAGAATTCACCTGCAATGCAGGAGACCCTGGTGATAAAGGGCTTCCCTGGTAGCTCAGCTGGTAAGAAAATCTGTCTGCAATGCAGGAGACCTTGGTTTGATTCCTGGGTCAGGAAGATCCCCTGGAGAAGGGATAGGCTACCCACTCCAATATTCTTGGGCTTCCCTGGTAGCTCAGATGTTAAAGAATCTGCCTGCTATATGGGAGACCTGGGTTTGATCCCTGGGTTGGGATGATCTCCTGGAGGAGGGCGTGGCAACCCACTCCAGTATTCCTGCCTGGAATGGACAGAGGAGCCTGGAGGGCTACACTTCATGGGGTCAAAAAGAGTCGGACACAACTGAGCAACTAAGCACAGCACACGAAGTAGGGTTTTTGTGTAGAAGAGAGGCATGATATGGCTTATATTATTTAAAAAAGAAATCACTTTGGTACTATGTTAATAATAGATGGTCAGGGTAAGACTAATGCCAGTGTGAAGTCAGAGTGAGGAATAAAGGGCCATCTTGCCCTGAAATTGTTAGATTTGAAATCTAAGACACACTTCAAACGGTAAATAGAAGTCAGACTTTAAAGGCTTTGAATTGTACATCTAAAGATTTTTGTTTTATTGTGTAGTCAACTTGTTGAAAGTTATCACCAAACTATATAACCTTATACAGAGGAATCTAAAGAGACAATATTGATGAGTGTGCAAAAAGAGAGATCACACGGGACTAGCGTGATCAGGGTAAGATTGACAGCTTATCACTCAGAGACCCTCCAGACTTTAAATTGCATCTTATCTGGCTGAAGCCCAGAATGCAGCCAGCCTCACTGGCCAGAGAGCTCCTCCACCAATCTTTTGGAAATGGGCATTTACAGAGGATGGATGGTCTCAGAGCCTGAGGAAAGCTGTTCTGCAGAGAGCTTAAGTAGAATAAATGAAGACCAGAAAAGCAGAAGACTTATTTTTGTCATGCCCTGACACTCCGTGAAACTGGCTGAGATCTAGCTGTGTAACTGGGCAATGGTGACATGCCCTGGACTGGGGTCAGGTGCAGGACACAGAGGGGACTGTTCCTAGGCTAAGGCACAGGAAACCAAATCTGAAGAGGTGGAATTGTGGCTGAGACTACCAGTCAAATCATACCGTATACAAGAGCCTACTTGCATTCAGTAGCCATGTCCTTTTAGGTCTCCTGCATAATGGCATGTACTTGAGGGAAGCAAGCAAAATTTAAAAAAAAAAAAAAATCAATTTGAAAATCTAATGCTATGAACTTTATGGTGTTCCCATGTGATAAAACTCAGATGTTGTCCTAGTATTACCCAGACCCAGGGAAGGAGACATTACAGATTCTATAAAACCCAATATTGTGAAATTTTCTTACTTTCTAATTTTGTCACTTCAATCCAATAAACTGCTTGCTTCTTTATAATTAATTTCAGACCTCACACATGTCAGGCTTCCACCACATTAACTTCTTAATATTCCTCACTTGACAACATTTTATTTTTTATGTGGTATGAACAAAATGCATTACTTTGCATAGACTCAGAGACCATTAGAGAAGACACTTGTTTATTACCATACTTGCTTATAGAGAAGAGGAGGAGAGAAAGAACCAAAATTTATTTGGCATCTCTTCTGAAACAGATACATTACAACCCTAGTAGTGGGAGTTACTATTTCACTGTGAGGATTAGTTTAAATAATTTATTCAAAGCCATGCAGCTAGAATGTTAGAAGATCAGAATTTAAAGAGTAGTTTGATCATCTTCACATCCCTTACTCTATTTCTCCTTTTCTGTCCCCTCTTCCTTCCTTCTTTTTCTCTCTTAATCATTTAATCAACCATTGTTTATTGATGGCCTGCCTCATAGTAGCCATGATTTCAAGCATTGATGATACAATGATGAATAATTTATATCCCCAAGTAGCACAAAATTTTGAAGAGGATCCAGAAAGTAAGCAAACATCTAGAATATACTATGATAAGGTCAACAATAGGAAAGGGACAGAGTTCTATGGGGGAGAGTCTATCAGTAGAAACTTTCAACAAGTTTCAGTTAAGACTTGAATGGGGAGTTAAAAGATAATAAGAGAAATAGAGTGTGTGGCCATTTCATATAGAGGAAACTGTTTATGAAACTCTGTGTACAAGAGAGAGAAGCTATGGTGGATGCCTTGATGCATGATACACATCCTTTGAGAATGAAGAATTTTGCCCTCTGGCTGCTAGAAGTGCTGCAGTAGACAGATGTCAGCAAACAGCTGTTTTTAAGAGATGGTTTTATTCGAACTTCCTTGTTCAAGGTCACACCTTTTTCCTAGAGCAGACTGCATGCAGTGGCTGATCAACTGGGAATATAAAGAGCTAACCACCACTCTCTAACTCAAAGCAATTTTGAAGGACAGTCACATCTTTAGAGCTCTCCATGGAATTAGCTACAGCCGTCACTGAGATTGCATTGCAGTAGAATTTAACCATCTGTCCAATCTTGCCTCCTTTCCTTACCTTCTATTTGTATTAATCCAAAGAGATGTATTGATAAACAAATCTCCTAAACTCAGAGTCTGCTTTCTAGGGAATTCATATTGTGACAGTGGCATAATTGAGGTTTTATACTTAAATATGAAGAATGCTGGAATTGGGTAGGATGAGATTTGGATAAAAGTGGAAGAGAGTTGTAAAAAATGCAGTGAGAGAAGCAGCCATGTTTCTCATCTTAAAGAATCATGTGACTGTGTAACCCCTCAAAGAACAGTACCTACTAATAGCTGACCTCTGGAATAGAAGCTCTTTTAAACATGACAAAAGACTTTTCCATCACCCTGCAGGCTAATTTTTTATCACATACTGTCACACATCACACTTATCAAAACTAGTTTTAGAGTTGATAAGTATTAGTTCATCCATTGATTAACTCAATGGAAGCAGGGTGTGAGTCTGTTATATATATATACACACACACACATATATATACATTGCTGTGGCTTTCAGGCCTTGCACAACATCAGACATGCAGAAAGAGTTCAATATAAATTTGTGAAATCATGAAATGAATGTTTGCCATCACCCTACCAAGGGCAGTATATAATTTTGAGAAGAATTCCTTTTTAGCCAAGAGTATGGAACTTTACTCTTGGACTTAAAATAAATAAGCCATCAATATCACTGAAAACAAACGGCATCTTATATCTGCATTAATGCAGTCAACTTCCACTCTTTCAGTGAGCATACCCTTGTTAAATTCACTGTATGGCTGTATTTTTTTTACTTGCATCCTTAGAGGCACTCAGTTACATTACTGAGAATTTATATGAATTGGAAATCAGTCTACAGAAGGTCCTGGGTTGATGAAATGAGTTTATATCTGGAGGACCTTTGTCCACCTATAATATTTTATTTAAGTCTTAAATCCATGGTGACCAAGCCTTTCATTCAATAGAAATCATGAGATTTCTAGCAGCAATGGTGAGTTATAAACTTTCTGATCTTTTTAGAAAGTGGAAACCTTCTGAAGGAGCTCTTAATTGCAGATAGGATGAACCTGAGAGTTCTGAACAATGTTTACTCTTAGGCTCTGTAGAGATCATCATTGAAAATGTGAAACTCCTAGAAATGTGACAGTTTTGCTATAAGCAGTTCTTCTAAAGCAAGCACTTAGAGCATCTGGAGTGGGCAGGTGATCATCTCAACATCAGGAGTTTATTACGAAGGGCTAAGCTGCCAGAAATGCAGAGAGGACACAAGATTTCTAGCTCAAAAATAATTTCTCTTTCCTTGATATTATTTATGTGTTTTTCACCACTTGGATCACCCAGGTTAATAACAATTGCTTCAAATATCCTCTCTACTAATGGACCTATTGTTGGTCCATTATGTGAATTTTTTGAAAAAGCAAGATCATAAATCCAGTGAATTTTTCCATGATTTTGTGTAGGAAAGCTTATGATGCTATAGTGTGAGAACTGAGAATATGACAAAGATCAAAAATAATGCAAAAATGTGTCAATAATTGTAAAGAATAAAAGATTTTACCCTACTTCCAACCTCAAAAGTAAGCCTGTCGCACCTTTACATATCATGGCAGAGGTCACAAGACTCCTAGATCAGAGACTAAAGACTGTTCCTCATGGCACAGCAAGTGGTGTGAGTTTCAGTATTGACAGCAGTTCTTTTTGTCCCTATCTCCCCAGTGCCATGAGTGTGATGCAAAAGAGGACCTGGATGAATGCAGTATATATCCAATGAGTTTGTTTCACTGCTGAGAAACCAAGTTTAGGAAACACTGGACTAATAAGAGAGCAAACATTGCTGGCAAACAGTCCCAACTTTTGCCATAGAGGGAGATAACATTTTTTTTAATCCCGATCTAGAAATACATCTGTCCTCTACACTACAGAAAGATGGTTGCTGTATCTTTCAGTGTTGTTTTCTATACAAGTATCTTTAAAAGATAGCTTGGAATGGAAGGTATCAGTGTCTTTTCACAAAATGTGCAGAAATCCAAGCAAGACAAGGAGAAGTTTCTCCTAAGAGAAGGACTATAAGCTTAAATGTCTTTTCTTTTTAAAATGAGTATGTATATTTTTATAGCTTATATACTATATGTAAGAGTTTGTACTTTATTATATTGAGTTCAGTTCACTTCAGTCGCTCAGCCGTGTCCGACTCTTTGCGACCCCATGAATCGCAGCATGCCAGTCCACCCTGTCCATCACCAACTCCCAGAGTTCATTCAAACTCACATCCATCGAGTTAGTGAAGCCATCCAGCCATCTCATCTTCTGTCGTTCCCTTCTCCTCCTGCCCCCAATCCCTCCCAGCATCAGGGTCTATTTCCAATGAGTCAACTCTTCGCATGAGGTGGCCAAAGTACTGGAGTTTTAGCTTTAGCATCATTCCTTCCAAAGAAATCCCAGGGCTGATCTCCTTCAGAATGGACTGGTTGGAACTCCTTGCAGTCCAAGGGACTTTCAAGAGTCTTCTCCAACACCATAATTCAAAAGCATCAATTCTTCGGCGTTCAGCTTTCTTCACAGTCCAACTCTCACATCCATACATGACCACAGGAAAAACCATAGCCTTGATTAGATGGACATTTTTGACAAAGTAATGTCTCTGCTTTTGAATATGCTATCTAGGTTGGTCATAACTTTCCTTCCAAGGAGTAAGCGTCTTTTAATTTCATGGCTGCAGTCACCATCTGCAGTGATTTTGGAGCCTAAAAAAATAAAGTCTGCCACTGTTTCCACTGTTTCCCCATCTATTTCCCATGAACTGATGGGACCAGATGGTATGACCTTCGTTTTCTGAATGTTGAGCTTTAAGCTAGCTTTTTCACTCTCCTCTTTCACTTTCATCAAGAGGCTTTTTAGTTCCTCTTCACTTTCTGCCATAAGGGTGGTGTCATCTGCATATCTTAATTTATTAATATTTCTCCCGGCAATCTTGATTCCAGCTTTTTCTTCTTCCAGCCCAGCATTTCTCACGATGTACTCTGCATATAAGTTAAATAAGCAGGGTGACAATATACAGCCTTGATGTGCTCCTTTTCCTATTTGGAACCAGTCTGTTGTTCCATGTCCAGTTCTAACTGTTACTTCCTGGCCTGCATATAGGTTTCTCAAGAGGCAGGTCAAGTGGTCTGGTATTCCCATCTCTTGAAAAATTTTCCACAGTTTATTGTGATTCACACAGTCAAAGGCTTTGGCATAGTCAATAAAGGAGAAATAGATGTTTTTCTGGAACTCTCTTGCTTTTTCCATGATCCAGCGGATGTTGGAAATTTGATCTCTGGTTACTCTGCCTTTTCTAAAACCAGCTTGAACGTCTGGAATGTCACGGTCCATGTACCGCTGAAGCCTGACTTGGAGAATTTTGAGTATTACTTTAATAGCTTGTGACATGAGTGCAATTGTGTGGTAGTTTGAGCATTCTTTCACATTGCCTTACTTTGGGATTGGAATGAAAAGTCACCTTTTCCAGTCGTGTGGCCACTGCTGAGTTTTCCAAATTTGCTGGCATATTGAGTGCAACACTTTCAGAGCATCATCTTTCAGAATTTGAAATAGCTCAACTGGAATTCCATCACCTCCATGAGCTTTGTTCGTAGTGATGCTTTCTAAGGCCCACTTGACTTCACATTCCAGGATGTCTGGCTCTAGATGAGTGATCACACCCTCATGATTATCTTGGTCTTGAAGATCTTTTTTTGTACAGTTCTTCTGTGTATTCTTGCCACTTCTTCTTAATATCTTCTGCTTGTGTTAGGTCCATACCATTTCTGTCCTTTATTGAGCCTTTGCATGAAATGTTCCCTTGGTGTCTCTAATTTTCTTGAAGAGATCTCTAGTCTTTCCCATTCTGTTCTTTTCCTCTATTTTTTTGCATTGATTGCTGAGGAAGGCTTTCTTATCTCTTCTTGCTATTCTTTGGAACTCTGCATTCATATGCTTATATCTTTCCTTTTCTCCTTTGCTTTTCACTTCTCTTCTTTTCACAGCGATTTGTAAAGCCTCCCTAGAGAGCCATTTTGCTTTTTTGCATTTCTTTTCCATGGGGATGGTCTTGATCCCTGTCTCCTGTACAGTGTCACGAACCTCATTCCATAGTTCATCGGGCACTCTATCGATCAGATCTAGTCCCTTAAATCTATTTCTCACTTTCAGTGTGTAATCATAAGTAATTTGATTTAGGTCATACCTGAATGGTCTAGAGGTTTTCCCTACTTTCTTCAATTTAAGTCTGAATTTGGTAATAAGGAGTTCATGATCTGAGCCACAGTCAGCTCCTGGTCTTGTTTTGTTGACTGTATAGAGCTTCTCCATCTTTGGCTGCAAAGAATATAATCAATCTGATTTCGGTGTTGACCATCTGCTGATGTCCATGTGTAGAGTCTTCTCTTGTGTTGTTGGAAGAGGGTGTTTGCTATGACCAGTACATATCTTTGGCAAAACTCTATTAGTCTTTGCCCTGCTTCATTCTGTATTCCAAGGCCAAATTTGGCTGTTACTCCAGGTGTTTCTTGACTTCCTACTTTTGCATTCCAGTCCCCTATAATGAAAAGGACATCTTTTTGGGTGTTAGTTCTAAAACGTCTTATATGTCTTCATAGAACTGTTTAACTTCAGCTTCTTCAGCATTATTTGTTGGGACATAGACTTGGATTACTGTGATATTGAGTGGTTTGCCTGGGAAAAGACCAGAGATCATTCTGTTTTTGAGACTACATCCAAGTACTGCATTTCAGACTCTTTTGTTGACAATGATGGCTACTCCATTTCTTCTAAGGGATTCCTGTCTGCAGTAGTAGACTACTGTGTTATAAGAAAGACAAGGGCACTGTTAAACTCGGCTATGTAGAAACAAAAACAAAACAGGGAAACAAGGAACTAAAAATGAAGCATACAACTAGAATTCAAAACCCCTATGTTCTGTCACCCCTTACCTCACCTTCAGTAGTGAAATGATTATGCGAGTAATGAAAATACTACTCCAGTTTTATAAACACTTAGGAGGTACTGGGTAAGCATTTACAAGTGCTATGTAATTTAATTAAGAAATGCAGTACAACACTTTATCTGTATTTAAAATAAACAGTGTGTCAATGAGTTCAAAAGTTAAGAACACCATTGTTACTTTGTGACTTCTCTCAATCTTTCAAACTCATTGCAAGAGACAACATAGATGCCATATTTCTCCAAGACTAAGAGCTAAGAAGTTGTTGTAAAGTTAATAAAAGCTTAATGACAGTTTGTGATATTCCAGCTGAAAGTCCCCCATCTTCTCCCACTCAAGAAAAGGTAACATAATGTAAGTAACTGAAAGTGACTTTCTTATGAAGGTAATTTTGAATCCATCTAATTAAGTAATTCTTAAAATGTGTTCCTTTATAAGAGATAGCAAATTATCTCTGCAACATGTTAAAACTGAGTATGATATATCAGTTGTATTAATAACTTTATGATAATTAAGTCCTTCCCCAGTGAAGTGTGTAAAATATAATAGCTAGAACCATTATTCGGTAGGTACATATGGGTTTATAATTATTTGGTATGCCCATTGAATATCATAAGCCTCTCTTGAAGTAAGGACCTTCTGACTAGGTAGTTTATATGGCTAACCTTTTCTTTAATCATGGGGGAGGGAAGTGAGAAGGAGGAAACAATTCTAGAAAACAAAGCTTCCTATTGATACAAATGCAAGCATGCCAGATAGCCCTTCTTCACACATTTCCTCTTATTTTTCCTTTCTATCTTCAGCCCTCTTTCTTCTCTTCCATTCCTGGAATTATATAAGGCAGAAAGAGTATTAAAGCTATTAGTTGAAGCAGATTCAGGAATCAGAGACTGAACCAGAGGAAAGGGGCTGTCCATGTAGGAGTCTACACAGTGTCAAGATTAGTGCCAAATAGGGTCAGGAGGCCAGCCTGAGGCAGCTGAAATGGTAGAGATGGTTATGTACTGAGTTATTTGATTAAATGATATCCATACAGAGGATGATGAAAGCCAAGCTTCTCGTCAGACAGAGAATGGAAGAACAAGTATGGAAAAGAGAAAAATGGAACGACCTCTGTGGCATTGAGTTGGAATTTGAGGTATCAATGTGAATTTATAGTTTTAATATATAGACAAAACGTAATAAATTTTGGGATGTTTACAGAGTTTGAAAATACCTCCTCACAAAATACGTAAAGTCACAAATATAAAATTACAACGCTTTTATAGTGGAAGAAGTAGCTCTTTTATAGTAGAAAAGCCTGGTACATACCACCTTAGCCATATACTCACAAAGTCTACATTATCAGTTGTGGGGTAAATTAAATTTGTTACCTGATACATACAATGCAGTGAGAAGAACAAAGCTCAGTTCTGTACTAATCTTCACAAAGAAGCAGCCTTAGTGTCGAGGAAGAGAAAATATCACACAGCTTCAAATCAAGAGAAACTTTTAGAAAACACCTGGTCTGTAATCGCCCAAAATGACAAACTCATAAAAGTTACTGAAAGACAGAATGACTCCAAACTAAAGAATGCCTGAAGAGATCTAACAAAAGGCAATCAAACCATAATTCTGAACTGAATTTCTGTGCCACTAACGTTGTCACTGGGACACTGACAAAACTTGAATCAGATCTAAGGATTGATGGTAGTAATGTGTCAATGTTAATTTCCTAGGTTGATGGATGTGTGGGGTTGCAAAGGCGGATGTTCTGATTTGTAGTCAATACACACTGAAAGGATAATGGAGCTGGTAGGGCATCAGGTTGACAACTTGATCTTAGATTGTTCAGGAGAAAAACATGTACTTTACATTCTGCTTGCAACTTTCTATACATAGAGATTTCTTCTTCTATGCTCAGAGTTCTGATTACTTTTTAAAAAAAATTATTGAATTATTACTTGAATTACAATGTTGTTAGTTTTAGGTGTAGAGCAAAGTGATTCAGTTATAGATCCATTTATGTATCTTTTTTTTCAGATTCTTTTCCCTTATAGGATATTATAAAATTTTGAGTAAAGTTGTCTGTGCTAAATAGTAGGTTCTTGCTAATTATCTATATTATATATAGTAATGTGTATATGTTAAACCCAAACTCCTAATTTCTCTCTCCCTCTTCCCCTTTGGTAACCATGAGTTTGTTTTCTGTGTCTGTGGGTCTATTTCTATTTTGTATACAAGTTCATTTGTATCATTTTTTTGGATTCCACTTATAAGAGATATAGTATTTGTCATTCTCTGTCTGACTTACTTCACTCAGTATAATAATCTCTAGGTCCAACCATGTTGTTGCAAATAGTATCATTTCATTCTTTTTATTACTTCATGGCAAATAGATGGGGAAACAGTGGAAACAGTGGCTGACTTTATTTTTGGGGGCTCCAAAATCACTGCAGATGGTGATTGCAGCCATGAAATTAAAAGACACTTGCTCCTTGGAAGGAAAGTTATGATGAACCTAGACATATTAAAAAGCAGAGACGTTACTTTGTCAACAAAGGTCCATCTAGTCAAGGCTATGGTTTTTCCAGTAGTCATGTATGGATGTGAGAGTTGGACTGTGAAGAAAGCTCAGTTCCAAAAAATTGATGCTTTTGAACTGTGGTGTTGGAGAAGACTCTTGAGAGTCCCTTGGACTGCAAGGAGATCCAACCAGTCCATTCTGAAGGCCATCAGTCCTGGGTGTTCATTGGAAGGACTGATGTTGAAGCTGAAACTCCAGTACTTTGTCCACCTCATGCTAAGAGCTGACTCATTTGAAAAGACCCTGATGCTGGGAGAGATTGAGGGCAGGAGGAGAAGGGGATGACAGAGGATGAACTGGTTGGATGACATCACTGACTCAATGGATATTGGTTTGGGTGGACTCCGGGAGTTGGTGATGGGCAGGGAGGCCTGGTATGCTGCAGTTCATAGGGTCGCAAAGAGTCGGACATGACTAAGCAACTGAACTGAACTGGATACCCCATTGTATAAATATACCACATCAAATACAGTTGAACCTTGAACAACACTGGTTTGAACTGTGCAGGTCCACTTATACTTAGAATTTTTTTCAAGAAATATGCTACAGTAATACATGATCCAAGGTTGGTTGAATCTATGAATGGAGAACCACTGATATGGAGTGCTGTTTGTAAAGTTACGTGTGGATTTTCAGTTGTGCAACCTATGCCTTGTTCAAGGGTCAACTGTATGTATATATAAATTAAAAGTAATAGATAAATAAACATATATGAGAGAAGCTGTTCACACCAATTAAGGACTAATAGCAAGAACTATCTGTTGAATAACTAGCAAGAACAACCAACTATCTATAATCAAATATAGGTCCATTTCAGCTGTTAAACAAAAAGAAGATGCTTAGGATCTTGGAAAATATCCAAGACATGAAAAATACACAGACAAATTTATCAAGTTGAAATAATCCATGAAATAAAAATTAGTAAGTATTTAAGTAAGCGTATTATGTCAACCATATTAACTGCTAGATTTAGTATTTGTAAAATTTTCACTACATTTTAAAGCCGCTAGAAGGTTTGATTTCTTACAGTGAATGATCTCCCAGGCTTGTGCAATAATTGCTAAAAAAAAAAAATCAGTCAACCATAAATGAAACTAATTTATCAGTGCTAAGCAGTTTCCAAAGTGAGGTAACAAAAATCTTTTCAAATTTCTGGAGCAGAAATTAAATTCACTGTAGGATGGATGTGTATTTTTAATAGCTTTCATATTGTATTCAGTAGAGTTTCCAAAGGTGTAAAGATAGCCTTCCCAAAGTCATCTGGAAAACAGTTTGATACCTGTTAATCAGATAATGTGACTTGATCAAGAAAGAAAATTCTGACATCTTGCTTTAAAGAACCTGACAAATATGAGATAAGGGATTTTTAGACTGAGCAGTCTCCTTACCTGGGTAGATAAACCAACACTATCCAGGTGAAAGAAAAAAAAAACTTAGCCGCTCAGTCGTGTCTGACTCTTTGTGATCCCATGCACTGTAGCCCGCCAGGCTCCTGTCCATGGAATTCTCCAGGCAAGAATATGGAGTGGGTTGCCATGCCCTTCTCCAGGGGATCTTCCCAACCCAGGGATTGAACTCAGGTCTCTTGCATTGCTGCCATATTCTTTACCATTTGAGCTCCCTGGGAAGCCCAGACTGCCGCTTAAAAATAACTCACTTTCCTTAATCTCCTAATTCTCTATTAGCCTCGATGACTGTCAATGCTCTTTGTCCAAAGACCACCAGGAGCATGCCTGTGGCTAAGCTAGTGTTTTTTTTACTTATTGCAACTAAGGGGAAGACACATTATAAGGAATCATAAGGTGTCTAAGTAAGATGATTAAGAAATATCTTATTAAAGGACGTGGGCTTGAAATGGGTGATTTGGTGGAAGATCTAAAAGAGCAAGGATTTGTTCTAAAGTTGGTCTGTCAGAAAGTGGGAGAGACTATGATTAACTATTTCCATAAATCCTATTTACTTATAAGGGGACTATCAAGAGAATAAAAGAATATATGAGTTAACTTCAAGTAACTTTTGATACTGATTTCTTACATAATTCCACAGTGACAAGAGAACATATTCTGTATGATTTCAATACCTGCAGACTATGACATTTTTGCATCTTGTTTTATGTCCCTGGATATGTTCCAGTGTCTTCTAATTTACAGTCTATGGGAACTTAAATGAAATTTGTATCCTAACAAACAAAAAAAGAATAAAGGAATCAATTGTAAAGAAATAGCATTCCCTCACTTTGGCCAAGAGAGAGACGCATGTATTGTGTGAGCTGTATAATGGCTACGTTTTGCTGTCACCTTTTTGATGGCCTCAAAATGACCTTCTTTGATGCTCATGTTCTTTGAAACATTTTATGTTCAACGGAGGAGAAACAGTTTTAGGTATGAGCATCAGACCCACTTGTTATAACACTGAGCCCGACCTCTGAGCGTCACACAAGTTTCCAGGTGTCAATATTTTGTCTCAATTCTAGGCAGGACTTATTTGTTTCAAAAGTAAATGCTTTGCACAGGGAATATAGGCAATATTTTATAACTTTAAATGGATCATAACCTATAAAAATATTCAATCACTATGTTGTATACCTGAAACAAATAAAATATTGTAAGTGAATT